>NW_027556402.1:4736349-5336349 GCF_003287225.1 Phascolarctos cinereus | reverse complement strand
CTCTGTCTTTCTGCCCATCTCTGAACTCTCTTCTCCCCTCCCTCTTGTCTTTCTCCCCTTCTCTCTTTCCCTTCTCCTTCTCTCTTGTTCTCTCCCTTTCTCCTTCCCTCCCTCTTCTCCCCTCTCACTCTCCCCCTTTCTGTCTCTCAGCATAGATTCTCTACATATTTTTCCTTACTCATCAGTCATCTTATCAAGTACACCGCTGTTGGCCTTTGGGACCAGAGACCATGCCCTGAAGAACTTAATCATTTTAGTTCCAGAACACCCTCCTTGAAACCCCACTGTCCAGGCTTGTAAGTGCTTCATTTAACCCCTTACCTCTCCCCTTACATCAGCCCCAGCCAACCTTCACCTTAACCCCTTTTTATGTTCTACCCAGCCAACCTAACACAATGTATGTATCCCCCCCACAGTCTGCTTTTCAGTTCTGGAAATGTAATGAAATAAATCCTGACTCTTTATTGAAAGAGGCATGTCAAGCTACTCTTCTATGACTCCCCTCACCATTCTTGCAACTTTCTGCTTCAAGACCCTCTTCTTGCCCAGCATTCTCCCATAGATATTCCCTGTCCCTATTAGAATGTAATCTCCTTAAGGGTTTGGAGTGTCTCTACTTCTGTATTTCTATCTCCAGTACATAGCACTTGGCAAACACTTAAGAAATGATTAATAAATTATGTCTTCAATCATTTATTAATCATTCTTCTCTTAATAAACAATTAATAATGTATCAATAGAGTTATTTATTAATAAGTTATTTCCACTTAACTGATTCCATTTAATTGATGTTATTAATTTGATAGATTAATTAATAAATTATTGATTAATGATTTTAATAAAAGCTTTCCATTCATTCATTCACTCACTATGGTTCAATCTCTTTTGTAACATGTATTCCCATTCTCCACATGGGCCCAGGATTCCAAACACAAAGTTCATGAGCCTAGAGGTTGGTTTTATAGCCACAAGTATCTAGCCTGTTGCCAGCATCAGAAAAGCTTGCCTTGAATACTCTTTACATAATAAGCATATGAGGATGGTGGAGGTGAAAGAGAATAGGATAATTAACAATTAGGGCCAGATGCAAGAAAGTCATCTCCTGTTCTGGCACACATTCTCCCCTCAGAGTCTACCAGCTGGAATGTCTCTATGTAAGTATATAATTCTTTGCTGTTTACTGAGCACTTTCATTTACATAACCCCATTTTTTGAGTCAAGAACTTAGAAGCAAAGGTGTGTGCCAAGGGATGAATAGGAGAGTGTGGCATGGCCTATAAACACAGCATCAGGGAAATTCAAGCTCAGAATGAGCTTAGAGAGGTGAGATAAGCTAAGGGCAATATAAAAGTGGTGGGTTGAGTTTTTATTTTAGCCATTCGGGGAAGAAATGGGAGAATCAAAGGAGAGTTAGAGCTTTTGGAATGAACAATTTGACAGGAATTAATACAAGAGTGAAGGCAGAGCTACTCATTTCAATTTCTCTTCTCTTTTCTCTGCCATAAAGATTAATCATTGCAATGGAAAATATAGACAAAAAATAGCTAACAAGGGGTTATCCAAGATATGTGAGGAAATAATAAGTAGAACCTAGTTGCCATTGAGGAAGTCAATGCTCAAGATAAACTACCTTCTCATTGATTAATAATACAGTCACTGTCAGTTGTATTTGAAAGATTATGGAAAATAAGAGAGGGAAAACAGTACCCAAGAGGAGTAATGTCTGAATTTTAACAAATAGGGAAGAGAACAGAACCTACCAAATATACTCCAGTGTGTTGAACTTCAATAGCTAAAATTTATTCTCAAATACATCATTAAGAGATGGTTAATGAACTTTTAGAAAGAGATGCAATGATTGCAAAGAGCCAGTACATTTTGACAAGAACAGGACACGTAAAACCACCCTTCTTTTTTTTTTTTGGCAGTTACTAAGCTGGTAGATGAAGGGAGAACTGTTGACATAATTTGCCATGATTTCAGCAAGTATTGGATAAAAAAATCTTACTCCATTCTTGTAGAGAAGATGGAAAGTATTGTAAAAGACAATGATACAATTAGATGGGTTCAGAATTGTTTGAATGGGCATACTCAAAGAGCAGTCATTAATGATTCATTGTCACTTGGACTGCAGGTTTCTAGTGGAGTGCCCTAGGGAGCTGTGCTTGGCCCTGTGCTGTTTAATATTTTTATTAAACATATGGTTAAGGGAAAGTTAGCATGCTCATTAAATCTACAGATGACAGAAGACTGGAAGGATTAGCTAACATGTTGAATCACAGAATCAGGCTCCAAAAAGTTTGTAACATGCTAGAGATGTATTAGTAAATTTTTAACAACCAGCTTTCTTAGGAGGGAGGATGCACACACAAATTTAAGTTTAATCTGCAATATTGACACTTTATCCATCACTTTCTTAAATCTAGAGAAATAACAAGACAATAAATGAAGCCCAGATGTGAAGGTTTTTCTGATTTCTGAGGTATAAATCCTGACACTAACCAGTAAACAATTGACTCTGCATCTCTCTAGACCATTCATATTGGCTCCAGCAGGCACCGTGCTTGCTGGAGCCTGGAAAAATGTAGAGATGCAGATAAATGGAAAGGCTTACCCTAGGGCTCAAAATCAAATTTGCAAAGAAAGGATATGGGAACTAAAGTTTGTATGGAAATAAACTGGGGGTTTTGGTAGGTTGAAACATCAATACTATTTCTGCTACCTCAATTTTTAAGAGGCAGCCTAATGTAGTATGTAGTAGTGCATTGAACTTGGAGTTAGAAAGACCAGGGTTCAAATCCTACCTCCAAAATTTGTTAGTTGTATCTCCCTGAGCAAGTTGCATAACCTCTTTGTGCCTCAGTTTCTCATGTGTAAAATAAGGGGTTGGGATTCTAGGGCCTCTTCAAACTCTAATCTATGATCCTGCCATCCAAGGACCCTGGGAGTCAAAGGTATGATGTATCAGTCAAAAAAGCTAATGTAATCTTGTTTATTTGTCTGTTTTTATTGAGAAGCACAGCCTCTAGGAATGAAGAGGCCATTGGCCATCAGCACACAGCTCTTGTTATATGCCATCTGAAGAGCTGGGTTCAGCTACAAGCATTACAATTTAAGAATGTTGGACACATATGCATACAGTCCATTATAAACTTTAAAATGGCATGTAAATAGAAGTTGTTATTATTATCAGTTATTAGAAAAGCTATATCACATCATGAATAGAGCCCTGGCCTCAGGGCCAGGAATACCTGAGTTCAAATCCTGCCTCCAACACAGATTGGTTATGTGACTCTGGGCAAGTCTTCAACCTCTTTGTACTCTTGGCAAGTTTCTTGACATTTCAGCGAAGGTGCTGATTTGCAGTGGTAACGGGTGTTTTCTCACCCACAAATTTCCAATACATGGGTCCATTTCCTACATATACTTCTACATAGTCTATACATATACTTACTATACTAGTAACAATATTTATAATGTAATAAAATAATAATAATAATAATAATAATAATAATAATAATAATAATAATAATAATAATAATAATAATAATAATGATAAACAATGTCCATAGGAGGATGATGATGAAGGGCCTTGAAGCATAAGAACAAGATAAAACAGTTGGGGATTCTTAGCCTGGAGAAGGGGCAGCTAGGTGGTACAATGTATAGCGTTGAGGCCCTGGAGTCAGGAAGCTCCTCTTCCTGAGTTCAAATCTAGCCTCAGACATGTCCTAGTTGTGCGACCCTGGACTGGAGATGGAAATGGCGAAACACTCCAGTATCTTTGCTAAGAAAACTCTAACTGTGGTCATAAAGAGTTGGACACAATTGAAATGACAGAAGGACAAAACGCCTGGAGAAGAGGACAGTGGGGGCACGTGATAGTCTCTCTATATTTCGAGTGTGAATTATACTTGGTTTGTATGATCCCAGATGACAAAACCAAGAACACTGGGCAGAAGTTGTAAACAGATGAGTTTAGATTGGATGTCAGGAAAGATTTCTAATACTTCTAGCTGTCCCAAAGTGGACTAGGCTGCCCAAGAAGTGGCAGGGTGCTATTCCTTTATGCCAAGGTGGAAGGACCCTTTGTTAGCTATATTATAATGGGGACTCCTCTCCAATGTGGGTTGGTCTAGATGAGTTCCTGAGGTCCCTCCCAACACTGAAATTCTCTGATTCTAGGCTAATTGATTTCTAAGCTGTCTTCTAGTTCTAGATCTGAATTGCTATACCTTTAATGTACCTATGGTGGTTATAATGATGAAATAACCCAGAATCCCCTTTCCCTACCTCCTGTATTCCCTTTGATAAGCACAATACACCTCCTGCTGTCCACATTCCCATCCACAGTTGATTGTCTTTCCCACACATTTCTCCATATGTCAGTAATTAGTTTGGCGTAGTTTTACATTTCAGTGTGTTATTTTTTCATGCTTCATGTGAATCTCTTAAGCTGACTCATATTAGACTTGGTCAAATGTTCTAGGCTGGCAGGGACAACAGTACTAGACTGTTTTGATGCTAGTAATAGGTGGGGTAGTCGTGTCTGGAAAGTCATCTTTCAATATGTGGGAGGCAACGTATGTAAAACAAAGTGTGGATGTATCTAGCTATTGTTGTATGAGTGACTGAATTGATGCAGGCGTTGTGGCTGGTAAAATGCATAGTGGGATTATGCACAAAAATGTCAATTAATATGGCACTGAGCACAAGAGTATGACTGGTGCAGAATTCAACAGTCAGAGGCCTCTAGAATAGTAATAATCATGGTGGTGGTGGTGGTGGTGGTGGTAGTGATAGTAAAGCAGTAGAAGTGATGATGATGATGATGATGGTGATGATGATGACGATGATGATGATGGTGATGATGATGGTGATGATGATAGCTAGTATTTAGTGAGTGCTTTTTAAAGTTTGCAAAGTGCTTTACAATTGTTATCTCAGCTGATGCTCATGAGAACTCTGGGAAGTAGCTGCTATTATTTTCTTAACTTTACAGAAGAGGAAATCGAGGCACAGAAAGGTTAAAGGTATTGCAAATCATCACAGAGATAGTAAGTATAAAGCAGGATTTCAACTCAGGTCTTCCTGACTCCAAGTCCCATACTCTATCCACTGTACCAACTATCTGAGTAGAGCTCTTGAGCTTGGATCTTTGGAAACATGGGGAAAATACAGCCCAAAAGGATCTTCCCTTGCTTATGTAGTTGCAGAGTAATTATGTCTTAGCTCTGTGTCCAAGCACCTACTCTTATAAAGGACATCCGTATTTTGGAAACTATGAAAACTTACTGACAGATACAGACATAGACTGACACACTCCTGAGGTTCCTAGGGTATCTACATGAGAAAATGTGGTGCCAGTGATCCCAGAACTCAGAGTCTGGGACATTAAATGCTTGAGAACATCACATGGCTAAGTGGTTCCGTGGCACCAGGTTGCTGAGAGGAGGGGTAGCAGCCACTAAAAAGCAGAAAAGGGTGGGTGTCCATGAACCTATTGAGTCATGTTGGGGGGGAGGTAGGTAAGCTCATGAATCACAAAGGCATTTTTCCCACTCCTTTTCACATTGTAGTAAAAGCTTTCCCAAATAGTGCAATTGGAACTGATGATTGATGTAAGGTATGAGATGACAGACAACCCTACTTCTGTATGGTATGGCCATCCCTTACCTAAACAGTTTCTTTGGCTCCAGACTCCCATTCCTACTGATGTGGCCACAGGGATTCCCTTTTTCCTCTGCAAGTTCCAAACACCCGAATCACAAATGAACATTTGGAACATGGTCCATTTCCAGTATTCACTTTCTCATGTTGCTTGCCCTGTTTTCATTTGCCAGCGTCTTGAGACAATAGCAGATTTAGACCCGAAACATTTTAAGAGCAAGGCAGAAATTGATTTAATCAGTTAGCTTGAGCATGCATGCTTGCTCAAGCATTTCTATCATTTGTATTCCTTCCTGTGGCACCTGGGAATTCGTTACTTTAAGTGCATAAATCAGCCTTCTGAGAAAATGTTGTTCCGTTTCCTGAGCTTACGTTTAAGCTGAATTACAAGTGACCTTGCAGAATTATTTTATCCCCCCTTTGCCTGAATTAATAACTTTGGCTCCTGCAAGCTACATTCTCCATCCTATGTTTTATCCAAATTTAGACAGGCAGGTAAATGCCCAAAGCTAATTAGGCAATCTGCAGCAATGGAAAAAAAAATGTGACAGAGACATAAAGATCTTCTGTGTTTTGTTTTTCCCCCCACAAACTCCCCCAGGGAAGAAGTACATTTGCAAATTGATGCATATTATGCTTTATGGTTTACCCATCACCATCACATGCAAGCATATGGCCTGAAAGTCAGGGGAAGTTAATAAGCTTCCTGATTAAGGTAATGGGTCAAGCCCTTGATCTCAGAAAGGTGATAAAGGAGCCTGGAGCAGTTGTTTTGAAGAATAGCAGAACCCAAGAGGGGTAAAGTACTCAAAATGTCTAGATGCCATCTGGTCTATAAAGTGTTGTTACTGGGGGAGTGGGCACAGGGTATGGATAACAACACAGTAACAACTCCAACTCATTCTCCAACCAGTGCATAGAATGGTTGCACAAAGTTCTGGCCCCCTTCCCTCCTTCCTCTGTATTATTTAAGGAATCATCCGCAGGCAATTTGAATTGAAGAGGAGTGAAACTGAGGTACAAATGTTGCAGTGTAAGAGGCTGAGAAGTTGTGACCCCTCAAAGACCAGAATACAGGATGGGTCATCTGGAATGAATTCACAGACTCAAGCATTCTTTAAGTCAAGGTGGCAAAGATTTATTGTTATGCTTTTCAGCGGGCAAGGATTCCTAGGGATCCTGCAAGAGACTGAGAATGCAGCTAAGGTTTATGTGGAAAAGAGCATGGGAAAGAAATGCCAGGTACACTGATGAGGTAATCTAAAGGTCCAGGTGTCTTTGGGAGCTATGGATGAGAAAGTACAGGGAATATACCGGACAGGGAGGGAGATGAAAGAGGTATAGATCTTTGGAGTCTGGCAGGAGGAAAAGTCCTTGGGCTGGGCAAGGCACCCCTCTTCCTCTGTCTT
Source organism: Phascolarctos cinereus (assembly GCF_003287225.1). Lineage (NCBI taxonomy): Eukaryota > Metazoa > Chordata > Mammalia > Diprotodontia > Phascolarctidae > Phascolarctos > Phascolarctos cinereus. The sequence continues at coordinate 5,329,270 of NW_027556402.1, read as the reverse complement.
GATGAGAGAATGTTCTGTAACAAGGGAAAGCTTTCTTACAAGACAGGAACTTACTAAGGAATTGGGAGGCTTCCAGAGACATGAACTGAGGGCTGGGGCCTGAGCAGCCCGGCACTCTCTCACCCAGCTTTGTGTAGCTGCACCAGGGAGAGATAAGGGTCGTGCTAGGGCACACGCATGAGTAACTGCTAGGCACAGTGTCCTTGGGCTGGGGAGTGGTTGTCAGAGACAGTGTTTCTGAGACTAGGGAGAAATTGGGGTCCAAGTACAAAAACAAGCACACAAGCACTCCATCACAAAGAGACATGTTTCTTTGGACCCCAAGACACCTCTGCTGTATGAAATCTTTTCCAATCCCAAACAAACATTTGGAACACAGTCCATTTCTAGTGCTCACTGTCTCATTCTTCCCATTCTCATTCAAAGGCAAAGCAAAAGAGAAGTCTTCAGAGACACAGTGGCATTGCCTGAGATGTGCCACAGGCTGCCAGTAATGAAGGAGAAGGAGACATGGGGCCTGGAGGATGGGAATGATGTTCATTTTCTGAAAGCCAAGAGAACTTCAGGAAGCATGGGCAATAGGCAGGGCATGTAGAGTGGCCAAAATCAGAAGTAAGAACAAATATTGGCAATATTTATACAAGTTGAAAGAGAAGAGGCTGGGAGCAGACAGCCTGAGGAGCACTGATGGGCAGGAACCACCAAAGAAATCCTCCAGAGCCAGGACTGTTTGTGATGGAGATTGTGCAAGCCTCTGGGGCACAGTTCCTTACTAGTAAGTGTTATCATTTTCTATGGACTGTGACATGAGTTCCAAACATTTTTCTTAACCCATGTCATTTCTTTGTTCCCCTCAGAGCAGAGAGAATTTTTTTTTTGCCTTGAGGGCAAGTGGAATGAAATATATCCTTTGAGAAAAACTCATCATGGAGTAAGACACAGACAGAGGCCCCAGAGAACGTTGAGGACACTGACGTACAGGATGCTGCTGATGTACAGGGAGCAGAGACTGGGAGGCTGGGCCAGGAGGAATTCACATAGTGTACCACCAACTATGGGAGGAGGGAGTGGGTGTCACCTTGTGGCTTTCTGTTTTAACTCATTATTCCTGCTAATTCCATCCTAAGTGCAGTTATATCTACTAAGAAGCAGCATGAACATCCACCTGCAATGCAGTCTTTCTAAGACACCTTTAATGCTAGTCTCCTTTTTTCTATTATCTCCAATTTGTCTTATCTATGTCTTGTTTATATGTAGCTGTTGGCATGCTGTCTTCTCATTTGAATTTGAATTCTGTGAGAACATGGATTGCCTTTTGCCTTTCTTTGTATCCCCAGTGTTTAGCACAATGCCTGACACATAGTAGGTATTTTTGTACATGCTAGTTGGCTGATTGATTACTCTGTTACAAGTGTTATCAATTCCCTCTAAGTTTTACTATCCTGGGACAATGTCCTGGTCAATCTACTCTAGTGACAGCTATGATCGGGGACTCTTCTATATGTAAAGTCAGGATAGGAAGGTGGAAGGGTTTAGTGACAATGTCATGTACTTGTAGATTTAGCCCCAAAGACGTAGCTTATCCTTTACAATTGAGCTTGCCTATCAGCAGGGATCTTCATGGTATGAACCATGATAGTTACACAAACTTTAACGAAATTACTTTCACATCTGCTGTTGACCCAGAAAGGGCTAATGAAAGTGGTAAAAGGGTTGGGCAGAATAGTTATTGGAAATGTAGGTAATAATTCCCTGAGGGTGGGCCATTTTGCAGATAACGATGACTATCCCACTTTTGGCAAGGGATCCCCTTCTGCTAGTACCCACTCTCATGTTCCCACCCAGAAGCCAAGGATGATGAAAGGAAATGTTGGCCTCTTTGACTCATATGATCTGACTTTTAGGGTGCAGCCCTTTGCCTTGCAGACATACCCACCACTATTTTCAGAGACAGTGTGAGGCACAGGAAAATATGACACACTTGAAGGCAGAAGCTCTGGGTGTAATGTTAGCCCGTCATTTACTACTTGTTTGACCTTGGATAAATTACTATCTGTGAGCCTCAATTACCTCATTTATGAAATGAAGGGGTTGAACTTCTAATTAAGCTGGTCATATAAAAGGAGATCCTAGCACTAACATTTTCATTATAGAAATGAACTACAAGTAATAGCAAAAGGAATAACGACTAAGAAACTGAGACAAACACTAGCAAGTTTCTTTATCCAGTAGAAGGCAGCATAAAAAGATAGCTGTATCCTCAGGTCAGTTGCAGAACATCCCTGACAGGAAAAAAAACCCAGCACTAGTGCATGTAAGCAGATTAGAAATCTATGGTAGATCTCTGACTGGGTAAAACAATTATATTACCCTGACCAAGAAATTCAAGAAATACCAATATGTTTCTTTATCCAGAGGAACACATCATTAAAAAAAAAAACAAACAGCCATAAGCTATAAACTGGAAGAGGGTTCCTGACAGGGAAAAAAAAAGACAAAAGGAATGAGCAAGAGTGTATGTAAGCAGACTGAAAGCCCACAGTCATTCCCTAACTGGGTAAAACAACTGCAGTGTCCTCGCTTGGAAGCACTGGGACATTGAAGACCATAGCATTATCCTACCTAGAGAAGCCCTAAGTGGGGAAAGAGGGGTGAAGAAGACCACAACAGGGCCCTGACTGTGGTAACAGCCAACCACATCTTTCTGACCAGGAACATTGAAGCCTTCCAGCCTATTGTGAGCAGAGACATCAGAGGAATTGGAATCAAGCAAGGAAAACAAGACCAGAGACAAAGAGAATGTTGCCATCTGATGCACATTATTGGAGGGGATGGAACCTACCACAAAGCCCAAAATCCAGAACTGAGATTGGATATATGAATAATCAGAAGAAGAAACCAAATGCTATGAAGAAATAGTATGGTTCAAGAGATGACCTAAAGGTAAACAAAAGAAGAGAAAAACTCCACAATAAGTACAAGCAGATCTTTAGAGGGGAAAAAAGGCTTGTATACAAGAGCTATGACTACATTTGGAAGAAGTGAAGGAAGAACTGAAAATGGAATTACAAGTAAAATAATTGTTCTGAAAAAAAAAAAGAATTGAAAGGAACATAAAGATCTCAGAACCAAAAGTTTCAAATGAAAATTTCACTCATACAGTAAATTCCTTGAAAGAATGTGCCAAAAGAACATAATGACTCTAAGAAACAATGATAAGTGTTAAGATAATGTAAAAATGATGAAAAATAGAAGAAAATCTAAGGTACATACTATCAAGAAGGCAAATTATTTGGGGAACAGATCAAGGGAAGACTATTTAAGAATCATAAGACTCTCTGAAAACTATGCATGACCTAAAAAGGCCTGGATACCATGTTTCATGAACTCATAAATGATAATTGCCTGGATATTTTTGTTTTAGAATTAGAATGCAAAGTGAAATAAAAAGGATCCATAGGTCACCTCCTAAAAGAAACCCCAAAACAACTCTCAAATAAATTTCAGAGGGAAATTCCACAGTTTTCAGGTTAAAAATGCTACAAACAACAAGAAAGAAGTATTCAAGAGCCAAAGACAACCCAGTTATAATCACACAAGACTTGGTAGCAATCACTTAAAGAAATGAAAATCTTGGAATGCAATGTTACCAAAGGCAAAGCAAAACAAAATAAAACAAAAAACCTTCTATTCAAGATTAACTTACTTTCAAAGATCGATTATAATTCTACAGAGAAAAAAAAGCAATGGGCTAAAGCATTCTTAAAATAAAGCATTATACATTCATGATACAAAGACTAGAGTTGATTAGAAATTTTGAAATACACTCAGAGGAATCAACAAAATTAGGGAGTTGGACTACATGGTCTCTAAATTTCATTACCTCTCGATCTATGTTCTTATGATCTTTCCAGCAGAGTTAGCCCAGACAGCTGCAATCTCTAGAAAATTATAAAGAAACTCAATTTGATGTGCACTACTAATTGAATAAAGAATTTCTTTGTTACCAAGCTAGATTCCAAGGCTAAGTTCTTGACAATTCAGGAGTGAATAAAAAGGAAGAAGGAGGTGGCAACCATGATTTTTGGATTAAAATGAGGGAGTATACCATTAATAGAATACCTAAATGAAATACTTGGAACTCAGCAGCTGCTTAATGGACATTAGTTGACTTTGATGAAATCAGCTTTGGAGAGTTTGAATGATTTTAGGTCTGGAAGATTCAGTTTTGATGGAGATCTTTAAGAAGAGATTGAACATTCACTCAGCAAGGGTTACAGTAACACAAGATTTTGTAAAGATAACCTACTCTGCAGTGGAATGTAAAGTTAAAGACATTGTGGCGGCAGGGAAGCTTCCAAGCTTTACCAGAAAAGTCATAGAAAAGAAAGGAAGGAGTACAGATGTCCTGAGCTAATTCAATTACACACCAAGAGGGGACATAAGCAACAGGTAGTGGTATTGGCTCCTTTGTTTCTGTTGTGGACAGGTATACTGCCCGGTTCAGCACTACAGCCAGGGCTACTCTGGCACATGGAAGCCAGTATGGAGGCAGTATGAATGAACCCAGAGGAGAATGAGCTGAGAACTCTTATCTAATCTCTCAGCAATCATTAAATGCCTATTGTGTTCCTGTAACTGTCAGTCATTAGGGAAATAAATACTAATAAGGAAGGAGTCTCTCTGGTCAAAGAAGTTACATTTTATTGAGGGAAATAACATTTATATATGTAAGCATATACTACACACACACACACACACACACACACACACACACACTAAATACAAGATTTTTTTTAGTAGAGGACACTAAGAACTGAGAGATGAGGAAAGGCTTCATGTGCAAGGTAATGCTTGAAACTAAAGTTTAAAGTAACCAAGGAATTCTAAGACCAAAAGGTCAGGAAGAAGTGCATTCCAGGCATGAGAGATAGGCTGTACAAATGCTTGGAAGTGAAATATAGAGTGTTGTGTGTGAAAAACAAGAAACCCAGTCTGGCTGGAACACAGAGCGTAACAAGAAACGCAATGCAGAATAATGTTGAAAAGATGGATTGAAGGCAGCTTGTAAAAGACTTTAAGAACCAAGCAGTTTTTTAAAATCAAAGTTTACACTTGATCCTTAAGGTAGTGAAAGCCACTGGAGCAGAGACAATGTAAGGCAAAAAATGACCATCTAAGGTAAGTATTCTTAACCTGAGATTATAAACCTTAAAAAAAATTCAATAACTTTATTTCAATATAATTGGCATATTTTCTAATCATATGTACATTGTTATGCTTTTAAAATATTATTCTGAGAAGGATTCCACAGGCTTCATTAAACTGAAAAAGGGTTCCATGACACAAATGAGTTTAAGCATTCCTGATCTAAGCAGAACATAGACAAAGTAAAGAAGCAAACATGGGGAAACCAGATGCCCCGTCATGCTCATCCTCACAGTAATTAGAGACATAGAGCAATATAGATATAGTTAGAAATAGATATAGGCATATATGTATAGAGTTACACAATAAGCAGACCTATGTTATGTACACACATGCACATATATGTGTATGTAAATATATGTGTACATGTTAGTGCATTTACTTATGTGTGTGAGTGTATAGATCCTTGCTTTTTAGTGGTGTGGTAACCTGGAAGAGAGTATACATGAAGATGCCTTTTCTTGTCATTTTATCTGCCCTGATATTCAATTTCCACTTTGTCCTCTGACTGTATGGCTGGTAAACATACAGACATGGGTGGAAATTATGAGTTGTCTGTTGTTGTTATTGTGTGGGTGTTGATACACAGAACAATTCAAACCTGCAGTATTTTTGACTGCTGTAAGCCCAGATGTAATAAGGGGGATGAGTGGGTCCTAATCTTTGTTTTCTCCCTTCCTCCTTTCCACTCTCCTTACTCCTTTCTTTCCTCCCTGTCTCTCTCTCCCCTCTGTCTCCCTCTCTCTCTCCTTTCTTCCCTTCCTTTCTATTTTCTCTTCTTCTTTCCTCCCTTCCTCCTCATCCTTCCATCCTTCCTTTCCTCCTTCCTTTTTTCCCTTGTTCCTTCCTTCCCCCTTCCCCTCCATCCCTCCCTCTTTTCCCTTCCTCCTCACTTCCTTTCCTCCCACCCACCTTCTTGCTTTCTTCCTCCTTTCCTCTCTCCTTCCTTCTTTCCTTTCTTCTTTCCCTCCCTCCTTCCTTCCTTTCCTCTTCCTTTTCTTGATCCCTCTCTCCCTCTTGTTGAATTAGAAAACTTCCACATTTTTAGTCCCTTTACTCTAATGATGCATTACACTCTAGCATCAAAGAATTATAGAATTCAAGTTATACTAGACCTCATTTTATATGTGCCCAGACTTGCTGAGTAACTTGCCCAAAGTCAAAACAGGTAGCAAATAGCAGAATGAGGATGTGAACCCAAGTCTTCTGACTCCAAATTCAATGTTCTTTCTATTACATGATTGTGTTGATTATTCTTGGAACTCACTGATGTTTCTCTTTGTCCTTCACTGAAGAAAAGGTGATCTTTAAACAAACAAATCTAATTTCCAAGAGTACATCTTATTGGAATGGGAGAGGATAGGCACAGATGTGTCTACAGAATGTTGGCCTCACGATTCATTTCTAAAACAACTTTCCCCAGAACCTGAAGATACCTCTGGGTCTGTGCCTGACTTCTTCTCATTCTATACATCTGTAGATATATTGTATTTAGCCCAACCCTAAGTACCTATAGCTCTTTCTTAATCATCTCCAGAGAAAAATGTAGATGTTTTCCTTGGTAGTTTACTATATTGTAACTGTTGAGATCAGAGTTCTTTCTAATAGCTATCTTAAACCATGCTGACAATTTGGGTTATGTTATGTTTTGTATATATGTGTGTGTGTGTGTGTGTATATATATATATATATATATATGTGGTTATGTTTGGGTTATGTTATATGTGCGTGTGTAAATATGAGTGTGTTTATATAATATATGCACTGTGTATATATGTACTTCTACATAGGTGTTTTCAAGTTGTTTCCTTCATTAGACTGTGAACTCATTGAGAGTTAGGACTTCTCCTCTTCCTCCTCCTCCACCTCCTCCTTTTTTTCTCCTCTTCTTTCTTCTTCTTCTTTCTTCTTCTTCTTCTTCTCCTTCTTCTTCTTTCTTCTTCTTCTTCTTCTTCTCTCCTCCTCCTCCTCCTCCTCCTCTTCTTCTTCTTCTTCTTCTTCTTCTTCTTCTTCTCCTCCTCCTCCTCCTCCTCCTCTCTTCTTCATCCCAGAGCTTACCGTATAGCTTGATAGAAAACCTTAGCACATTATTAAATGTCTGACACATAGCAGGCGTTTAATAATGCTTCTTGACTGATTGGCTGCTCACAGACTAGCTTCTCCTTCCTACTCTAGCATATAATCAGAACCTAGAGGACATCAGGACAATGTAATAGTTCTTGGTGCATTACCTTTCCATAGAACAGCATGAGAATCGAGGGCGCACATTCAAATGACTTTCTCTGGTGGATTTTCTCTCATGCCTCTGTCCAGGTTTCCAGTTCCTTTTAAATGCCACAATCTTAAAGCATTCCCTAAGTAAGGAACAGAAGATTTATTCATTGAGCATTAGACAGCCAATCCCTGCCCTTTCCCAACACCTCACTCCTTTAGGCACAGTACTTCCATTAAGTCTTATCTCAGGCATCCTCAATCATGACCAATCTTCCAATGTGATCACATTGTACAAGGCACTAGCAGCTGCCTCCAAGCCCATTCCAGATGAATATCATGTCCACCTCCAGTCAGGTCAATGACTTGGTGAAGGGAGGAGAGAGGGTAGCAATGAATGCCCTTTCACTCTTTCCCCTTCTTACCCTTTGTCCTCCTTCTTGTCCAGTCCTGTCTATTCTCCCTCTGTGATATCTCTACAATTAGCCTCCTCCTCTCCCGTTCACACTTGCTCTCTCCTAATGCAAATCCTCAGCATCCCTTTCCTAGCAACCTCCCAACTGTTCTCTTTGCCTCCAGTATCTCCTGTCATTTGCCAATTGTATGCACAGTTGGGAAATAAGCCTCTTAATGTGCAGGTTGGCCCGTGTCACTCCCTTGCTCAAAAATCATCAGTGGCTCTGTGTTATCTCTAGGATAAAATAAAACTCCCAACTTTACATTTGAGACCCTCCAGTTCCTCCTCTGTGCATTCAGATAGCGATCCACCTTCCATCCATGCCTGAAAACCACACTCCTCTCAACTGTACCTATTAATATATTTCTCCTCCTTCTGGAATTAACTTGAAGTACCACCTACTCCATGAAGCCTGGATTGATTCCTTTCTATGTTTCTTGTTTTAAAATAAATTTTCATTGACATCTTTTGTTTTGTAGGCCACCAGACTTTCTCCTTGTATCTTACCCTCTTCTCCCCTGTCTCTTCCCAAAGATCTATTCCATATAACAAATAATATTTTAAAAGAAAAAATAAAAGAAAAATATAAAATCAAGTGATATATCAAAAAAATGCATGCAAAGGAATATATAAATATACATGATTATGAAAACAAGAAAAAATCAAATATTTACTCTTCATCGGAAAATATATGCAATGTTGTACACCCGCAGACCTCCACCTCTGCACCTTTTCAGATTTCCTGTATTCCTTTGCTTGCATCTCTCATCTATTCTTCTTATATTATGTAGCTGTGGGATCACTGTCTTCCTTGGAAGACTAGAAACTTCTTGAAGGCAACTGGGTCACTTTTTTACCTTCATCCCATCCAAAAGAAAAAACACAGCATGTAGCCCTTGGAGTACTGGTCGTTTCACTGTCTGTCTGAAATGTTTTCTGTGAATTAAGTTTATTGCCCTGGGGATACTTGGGGATGTTTACATTACAGTGATTAACAGCTGGACCTATAGAAGCTTTTCAAGATTTTTCCCAAACAAAAGCACAGACAACCCCAAAATTTATAAATGTGTTTATTTCTTTAAGGATTGTCTATAGTTTTACAGAAATTTATTTTTTTAAATAAATCCATTATCAGAACTTGCATCGTGTAGGTGCTTCCTAAAGGTCTTCTAGTTATTTAGACTCTTAGCTCTCATGCCCTTAAACTGAAGTAGCATCTCCTTCTTCCTCTCATCCCCTAACATTCACAGTGACATTACTTTTATAGACTCTTTAAAGAAGTGGAAAGTGCTGCTTTTACACCTACTTTATCATGCAGGAAACAACGTGAATCTCAGAACCTTGGGAGATAGATAGCAGAAGGAGGGGGAAGAGGGAAGGAAGCATGGCCCAGCTTCATGGAATGTATGCTATGCTAAATAGCTGAGACTTAATGAAATTTTTCCTGACCACAGGGCAGCTTGCTTCTTTATTATGTTAAATGCATTTAGCAGAAACAGGGTCCAACTGCTTGTGTCTTTTTATGGCAAGGAAATCATTGGGGATTTATTTTCTAAGTCAGGTGAACACTATTTACAATACAACCATCACCATCCAGATATAGCTTTGTGTCACGTAGCCAAGAATATAACTAGTTGGAGTTCCCAAAGTATATTTCTGTTAATGAACCTGAAAGTGAACCAAGGTTGTAGTGGCTTCTCCCATGTGGTTATTAATGTTATTTTTAAGGGCAGAATTAGTGACTTACTTTCTGCTCCACGCGGTTCGCCCTACTAATTGATATCGATACAAACACACACATTAATGCCCTCTGATGTGAAGCTATAACAACATAGAGCCAGTGACTTTGTCAGCAAGGCTTGTTGTCTAAAATAATACAGATAATTAGCAGAACTAATTATGTTAATCTGAACAACAATTGTCCCATGTAAATCTAGCATGCATCTATTTTGAAACTCATGGATTTGCTGGGTGGGCGCACAGTGACCTTTGGAAAATGAAGAGGCTACATTTCTGATGCAAGAGCAGATGAATGCTTCATGCATCACAACAGTTGAGTTTCATTTTCATATAGCAATGAGCTGAATAGGAATGAGTCTGACTAAGAATAATTGTCCTGTTGCTATTGATCTCATAGCAGGAACCTTTCTCCTATTGATTCCCTCCCTGTGTCCTACTTCCCCCCCCCCAATTTCCCTTAGAAGACAATGGAGAAAATGTCTGATTTTTAGGATGTGAAGTAACAGTCTAGATTACCAAATGCAATGGACAGACTCATCAATGTCCTCAAGAATCCAGCACTTTTTCTAAGAAAGGGATTCTCTAACATTTTTCCTAAATATAATCTGATCAGATGAAGAGCAAATACTTGGTTTTTCTTATTTCCTAATTTTATGTGTGTGTATACAGAAATATATATGTATGTATATATTCTTCTGGATGAAGTTTCCTTGTCCACCATTGTCATCTGCAAATAGAGAGTTTTTTTCCTCTTTGCCAATGTTTTAGCTTTGATTTTGATCTTTTCTTATTGTTACAGATTTTTAAATTATGATTTTTGCTTTTACATCTTGATATTTCCCAAGTACCTCTTCCAGATTGAATCTGTCCTTGTGACAGAGGAAAACAATTAAGTGAAGACATCTGATAAAGAGAGTATAAATGCAATTAGGTTTTGCCATAGAGTTTGCATTGATAATATGGTTTGTATCATTTCAATGACTACAATATTCTCTACTGATAGCCCCTCCATCACCACTAGTCCTCCAGCATTTGATCTTTAAAAACCTGCACTCATCCCATCATTTCAGCTACCTATCTTTCCTTTTTTTCACATTTATTTTATTTTTAATTTATGGAATAAAATAATCATTTCCATAACCTAGTATAATAAAAAGATAATTGCACATGAAACTGCAAATCTATTATATACAACTTACTATTCCTTTTAAATATATCATAAAGTTATTGTGTAAATTTCTTTTTTTTCTTCCCTTCTCCTCTCCCCCCCCACCAGAGACAGCTACCATTAGACACAAATAGATATATAATATGTAAAAGTATTCCATACATACTTCTATTTATCAGTTCTTTCTCTGATGCAGATAGTGTCTTTCTTCATATGTCCTTTGTAGTTAATTTGGATATTTATAATAGTCAAAATGACTTAGTCACTCAAAATCATTCTTAAAGTGATATTGTTATTACTGTATACAGTGTTCTCTTGGTTCTGCTCATTTCGCTCTTCATTTTCATGCAAGTCTTTCCATGCCTTTCTAAGATCATTGAGCACCTCATTCCTTCCAGCACAGCAGTATTCCGTCACAATCATACACCACAGCTTGTTCAGCCATTCCCCATTGATGGGCATCCCTGCAATTCCAGTTCTTTGTGGTACCTATATTTCCATAATTCTCTTTCCCTTTCAGGAAGACTCCTTGAGAAGGCCAGCTATGCTGGATGACCTCACTTCTTTGTCTCTCACTCTCCTTGACTACTCTCTGCAATCTGATTTCTAAATAGGCCTGCTAAGATTCGTTCAAAATTCTTCAAAATTAACATTGATTTCTTAAATGCTAATGCAATGGCCTTTTCTACTCCTCATTCTTCTTGACTTCTCTATAGCATTTGGCACCACTGATCATTTTATTGTCTTAGAGTAAACATTCGCCCCTCTCTGAGGCTCACTGTCCTCTCTCAGTTTTCTTGTGTCCCACCATTTCTAAGTTTCCTTCTCTAGATCTTCATCTGTGTCATGCTCACTAATTTGGAATCTCTCCCAAGGCTTTGTCCGGGCTCACTTATCTTTTCATTCATTCTATTTTCAATTCTTTTCCCCATAATTCTAATTTCTTTTCCATTTTTCACTATAGCACTGCAATATCATTTATAAAAAGACACTTGCTTCATCTATTTTGGGAATTCTAGTTGAACTTGTGTCCAAGCTATGTTTTATCTTGAGGCTGTGCTTATAGATATTTTTGAGTCATTCTTTTCTTCCGAGTTTGTATCTTGGGAGTCTTTGCTGCCATGATAGCTGTTTATGGTGGGATTCTTTTCTTTTCTTTTTGCTCATTTTTTCCCAGTCAACTTCCTGACTCTGAGTTAGAAGTGGGCTCTGTGAACTTCTGAGGGAAATGTCAGGTTTGAATTTGTACCAGGCAAGAAGACCTAAGGAGAGTCTCAGAAGATCTCATTTAAGGAAAGGACATTGTACCTCCTAGGTTTCTGTTTCCCTAGACATTTTTATATAAACACAATTCTCCTGTGTGTGGAGTGGTTTAAGCAGGGCAAGAGAAGGGTTGATTTAGCAGTCAGTATTTCAGCAAGTACTTTCAGATCTATAATGTCCCTTCTTTACAACAATCCTAAGAAGTATACAGTAGAAGTATAATTGTTGTTCAGTTGTTTTATTCCTGCTTGACTCTATGCGACCCCCATTTGGGGTTTTCTTGGCCCTCATTGGAATGGCTCACCATTTCCTTCTCCAGCTCATTTTACAGATGAGGAAACTGAGGCAAACAGGGTGAAGTGATTTTTCCAGGGTCACACAGCTAGTAAATGTCTGAAATTGTATCAGAATTCAGGCCTTCCTGACTCCAGGCCCAGCACTTTGCCCACTGCACCACCTGGGTATTCCAGTGTAAGTATACAAATAAATGATTTAAACCTGGAGCCTCAGCTTCCTTATCTATAAATGAAGGGACTGAATTGGATAATAGCTAACATTTATATAGCACATGCATGTGTCAGGCACTGTTCTAAGGGCTTTATAATTATTATCTCATTTGATTCTCACAACTACCCTGGGAGTTAGGTGCTATTATTACCCCCCCCCATTTTACAAATGAGGAAACTAAGGTGAATAGGGGTGAGGTGACTTGCCCAAGGTCACACAACTAGTAAATGTCTGAGGCTAGATACGAATTCAGGTCTTCCTGACCCTAGGCCTAGTTCTCTAATTAAACGACCTTGGAAAGGGGACATGACTCAGCCACTGACATGCAGGTAGTCAGTTCCAGAGCCAAGCTTCAGATCCCAATTATTTCAGTCCAAAACCAAGGCTCATTCTGCATGCCACATGGCTGCATAAGGGCCTTTTCTAATGCTAATATTCCATGGACAGTAAGCAGGAGGGTGTAATGGAGAAGCCTGGATTGGGGGTAGGTGAGCCTTGCCTCCAGTCCTGGCTGTTCTCCTTATTAATTCTGGGACGTAGAGGAAGGTATTTCACTTTTCATGGCGCCAGCTGTCCAATGCCCCAGTTTGATCCACCTGTTGCTCCTACCAGTGATCCCCCTCTTGCCCTCTACTGTCAAGAGAGTTGCCCTGACTTTCAGTGAGACTCATCTTCCTGAGTTCAAATCCAGCCTCAGATACTTACTAGCTGTGTGACTCTGGGCAAGTCACTCACACCTGATCACCTCAGTTCCTCATCTGTGAAAATGACTGGGAGAAGAACATGGCAAACCATTCCAGTATCTTTGCCAAGAAAACCCCAAATGGAGTTCCAAAGAGTTGGACGTGGCTGAGCATCCTTTTTTCTTTCTCTTCAGAGAGCGGAAAGTTGTATCTTTAGTGCATCAGTACAAGCTGTCCCTATGCCTAGAATGCAATCCTTTTGCATTTCTGTACTTTGAATTTCTAATTTTCATTCAATACCCAGCTTCAGGTGCCACTTCCTACAGGCAGTACTTCCTGATTCGCATAGTTCTTAGTGATATGTCCCTCCTAAACCTTCATTAGATCACTTGGTGTAAATGTCCTTTGGTTCTGTCACTCCCTTTCACGGGTTGTATTCACACTCATCTGTCTTCACGACCTCTGCATTCCTCCCCATCCTCACTCCTGCCAGTAGAATGTAAGCTCTTTAAGGGCAGAAACTTTTGCTGTTCTCTTCATACCTCTCAGCACTGAGCTCAGAGCCCATGTGTAGCTACCACTTAATATATGATTATTGACTTTGACCGAATGATAGAGAAATATGACTTGGAGAGCAAAGCCAGGTCAGTTCTCCAATAAGGGAAATCACAGGATTGGGGAGAAAAGCATGGATGCTTTTCTTGGCAGGAGTGCTGAGGAGCCAGAGTGAAATCAGGAAGCTGCTACTGCTGCTACCTCACATCTACCAGTAGTTCACTCTCAATCTCCATTCCCTGCCCCACCCAACAAACACAAAAATTCAATGTCTAGACAGTTACATGGATCCCATGCAGGAACTGGAGTTAGGGGAAGAATAATAAGTTACATTTCACAAAACGCTTTCCTTGCCATATCCTGATTAAGTCTATAATTAAAGTATTATTCTCTCTGTTCCTTGATGGGGAAAGTGAGGCTCAGAAAAGGTAAGTGACTTGCCCATGAGCACACAGCTAGCAAGTGTCCAAACTGGAACTTAAACTCCATTTTTTTTTCTGGCTATGATTTCTATGCTGCTTTCCCCAGTTTCCCACAGCATATGTCTACAGGATCCTAGGAATCCCATGGCATCTCAAGGTTGAAAGGGACCACAGAGACCAATTAGTCCAACCTGTCACTAAACAAGGATCCCCTCTACAATATTCCCAAACTGTGGTGATCCAGCCTTTGCTTGCAGATATCAGGAGATGGGGGATCTAGTGTCTCCAGAGGAAGCCCTTTAGACTTTGGGATAGCTCTAATTCTGTGGAATTGAGCAACCTTAAATTGACTTTCTTCTAACTCCTACACCTAACTCCAAGTGCCGCCATTGTTTCCCAATAGGACAAGTTTGAGCTACTTTTCATACGTTGATCCATTAAATACACATCTCTATAAGTGAATCTTAGCACATTAAACAACAGCACAAGGACCCTAGGATCATACTCCAGTTACGTAATTTTCAAGAATGGGAACTAAAGCCCAGATTGGAGCAGGGCTTGGCTCAATAGGACCTTGCTGGTTAGTGGCAGATTCAGAACTGGGCCCAGTCTGCCCTCTCATGCTGTCTCCCTCATGATTTTAAGAGAAGAGTTGAAAAAATTACTCTAAGAAATATCCAGGTGGCATCAGTGTAATACTTGGACAGGTTGGCACACCCTTGGTTTCAGGATTATTACATAAAGACCACCACAGGCAGGACCTTTGCTCCAAAACAAGCCAAAGGATTGTGCCTTGCATCGTAAACATTGCCCACCTGCTCCTGATTCCAGCCTAGCTCACCCAAGGCTCATCATCCGATATCCAAATACAATTACGAGCTATTCTTTTGTTCACTCAGAACTGTTTTCAGCTAATGTTAAAAAGAACACATCCCATTTGCTTCAATAAAAGAGTTGCAAGTATTCCAAGACCTTGTGTTAATGTCTTCAGATGGGTGTTATGAGAAGCTCAGCACTCCCAGAGCCGTCATAATTTAGTACAAAGAGGAGAAGAACATTCCTGCCTGGAAATGGGCTCTGGCCTGCTGCCCACTCCCCAGAGATGGAGTGGAACCATTCTGCCAATGCACTGCTCTCAGCCATTTGAATACTTTGATACCTGGGTGGCTCCTTAATCTCATCCGTGTAGGTGATCTCACAAATGTTGCAGACGTCAAATCATCCACTTCTTCTCATCCTGTGTGATCCATGCCCATGTAAGCATCTAAGTGGCACAGTGGTCATAACAAGAGGCATGGAGTTGGAAAGATCTGAATTCAAATCCATACTTACTAGCTTACCAACTGCTTGACCCTAAATAACTCATCTACCTGCTGTCTTCCTCAGTTTCTTCATCTCTTAAGTGGGGACAACAATAGCATCTACCTTCCAATGTTGTTGTGACAACAAAACAAGATATTTGTAATGTAATTTGCACACCTTAAAGTGCTACAGAAATTTGGTGATGATGATACTACCAGCACTACCACCACTACTTCTACTACTAGCACTAGCACTAGCACTACTACTACCATTTCTACTACCAGCATTACTCCTACTACCAGTACTACTACTTCTGCTACTAGCATGACTATTCATATTACTAGTACCAGCACTACTCCTACTACTAATTCATATACTGCTTACTATGAGCCAGGCATTGTGCCAAGCACTTCACAACTAGTATCTCATTTGATCCTCACAAGATCCCTGGCATATAGCTGCTATTATTATGTACTGTTAAGCAATGCTGCCAAACCTCCCTTATTGGCTCACTCTCCCACTGTCCACAGTGGCTCTTCCAAACCTTTTCATCCCACCTCAGACCTCCAATGGCTCCCATTCCCCCCACTCTCTCAGCTGAGAAACTTGTCTCATATTTTACAGAAAAATATTGAGGCCATTCACCATGAGTTTCCTCTTCTCCCTTCTTCCTCATCTCCTATCACTCAGAAGCTTCCTATCCCCTCTTCCTTGTTCACCTCCATCTCACATGATGAAATGGACTTGCTCCTTACCAAGTCTAACCCCTCTACTTGTTGGAGCAATCTCATTCCATCCCATCTCCTCCAACAGATTGCCCCCTCTGCCATCCACACTCTTTTGTTTATTTCCTCTCTCCTAGTCTGCTGTCTCCTTCCCTACTGCCTACAAACTTGTCTATGCCTTCCCCACCCTGAAAAAACCCTCACTTGATCCTTCTATCCATGCTTTTATCCTATTGCTCTTCTGTCCTTCATATATAAACAACAGCAACAAAACACAAACCCCGAAGGTCTGCAATAGCTGCCTCCTCTTTGTCTCCTTTCACTCTCTTCCGAACTCCTTATGCTTTGGTTTCTGGCTTTCTCATTCCACCAAAGCTGCTCTCTCCAAAGTGACTAATGATCTCTCGGTTGCTAAACCCAGCGGCCATTTATCTTTATTCTCCTTGATCTCTCCATAGCCTTTGACGTCGTTGATTACTCTCTCCTTGCTATTCTCTCTCTTCTCTCCAGGTTTTCAGGATGCCACTGTCTCCTGGTTCTTCTCTTTTGTGACTACTCCTTCTCCATCTCCTTTACTGGATCCTCATCCAGCTCATGCTCTGTAACAGTAGCTTTCCCTCAGGTTTTGGTTCATTCAGTGATCGCATCAACTCCTATAGATTTAATGACCATCACTATGCTGATGATTTCCACATCTACCTATCCTCTCCCAACTTCTCCACTGACCTCCAATCTCACATCTCCGACTGCCTTTCAGAAATCTCAAACTGGATGTCCAGTAGACATGTCCAACTCCACACATCCAAATCTGAAGTCATCATCTTTCCACCTAAAATCTCTCTACCCTTGTACCTTCCTTTTTACTATTAGGGGCAAGACTATCCTCCCAGCCCCTCAGGCTTATGAACTAGAAGTCATCCTGTACTCCTAATTATCTCTCACTCCCCATATCCAGCCAGTTTCCAAGGCCTGTCAATTTAACCTTTGCAACATCTCTCAAATACACCCCCTTCTCTCCTCGGACACTGCCACTGCCACCTCTAATCCAGGCCCTCATTACCTTACATCTGCCTACTGGCAGTTCTGCCTCCTTCAAGTGTCTCGCCACTCCAATCCACCCTCCATACAGCCACCAAAGTGATTTTTCTAAAGTAAAGGTCCAATCATACGTGACCCTGCTCAATAAACTTGGGTAACTCCCTATTGCCTCCAAGATCAAATATGAAATGCTCTCTTTGGCATTCAAAGTCCTGTGTCACTTAGCCCCCTCCTGCCTGTCCAATCCTCTTACACTTCACTTCCCCAAATGTACACTTTTATCCAGTGAGACTGGCCTTCTGGCTGTTTTGTAAACAAGACACTCTCTATCTGGGCATTTTCACTAGAGACCCCCCTCTGGCATGCTCTCCCTCCTCCACTCCACCTCCTGACCTCCCTGGCTTCATTTAAATTCCAACTAAAATCTCCCCTTCTACCAGAAGTCTTCCCATTCCCCCTTAATTTTAGTGCCTTATCTCTTTTTATCCTTCATAGAACTTGCTTTGTATAATTTTTTTGCATCTTGTCTCCTTCATTAGATTATAAAGCCTGGAGGGCAGGCACTGTCTTTTGTCTCTTTTTGTATCTTCAGTGCTGGGACAATTAACTCTTTTGTCTTATGTAGTTTTCATTCACGATTTCTTGGAATTTAGCTCTGGAAAACCAGGCTTTGATAAAGCTCATTGGGATTCAAATGGAGCAACTTGACTATGCCTTTAAACCCAAATCACTCTGGCTCTCATGGATTGGCCAGTAATAGGTCCCAGCCCAAGCCTCACCTGCTAATTGCTTGGGTTCTGATGGCTCAGAGGCAGTGTAAATAGCAATTATTTCTCTTCTGGCCAGAAACTTGATGGTCTTCCCCTCACAGAATGATCCTTTTGGGAAGGCAAACCAGGCCATCTTTTGCCTCAATTCTTACCTAGTCTTTAACCACTGAATAGATGTTGCTTCCGACAAACTTTGACGTGGGTCAGATCTGAGCTTAAAAAGGCCATGGTCTCCCACTACCTCGGGGGCCATGACCTGTGTCTCAACCTATGTCCTGACCTATGTCTTGCCACTGGACTCTGATGACTCTGGAGGAGACAGTGAGGCTGCTGGCTTTGCACAGCCCTTAAATCCAACCCACATGCAAGTCAAGACATCACTCTTCCAATGTAACAGCAACAACCATCCTCAGTGCTTAGCACAGTGCCTGCCACATAGGTGCTTGATGAATGTTTATTAATTGCGTGATCCTTGTTTTACAGATGAAGAAACTGAAGCAAAAAGAGGCTAAGTGACTTTTCCAGGAGTACACAGCCAGTAAGTGCTTGAAGCTGGATTGGAATTCAGGTCTTCCTGACTCCAGGCCCCATGTGCTATCCACTGTGTCATCTTGCTGCCCCTAAAATTTTCACCTGAAATTTTCAGTCTTCTGTGGCTTAGTTTTTGCTTTCGTTTGTCACGATCCATAGCCATTTAGTAGGCTTAGAAGGTATTGATATCATGTGACCCGCATGAGAATTGTCAGTTGCTTTCTACAAACCTCTTGGACTCCAAGTCTTGAAATAAAGGAATTTTGCCCAGGCAGAGTAATCACACCTGATTTCACTAGAAAAAAAAAGACAGAAACATCTGATTCCTGTCACTTACAATCTGTGTGAATTGTGCAATCCATTATGAATTGAGATGGGAGCACTGTAATTCTTAGAGTTCTCACTTTGCATTCCTCTCCCAATACCACCTAAATCCATGTAGTTATCACAAACCGTCTTAGAGGTTTGTGGCTGGGGGTGCAGCTCCACCAATTCCTCATGACATTGGTTCTGCCTCAAGGGTATGCCAGCTTCTACTTGAGGAATCATGGGTCTCCTGGAAAAAAAAGAAACGTAAGGAAAACAAAACCAAAAAAAACCTGAGTACTATAATGTAGGAAAAATAAGAGAAAATAATTCAGAAATTTTGAGTATAAACACAAAGAAAGTCCACAGATCTCTTTCATAAAAACATTAACATTACCTACACCTCAGTCTCCAAGGTATATGATGTCTAAATATTTTAAATCCCTTTTAATCTCTATTTTTGCTTCACCTATACTGCATAATATACCCTCTCCCAAAGAACAATTCCTTAAAACAAAAATTAAATGGAAGCAGTGAATTGAGAAAAAAAAAGTCAAAAGAAAATTATCTGACAAAGTTCTTCTATCTAGAACATATATGGAATTGATACAAATATATAAGAACAATAGTCATTCCCCAATAGAATTATTGCCTCCATTCTAATTTTAGTCGCATTGCTTTTACTTGTGAAAAAGCTTTTAAAAGCTTATGGAATTAACATTTTCCATGTTATCATTTCTGATGCTCCCTAGACGTGCTTCGTTCAATGACTCTCTCCATCCCTAGTTGTGAAAGCTTTTACTTTCCTTTGTCCTCTACTTTGTTTAGGCTGTGCTCTTTCACATTTAGGTCATCTGTTCAGTTGATGCTTACCGTGATGTATGGTGTGAAATATTGGTTTTAATCTGGTTTCTGCCACACTGCTGACCAGTTAGCTAGAGTTAATAACAGAGGTTTCACCTAGTGCTGCTGTAACACATATAAGTGTTGTAATACCATAATCTCTAAGAACAAAATTCCAGAAAAAGAAATATTTAAGTGCAAAGAAGGTGGGCTGGTTATATAATAAGAGCCAGGGGTAACAGACAGACAATCCTGCTATCCCATAATGTTAAGAGACATAAGGATAGACTTCATCACGTTTGGGAGACAACCTGTGGCATACTGATGAGAGGACGTGGACAAGAGCCACATCGGGAAAGGGAGTGTGAATCGGCTGCAATTCATGCCGCTTCGGGAAGCGCTCACACCATTGACATTATATCCATCGAAGTAATTGAAGTGTCATGAATTCATAATGTAGTATATTTGGGGAGGTGGAGGTTAAGGAAATACTCATTTCAAACGCATCTTCCCTCGTTTTCCAAAACACTTTCCCCAGCTTATCTCCTCTGAAAAGAAATGGCTTTTGAGATATGTGCTGCAGTGATTGAATCACAGCCTCCCTTCTACCTTAGGAAGGCAAAGCAAGCTTTCTTCCCAAACCGGACAACCCAGAGCCAGATAGTAAATCAAGGCCTTCCCAGAAACCTCTGCTGCTGACTGCCATGGTAGTCCGTACAATATCTTCCACAATCCAAGGTCCATCATGGATTTTATAAGGGATGTTATGCCTCAGACATGCAGAAAATAATCCTCTGGGTCTGAGTCAACAACTATAATGATACAGTTCAATGAGTCACAATTAGGGATTGGCTTCCATCCTGGAAATCATGTGCCCCCTGTGGAAATTTCTAAAGGTTAGCAAGAAGCCAAAGCTGCTTCCCTATTTTCTTTAAGTCCCACCTTTGAAAAGAAGCCCTCCCCAGTCCCCTTTATGCTAGTGATAGCCCCAATTGTTATCCCCAATGTGGCTTGTACATAGCTTATTTGTGGATACTATTGTCGTTCAGTCATCTCAGTTGGATCTGCTGTGACACGGTTTGGGATTTTCTTGGCAAAGATTCTGGAGTGGCTTGCCGTTTCCTTCTCCAGCTCATTTTACAGATGAGGAAACTGAGGCAAACAGGATTAGTGATTTGCCCAGGGTCACATGGCTAGCAAGTGTCTGAGGTCAGATTTCAAGTCAGGTCTTCCTGACTCCAGACCTGGAGTTCCACCTGCCGTGCAACCTAGCTGCCCTTTGTTCATACATAGTTATTTGCACATTTTCTCCCCATCGTCCTGTGAACTCTGTGAAAGCAGGGCCTGGTTTTGCCTTTCTTTGTATCCCCAACACTTATTCCCAGCACATGGTAGGTGCTTAACAAATGCTTATTGACTCATTTCTAATTGTCATTTAACCCCTTATCCAAGTTTGGAACATGAATGTGTACAAAAGTGGGTGTGCTATCATTGGAAGAAGGGGGTAGAGTTAGCCAATATGCCTCTCCACAATCACATACAGGAGCTAGGAAAATCAAGCAGCTCCAGGGATATTGGGAGAGTTTGCTTTTAGTACAAGTGGTTTATTCCTTCTCTCCTTCACGATAAAGTCACGAGCTTTTAATAGGCACTTTCTGTGATTGCCATCTTGATCATGTTTGCTGCCAAATGCCCCCAGATGAGCCTGTGGATAGTGGACTCTTGGGGGAGATTTAAGAGAATCCTCATACTCAAATTGTTAAAGCTTTCCCAGGATGATTGGATAATAAATGTCACTCTTCTAAATCATGCCATGTACTCAATTGCCAGCATCCTCCTTCAGGTTTCATCTGTATTTGTTTTTTTGTTTTCTAATACCCTAGCAATAAGGAATGAGAAAGAAAGGTTGTTATCTCTCTAAGGGCTACATACCTGTATTTGGGTACATTGCAGAACTATAGTCTGTAGATAAAACTAAGCAAAAGGCCCAGCTTGGTATGTGGAGTTTAGGTTGCATTAAGAGAGGTGTAACTTCCCAGAATACGGAGGTTGTAGTCCTGCTCTCCTATGCCTGGTAACTCTAAATCTGGCGTATCATTCAAGCAGCAAAGATTAAGAAGGACACTGATATGCTGGAGAGCAGCCAGAAGAGGGGAACAGGAATGGTAAAGGCCTAACATTCCATGTCAGATGGTGGTGCCTTAAAGGAACTCTAGATATGTAACCAGGGAAAGTGATGAGTTAGCCAGCATGTGATTTATATCTTCAAGTATTTGAGGGGCCATCCTCTAGAGGAGGGATCAGATTTGCTCCTATTGGACTTCTGAGGGCAAAACTAGGGGCAAAGGAAAGCAGTTGCAAAAAGACAGATTTATGTTTGATGTCAGGGGAAAAACATTTCAGCAATTAAAGCTGTCCAGAAGAGGAATTTGGAGCTAGTTGGTGACTTTCCCTAACTGGAAACTTCCTAGCAGAGGCTAACTGACCACTTGGCTTGTCAATTACATCATAATGGGTGTTTCTTTTGGCTCCATCCTCTGGGTCCATTCAATGTCTGCAATTCTGTTATTTTGTGATACATGAATAGTTCCAGATTAGAGACGTACTCTGACTCACTCCTCTGAACTTTCATTCTTTCATTTGTTTTCTGAGCACATCAAGATCAGCTCGATGCCTGTTAACTCATGAAACAGCTAGTCTCTTCAAGGAGCAGAGGCTTCTATTGCTGTAAATACCACCTGGGATTAGGGGCCTCCTTTTCCCAAATCATGTGGGTTGTGAATTCAAGGTCTTTCTAAGAATGATACAACTTCTTGAATGTCTTTCTGTTTTATGTAAATAGTATTTTATTTCCCCCCCAATTACATGTAAAGGTAGTTTTCAACATTAATTTTTATAAGATTTTGAGTTTCAATTTTTCTCCTCCCCTCTCTCCCCTCTCCCCTCCCAAAGATGGTAAGCAATCTTATATAGGTTATCATACCTGTGCAATCATGTTAAACATATTTCCACATTAATCATGTTGTGAAAGAAGAAACAGAACAAAAAGGGAAAACTGTGAGAAACAAAACCAAAGAATGTGAAAATAGTATTTTTCAATCTGCATTCAGACTCCATCAGTTCTCTAGATGTGGATAATGTTTTCCAGCATGAGTCTTTTAGAATTGTTTTAGATCATTGCATTGCTGAGAAGAGCCAAGTCTATCAAAGTTTATCACTGCACAATGTTGCTATTACTGTGTATCACATTCTCCTGGTTCTGCTCACTTCACTCAGCATCAGTTCACATAAGCCTTTCCAAGTTTTCTGAAATCCATCTGCTCATCATTTCTTATAGCGCAATAGTACTTCATTACCTCCATATACCACAATGTATTCAGTCATTTCCCATTTGATGGGCATTGAATGTCTTTCTTAAACAGACTGAGGACTTACTGTTTGAAAATCTTTTCACTTGTAATTAACAATGAAATTGGAGTAGCTTTGGTGTTGGCTTTTGAAAGAATAAAGGACATTATCTGGTGGTCTCTTGGCAAGGAGGTTAGTACTGTAGATGGCTTATCCAAGCCTGTTGTCTGGACTCAATCAATCAGTGCCTTTAATTAAACAACTCTTCTTTCCTGACTCCACTTGCTTTCAAACTGTCCAATGACAAAAGGAGCCAATATTAAGAATGTATTTGAAAAGAAATAAGCACAGCCTAAAACTGTTTTCCTTCGACATTAGTGTGTATCTATGTTGAGATTTAAGGATGATGATTCTGAATCAAGTTTCTGCCTCAGTAAAGGGAGTCAATCAACAGCAACTGCTGAAGTGTTTCTTTGTGCTAAATACTGTAAGGTAATGCTACATTCACTGATGCTCATTATATTGGCAGATCGTGATGTTACAGCTGCCAAAGCTGGTAGGGAACTGAGGTACTGTACTGTGATGCGAAATAGTCCAACATATTGATTTAGAATGGGTTTAGAGCTCAGTTTTGATACTTACTAGCTGTGTTGTCTGCGGCTCTCTCTGGACTACAGTTCCCTCATCTGTAAAATGAAAGACTTCAATTAGATGATCTTCATGTCCCTTTCATGTCTATATTCTGACAGTCCTACCTTATCTAGGGTATCACAATACCTAGTCCCTGGTACCCAATAGGTGCTCACTAAATGTTTGTTGAATTAACAAGAAAACTCATCAATATACCAGAAGAATTATCTTCCAGCCTTTCTGTCAGAAGTTCCTAACGTTTCTGTGTGTGTAATGGACCCCTTTGACAATTCTCGGAAACCTATAGACTTCTCAGTCAGCCAATCAACAAACATTTATGAAACACCTTTTATGTGTCAGCTACTCGACTGAGTCCTATGGATACAAAGACAAAAACAAACAAACCCCCCACAAAACACCAAACCTAGTCCATGCCCTCAAGGAGCTTACAGTCAAATGGAGGAGATAACCCGAAAACATGTCTGCACAAACAAGATCTTCGCGGGACACATAGAAGCGACAGATTTATTCTCAGAATAATATTTTAATGTATAAAATAAAGTCCATTAGATTTAAAAAGAAATGAATAATACAGTTATATAAATCCAGCTATATCTCAATATTTACATGTCTCACTTCTCTATCATCTATTTGTTTGCATAGCTCTGTTTCTATGTATCTAATTATATATGTATGTAGACATATGTATCTACCCATCCATCTCTCTCCTTCCCTCTCTTACTCTCCCTATCTATCTACCTATTTATATACTATCACCATCCTCTCTATCCATCCATCCATTTATCTATATACTAACATCTATCCACCTATATTATAATCTGTCATCCATCTTTGTATAGCAAGTTCATGGACCCCCGGTCTATGAAGAAACTGGGCAAACCTCTATGAACTGATAACGAACAATGTGGGCAGAACTAGGTGAACAATTCATATAATGACAAAAATATTATAGGGGAAAAGTAGTGGAAGACTTTGGAATCTAGCCAATGCCATAATAAAGCAGGAGTCCAGAGGACTGAAGATAAAGCATGCAACTCACCTCTTGCCTGACAGGTAAGGAACTGACAATGTTCCAGAGAGACAGATTTTCCAACATGCTCAACGTGGGAATTGGCTTTTTTGGACTATGCAGGTTTATTATAAGTGGCTTGGTGTTTGTTTTTATTTATCTGTCTATCTATGATCTGTTTAATTTTAATGGGGTGTAGTGGAAGGGATAGATTTTTTAAAAATTTTTAAAAAAACAATTCAAAGAACTCCTGCTCTATTGGATAGCTTCCAGTGATAGACAGCTCATTACCTCTCAAGGCAGCATACTACTTTTGGAAGGCTTCAATCAGACGGAAGTTTTTCTTCCAATCAAGCTGAAACCTGCCACTCTCTGATTTCCATCCATTCTTCCAATAAAGCTGAAACCTGCCACTCTCTGATATCCATCCATTGTTCTGAGCTGACTCTGCTTCTCTGGAACTTGCAGACTTTGTTCCAATTTCTTCCTTCTGGGGCCAATCAAAACAGGTTTAATCCTTCATTGACAGGCTAGCCCTTACAATACTTGAATTCTGATATTCTATCTGCCTGTTATGTCTTCTCTTTTCTAGGCTAAACATTCCAGTTTCTTCAAATTTTTGAGTAGTCAGACCATCTTGACCACTCTTCTTTGGGCATGCTCCAGCTTCCTAAAAAATATAGCACCAAGGACTGGATACAATGTGCCAGACGTAGGCAGACCAAGACTGAGGGCAATAAAGATGGTCACTCATGTGATTCTGAACAGTGAACTTGTTAGTGCTAAGATCACATGATATGATTTGGCTGTTGTATAACTTTTCATCCACGAGTCTCTCCCCAATGTCTCATCAAGGCATTGGAGTGACCCTAGGTTCTTGA
Organism: Phascolarctos cinereus; assembly: GCF_003287225.1. Taxonomy (NCBI): domain Eukaryota; kingdom Metazoa; phylum Chordata; class Mammalia; order Diprotodontia; family Phascolarctidae; genus Phascolarctos; species Phascolarctos cinereus. The sequence goes on along the minus strand of NW_027556402.1, from coordinate 5,303,652 downwards.
AGGCCAATGTCAAATGAGCTCCAGCAAATTCTATCATGTAGAGAGGATTCAAGTGGAGTGTTGGTTGTAAAATCACCCTGTTGTATGAGGATGGATAAGTACAAAGAAACTAATGGCCAAAAGGTGGGCCAGTGGATGATGAATTCTTTGGTCCTTGTGGACCTGTATCACTACTTGCGTCATTTTGGTTTCCATAGTCACTGTCTTTAATTGGAAAAAAAGGGAATGGAGGGTACTAAGCATAAATTAATTGGTTAATTTACACCACATCTAATAACTAACTGTTGTCAAATCAACAAGCATTAATTAAGCACCTACTATATTCCAAGCACTGTTAAGCACTAGGGACATAAAAAAGGACAAAAAATCTCCAATATCTGCCATCAAAGATCTCACAATCTAGGAAGGGAGACAACATGAAAACTACTAGGTACAAACTAGATAGGAACAGGATAAATTGAAGATAATCTTAGAGAAGTTGGCATTAGCACAACTGTAGGTGATAAGAGCTCATGGTCCAGTGACCAATAAACTGTTTTACTATTGAAATAACTGAAGGAGTTGCAGCTAAGTGAGTGGATTCTCCTTGGGAAAAAAAAAACAAGGAGAAGACATATTTGCTTTCATTGTGTACCCAAAGGTAAGAAGAAATGTCACTCCATGGGAAAGTTGGTCATCTCATCTTGCAGTACTTCTGATGAATTCAAGGGGACAAAAACATAACATAAAGTTAATTGTGATTAAATCAACTACCCCAATCTCTACCAACCCACACCCCTAATCTCTGATCTTTATAAAATGTTTTACATGTCTATTAACATAATCCTTCATGAAAATGTGAAAAAGGAGGAGGCAAATTGTTATGAACAATTCTCTACAATAATCCTTATTATAATCATACAATTGACTATAGGTTGCAAAGAATGCTACTGTGGAGTATTATGCAACAAATATATTGTTGGGAAAGTAGGAGATTCACTAAAGGTGGGAGAGGTTTAACAGATGAATAGTCTGAATGCTGCCCTAAAACTCTAGAATGAGTATGCCCAGCTTTATGGCAAAGTCTCTTGTACAGGACCACATAAGAAAATGAAGAATCACATAGGAATACATTGTGTGCATGTGTCATAATCTGTACCAAAGGAGGAAATAACCTCCACTGATCAGATTATAGATTAGTTAAAATATTGAAATATATCACTCTGGGAGCCTGCAGTCCGATGAAGTCCTTGATGTATATCAAAGATTGTGTAACCACTCCTATTGATCTTCTCCCAACACTACCTTTGAAACTGATTTTTTGAATCCAAATGTTACTTTTCTCTTCCTTCCTTCCTTCCTTGCCTTTTTTCTCTCCTTTCCTTCCCCTTCCTTTCTTCTTCTTTCTTTCTTTCTTTCTTCCTTCTTTCCTTCCTTCCTTCCTTCCTTTCTTTCTTTCTTTCTTTCTTTCTTTCTTTCTTTCTTTCTTTCTTTCTTTCCTTCCTTTCTTCTTCTTCTTCTTCTTCTTCTTCTTCTTCTTCTTCTTCTTCTTCTCTTCTCTTCTTCTTCTCCTTCTTCTCTTCTCCTCCTCCTTCTCCTCCTCCTTCTCCTCCCTTTCCTCCCCCTCTTCCTCCTCCTCCTCTTCCTCCTCCTCCTCCTCCTCCTTCTTCTTCTCCTTCTTCTCCTCCTCCTTCTTCTCCTCCTCCTCCTCCTCCTCCTCCTCCTCCATTTCCTTCTCTGATATCCTTGATGTGGGTATATCTCAGTAACTCTTTGCAACTTAAAATCTTCAGTAGGGAAGGAAGGAATGAAGGAGGGAGGGAGGGAGAGAGAGAGGAAAGATACAAGCACATTAAAAGTCTATTATGTGACAGGCACTGCAGTGAGTACTTTACCAATATTATTTCATTTGATCCTCACAACAATCTTGAAATATAGATGCTGTCATTATCATCCCCATTTTACATATGAGGAAGTTGAGGCAGACAGGAGTTAAGTGGCTGGCCTAAGGTAACATAGCTAGTAAATATTTTAGGCAGTATTTGCAATCAGGTCTTTTCGGTTACAGAATAAGCATTGTACTTCCGAGAGATTAGTTGACTTGTATCAGAGGCCGGGCTCAATCCAGTCTTTTTGATTCCAAGAATCTACCACACCAGCGCTTCTCAAGTTTTTTCATTCTGAGTACACTTTTGCACTCTTAAAAATTATTGAGTGCTGCCCACCCTGAAGAGATTTCGTTTATGTAGATTATATCTATTGATATAGTTTTTGACTTTGTGGAGCCCCTGAAAGGGTCTCAAAGATCTTGAGAGCTTCCCAAATGATACTTTGAGAACCTGTGCACTACACCATGCTGTGCCCCTCTTCTCTTTTTTCTCCTTCTTCCTTCCTTTCTTCCCTCCCTCCCTCTGCTTCTTTGTCTCTGTCTGTCTCTCTCACTCTGATTTTTGTTGTTCTATCCTGTCAAGAGCTCTTAAAATCCTAACCATCATTCAGTGTATTGGCTGTCCCTCCAAGATTTGTCTTGGTTGAACATTTGATAATTTGAAATGATTTGATTAGTGACCTAATTTCTTGATCATAATTTCTACTTTACTCTAAGATATAAACCAATTTACCACTTCTTGAAAATTCAATTTACATCAACTTAAGTGGCTAAAATATCAGCTAACTATGCCAATTTAGTTCACCCCCAAATATGAGAAGTATAAATTGGATTGATGCAGAGAATGGTTTTTTTTTGCTTCTGATCTAATATATGTATGTGGGAAATTTTCATCAAGAAAAGCAATATTCTTGAGTATATAGAGTGATGTTAAAAGCTGCTCAAGTGTATCTAAGGCTAGGGTAAGTGGCGTCTGAGGATAACTTGGCTCAGATCTAGGTGTGAAGTAAAAGATCTCTTAATGATGTTAATAGCAACCTATTAGTTTTGTTTAATGTAATATTATGGGTGTGTATATGTATGATAAGCATGTGTGTATGTATGAATGTATAAATATATGAAAGCATTGTCCATGGTTTCCAAAAGCATAGAAAGACTTATCAACTGATACCAATTGGATTAAGGAAGTAGACAGAATCAGGAAAAAAAATCATCAACTATGATTACAATGTTTTTCTTTTTTTTCTTTAAAATTATTTGTTTCATTTTTTTGCATACATTAAAGGAAAGCATAATAGACAGCAGAGTAGGTTCTCCCACCAGCAAATTCTTTACACCCAATTTTTTCCAAGCTAGAAATACGAACTTGAAGAGGTACTGGTATATCCCAATTGCAATTATTTCTCTGCAGTGATCAACTTTCTTATATGTTTGGAAGATATTGAAGGAAAATATTGTCTTATAAGTCTTTTCATTTTGTTTAAGTCCCATCTACTAGCAGTTCAAGTGGCGATGAGAGAATCCTGACATCCTGGATGGCCTGATCAAGCAGCTCATCTGTATTCTAAAAATACTCTTGAACCTATATAGATGAGGCTTATGTTGAGGAGCTCAAAATCCTTCAGATGGAAGTGTCAAACATCTGTTATGACAGTTTCACACCAATTTTGTTCTGTTCTTCCTTCATTAGTCATTGTGCTTCCTTTTCCATTTTCTTCCTTTGTTGTTCTGCTGCTCTCTTTTCTCTGTTGGCTATTTTCTGCTGTCTCAGGACTTCCTCTGCCTGCCAGGTTGCATCTTCTTCTTCTTCCCACACATTTGTATTCGCCTGCCAGGTATCCAAATCACCTAATTCAGGAGACTGGTGAATAAAAGGAATATCTTGTATAGCTGCTAATCTACTAGAGAAACCTGTAGTACCATCTGGGATGCCAAAATTTAATGCTTCTCTCTTGTTAATAATAATTTTCTGTGTTTTCCTTATAGTTGGTGCCATGTCTTTAAAATAGTCAGGTTCCAACTGTTCCATTGTATTTTGCTATGCCGTCCCATTTCCATTCCCTCCTTCACCCTTGTAGGTGCACTTGTAGGTGCATCTTCATCCCAGGAGCTCCAGACTTCAACTTCTGACTGCTTAGGAACTGGCAAATAATTTGATCTCCACTTAATCCATACTATTCTTATCCATATAACATCATACTCTTTTATTTTGATTTAAATGTAGGTAGGTGACTGACCAAAGTAATTTTATTACAAGAAAAAAAATGCTAAAAATGGTTAAAGATGAAAAAGCCTGCTTTCCTCTTCCAAAACCAAATAATGAGGAAGAAAATTAAATACCTCATGAATTCTAAGAGCATACAACACAGATAATTCATTCCAGGAGGGGCATCACAGCAAAAAAAAAAGTCATATTTCATTCCAAAAAGTCAGATAATTTTCCCCCCTATTAGGCACATATGAAGCATTGATAATATGAAACTTTCTGCACAAAACCCATTATACACACTGCATATATTGTTGGACTTCAATAAAGCTCAAAATGACAATACTGAGTGTGTATATTCATTTATCTCCCTTGAATTCATTCTGTGCTCTCTTCCCCAAGATGCAGATGCCAGGTCTATGACGTTCCCCTGACTAACCTCTCTATTAGCTGTGACAAGAGAGAAGCAGTGACAGGGGAGCCCACTGTGCCCAATGGGGCACTAAACAGCCAGTGTCAGGGGTAGTTGCTTTTCTTTCCTAGTGCTCATGAAACAACAACTGTCAAGCATTTACAAAGTGCCAGTGATGTTCCAGGCGCTGTGCTAGGCCCTGGAGAAAGGACAAACTGAATCGGCATCTGCTTTCAAGCAAGTGTCCAATGTAAGCCTTGCCTTTAATAATGCCTTTAATGATTTAAAAAAAAAACAATCTCTGCAAAATCTTACTCTGATAGCTCAGTATTTGGAGATGGTCCCAGATTACAGAATGAAGCCAGCAGGGTATAATCTCACTAGTGGCAACAAGCTGGGATGATTAATTCTGGTCCACAGATGGTGCCTGCACTCATCTAGGCTGGGCTCATCTAGGTGGATAAAGAGTTTTGGACCTGTGTCCAGAAGACATGAGTTCACATGCTGCCCAAAATATTTACTAGCTGTTTAACCCTGGGCAATTCACTTACCTGCTATCTGCCTCAGTTTCCTCATCTGTAAACTGGGAAGAAGAAGAAGAATGAGATAATATTTTTAAAGCACTTTGCATACTTGACCACTTTAAAAACCAAATGGGAAATTCCTTGATAATGAGAAGCTATGATGAAAAAAAAGGGTCTTGTCCCTTGTGGCTTTCTTCTTCTTTTTCACTGACTGTGGCAATGTGCCTGAAAAGGGCACAGAGGATGATAGGAATAAGAATAGTATTTATATGTTGTAGCTGCTCAGTTGTTTCAGGCTTGTCTTACTCTTTGTGACCCCATTTGGGGTTGTCTTGGCAAACATAATCCAATTTATTTTACAGATGAGGAAACTGAGGAGAACAGGGGTAAGTGACTTACCTAGGCTCATACAGCCAGTAAGTGTCTGAGGCCAAATTGGAGCTCAGGAAGATGAGTGTTCCTGATTCCAAGGCCAGTATTTATGTACAAAGTGCTTTAAGGTTTACAAAGCACTTCATCAAAGTATATCATTTGATTCTCACAACCCTGGGAGGTAGGCACTATTATTATTCCCATTTTACAGATGAGGAAATTGAGGCAAACAAAGGATAATTGACTTGCCCAGAGTCACAGAGCTAGTAAGTTATCTGAGGCTAGATTTGAACTCAGGTCTTCCTGACTTCAAGTCCAGTGCTCTATATAGGCTGTGCCTCCTAGTTGCCTTATCAAAGCACATGGAATTCAAGATAGCTTCAACCATTCATTAACTGCTGCTCTTTAAAGGTGAGACTTCTGTGCAATGGTGACTGTATTTCTTCCACATGCTATTAGAGGAAATGAACTATGCCAACATTTATGGACAGTCTTACTATAAATGAAACCAGAAAACAAATAAAAGTTAAGTGGCCAATGACTAGAAGATGGCTCATGGCTTGTGTTTCTTTATCAGCACTTATTATGAATACTACAAGGGGGGATGGCCAAGGATCTTACAAATGATGCTTTTACTGCCAGGAAGCCCTCTTCCACGTGACAATGCTCCAATAACTGGGTGACACAATCATGTCTGATGATGAAACACATCTTCCACCTCTAGACAGAGAGGTGTTGGGTTAGAGATGTAGAATGAAACATACATGTTTATGCTCAGACTATATATTGAAATATTTTCCTTGACTATGCATATTTCTTGAAATGGAGAGCTCTGTTTTAAAGAGGAGTGGGTTAGTCAGGGGTGTGTGTGTGGGGGAGAGAGAGAGAGAGAGAGAGAGAGAGAGAGAGAGAGAAGAGGGAGAGAGAGAGAGAGAGAAGAAGAGAAAGAGAAGAAAGAGAAGGAGAAAAGAGAAGAGAAGAGAAGAGAAAGAGAAGAGAAGAAGAGAGAGAAGAGAAGAGAAGAGAAGAGAAGAGAAGAGAAGAAGAGAAAGAAGAAGAGAGGAAGATGAGAAGAGAGAGAAGAGAGAGGAAGGGAGGAAGAGGAGAAGAGGGAGAGACAAGAGAAAAGAGAGGAGGGGAGGGGAGGAGAGAGGAAAAGAGATGAGAGAGAAAGAGAGAGAGGAGAGAGGAGGGGAGGAGAAGGAGATGAATGAGAGAAGAGGAGAGGAGAGAGAGAGAGAGGAGAGAGAGAGAGAGAGAGAGAGAGAGAGAGAGAGAGAGAGAAGAGGGGAGGAGAGGAGAGGAGAGAGGAGAGTGAGAGAGAGAGAAGAGAGAAGAGGGAGAGAGAAGACACAGAGAGAGATGGGGGGGGAGAAAGAGGAGAGAGAGAGAGAGAGAGAGAGAGAGAGAGAGAGAGAGAGAGAGAGAGAGAGAGAGGAGAGAGGAAGGGAGGAGAGAGATGAGAGAGAAAGAGAGAGAAGAGAGAAGAGAGGGGAGAGAAGACAGAGAGAGATGGAGAGAAAGAGAGAGAGAAACAGAGAAGCAGTAGGTAATGAGAGACTGATCATGTCCTCTCTGTCATTCAAAGGGAGTGAAATCAAGGATACAAGTGGAGGATCTTTAATAGGGAGATGAAAAGCAGACAGTGGCTGTCCCCCAAGGCAATGCTCTCCCTCTTCACCTCCCCAGCACTTAGCACAGTGCCTGACACAGAGCAAGTGCTTAATAAATTCATGAGGATGATAATGATATAGGGTATGAGGCCTCTTTTCTCAGGAAAGTAGGAAATGAAATCATTTGTTGACAGAAATGATGGAATGCATCTAGATTTTAGGAGGAAAGAAGAGTTTGGACCATCCCCACTACTTTATTGCTTCTGTTTCTGTTGCTACTACTATTATTCCTAGACATATATACACATAGAACTCAGGTGGAGTGTGTATGAAGCAGTATTCATTATACCCTAAGATAGCTCATTTTTATATAATATATTTCATATAGCTCTATTTTTAGAAGGGTTGTTGTTTTTGTTACCCATGTCTAAATTTCTGTCTTCAACTTCTATTTATCCTAATTATTTCCTGGAACAAGGTATAGAAAATTGAGTCTTTCTTCCATTTGACAGGCTTTGAGATATTTTAAAAGAGCTATCGCATATGTGTACAGGTGCATATATATGTGTGTGTATAATCTCCGATGTAAATCTTCTCTAGCTAAAACATCATCAGTTCCTTCCATCGACCCTCATTTTCTTTGAGCTCATGGCCCTCCCCCTTCTGATCACTTTCCTCTGGCTGACCTCTAGCATGTCAGTGCCCCACCTAAATGATGACCCTCAGAACTGAACACAACTCTCTGAATATGTTCTGGCTTGGAAAGATGGCTGGGGAACTTATCATATTCTTTAGTACTGTGACCGTCAATGTAGCCAAAATCCAAGGTTAGCTTTCCTCATGATCACTTATTAAGCTTGCAGTCCATGAAAATCCCTGAATCTTTTTCTTCTTCTTTTGGACAGATGACTGCCTGATTATGTGCCTCAACTAGCTTGTATTTGTACCATGTTTTTTAAAAACCTAAGTGCAAAGCTTCATACTTACCCTTATCAATTTTCATCCTTACAAGATCTGTTTCCTTCTCCACTGCCATATGAATCTGTAGGAGATCTTAGGGATCTTAGCTTGATTCCACTGTATGATTTCCTCCCTGTTTGCCTTGTTATCCTGAAACAATTGAATATGTTGCTATATGATTTCTGGTTTCTGCCTGGTCTATTGGGAGAATTCCCTGGTTGGGGTTTGAGCTGAGTATTACCCACCGTTGAGCCTAAGACGCGATGTAATTTCAAAGTTGAGTGAGATACCTGTTACACACAGGCAGTCTGCCTAATAGATAAATGGGTTTTAATAAGTCAAAGAAATATAAACAATGATTGAATGACTGGAAAATTGATAGAGTCTCAACCCCAGAGAGGAAATGGCTCATTGCTGTAATTAGAGAAGCCCTGCCAAGACACGAGGACCAGTGAAAGGTACTGGGAGCAATCAGTCTGCCACATCAGCAGTATGCAAGAGTGACTCTCACTGGAGCATTGAAGAAGGAGAAAGGGCTATTACAGGGAAATGTGGTATTTCTTACCCTAGCTAACATCGCTGCGTATCATTGCTTCAGCTTATTCCAAGAGGGTAAAAGAGACTCAGGAGAGCTCCAGGGTTTGGGAATGGTGCACCATAATTGTGTGAGGTTGTTATGAAAGATTCCCATCTCTGTGTCTCTCCTTTACATAATTTGTTAGGGAGGAAGCAATCAGGGGACAGTGTGGGTTCACCTGTGCTCCTTCCCTGGGCATCCTAGACCACAGCATGTGGAGCTCAGAAGAATCTACCGCTTCGACTCTCCGGTCCTCATGTGATAGCCAGTGTTGATATAATGCTTTAAGATTTAGAAAGCTCCTTACATGCACTAATTATCTTATTTGATCCTCCCAACAAACATTCATGGCTGCTGCTTTTCTTATCCCTATATTACTTATGGGGAAACTCATACTGAGAAAGTTTAAATGACTTCATAAAACACACAACTAAAAAGTATCTGAGGCAGCATTTGAACTCATATTCCTGACCCCAGGTCCACTGCGCTGATCACTGAGCCACACCATCATTCTGACGGTATGATCCACCAGTAAGGAACCATTTTAGCGAACCTTAGGCCTTCTGATTCAAGCTCCCCCATTGTTTCCATCACAGCATATTGCCTACTTATGTCCTTTGACAGTGCTTTGAATTTCCCCATTTAATGGGGGTTGGTATTGCTGTAAGATTTAGTGGTAGCCCTGGCTGCATTCCTTAAATGACAATAATCTGAGATACTTGTCTGCCTTCATAAGCTGAAGGGTATGTTTGAGAGCAGATGGAACCAAATAATACCTGTGATCCTTCTTGCATTATACCCTTTAGCAACTTTAAGACTAATACCTCTGCAACATTCCCCACTCCCTGCTCTGAATTTAGTGTCTTTATGGGTAAGTGAAAGGGCGGGCTGCCATCATCTGTCCACTATTGAGGATCTTATTATTAATAAAATCCAAACCGTAAAATTCTTTCACAATCAGTTCTTCCCCCACTAGGCAAATTTTAGGGTTCTTAACAGAAATGTAAACCTATGGTGTATTTCATTCTTTAGTACCCCACATGAGTCATTGGTATCCATTGGCTTCCTCCTGTGCACAACAGGAGTGAATCATAGCTCACTTATAACCAGCCAGAGCTTAAAAGATGAAAAAAAATCAGGAAATACTGAAAACTTTAAGAAAATCACATAGAAAGTATATGTTATAGGGACTGTGGAGGGAGCTACACCTTTATTGTTCTTATGCATTTCCCTAGGGAGAAACCCCTGCAAGCTCCATCTTCCCTTCCAGCCTTCCCTAACCAGTGACCCCCCCACACACACACACACAGAGCATCATTTCCACAGAAGCATAGATGGCCATTGGAGCCAAACCTGTACCACCCAGAATATAATCTATCCCCACTGGCCATTGCTGCTACTTCTTGCTGAAGCATACCTGAACGCCTCTTGGGATGGCCACTGTTCTCACTGTTCATCTTGGAACTGATGCTGTACCTTGTGTGCAGTTCCTAAAGGCATAACAACCTTCCTCTGGAATCATCACAGTGCTTCTTCCTGTGGAGAAGATAGGCCAATAGAAGGTTGTGCTACCCAATAGGAGGAAAAGGTTGTGGGATCAAAATGATTTGCCCTGCCTAATTCCTAAGGTGTTAGAGAGCGAGAAGAGAGAGTGAGGCAACTTTCCACTTCACACTTTCTACTGCAAACCTTTCTAGATAGTGACACCTGCCACTTATACCATCAGCTGCAAGATGGGCTTGTCACATGGCAAGGGCACATGATACTTCCCTGGATCCTCTTATTTCAGTAGGAATTGAGGAAAGACTCCAGTATTTTGGGTATGTTTTTTCTTGTCAAAATTTTATGATTGGTCATGGACAAGATGCCATGGATGGCTAGGCGTGGATGGTTTGTGATTCATAGGAGAAATTTTTAAAATTTTAAATAAATGTTTAAATAACGAATTTTTAAAAATAGATCTAGCATCACTTCCAGGTACATATAAATGTTATTACTCTATAGTTCTTTTTCTTCGATTTATTCTTCCCTTAAGTATTAGAACAATATTTGTCTCATCAAAGGAGTTGGTTAGAATGTTTTTTTAATTAATTCTAGGCCTAATTTGCATAGTTATAACTCGTTCTTTAAATATTTGGTAGCTTTCACCTCTGAGTCTTTTTCCCTCATGATAGTTCAAACCGAGAGCTAGTGAAATTGCATTTTCTAAGACCATAATGCCTCACAGATGACCTGTCTTAATTGATCCTCATGTGAGTCACACTTTCTAAAAACATTTTTTAAAACTCCACTGCTCTTTCTTTTATGAACTGATACTGCTCATAAATGTCCACCGTTGGGCGCAGGTGCGCACTGGATCTTTGCAGGTTCCCAGATTGAAACCAGCCCCACCTGATGCTCTGCTCTTTGGATACTCAAAGAATAGACAGGCTTTATGACCAAGTGCCTCCTTATCAGTTTATAGGTAAGTAAAAGTCCCTTAAAATGGGACTAAGGCAACAGTTAGACAGGGTGAGAGGCAGGAGGGAAGGAAGGGAAAAAAAGACAGTGGTGACTTAGTAATTATAGATCACTTATTTTAATTTTGAGGATTAGGAATTCACTAACACAAAAATTCTGTGACACTCTTTTTCTAGTACAAATAGTATACAGTCTGTGGAAGAATGGGCTGAATCATAGAGATATATGTGGCAAAGGCATATCTCACAGCTCCTGGAAGGCCTTTGGCTGTAATTCTCAATACATCGTCCTTATACATGCGGCATCATCTCCACAGATTCAATTATTATCTCTATGGCTGTTTATAAAGCTGACCTTCAGTGTCTCATCATCAGCTACCATTTGGATGTCTTGAACTGAAGTATGCATAGATTTCTCAGCTTTACCACTAACGGCAACTACATGGCCCAGTGGGTAAAACTTATAGTTGAGAAGACTTGGATTGGAATGTTGCTTCAGATACATTTTTAGTTGTGAGACTCTAGACAAGTGAAAACTTCTCTAAGCCCATTTTTCTTATCTATAAAATGAAGATAGTGATAACACCTGCCTTACAGGGTTGTTATGAGAAGCAAATGAGATAACATGTGTATAACATGTGCAAATCTGAAAGTTACATTTGTACTTACATTTCATATATATATATGTATGTATGTATGCTATTTATTGTTGTTGTTATTGGTGGTAGTGGTAGTAATATTAGTAGCAGTATTTTCAAAACAGAACTTGTTATCTTTCCCCCAAACCATCCCCTCTTCTCAAATCTCCAAATGCCACTGAGGGCACCTGCCTTCTTCCACTTGCCCTGGCTCAAAACCTCAGTGTTATCCTTTACTCATCACACATACTGCCCCCCTAACCTATCCATCACTACGTTTTAGCATTCCCATCTTCTCAAAATCTCTTGTATATGTTCTTTTCTCTCCATGCACAAAGACACTACCCTAGTACATGCCCTCTTGCCTCATGCCTGGACTATTGCAGTATTCTGAAGGTTGATTTCCTGCCACAAGTCTCTCCCCACTCGAGTCCATCCTCCACATAGCTACCAAAGTGATTTCCCTAAAGTGCAGGTCTGCCCATGCTCAATAACTCCTGTGGCTCCACATTATCTTTAGAATCAAGTACAAAATGCTCCATTTGGCTTTTAAAGCTCTTTACAACCTGGCCAATTCCTGCCATTCTCATCTTCTTAAACTTCTTATTCACAATCCCCTCCACCTAAGGTCGGGAACACTGACTTTCTTCCCATTCTTGCACATAACATTCAGTCTCCTGACTCCATCTCTGCACTGTTTTGCTGGCTTTGCCCTGTGCCTTGAAGACTCTTTGCCCTCATCCCACCTTCTGGCTTCCATAGCTTCTTTCCACACTCAGTGCTAATCTCACCTTCTGCAAAAGGTCTTTCCCAGTCTTACTCTCCTGTCTGAGGTTACCTCCCATTTACACATTGTACACTTATATGTACTGGGTTGTTTGCTTGTTTTCTCCCCCATTAAGAGGTGAGCTCCTTGAGATTGGGCTTAAGTTTCTGCCTTCCTTTACATCCTGCTTAGTAGCATCATGCCTGACACAAAGTATGATAGCAGAAGATAGAAGGTGTGCTGGTCAATGGGGTCACAAAGAATCAGACACAGCTGAACCACAAAAGGTTCTTAATACTTTTCAACTGATTAAGAAACCTTCAAGCAATTTCTCATTCAATTGTTTTCCTTGAATTTTTTGACCTCTTAATTATAAGAAAGGCACAAATTTAGGGTTAGAGTTATGAAGACAGCAAAGTAGTAGCATCTGTCTTCAAGAAGGTCATGTTCTCTTGGGGGGGTTATAATACAGGTGCAAATAAACAAACACAAAGGAATCTGAACATTCCAAAACCAGTCACTTCAAAGAGCAGAAGGCACCAATCATCAGCTAACAAGAGGCACCTTATGATGGGAAGAACACAGGACTGGAAATCAGAGCATCTGAGCTAAGTAGCAAAGAGACAGAAGTGAAGAGGAAGTGCATTATAAGTATACAAGACATTCTTGTGGAGGCATGAAAGTGAAAAATAAAAGCTAAGTTTGGGAAACAGCAAATTGACCAATTGGGGTTGAATCCAGAGATTGACAAGGAGTGTAAAATTTGTCAGAAAATGTAGTCCAAATCTATCAAATTGCTTACCATCTCAGGGAGGGGGACGATGTGAGAAGGAAGGAGAAAATTTGGAACTCAAAAAAATTTTTTTAAGTAAATGTTTAAAATTGTCTTTCTATGTAATTGGAAAAAATAAAATAACTTTAAAAAGGTTTAAAAATCTTAAGTGTATACTGTGGTAAGACTGTGGGGGGACTTTAAATGCCATGCTTGAATTTGTATTTTACATGTAGGAAGCCCCAGAACCTTCTTGCAAAGGATGCTGATGGTCAGAACTGGTTTTTACGTAGATTACTTTGGTAGTATCATGAAAGGCAGACAGGGGATAGATAAGAAGCAGAGAGTCCAAATAGAAGGCTATTTTAATAGTGTAAGACAAGAGGACTTGAATGAGAGTGATGGCTGAGTGGAGTGAAGAGCCCACAGGCAAGATATATTGCGAAAGTAGATTGACAAGAGAATCCACTGGGGGGGAGAGAATGACTATCATTCAGCAGCAGAGACATGATTTGAGCACAAGTATTCTAACTGAAAATCCAATGCTTTTTCCATTGCACAATACAGTGTGCTACCTACAGTCTAATCTCAGACTAGCTTTGAAATTCAGTCTTAAAGAGGAACCTTGGAAGAGCCTTCCTTGGGAGATAAGCAGTCACTTAGCCCTTTCTTTCAGACCTCCAGTGAGGAGGAACCCAGCATCATGCGTGTTTCAGGGAGGATCGATATTCAGATACAGGTTTGTCCAGGTATCCTCTGAAAGTCCTTCTAACTTAGAGTCTGTAATTCAATGATACTTCATTTTGCTATTGAGAAAATAGGCTACAGCAAGCATAATGACTTACTCAAGGTCCCACAGCTAGCAGTGTGAGAGCCCAGACTGGAAGCCTGATCTCCCAACTCCTAATTCATGTTTCATGGTCCAACAGTCCCCATGAAGGATCCAAAGTTTAGGAGATAGTCTCCAATTATAAGCCAAATAAACCTGTGCAGAAATAAGGGAGTCCTGTTGACTGAGCTGCCTAACTTCCTCAAAGAGTGAGATGTAGATGGGGGATTGCAAGGATCCCTTCTTTTTTTGCATTCAGTCTTCTTCAGGGACAGCTATCTAAGCTCATCACAAAGCTAGCCATGGATTTCTTGATTACTTAAATCAGATAATCAATCTTTGGTAGATAGAGAATGTCTGATTTTCATCTTCACCCTGAGAACCCATGATTCCATTGGTGAGCTCTGGCTGTATGGAAGGAACTGTTGTTCTAGAGGCCGAGATAAATAAATTTTGGTCCAAATTGTGAGTTTGTTATTGAAGGGAATGTTGCATGAAGAATTACCACTCCAGACTGGTACTCACTTGGCAAGTTAGAGAGTTGCCTGAGGCACTGAGAGATTAAGTGCATTGCTGGTGATTTTACAGCCAATATGTGACTGAGGGGAATCTGAACCCAAGTCTTCCTGACTTCAGAGCTAGCCCTCTAGCTTTCTCACCACATTGCCTCTCAAAATAAATAATAAAATTGTATGTAGAGTAAGTCGTGTGTGAGACTGGGGAAATGAGCCCCCAAATTAGTGATATTATAAAACAAAGCTAATGCTCATCATTTAGCCTAATTGACTGTCCATTGAATACCCAATAGGAGCAGTCAGATTCATTTTCCACTACAGTAGAGAATAACGAATTTCAGTGCTGAAAATATGGGAATAACACACAGGTTTATTGGCTGAATTTATAATCTCAACAAATGGTGCATGACATAAAACAATCCACTGGAGGGATATCTCCTAGGCATGTCATCATTTTGCTATCATTCAGCCTGAGCCATGGTGGCAAATTCCAAACAAGATGAAACTGAAATCGGGAAATATGATCACTAGGATGTAGCACCGATTGCCTTGTTAACAACATAGCGCTCATTTTCCCAGCCAAGCAAGATTCATGCAACAGTTCTTCTGTTTTCATCATCTTTTATAGATTAATGACATGAAAACAGAATGTTATGGCACTTTGGGGGCCCTCATGCTATACCTGGATCTGGAACTAAGAAAAATGTGGAGTGGAAAAGTTTGTTTTTAATGACCTTTCATGGCTCTTGCAATGCACTCCTTCTCTCTTCTTCTTTAGTCTTCCTCGCCTGCTTGCTAAGTGCCCAGAGGCTGCAGGCAAGTGCCCAGTTTCTCCTGTCTTCCTTAGGCGATGCCCTACGCTCCCAATCTTCCTGAACCACCCACTGCTACCAATTGGAAATCTTTCCTCTATTGCATTCTCCTTGGGGGGCATTGTCACCCTTTCTACCTTCCTCCCCCCTGACATAGGTCAGACCCTTCACCCTCTACAGATACATTTCTACATTTTACCTTGAGCTCATTTTGTTCCCTGTTCCACTCTCTTTAGTAAGTCAACAAGTATTTATGAAGCCCCTACTATGTACTAACCACTGGGAACACAAAGAAAGACTAGAAATAAAATTTCAAAAAGAAAACAACCAGTCTCTGCTTTCAAGGAGCTTGCAGTTTAATTGATGAGAACGTGACAACATGTGAACAACTGTACACAAATGAGATACAAGTGGATAAATCAGGAGGCGATCTGCGAATGGAGGTGGGAAGATGAAGGCAAACTTGAAAGGTTTCTTGCCGAAGTCCAAACTTCAGCGGAGACTTGAAGGAAGACAGGGAAGCAAGGCTACGAAGATGAGGAGACAGAGAGTTCCCGGCCCTTTGGGCCAGTGATTCTTAACGTTATTATTGTCATCGATCCTTTTAGCCGTCTGATGAAGTCTTTGGATCGCTTCTCAAAATCGTGTTTTTAAATGAATAGAATAAGATACACAGGAAAAAAGAAACCAGAGGAAACCAAGGATTTGTGCAAATCAAAATGTAATTTTTTTTCAAACTCAAGTTCATGGACTCTCTGACCTCTGTCACCCACGTACCCCGAGTTAAGATGTCCTGCTTAAGGGGAATCAATCACGGTCTCAGACAAGCAAAAATAAAATTAGACCTAATTGAAAGAGACAATCAGGGAAACTACATTTTGCTAAAAGGTACCATAAAATGTTTCTTTCCCTTTTCTTCTTATGTATTTAAGTTTTAGTATTTAAGTCTAAAATTTTAAAAAAGATTAAAAAATAAAATAAAAGGTACCATAGACAGTGAAGTAATATGAAAAATAATCACATCAAGTCTTTCTGATAAAGGCCTTATTTCTCAAATGTACTGGGAACTGTCAAATTTATCAAAATAAGAGTCATTCCCCAATTGATAAATGGGCAAAGGACACGAACAGGCAGTTTTCAGAAGAAATCAAAACTACAGTCAGATGCAAAAAATGCTCTAAATCACTATTGATTAGAGATGCAAATTAAAACAACTCCCAGGGACCACCTCACACCTATCAGAAATGACAAGTGCTGGAAGTGATGAGGGGAAACAGGTACATTAATGAACCGTTGGTAGAGTAGTGAGTTGGGTCAACCTTTCTGGACTTCCAGGAACTGTGAGATCTGTCTTTGCCACATATACTCCCTATGAACGAGCCCATTCTCCCATGGACTCTATACTCTATGTATGAGATGAAGAAGGTCACAGAAGAGTGGCAATACAGATACAAGGCACTCACTAGCTGTGTGACCCTGGGCAAATCACTGAATCTCTCAGCCTCAATTTCCTCATCTCAAAAATGGGGATAATAACAACACCTACCTCTCAGGGTTGTGAGGATAAAATGAGATATTTGTAAATAACTTTGCAAACCTTGATGTGGTAGATAAATGCTAGCTGTTATTATCATTGTTATATTTTTCAATGTTAGGTAGGTGGAGGTACCTAGTATAAAAGAACCATCATTTATATGACACTGTATAGAATGCAAAGTACTTTACAGTCATTATTTCTCTTAAGTATCATGATAACCTTTGTGAGGTAGTACCACGATGCCTGTTTCACAAAAGAAGAAATTGAGGCATGAAGAGGTGAAGCCACATGGCCAGTGTTGCCCAGTGAGCTCAGGTCTTTGTGGCTCCTAGGCCACATCACACTGACTCTTTGGCAGAATCAGCGTTGAACTGGAGCTCTGTGCTTGGAGCCAGTGTCAGAACTTAGAATCCAACCTGGGTCTTCTACTTCTGTGAGCCTAGACAATTCCCTTCTTCTCTCTGAGCCTCAGTTTCCTTGTCTGTGAAATGAAAACAATAGTATTCATACCACCTACAAGACAGTTCTGATGTCAACCAAGTGCTTGGGAAACATGGGAGGGCTGTCACCTTGGCCCTTTCTCTCTGCCACCTCTTCTGTTGCTTCTAGCCTTGTGTTCCAAGGCCTGCTTTGACAAGATGGGATTAGACATTGCAACATTCCACTTCCGTGTGGCTGTGCCTTGACAACCTCTGCAGTCCTCCTGACATTCTGCTCATTCATCTAGCTAACAGGACTGGGTAGACCTCCACAAGACGGCTTCTGTAGCTGCTTCCCTGGGGCTGCTGAGTTGTACTCTAATATGTGACTGTCTCCCATTCTCCATTTTGGAAGTAAACAACGCCTGCCTCCATTTCTTTGAAGGGGTTGCAACAATAATCGCAGCAGCAGTGACAATTAACATCTCTATAGCACATTGAGATTTGCAAAGCAAATTCCAAGCATTAACTCATTGGAACCTCTCAATAACATGGAAGGTAGGTCCTAATATCCCATTTTACAGATCAGGAAATAGTGGTTAAATGACTTGGTCAGGGTCACACTTGAAGTGTCTTAGGCTGGATTGGAACTACAGTCTTCTTGACTCCAAACTCAGTGCTCTAGCCACTGTACCACCCAGCTCTCTACATTCATGTCTCGAGAGCTGACTATGTGCAAAGCCACACGTAGGATGTGTACAAATAGGAAATGCTTTGGGGGCAGGTGCTGTTATTAGCATGAGGTGACTCAACAGCTGTCAAAAAAATTAAAAAAAAGAATTGACGCAAGGTCCCCACGAGTCTTCTCTCTACGCATGGCTCCTTGTGGACCAAGGCCACGCCTCATTGTATATACTGGTGTCGCAAGCTTGAGTTTGGGGCCTCAGTCATGGTCCTCAAGAGTCAGCCGAAGGTGCACCATGACCTATAATGCAGACCACCATTGCTCTTGGGTAAATCCTTAAGGGTTTTTGAAAAAATGTTCATTCTATATTGCACGCATTTATGGGATTATTTTTGTTGGTTGGTGCATAATAAGTTTGTAATAACGAAGGAGCTCGGAGCGCCCCATTTACCCAGATTCCAGCCAGGTGTTTCCTCAGTCATCTTACCGCATCACATTTCCTGTATGTCCCCGCACAGATCCTTTTTTCTTTCTAGCTAATTTTGCCTGGGGTGGCAGAGTCGGAGGGTGAACCCAGCTCCAGTGTCCTATTCAGATCTGGTGATGGAAGGATTCTAATGAAGTAAAGCAGAGAGAAAGGAGAGAAGAGCTGTGCCATCCATGACCTTTGGAATCTGTGAAACCGGGGATTGCCTGCCAGGCAGCAACTTTCTGCAAATGGAGATTACTTCTCCTAGTCCAGAGACAGAAATAAAAATGGAAAAATGGAAACTCTCCTGCGTTTCCAGTGGGAGAAGAGAAGGGCAATCCTTAGCTACAGACTAGAGAGGAAAACAAAGCCAGAGAACAGGAAGAAGGTGAATTTGACAAGTCACAGTGACCCTGAAATCTGAAAGAGTTTGTGCTACATGGATTGAGCTTTTGTTTACATGTTGGATTTTGACTGTTTTTCTCAACTGGAGGAGGGGGGAGAAAACAGTGAGTTGAACTTCATTCCAGTAGCCTTGTGCATTTTGTGAGCAAAAGGGGAGACGGAAGGAACTTGGGCCTGAATCTAGCCTTCCTAGGAAATCATCTCCCCTGTTTGGTTGCCCCACAGGGGCTGTTGGGAGCAGGGCTGGACTGCACCCACCATTTGGCCAAGCTCAGAAGGTTCACTCTTTTCCACTTCATGCACTCTGGGCACTTTGCCACCAAATGAAGAAACACCTATCTATCCTGATTGCAGTGAAATGCTACCTAGAACAGCATGGAATAAAACCAGTATTAAGCACCCATGGCCTAGACATCCATCTGTCCTTTATTGGCAGAGAGATTACAAGAAATTTCAAGTCAGTGTGCTCTCCCTCCTCCAATTCCTTCATGGTTACTTATTTTTATTTACTAAATCCACTCTCTGACTTCATGAAGGAATTTCCCTGAGGATAAATGCATTTGTCCATCTCCTTTCTGTATTTCTACCCCCAGTACCTCACATACATACTAGCGGCACACACACACATTACCTTGAGCTGTATAATATTAAGATTTGAAATAAAATGGGGGAGTCATTTTCTTGGAAGTGGACTCAGCTGTGATAGAATCTGAGTCAGACAGCTGGGGATTCAATCCCAACACATCCACTCAAGGTGGGGGGGGAGGGGAGGTGGACTCTGGCCAATGTACTTCCTCTTTCCGGGGCCTCATTTTCTTCATCTGTCTAATGAAGCGGGTTAATGATATCAGTGGTCTCCAACTCATACGTTGGGTCAAGTCAAGTCAATGGGCCTTTATTAAGTGCTCATTGTGAGTCAGGTGCTGTAGGCAGTTTTCAGGTTCTCAGAATACAAATACAAACAAGAAAGAGGAGGGTGGGGAAGTACCTATGGGAGATAAAAGAAGTCAGGAAATTCTGGAGAAGAATCTGGAGAGGAATGGAGGAATAAACATGGCTAGCTGTGCACTTCCTTACATTGGAGGTGTCAGGAAGAGCTGATCAACCAGAGGAAGGGACTGAAGGGACAGAGGCATCTATCTTCCAGAGAAGGCTGTTTTGGTATGGTGGAGAAAGAAATGTGACTAATCCAGAGTGAGGTGCAGAGAGGAATGCTTATAAATAAAGGAATGATTGGGACTATAGAATTATTGAAAGGGATCTGTGAATCTATGTGCAAATCTGCATCAGCAAACATGCTTTCTCTAGACTGAATAGATGCCTCACACATTGAAAATTATTTTGTTATAATTATTTTCTGAATGTATATGGATACTCATAATTCATAAAAACACAAATGCACTTAATAATGCTATTTAACCCATAGAAGCTGTTAGCCAACGTATTTTTTTCCACCAAGAGATGCTAATTATATAGCTTTTGCCTCTTGGACATGCATGAATGACTTTTGCTTTAAACATGGTCCTCCTACTCGAAATGTTGGGGGTCACTGGACCCAAGATCCCCAAAGTCCCATCTGTCTCTGAATCCAATGGCTTATACTTTACTAATGGCTCCAGAAAGCTGAGCCACAGCCCTTCTAAAATGCAGGGGTCACTTTAGTCTGCCAAAGTGAGCTATAGTTCATTGTATTGACCACTTTCAACAGCCAAGATTGGAGCTGCATATAATTGTGGGTGAGAATGGCATGTGGTGCAGGCCATTCTTTCCTGCCAGGCTACATGGGGCCATCCTCACCCCAGAGAAAGCAGGGACAGCAAGATCTGGCCTTTACCAGCAATGTCACGATGTCATGTGTGACAGGGTGACAATGACATGCCCATGTGGTCAGAGTTTTAGAGGTCAACCACATTCCATTATCTCTGCCTTTGATCTGGGTTTGCAGGCTATACGCAATCTCTTCAACTAGAAATAGATTTTGCAATATTAGCCATTCTTACATCTTACCCAGTGAGGCTTAAACAGCTACATGGTTGCAGTTTTTAAACGTCCAGCTAAGCAAATAACTGGGCCAGCCTTGAATGACTTGGCATAATCACTGGGCTAAAAGAGAGCTTCATCTTGTAAATGGATAATTTGGCAGAGATCTGACGTTCCTGCCTAGCCAACAAGTCTTAGAGCTTGAAATGCTGCTGATGCTCCTTGCGTGCTATTCATCACAGTTCAACCCTCTTTGAAAGGAGACAGCCTAGAAAATCTGAACCTACAGTCCAGATTCAATTCAATTGAATGCAGCTTGTGTTTATTATGGAAGTCCTCTGTGCAAAGCCCTTCTGGTAGGCAATGAGGCTACAAGGATAGAAAGAGGAGACCACACCTGTCCTCAGGGAGGTTCTATTATAGGAAGCATCCAGCCCTAGAAGAGCCACAGAATCATGTTTCACTCAGTACTTCATGCACCTCCTGTATAAGCCACTGACTTCCCCTGGGGACCTTGACAAGAGAGTGAGGGTGCAGAATTTTATTAGTATGCTGGTCAATAATTTTAATCTTTCTTTTCAAATCTGAATTAATGAAAAGTATAGTCCTGAGAGCTCCATTTCCTAGCCTTGCACAAAAGTGAGTCTGAAAGGAGTGTAATCATAATAACTGATTTTTATGTGACATTAGGATCTACAAATGTACTCATTTGGTCCTCACAGGGGCTCTGGGAGGGATGTGCTGCAGCTATCCTTCACACTACTTTACCAAGGACTACTGCTCATATAAAGGCTTATAGAAAGTGTAACTCATTCATAGCCACCTGCCTACTAAACATGGAAGTGAGGGAGATGGAGGGGGTGAGGGATGAGGGGGTGATAATTACACTCCAAATCCATTCAGCTTTACTCTACACCATGTTGCCTCTCCGTGTAGTCTAGGAAATCTAGGTTGAGAAAATAAGAGTGTAACTAAACAATGAGGGATTAATGAAAACTTATCAAATTGGACAGAGAGTTTAAAAATGTATTTAAATCAAGAGTTCTTAACCTAGGGGCCATAGACCTCTCCCCCCACCCAGATTTCAAATAGATGAATAGATTTCAAAGTGTCTTATGGACTTTGAAGAGGAAAAAATGACACCTCTATTTTCAGTAAACTCTAAATAAAATTTAGTAATCACTAAATTTAAACAAATTAACTAATAATTAAATATATGGGTGTATATATCCAATTAAGAATATATAAGGGGTGTGTGTGTGTGTGTGTGTGTGTGTGTGTGTGTGTGTGTGTTGAGAAGAGGTCTGTGTGTTTCACCAGAATGCTAAATGGGTCCATGACAGAAAGAAGATTCAGAGGCCCTGCCTTAGAGATTTGTTCAATGTGAGTCATCTTTAATTTATTATGAGATATGAAGTCACTTTAATAGAGCTTCATTTTTATCCAACTCCCAGCACAGTTTTTAACCCATGGTGGGTGCTTAATTAATGCTTGTTGAATTAAATTCGATTTCTTATAGAACCAAAGGATCTCAAAGGAAGAAGGGCAGTCATGGGGAATCTGGTCCAAATTACACCTGACCAGGTATCCTGTCCCTGGCAAACAGTCAGCTGGTCTCCATTTCCCATATTCCGCCCACTTTCCTTTAAAAAACAAACCTATAACATCTGCACATAACTTCTCCTCTAGGACCTCTCCTATTCCTCACAATGTTTCAAGTCACTGACAGTGGTTCAGTAGTCACATCTGCAACACTACTGCCCATTGTAATTTAAAACATAATGAATAGGTGAGGAAAGCGTCCGATCCTCTCAGCCATGACAGCCTGCTAGCCAATGTATGGTCACTTTAGGTGTGTAATGGAGGCATTCCTGGGCAGAAAGTAAGACACATTGGGTTGGAATTCTGTCACACCACTAATTAGCTAAGAGACCTTGATCAAGTCACTTAACTCTTTCATTGTACTCTTGTTGCTTGGCATATAGTAGGTGCTTAACCAATATCTACTGACTAACAGTCCCTCTAAGCTTCAGTTTTCTTAAAGGAAAAATGGGGAACTTGCTGGCCACCTGCTTAGTGCAGAAGGCTGTTAGCAGGGCATTATGAACATTGTGATACAAATTGGAAAGTCAGACTTCTAAGGGTGAACCTCTCAAAGGCTAAGTTTGAAAACCCAATACTGTATCACACCCAAGATCAGAGAAAACCTTTTCCACTATGGCTTTTTGCCCTGCCTTATTAGCATAATTAGATGGAGCTTGGAATACTGAGTGAATCTGCAGACAGGGAAAAGATTCTGAGAGGGATGGGTCACACTCTGCATTGCAGAATCTGCATGAAGAATGATCGCAGTGGGGAAGAGAGATGGACAAGAGGCAGCTCCGAGGAGAGGTGGGTGAATGGCAGAGAGGAGCAGACAGACCAAGATGAGAAGAAGGACACAGAGAGAAAGAGAGAGGCAGAAAGAGAAAGAGAAATCACTACCAAGCAGGCAGCATGTGATGGGGAGGCCAGCTGAGAGAAATCTCAATGTACTTTTGCCATCAGGTGAGATGTTATTGAAACTAACTTCAGATGTAAAACTAAAAATGAATCATGGTAATTATTACACAAAGGATCCAAAATACTTTCTTTGTTTCTTTGGAGTCAGGCAAGTGAGCTAACCAGGCCCAGCATGAATTTGGCTTATCTAACTTGAACTGAAGTAAGGCAATCCTTTTATTTTTTCCTTAATTGATTCTGTATTTCACCTCCTCCCCATCAGATGTTTTTCTCAAACTCTCTCAAGCCTCTCCTCTGTCCCTGAAGACCTCACTTTATACTTCACTGAGAAAATGGAAGCCGTTGGCTGTCTCTCTTCTCCATTTCTCTATACTTCACAATCTTTTTTAAATTTTATCCCAAATTCCTCTGACTTTTCAAGCCCTTCACCACCTTCCCTATCATTCCAGCCTCATCATACATTACTCTTCATCCTGGACTTGATGGTTCAGATTTGATCTTGCTCCCACATGAAGCTCCACCTCCTGTTTTCTTTTTTTTTGGGGGGGAGGCTAGGCAATGGAGTTAAGTGACCTGCCCAGGGTCACACAGCTAATAAATGTTATGTGTCTGAGGTCAAATTTGAACTCAGGTCTTCCTGAATCCAGGGCCAGTGCTTTATCCACTGCGACATCTAGCTGCCCCTACCTCCTGTTTTCATTCTCTTGCCTTTTCATATTCCTGAAATGAGTGGTATGCTGGAGTCAGCTCATCCTTGTGTTTAAGAGAGTTAATCATTCAATTTTCAGTGTGAGCACTGACACCTTGGAAATCAGCAAACCCTACAAATTAGGGCTTGATTTATTGTTCTGTTGGTTATCTAGACTTAAAGTTATGGAGAAAATGTGAATAATTTAAAATAATTTAAAGAGTGTATTGTGGCTATGCATTCCCCCCCAGAGAACCAGATGTTAAACATTTGCCAGCACACTCCTGCTCATAACAGAATCCCATACATCATCTGAGTCTGAGCCCAAAGGTCATCTTCTTCAGGAAGACCATCTTGACCCCCCCACACACACCAAGTGTGAGTCTCCTCTCTCCCCAAGCTAATTAGCATTTATTTTGTATTTATTCTGTAAATATTATACATGTCTATGTTGTCTTTTCTTTTTGCTGGAATAGAAACTTTATGAGGGCAGGATCTATTTCCTTTTTTTTCCCATCGTATTCCCAGTACCTGGCATATACTAGGCAATTATGCTCAGTTATTGTTTAAGTCATTGTCCACTTTTGGAGAGAGAAATGATTCTATTGAAGCTGATGGGCTGAGAAGAATAGAACCATTATTGAGTATCCAATAAATCAAGATGCCTAACTTACCCATGATACGTTGGAAAGACCTTTGGGATTTGGCCAACTTGAGCTCTCTAGTCGAATCTCTGCCACTTGCCGGCTGGATGACCTTGGGCAGATCACTTCACCTCTCTGCGACTTGCCTTCCTTTCTATAAAATGGGGAGAATATCATCTATATGGGTAGTTACACTTTTAAAAATTAAGGGAAATCCTGGCCATGATTTTATTCCAAAATTTGAGAGATTGAAGAGTGAAAGATTCTTCAGACCAGACTGAAATATGATGGATTAAATTATCAGTCAAGAAGCATTTATTAAGCATCTCCTACGTGTTAAACACTCTGCTAAGTACGAGGGATACAAAAAGAGGCAAAAGGCAGTGTCTCTGTGTCCAAAAGGCAATAAACTATGAAAAACCTTTGATCCAGCAATACCACTGCTAGGTTTATATCCCCATGTAAAAAGAGATAATAAAAAAGGAAAAGGACCTCTCTATACAAAAATATTTATAGCAGTACTTTTTGTGGTGGCAAAGAATTACAAATTGAGGGTATGACCATCAGTTGGGGAACAGCTAAACAAGTTGTGGTATATGAATGTAACGGAATACTATTATACTATAAGAAATGATGAGCAGGCAGATGTCAGAAAAACCTGGAAAGACTTACATGCACTGATTCAGAGTGAAGTAAGCAGAACCAGGAGAACATTGTATACAGTATCAGCAATACTGTGTGATGATTAATTATAATCAGCTAGCTCTTTCCAGCAATACAACGATCCAGGATAATTCCAAAGGACTCATGATAAAAATACTATTTACATCCAAAGAAAAAACTGATGGAGTCTGAATGCAGATCAAAGCATACTATTTTCACTTTATTTTTTATGTTTTTTTCCCTTTTATTCTGTTTCTTCTTTCACAGCATGACTAATATGGAAATGTTTTATGTAATATATAATATATATATATATATATAATAATATATATATATATATATAATATATATATATATATATATATATATATATATATATATATATATACCTATATCAAATTGCTTCCTGTCTTGGAGAGAAGGGAGAGGAAGGAGGGAGAAAAATTGGAACTCAAAGTTTATATTAAAAAATGAATGCTAAAAATTGTCTTTACATGTAATTGGAAAAATACTATTTTTTGAAAAAAGACAATTCATGCCCTCAAGGAGCTCACAGTCTAGTGGTGGAAACTCCAATCAAACAAATATGTATAAACAAGCTATATACAAGATGCACAGGAAGAAAAGGCTCTTTGGGTTCTGCCGTCTAATATATTTAGAAAGTGATAAGCAGGCTTTTGAAACTGTCACTCTGCCTTCAGACAGGGGTTGTTAGACTGAGGTCCGAAGAACCATAAGGTATCTGTGGAGAGATTTGGGGGCGGGGTCCATGGACTTGTATGGGAAAAAGTTAGATCTTTGTTTTTGCTTAACTTTAACTGAAATACAGCATTCCTTTCAATTACTTTAAGGCATCATTCAGAGAAGGAGTCCATAGGCTTCACAACACTGTTGAAGGGGTCTATAACATAAAAAAGATTAAGAACCCCTGATCTAAACTATTAGGTATCTCTATTATTCTTGAGGGCAAAACAATTACAGAGCTGGAGTGAGGGGTCTGACATCTGGAATCTCTCTGGCTTAGCCTGTGGGGCTGGCATCAGAAAGGGCTTCCTTTCTTCTTTAATTCCTGCCCTCCAAGCCTAGCTGTCAGGGCCGCTGTAACTAGGCTGGGAGCCAGAGCCTCTCTACCATTGTTTCTCCTGGCCCTACTGGTATTGGGTGACTGTACTGATAGGAAATGGAGATCTGTGAAGTGATCAAAGGGTCAAGCCATTTCATACACTATCAGTATTCAGGAATCTATGGAGACCCCCTACACTAGGTCTTCATTCTGCTTGTACCCGTATGATAAGTGACTAACCATTTTGGGAGAGGCAGAGGATCTATGGGACTCCACAGGAATTCATGAATCATGGCCTGGAGTCTGAGCTTTCATCCATAAGGACAGGATTAGGCTTCCAATGCTAGCTTGAAAAGATGTGCCATGGGAGAGGAGGGGCTGTTTGCTTCCCATCAAAGGCAGTCTGGCACAGTGAGGAGAGAGCCGGGTGTGCAGGCAGGAGCCACCTGGGTGTGAATCTTGTCTATAACACTTGCTTACCCCAAGCAAGGCAAGGCAATTTGCTCTTCTGTCTCCTCATACACAAAATGAGAATTGTTTTCCCAACCTAGTCTCAAATGATTGTTGTAAGAAAAGCATTCAAGAAATGGGAGTTATTCTTAGGAAAAGCCAGCTTCTCTTAGTGACCATTTAGAGAATCATTAGCCTTGAGACCTATAAGAGACCACTGAGTTCACCTAGGCCAACTGCCTCATATTATTACAGATGAGGAATCATAGCCTAAGAGAGTATAAGGGTCTTAGCAATTAGACAGTGCTACCAAGTGGGTAGAGTGTTGGGCTGTGAGTCAGGAAGGTCTGAATGCCAATCCTACTTCAGACATTTACTACCCTGGTCAAGTCCCTTAAAATCTCAGCCTCATCTGTGGAATGCACATAACTTCCCGGGGTTACTGTGGAGATCAAATGAACCAATCTGTGCAAAGTGCTTTGCAAACCTTTAAGTGTAATAGAAATTCATTATGTAATCCATTTATATTGCATTTATAAAGCCTTTTGTCCAAGTCTGTCTATATCATTCCCAGACTTCTCCAAAACCCCTTCTGTCTCCTGCCAGTTCTACCTCTTGGGAATGAGGAGTTAGATAAGCTAATTACATTATTGGTGACCATAGGAATGAGACGCGTTGAGTGATAGAAGATTGTGGCCTTTTGAGGTTATTTCCCCCAATTATGCCAGTATGTGCCTTTTCAGTCTTGTCCAACTCTTTGTAACTCCATTTGGGGTTAATTGAAAGATACTGGAGTGGTTTGCCATTTCCTTCTCCAGATCATTTTACAGATGAGGAAACTGAGGCAAACAGGGTGAAGTGACTTGCCCAGGGTCAAACAGCTAGTAAGTATCTGAGGCCAGGTTTGAATTCATAAAAATGAGTCTTCCTGATTCCAGGTCTGGCATTCTATCCACTTTGCCATCTAGCTTCCCCTTTAGATATTTAGAACTGTAGTGTATGCATTGGGACCACCCTTCACCAGTCCTCCTTGAAGTCCATCATCAGAATCAAGGAGATTTTAACCTTATCTCATGCTCTCACTGTGCTCCAAACACTTCAATCTCCAGTCCTGCATCCACACCCATCTCCTTTTTGCATTGCACACCTCCCTCCCTACCCTCTGCCCCAACAAAGGGTGTGCCTTTATGCTTTTGGCCAAGCTGTCCCTAGTACTTAGACTGCCTCCATCCTTCCAATCAGTTCCAGTCAATCGTTGTTCAGTCGCGTCCAATTCTGTGAGCCCATTTGGGATTTTCTTGGCAGAGATACTGGAGTGGTTTGTCATTTCCTTCTCCAGCTCATTTGACAGTTGAGGAAACTGAGGCAAACAGAGTTAAGTGACTTGCCCAGGGCCACATGGCTACTAAGTGTCTGAGGCCAGATTTGAACTCAGAAAGACATTCTTCCTGACTACAGGTCTGGACCACCTAGCTGCCTATTCACCAACTTTATTCATTAGAGCTCAGCTCATATATCTCTTTTCCTCAGATACCACCCTTTATCCTCCAGAGATCAGCAATCACCTTGGCCCTTCAGACCTCATGCAATGCTCTGATTTAGTGTGCACATGACCTGAAATGCTAGGTGTGGCAGCTCTTTCTTTGGGGGGGGTGGCACATCTCATCTCCCCACTTTCTGTTAGTTCCATGAGGGCAAGAACTGGCTTTAATATAGTGCTACATCTCCCCAATTACCCAGCCCAGGGCTCTGCACAAAGTATGTAGAGCATACACATGGAGACAGATTTAGGAATCAATGAGTTCCCATTTAAACTTTAGGAAAAACTACAAGGTCAATGGGAATCTACATGTATACCTGTCTACTCCTCCCCACCTCTTCTTATGCAAGTAAGGCCAAATGGCCTTGCCACCAGTGATCAGGGCATCTGGGTAAAAGTACATTGGGGGCCTAAAGTCAGTCCATAATTGGTGCTGTTTTCCATCTCCCTGGATGTCATTGTACCTGTGGGCATAGCCCAGAATGGTGATGCTTCATTTCTCTTGGTGTTTCCACCCACCCTCATCCCTTAAAACAAAATGCTGACAGAGACAACATAGATATGAAATGGTTTGGGAAGTGGGGAAACAAAGGGAGACAAGGCAGCTTTCTCCCAAACCTGCCCTTCAGCTTTTCAGATGGAAGCTCCCAAGCCTATTGGAGCCCAGTTGCACTCAGGTTTGTACAGCTAAATTGAAACTCTGGAAATATTGGTGGGCTCCCTAGTAATTCCCATAGATGTGTATATCTTTGGGGTTTATCGGGAGGAAGAATTCAACCAGGCATCCCTTCCAACTCATGTTCTTAAGGCTCATCTGGTGAGGTCAGAGCCTTAAAGGCCAGAAGATATATACACTATGGAATAGTGAGGAAACCATGTGAATTAGAATCCTACTCTAATTACCACCTGTGTGACCATGGGCAAGCTAGAATTCTTCTCTGGGTCTTGGTTTCACCATCCTCATCCTCATTTTCATCTGTACTCATACAGTGCTTTAAGGTTTGCAAAGTACTTTCTAAATATTGTCTCATTTAATTCTTACTATTATTATCCCCATTTTACAGGTGGGGAAACTAACTTTTTTTTAGTATTAGAAAATTTTCCATTTAAAATTTTCTTGCCCTGTAGGATTTAGCTGGGAAATATTCAATTATTTCTGAGTGACCTCCCTCAAATTTGAATTTTTATTTTGGTTACAAGGGTAGTTTTATATGCATAGAACCCTCCCCTCCCCTTATCCTCTTACCTATCCCCTTTCTCCTGAGCGGTTTAGATGTGCTAACACAATTTCTTGCCCATAGTAGGCTCTAGTCAAGTGGAAATGAATCCAATCTGGTCTCTCTGATCTTAACCTAGATTAAGCATGGATTAGATTTAGCTTCTTATATCTCTTGAATCTTCTGCTACTTTAATGAGTTTCCATTTCTAGGTGACCTTCTGGTTTTACAAAAACATTTGCTATGCAATATCTTGTGAGGGAGACAGGGTGAATGTTTTCATCTCCATTTAATGGATAAATACATGGAAGCTCAGGGAGACCAAGTGACTCACCTATGGTCACACAGCTAGTGTCAAGGGATTCAAGCCAGGCATCCAAGCAGTTGGCCCCATACTCTTTCTCCTATATCACGTGACTTCTAGTAATCTGCATGAGCTTCTTTTAGAGGAAGTCTAATTGGAGGGGATCATGATTTGTGGTCATTTGGGTCCTTTTCTCCTAACAATTGAATTTGGCTTTGGCATGCATGACTCAGTGCCACAGATCCCCACTTCAGTTTCTATGAACCTGATGAAGTGTCCTGCTGGCAGCACAGGACGTGCATCCGCCTTTTCTTTAGACCATTAGGAGCAGTGGCATCATTTCCTGAAGTGATAACCATAGTCTTCTTGGCTGCAAGAAGTTTAAAGATCACTCCATCCAATTCCCTCATTTATAAGGGAAGAGACTGAACCCACCCCCAGGGGATGAGGTACTTGTCTAAGGTCACACAGACAAGTATCAGAGGGTGAGAACCCTCAAAGCCTCAGAAGTTAAATCCAATGCTCTTTCAATCAAACTATTCTCTCTCTCTCTCTCTCTCTCTCTCTCTCTCTCTCTCTCTCTCTCTCTCTCTCTCTCTCTCTCTCTCTCTCTCTCTCTCCCTCCTCCCCTCCTTTTTCTCCTCTCTCACTCTCTCTAATTCAGTAATGCCTGGCTCCCTCTTTGAGGAGGTTCTAGACTTCTAATCATAACTAAACAAAGTTGAGAACTATGAATAATGTAAGGTAGGTGTTAGACAATGAAAAAAACAGGATAAGAAAATCAGGGGAAAAGAAAACATATGTCATCAAAGGGCACTTCCAGATATTTAGATGAGGTTGTCCAAGGTACTGGTCTCCTGGCCTGGTGTTGTAGTGTCTAAATTCAACCCCATATTTGCGATGAGTCTCACTTTATTACAGAAGCTGACTCAGGGACAATGAAATAAATCAACACTTCCTGATGGCCTCGTAATTGGGATAATCACTTCTTTAGTTTATCAGTACCTCTAGGCCTTCAAATGTGCATTCTTCAAACACTTTCCATTACAGATACATTCTTTCTCCTGAACAATAAATTACTCTTTTAAAAAAAGAAAAAAATATATATGGAAATAAAAGGATACATTACAATTTAAAAGAAAAGATAAAACAATGAAACACATTTTTGACATTCATCTCACAAATCATAGGAAAATGACTCTCTCTAGATGCTAGATTATTGAATATAAATATTAAAGGTCAGGATTATTTACAATGTGACAGGAAATTGAGAGAGTACAAACAGACTTTAACTCAGGAGGCTAGTGAATGATTGAAGGAAACGTCTCAGTAATGTACAATATGTATTTACAAAAGAATATAGACTAGGCATTGTGATATGTGCCCATTGTAGTTTGTCTGCATTTTGCCGCAGCATTCCAAAGGTCTTTGCACAAGGGAAATCCATGTGGCTGCTGGAACCCCACTGGTACCCAGGGGCTAAAACCAGATTTTGCTTCTGTCACCTCTTGACCACAGGCCACAAGGGGAAATGATGTCCCTGAGCAGGCCCTCTTGGGCATGCTCCACATAGTAGGGAGGAAGACGAGAAAGAGATGCCATTCCATTTATGGGGAACACATTCACACACAGCCCTGGCAAAGCTGGCCATTAGGTTGAGAAAGCACATAGCAATGCTTTTTAACAAACCACATCTGGGAGCAGGAGCAAGGGACATAAAATGGGAGTCTAACTGAAAGGGGGTTTTGCATATACCACATTCCATTGCATACCCATGTGGTCTACTGTGTGCAGAGCATACAGTAGATGTGTAATAAGTGTTTTTATTGATTGATCAATCCCTGATGGGATTGGTACAGTTACAATAAATTCCCAAGGAGCAAGTTTTATTGAGGTCCCATGCAAATGGCATTGACACAGAGTATGGGGATAGGTGATGCAAGCCAGAGATGCTGGTCCTTTCTCCCCTTGCAGATGGTTGCTGCACTGAGTTTGTCGTAAGAGAAAAGAAAGAGTAAAACAGCAACTGAGCATCACAGGGCCACCCTGATGACCCTGGGGGTGACCTCCATGCTTGCAGCAGGATCAATCACCTTGCCCTTTTCAAGAGATTGTCTGTAATCCTGGTGACAGAAGACATCAATTAGCCATGGACTTAATAGGCCACTTCAGGTTAGGATGCTGATATTTCACTGTCTTCATATTCTAGGCAGTTTGGCAATTTGGGAGCCCTGATGTTATCCTCGGAAGGAGAACTAAATGGACTTTAGCCTGGGTTTACTGGCTGGTATATCCAGGGCACAAGCATTAGTATGATCACAATGATCTAGGGCTCTGATGCAGCCTATTAAGGTCTAAGGTAGTATTAGGAAATCCATCACCGGAATGGGCAGAACGTTTGCCAGATCCTGCCAAGGCATCACTGAAGGAGTTAGGGGTGGTAATCTTTAGGGTTCACCTTTTTTTTTTCTATCAAAATCTTTCATCTTTTCAAGGTCCAATGACCTCAGTGCAGCTGAATCGGTATGTCCAAGAAAACATGATGATGGGCAAACCAACAGAGATGCTGTTGAGCAAAGAGAAAGTGGGATGCAGAAAGCAAAGGAGAGAAGATTCTAGCAGTTGGGGCTGATTTTAAGACCCGGCTGTCTGCCATCTCCTTAGCTTGGCAAAAGCTCCACAATACCTTAATGACATGGTAAGTTGCTACCTGAGCTGCTTTTCTGGGTAATTCTGTGCTCAGCCTTCTTTCCCCACCCAAAATATACAACCAAAGCACTTATATTTTCTTTCTTTCCATCTCAGCCCCTTGTGTCACTCTGTATTTGTTTTATTGGTTTGGGTGAGTACACAAATCTAATTCACCTCCAAATAAAAATCTCATCATGTATATTTCCTGACCATAGCAGTTGACTCTTCTCCTGGGGGTCCTTGCTGGCTTTAGGCTGAAGTTTTCTCCACAATACTCGGAAGCCACTAACAATTTCCCTGATGTGGCCCTACTCTAAGTAAGGCTCCCTTTAAATGCAGAGGGGATCTGTGAGCTTGGATTAGCCCCAAAAGGTGTAGAACAAGGCACATGGATATTTGTGATCCCACTTGTCTCCCTGAAATGAACATTTATTCAGAATAATACCTACAGCCATTCTTTTGTTGACACCCCAGGAGCTCATGCGAAACTGAGCCCCATCTGAGGGTCTGCTTTATGCCAAGGGTATGAGGAATGAAGAAACTAGATGGAGGTGGTAAGAGGAATTCATGGTCTATATGCAAAGGACCTAGGGTCTAGCTGGGGGCTTATATTGAAAGGTGCTGCATTCTCAACACCAGAACAACTTCAGTGATAAGCCACCACCTGTGCAAATGTTACATGCACATTTGCAGATTCTTGACAAAAATCAACATGCATAATTGGGGGCTGGCTCAATCCAATGTTTGTTAGAGAAAATGAGGGGGGGGTAATGACAAGAGAGCTAGCAGCAAAATTGTTTACCATTTCATTCAAATTATGCTTTTTCTTAGCTTAGCATCACTCCTTCTCTTGTATTTTCTATAAATACATCTTAACCTCTTGAGCAAGGGAATATCCTCAAATATGTCGCCACATAGGTCATATTTCATCACTTCATCCTCCATATCACTTAGACATCATGCTAGAACCTATTATTTGTTTAGGACTTTCTATTCTTTAGTGCCTCCCCTTTAAGCTGAGAAGCTATCACCAATCCTCAATTCCAGGTCAAAAATGATTGTACTTTCATTGTTTAGGGTTTGGTTTTGGACTGAGTGCTACTTCATTCCCCCAGAAACTGAGAGCAAGTGTAAGCAAGCATTCTTATCAAGAGTTGAGTTCATTTTAATGACAAGAGCCATTGCTTTCTGTGGGAAGGAAGGAAGATGGCAGGCAGGCAGGAAACAAGGAAGGGAGGAAGGGAGGAAGAAGGAAGGAAGGAAGGAAGGAAGGAAGGAAGGAAGGAAGGAAGGAAGGAAGGAAGGAAGGAAGGAAGGAAGGAAGGAAGGAAAAAAGGAAGGAAGGAAAAAAGGAAGGAAGGGAAGGAAGGAAGGAAGGGAAGGAAGGAAGGAAGGAAGGAAGGAAGGAAGGAAGGAAGGAAGGAAGGAAGGAAGGAAGGAAGGAAGGAAGGAAGGAAGGAAGGAAGGAAAGAAGGGATAGGTCTCAGTAAGAATAACTTTCCTTCTAAATAATAATAACGTTCATTTGTTAATGTTTTAAATTATAAGATTCTTTCCTGCCTTTGAATGTGACTTGATGCAGTTTTCTCCTATAATTCTTAGTAGCATGCTGCTGGACCTACTATTATTTCCATGCTCAATGAAACAAGCCTTTGGTCAACAAAGTAGACATAACTCATTGTAAAGTCTGATAGCAAAGAAAACTTCCTACCAAAGGAGGATGGTACCTAGACTGGTGAACCAACATAAGTCTTACTCACTTGGGCTCTGACTATAAGCCAAGGGAGGAACAGTGATAAGTCTTACGGATCCTACATCCATTCAACATGATGATATAATGTACAAGAAGCCAGGAAAACTGACCATGGGAAATTTTGCAGAAATACTGTGGAACAGCAATCACTGTAACTGGACAAACTTGCTCTCAACATAACAACAGAACATAAAGGCACCATTGATATCTTTCTCATTTTTAAATACTGTAAAAAATTGCTACATATGGCACATAACACATTTTTACATACATAGATTTAATTTATAAAAGTTTTTCCTGTTTTCTATTTGCAGAACTGCTAAAATAAAATAAATTGTTTAATTTAGGGTGGAATACTTCGTTATATAAAATAAAGTTTTATACGTGACTCTATGTGTTTATTTCGGTTTTATACAGCGATAGGGTCTTGATTAGCCATTACACTGGACAGCCTGGCCTGGAATTCCTCCGGAGTGGAATAGCGGCTGGTTGGGTTAGTCCTACTGTCAGCCAGGCGGAAGGCAGGGGCTGACTCTAAGCCAGCGGCCAGCGGCGTCTGTATACTCAGGAAAGGGGTATTTTCGCCTATTCTTTCGTCTTCTGTTTCACTTTCCGAGTTACTGCTCTCAGAGCTTGTGTCGCTGTCCAACCTGTTAGAAATATGGCCATCGGGCTTTGTTCTTTTTGTCCGCCGGCTGTTGACGGGTTTCTTTGTGGGCTCTTGCGCTGGCTCATACTCCTGGGTGGTCTCATACTCCTGGGTAGTCTCATACTCCTCATCCTCCACGATCCTTAAAGGGCTAGGGGGGAGGCTATTGCTCTCATGGACCGGGTTGTGGTGAAAAGAGTTGAATTGTTGGGGGTGGTGATCATATTTCTTCTCGCGAAAGCGCGGAGGTGTCACCAGGAGCAGAGGTCGCTCTTCTTCCACAAAGGGGCTGACTGCCACAGACGGCATGGACACTGTCAAGCTTGATATGGGTGGAGAAATTTCAGAAGGAGGTGTCTTAGGGGAGCTTGGCATGTAGAATTCTACGGGTGACATGCGAGCCGGGGTAGTCATTGCTGATACATATCTGTAAGAGCACACACACACAAAAGTCCAATAAATACACAGGGAATACGTGCAGACAGAAGGGTTTGGGGGAAACTTGGGAAATGGGGCTTTTGAACATTAGCTACTTAGCCTGAGGAGCAATTCTATTGCAGTTTTTCAAACATCAGGATTAC
The DNA here is from genome assembly GCF_003287225.1 of Phascolarctos cinereus. Lineage (NCBI taxonomy): Eukaryota > Metazoa > Chordata > Mammalia > Diprotodontia > Phascolarctidae > Phascolarctos > Phascolarctos cinereus. The sequence continues at coordinate 5,268,090 of NW_027556402.1, read as the reverse complement.
AGGTGTGGTGCCCCTGGGGTACGTCATTAGATAGAGTGGAGGCTATTCTCCCCATTTACAAGGAATGAATTCTACACTCAAATCCACTTCTATTTACTTATCTGGATACACAATGTATCCCCCAATGCCTCTGTCTCCCTAGCATTTAGCATAGATTTGTACATAATCCAGTGCTTAATAAATGGTTATCGAGTTCAATTACAGTCAAAGTAAATGGGTCTAAACACTCAGCAAAATCTTTCAAATTTTATATTGAAACAATTTTAAATTGGGAAAGGAGACGTTTTTTCCAATGGGCGTGGTCTCAGTATGCCATTCTGAGAGACAAGCCTTATAAGGAACTAGAGAAGAAGCTATAGGATGAGTTCCTGAGAATTAGGTCTACTGACATTTGGATCAGTGTGTCTCATGTCTACTCATTTCAGCTATGAAGTTCTGCCTTCCGGCAAAGGCTTGTATCAAATGAGACGATTTGTAAAGTGCTTTGCAAAAAACTTAAAGTACCATATAAATGCTAGTTATCATTAGGCATTATTGTTAAATGCCTTGTACAAAAAGAAGGACAACATAGTCCAGCTTCAACAAGGGGAAGTTTGTAGGCCACTCTGATATGATCATAGATTGAAAGTTGGAAAAGACCTTAGAAGCGAGCAGGTCCAAACTACTCCTTTTACAAGTGAGGATATTTGGGTGCATAGAGGTGAACTAGGCTCCCCCAAACAGGAAGCGGCTGAGGTAGGATATCTATTTCAACTCTATTCTGCATTACAGCTCCACATATTTGCACTTGAGGCAAGATGATACAATTGTGCCCTTCCTTGGGAGAGTCTTGGAATAGTAGATGCAAATTTTCTTTTCCTGTCAGTTTTGTGTATTTAAAGAGAACTCCTCTCCTCTCTCACCCTTGTTATAGCTCTGTCCAAGGCAGGGAGAATTCCACTGGTTTTTCCTATTGCATTGATTGAGGTTAAACCTATCCATCATCTATTGCCAAATGGTGACCACATGGTGCAAAGGGAGTTTTTCTTTCATTCCCACATCGAAGAGGATCTTTGTAGCTTGCACTAGAAGACTTGAGCTCAGTCATTAGAAAGGGTAATCAAAGATCATTGGGGAATGTCTTAGCTGTTCACCTGAGCCTTCATACCAATGTCTGTGGGGAAGCCTGCAAAACCAAAAGGTGTGATCACATGTAGACAGAAGAAAGAGTCCTGGTTCCTTCCTACATGGCATATGTTAATTCAGATGGAGGCTGATATGAGACTGAATGGCAGTATCTAAGCTCAGAACATGGGCCATCAAGTGAAGTACTTAAAAACTAAAGCTGCAGATTTCTGACCTTTTAGGATAGTAACATGGAAATCCATTATATGGAAGCTACTCCAAACTCTGCCTGTCTTTAAAACAACTTTAGGTCACTAGCAAAGTTCTGGTTGAAAACACATCCTGATAAATAACATGAGAAGCCATGCTAGTTACGTAACCAGTATAAGGGAAAGACTTCATTTAGACAAGAAGTATGACATCATGTGAGTGGGGGGTGGTAGCAAAAAAGAGGAGCATGTGTTCAATGTAGATCCAAGGACCCTGAGCCCAGGAAATAGGAAGGGCAGTGAGAAGAATGAACATGTTACTGCAACTATTAGCCTCCATGTTGGGAGGGGGGATCATTTGAAGGAATGGCTCAGTGAAAGGTATTTCTGAAACTGCTACCTTGAAAATGAGATCAGAAAGGATAGAGAGTAGATCACTTTGGGGAAAGTTAGAGCCCACAAAAGGGTAGAACATGGAAGCTCTGAGGTCAGTGGCTAGCATTAGATAAAAATTATCCTTTCAGCCATGATAAGCATTTGAGAAAATCTGTAGCTCTGTTGAAGGTAAAAGCTCATCTTGGGGAAAAGACCAGAAACCAATGTAGGAAAAATAAATATCTTGTGGGTTCAATCTGGTCTGAAGACCCAGAACAAGCAAATATATGTAGTAGAGGTAGCTGGGTGTGGTAGATAGAGTGCTAAATGTGGAGGCAGGAAGACCTGAGTTCAAAGCTTGCCTCTGATACTTGATAGCTGTGTAACTCTGGGCAAGTCACTTAACCTCTATCTGCCTCAGTCTCCTCATCTACAAAATGGGGATAATATTGGCCCCTGTCTCCCAGGGTTTTTGTGAGGATAAAATGAGAAATTTGTAAAGTGTTTTGCAAACCTCATAACGTTATATGAATTGTTATTGGCATTATTATTGGACCAAATGCTGAAGCTTCTGTATAGATAAGAGGTAGGCAGTGCCATTGTCTAATAAGGATAAATATGGATGACTTTGGACTAAGTCAACATCCCAGCTTCTCTAATGCTTGGAAAACCTTGGGGATTAGCTTGAGAAGACACAATTGTCTCTGATTACATTAAGTTTTATGGGCAAAAGATGACATTGTAAGCTGGGTATGAAAAGCTCCCCCTGCCCTAGTCATGGAGGAAAAGGGCTAGTGAAAGCTACAAGACTTGGCCAAATTGAGTAACAAACAACAGATGACTTCACATCTTCATGGAGTCTTTCTTCCTTCCATTCTGTCTCCTTTTGTGGCTCACAGTCAACTTCCTAAGCTCTAAGCTGCTGGAACCCAAGTGTTCCCCAGGGGGAGGCTTGGTGGTCATGGTCATGGTGATAGAGATCCACACCTACACCAGTGTCTGTAAAGATAGCTGGGCCCATTGATTGAGCAACTAAGTGAAAATGGCACAGACATTCTTGGGAGATCTTCGTTATATGGTTGTGAGGCAAAGCATCTGCCGATGACCTGAGATCCTCTATGATGAAAGTTGGGGAAGCAAGAACATGCCTGCTCTGCACTTTGAGTCCGCCCCATGTAGAAAATCAGAGATGAGAAGATTCCACATGTTTTGGGGGATGAGTGGGGATGAATAAATTGTCTTGGGAACCATGAGAGAGGAAACAGGGAAGTCTGGGGCCAAAGGAGTAGACGCAGTTTTCAGGATGGAAAGGAACCAATCTGGCTCAGTTCTCAAGGCTCCCTACTTTTAGGTAAGAGCTTGCTTTTGTGGGTTGGTAAAGCAGGAGAGGTTAGGGCCTGAGCACTGTTTCTAGAGGAACTCTCCTCTGAACCAAGAAGTCTCCCAGGGATATGTCTCTGTGCCACAAGGAAGAGCCAAGTGGCTCCAAATGAAGAGTTCCCTCAGCTGACTTGATATTCATGGAAGTCATGAGTATATTGGGACATCATTTGGGAATGGTGGCCTGGGGCATGAATCTTCTTGTTCACTCCTAGAGAGATTAGGAGTAGTTAGTTGGGTCTGGGCCCCTTGAAATGCATCCCCAAACTCTTGAGCTCAGTACAGGTCCATAGATAGGTTGTGAGGTCTAGGCAAAGCTGGAGCCATGCTGCTCTATAGTAGTTGCTGGGATGTTTTTTTTAAATTATTCTCCTCATATTTACTCTGTGAGCAAAGCTGTATGTGATTACTAAACAGAAAGATGAATGAATTCTATGAATGGCCACTGGTCTGGTCCATTGTCAAGGGAACACTTGTTTCAGTATACATTGGGCTAGATGGGCTCTCACATCCCTTCCTACTGAGAGGTTCTTTGATCCTCTGACCTGGCTTTAATTCTAGTTCTGCCAATTCTTAGACCTTGGACAAGTTACTTTTCACTGGACATCACTCTTCCCATCTGTCAAGTGAGACAGTTGGACCAGATAATCTCTAAGGCTCCTCCTCCCCCTATATTCTTTTCCCCTGTGCTCAGACTCCTAAGGTAAGAAGTATATGGAAGCAGAGGAAATAGCCTTATCTAACAGGGGGCCAGCATGCACCTCCTGGCTCATTACTGCTACCCAGGAAGTGCCCTTCAATGAGACAGTGGGTTCTTACTGTGATTCTCTTACGGGGGTTCTCCTTTGCAGGTATCTTTGCCCTTCTGTTTTACCTTTCACTGTGAGGAGAGTCTCGGTAGGAATCAGGGGTCTCTCGGGCATGCCTGAGGAAGCTGTTACAATCTCGGGGACCTCCCATGCCATTAAGACGTCCTCTAGGCCCCCCAGCTGGGCTGGTGTGCCTACTGTTTTCTATGGATGAAATCACGAGCACAGAGTGGCTTTCAGAGACAATGCTTTCTGTGTGCCCATTACTCCAGCTATGGGAAAAAAAAAAAGAACAAATGGTGAGAAAAGGGAAAAAAGACTTTCAAATGATAGACAAAAAAAATGGAGTGAAATTGTATAATACTTCTTTCAAAAGTCCAACACCCTTGATTCTATTGCTCATGTTCTACTCTCAAGTGGAATTCAGAATGAGGTGGGTTTGCCTTCCCTGAACAACACTAGGTGGTAAGACAGGAAGGTGAGTACCTAGATTCCAAAAAGGACTCTGTTCCTCAAATAACTGTATAACAAACAAACAAACAAACAAATAATAAATAATCACATTTATATGATACTTTTGTCACCCAAAACCTCCATTTTACGGATGAGGAAACCAAAGTTCTTAATGGCTAAGTAAGTAGATAGAGTAGGGCACCGGACTTCGATTCAGAAAGACTTGAGTTTGTCTTTCGTTTGTTTCCTTTTTCCCTTCTTCCTCTCTCTGATGCTTAGCATAGAGTGTCAGGGACATAATACTTAAGAAATGCAAGTTGACTGACTAATGACTGCTGTAGGCACTTACTAAGTATTCGACCTTGGGTAAGTAACAACTTCTCTGAGTCTTAGGGGGCTGGACTCCATGTCAAAGTTCCCTTCTAGCTCAAAATCAGTGGTCCTAAAATCTTATGAACTTTCCCCACCATGACACAGCTAATCTATATCTGTTGGAGTATTTGAATTCAATTCAGGCTTTAGGCTCAGCACTCTCTTTAAGATATCCTGCTGCCTCTCCATATCCTTTTAGAGCATGATTTTCCTTATCATACCACACAGTGGAGTGGGCATCCACATGGCACAATGAATGGAGTGCTAGACCTGGCATCAGGTGGGTTTGAGTTCAAATCTTCTCTCAGATACTTTCTATGTGACCTTGGGCAAGTCATTGACCTATTTGAGCCTCATTTTCCTGATCTCCAAAATGGGGATACCTAATACACTGTTGTTGTGAGGATCAAATGAGACAGCATTTTTGAACATGTTTTGCACTTTCATAAAAGCACTACATAAATGCTAGTGATTATTATTATTATTATTATTATTATTATTATTATTATTATTGGAGTATTGGTGGATACTCATAGAGTTTCTACTACTTCACCAGTAAAGTAATTTTGCCAAAATCATCAGCTAGAGGCATCACCAGGGGAATCCATTTGTACCTGGAGCCAGCTTCGAAGAGTAACCCCAAACTTGTAGAAAACTCTTCCCAAATCTCTTGGTGGGACAAAGCAGTAGTGCTTGCCTTTACATCTTCCAAAGCCCAAGGACAGCCTCAGGGGGAATATTCCATCTCTTGAGAGAGATCATATTCCCTTCATGCTTTAGGTGGCAGTTCTTCAGGAGGTCAAGAATTTTATGACCTGGTGTGCAACCTGGGACAATGATGAACTTCAGTGTCCTTTCTTAGTATAGACCTTGAATAATAGTAATGTTGTCTTGGAGTTTGCAGCATTGGACTTGAGGTCAGGTAGATCTGGGTTCAAATTATAGCATAAAACTATACAACTTGTAGGACCCTGAACAAATCACTTATTTGGGCTTCAGTTTCCTTATCTGTAAAATGACAGAATTGGGTTTGATGACTTCTAAGGTCCTTTTCAGCACTAAAATAATGAGCTTTGATCCTGTGAATCATAATCTTACAGCTAGAAAATGGTCTGTGAGAGCTTGGGTACTACTGTTGGTCCAGCCTTGAAGAACACAATGCAGTTGAAAAACCTGAATTAAAAAAAAATACCAAAATACATAACCAAGGCTAAGCAGTTCTCTGGCCCTGGGCCAATAATCAAGACCTCAGTCCTACCTAGTGACTCCATTAGTGCTGCTCTTTGACTCAGGAAGATCTGTATTCAAATCTTGCCTCCAAAACTTATTAGTTGTGTGACTCTAGGCAAGTGACATAAACTCTCTGAGCCTTAGTTTCTTCATCTCTAACATGGACACGATAATAGCACCTACCTTACAGAGTTGTGAAAATCAAATGATATAACATAGGTAAAGCACTTTGAAAACCTTAAAGTGCTATAGAAATGCCAGTAATAAGAACAACATCAATAGCAATAACAACAATGAAAACAACAACCAGAAGTACTCAGGTCTTGGGTCTTTCTGCAAGTTGAATTGTATATTAAAACATTTTTCTTCCAGCCCAGTGTCAAAGTATACAAGATCTTGGTCAGAAGTCTCGGGTCTATATCCAGGCTTTTATTTTCTCTAAAATAAGGAGGCATGACTACATGGTATTTTTCTAAGGTCTCTTTCTAGCTCTAAATCCTATAATTCTATGATTGGAGTAAGGCAACTATGTAAGGAAAAACAGTGTCAAACACCTATGTGGGTTTCAAGACCCTACTGTAAAGGGAGAATATTTTCCCTACAAATAGAAAAGGGTCAGACTCTTGTGGGAGTACATTTTTTCAGAGCCTGTTTATTTATTTATTTTTTTGTGAAGATAACAACCACAAAAAGGCTATCTAAGGCTCGGTCATTTTAGTGAATCTTTTACCTGTGGCTGGGTGTTTGGGTGGCAGCCATGGAGTGATGAGCTGGTGAGGTGCAATGACTAGCGGAGAATGATGTCTCTGTCTCTCGTTCAATGACATGCTCACTAGAGATGATGTTCTTGGATACGTACTGCTACAGAGACAAAGAAGAAACAAGTGGAAGTTTTGGGTATAGCCTTGGATTAGTGAAATTAAAAAAAGAAAAAACATTTTGAGTCTACACATTTCAGGAAACAACTTACAAATGCTGTTAAACTTTCAATTAGGAGATCAAGGTTTGAATCCTGCCTCTGACACTAACTAGTCATATGAAGTCATCCCTTGTTTCCCATTGCCACTGCTGTACTTTCTATCACTACCACTTAACCATCTGTCTTCCTTTGGGGTCACGCTTGCAAATTCACCACTCAGTCCAGATCCCGGTGGCTATTATTTAACAACATTCTCCTTCCTTTCTCAAAGAGTTCAGTGCCTGGCCTACTGCATTTCTCTCTACCTCATCTCATGGCCTAATACTAAGCACTTCAATATACATACCGATATTACCTGAAACCCCTTAATTTTCCAGTTCCTCAATCTACTCAGTTCCTGTGATGTACTCCTTAACTTAACCTCAGTCACAGAGATGGTGAAAATCATGATCTTGCCATCAACCAGAGATGTTCCACTTTCATATTCATGAACTCCAAAATTAATTAATCTTATTATAATCTAGTATCATGCCATATTTTCCCAAAGTGTATGATCCCTATTTCTGTACTTCACTTCACTGTGACTTCTATTTCTACCACCCCTTTGTTCTTTCACAGGACATCATCCCTACATGATTATACTCTCCTTCCTTCCCCATCTCCACCCCTTGGTGAACTGGTTCAACTCTACACTATCCTTCACTCTCAAAGACCTTATCATCTTGTCTCAATCCCAATCCCACCTTGACAACCCCCAACCTTTGATTTCTCTCAACATATACCTCTTTTGCTACTAAATTACTACTAAAATTCATGTGCTGGAGATATTTACTGAACCATGCTGAGTGGGTTGACTACAAATTTATGTTATACAACCTCAGCTGGGCCCTCACTACAACAAGGCAGTTGTTTTAAACCTGCCCAAATCCTACTCATCACAGTAGCTATTCTAAACCTTTTCAACCTTCTGCAGACTACTTGTAGCATAGTATTCTTTATATCATCCCAATCTCACAAATCTAAGAACTGAGGATTAGAGAATTCACATCCAATGTCACATTCTGCTAACATGTTGAGGTTTTGTCCAGTCCCTTAACTCAAATTCTTGGCTATTTCCACTATCTTACTGCTTCTCTACTTCTTTATTCTCCCATGAAATTCAGCTCCTAAGGTCATCATTAGATGAGCTAGGCAGCTGGGTGGCACAGTGGATAAAGTTATTATTATTATTATTAGTAGTAGTAGTTCACATTTTATATAGTGCTTTAAGGTTTGCAAAGCACTTTACAAATATTGCCTCATTTTATCCCTACAACAAGCCTGGGAGACAGGTATTAGATAGGTATTACCTCTATTTTACAGATAAGGGAACTGAGGGAGACAGAGGCTTGACTAGGTTTACATAGTAAGTATCTGTCAGTATTCGAACTCATTTCTTCCTTATTCTAAGTCCAATGCTCTAACCACTCTGCCACCTAGCTTACTAGATTCCAAGTGCTGGATTACAGTCCGTAAGATTTGAGATTTTCCTTTTTGGGTTTTTGTATTGTTACTTTTGAGTAAAACAGTTATATGGTGATTTAAGGCTTATAAAACATTTCATATGCGATCTTATTTGATCCTCACAACAACCCTACGAAGTGTGCCCTATTAGTATGCCCATTTTACAGAGGCTCAGAGAAATTCAACAGCTTTCTTAGGGTCACCCAGCTAGTAAGTGTCTGAGGCAGGAGTCAGACCTAGGTCTTCCTGTCTTCAAGACCAATGCTCTTAGCCACTGTGCCACTCAGCTCATAAGGATTCTGTCAGCATGGGATCTCAAAGTGTGGTTAGTTCTTCCACCACTGCCCTGAAGTCTACAACCTATTAGATTCATATCCTGGGAAGGCTATTGCCGGAAGCACATAGAGATTAAGTAAGGTGCCTAGAACCATACTGTCAGTAAATGTCAGAAGTGGGATCTGAACCCAGGTCTTCCAGATTCCCTAACTCCACAGCATGCTATCCTCATGGCCAAGGGCCACTATGGTCATGGTTCTTTTCCTTTACCATCATTTTCCAGATGAAATAAGAAGGCAAGATGCTCATGCACTCTTTGATAGAGGAACACAAATCTTGACATTATTATCCAACCAGTTAATGAATCAAGCTGGAAGAGGAAATATGTTTGTGTTATCATAAACCAAAAGCACTTGAAAAATGTTCCTGTTATTTCCTCCTGGAGAAATTCCCTATTCCTGGAAGCTCTCATGCATAGTAGTCAGCTGAGAGCATAAACCCTGCACAGAATGAACTCAAGGCTTAGCCCAGTTGGGCAGCATCCCTCACGACTCATTCTCGGAGCTCAGGCGACCTACATTGACCAGCTGCACATTCTCTGGAGGCGGGTTGGGGTGGTGAGGCCCATTGGCCATGTTCACCATATTGTTGCGTTCCGAACGAAGGCTCTGCCGCAGCCGGTCATGAAGCTTTTTTCGCTGCTTCCTGCACATGAAAGACAGAATTGGGTTTTAGTCAAAGGAGGAAGACAGGTCACTTCTCGGCACAGTCAAAACACTCTTCTCCCTGGTAAGTTAGCAGGGTCTTTTGTCTATCAAATGATGGGCCTAGAAGCCTGAGAAGGTGGAAGTCTTCCCAAATCCTTGGAGACTAATGAGCATCCTTGAGTAACTCACATAGCCTTGCTCACTAGGCCCTGATCAATGGTATTGTGTTCATTGGTACTGATAAGAGAGACAAGGCAGAGTGAAATGGAAGGAATATTGGTAAAGGTCATGAGTTTGAATGCTAAGTCTGACACTTAGTACCTGTGTGTCCTAGGTCAAGTTACTTCCCTTCATGATCCCTTAGTTTATGCATCTGTATAATGGGAGGGTTTCTCCAGATGATCTCTAAGGACTCTTCCAGCTGTAAGTCTCATGAGGTTATGCCAAGATGGGAAGATGGGCAGAACTGCCACTGCTCTTACAAGGTATGCTTTATCACAGACAAGGCAAAATTGGCAAAGAATTTCTAAGGACAAATCAATCTAACGAGAATTATTGTTTCACATCACATAATCTCAGAGAATTTCCGAGCAGAAGAGGCCTCAAATGCCATCTACACTAACTTGTACACCAAAAAGAATCCCCTCTGCAACTCATGGGTAGGGATAAGATTGATATCGTATTTGGCAAACTTCAAAGAGAGCTTTCATTTCCTTTACTGTGCCTTATAAGTTACATGAACTCAGGCAAATCATTTAACTTCTGTGAGACTGTTTCCTTATCTGTAAAATGATGGGGGGTTATACCAGATGACCTCTTAGAATCTCTTCCATTTCTAAATCTGATTCTCTGATCCCTCCATAAGGACTCTGTTTTCTACCTCTAATGCAGTGATGGTTTTAATGCTGGTGTCTCTATTAATGTTTTAGCCCTTTGTTAGATTGTGAGTGTCTTGAGGGCAGGATCTTATCTAAAAGGCCTATTCCCCACCCCTCCCCCCTCCCCACCTAGCAAGGTGCTCTGCACATAGGATAGACTTGTTAATTGTCATTTTTTTCCCCATGGCACTATCAAAACCTTCCTTTGAGTGCCACTCATTTGCTCAGTGGCCCTAAGAGGCCTGACTGATATAGGCCTCAGTTTCCTCCTCTATAAAGGAGGAAGCTTGATCATATCTATCTGGGACTGAATCTGTCATGATTCTGAAGTATTCAGGATGCATGTTGCTAAGAAATTATATAATGTCATATCACATACTTAATCCTAGCATCATACAAATGCATTAGGAATGTCGTCCTGAGAACAGAGGGGAGGCTACGCTCTACCCATGACATTATGATGCAAAAAGTGGATTTTTCATTCCTCAAAGTCATCTGTATCTGACTCAAGGATATTTTTCTTTCCAACAGTTGGCTTGACATCACTGAGGAAATCATTGCTGGGATAGAAAAAAGTGCTGTCAAAGAAGAACACTGTTATGTAGCAGAAGGTTCCATTAATCTGAATGTATCTGAGCCTTGGAGTGAGTTGGAGTATGGGGGCCCAGAAGGAAATCTGGGTTTATTAATAATCATGCACAGTTTGGAGGAGGACACAAAACTCAATGAAAATGGTGCCTAGGGCTTCCCAAGTTTGGCAAATGGTGCTTTCCAAGCCCTTCCACATTCTCTTTTCCCCTCAGGGGATGTGCTTTTCCCTAGTGACCAGTCACATTGTAAACAGCTGCTCTGGGGACCTATTGAGTGGAATTGGAAAACTTCAACACAGATTCTAGAAAACTCTATTTTAATGTAAGGTAATCGTTTCTTTTCTCAATCATCAATAGAGATGGGATTGTGGCACTTGAAGAACTGTCAGACACTTATTTAGAGTCCCACATCCATTTCACATAATTCATTAATCCCCAACTTCTTTAGTAAGCAGACAACATTTAGTCACAGGTTTAGGGTTGTTAGGGGTCATAGAGGGCATTGATTCTAATCTTCTCCACATGATAAACTGAGGTTCGTAAAGAGGAAGTGATCTGCCCATGGTCATATAGGTAGCAGAAGCAGGATTTGAACCTATTTCCTCTGACTCTAAATCAAATGCTCTTTCAATTATGCATGCTGTCTTGATGGTGGAGTGAATAGAGTATTGGAGCTGGAGATGGGAAGATCTAAGTTTGAATCCTTCCTCTGTCCATGGCTTCTAGCTGGGTGACACTGGGTGACCATGGGTAGGGTACTTAACTTCTATCGGCCTTACTTCCCTCATACTTCTCATCCTCTAAGATCCTTTCCAGGTCTACCCATGATCTTATGGTCACTCAATCAACACTGCTGTAATCTGGCTGTGTGACCATAGCTAAGTTCCCTCAACTTTCAATTACTCAGGGAAATCTCAAAGATTCTAAGTCACAAAGGAGTTGCTGATGTGCATAAGCCCTGGGCATTTTGACTTGGGGATTTCCTCCCAGTCAATGAAATGTCAGGACCAAAACCAAACAGCCAGAACAGAAAAAGATGGAACGTAGGGAGCCCTTAAAGTCATTTGTTTTCGGTTATACGCTGCCTCCTTCCCTCCTCCCCCATCTCATTGTTGTGGTCAGCACAACAGTATGGAATGAGAATGGCTGATGCCATCTCAGTACTGAATCCCGCTTGTGTTGACAAACTCAATAGTCTGATTTTCTGTGTTTGTGCGTGTGCATGTTCTAAAGTCTTTGTGGCCACCACTTGGGGAGGGCTGGGTCAGAAGCACTGAGCTGGCTATGTCCATGGCTATCAGGAAATACTTCAAGGAGCCATCATTTTGTGGTGCAGGCATGCCTTTCCCCCAAGCTGATCACAGCCCCTTATGAATTTGGAGGGTTCAGAGCCAGGAAAACAAACAGAAATAAAGGCCACCAACCACAATCCCCTTTGCTACTGGGTGAGTGGAGAGGCTTGATTCTCTTCCCAAGGAACTCTCTGCCTTCTTACCCATCTGTGCTAAAGATAGAGAAAGGCAAGGAAGAAGGTTTACTTGGTTTTGCAGTAGGCCACCACACACATGATGCCAACCACCAGGAGGGCAATGCAGATGCCAGTGATGGTCAACACTCTTTTCTGGTAGAGTTCCTCAGCTTCTGGAAAGGGGCAGAAGAAGAACACATTACCAGCTATACTCTGCATTCTGACAAAGCAAACAAACCGAACATTTGGCATGCTACATGGTACCATCTCTACTCAGGAGAAGAGAACAGGGGGGGAAATAAAACAAAATACGGCAACCAGTCACAGAGAATAACTTTAGCAGATTGGTGCCGTTCAAAACCAAAATGCTCAATAATAGAATTCCATTTAGAACAAGCTACAACTACACTTAGGGATTATTTCAAACAAGCCAAATATAGACATTGTCAATATGACGTGTAATAAATGTTAGACTAAGAAAACACAATTGGAGATTTTTGGTTTTGTGGGTTACCCTTGCAAAGACAGCTGGAATAAGCGTTAGGGCAATGAATGGCCAGGGCCCACTGCCTGGACCCCCTTTGACATTTCTTTGTTTCCAATGACCTTCCTTGCATTCCAGCGGGCTTTACAAAAAGCATTTTAATCAATGAAAAGGTGAAAAGAAAACAAAAGACAAACTCAAAAACATTTGCAAACATAAGCTTGGCTTGTAGTTACCAAAGGCAAGGAGGCAACACCCTGTGTCTTCAAGGGTAAGACCGAATGTCAGGAAAACTAAAGCAGCCTCACTTGAAGCCCTGAGGCACTGGATCAGAGAAAATGCAATGAATGATTTAAAACCCCAAAAGGGGGGACTGGGACAAAATGCCAGCTTGTTTTTAAAGGGACTAGTCTTTGGCCTTCCCTCATCCCTGCCATGGAGATCATTAATCATTAGAAAGAAATCATTAACACGAGTCATGTTTGTCCAGGAGTTGACCACACATTCCACTGTTGGTCACACTTGGCAAAAGAACTCCTGAATGTTGAAATATCAAAAGGCAACTCTCACAGCTCAGATGTGGAGACCTTCCAGGGCCTGAAGGGCATCTGATCTCCAGTTCAGCAATGCTGCCCAATAGAAATGGAATGGCGGTAAGACTAGAGGGAATGAGCTGCGTGCTCAGACTCAAGTCCAACCCTTCACAAAGTGGAGTTCACTAAACAGTGGCCTAGATCTCAAAGTAACTGAGTATCCAACCACATTAATTACAGTGATTAGGATATATTCACAAGAACATTCAAAAATAGAACTCCATTGGTGTATGTAATTACTGAGTCAATGCCAGCAACTTGTCTCCCTAATTAAGCTGATGAACAACAAACCAGGGCATGTTACAAAAACAAAATTCTCCAGGCAGCCCTTGACAAACTCCTCCTTACCACCCCCCTCCATTTTTTTCTCTCTTTCTAATGCAAGAGATATTTGCACATTTCTCTGAGAACAAGTGAATTTTAATTTCTCTGATAAAATGCACTTTATCATTACTCAGGGCATCTTTCACAAGCTGAGCTCATGGTCATCAAATTCCAGTTAACAGTCTGGGAACATTGTCAAACCCAATTAATATTAAGTCTGATTATGAATGAGGGAAGAAGACAAGTCCATGGGTAAAAAGGATGAGAGGATGTCACAGATTAAACAACAACGACACCACAAATGAAAACCAGTCTGGGAGTCGGAAGGTGAAAGGCAAATCAAATACAGAGGCTGCCGGACAAGGGATAGACAGATAAAGGGGAGCAAAGGTAGGACAGGAGAGGGTTAAAGGTTAAGGTTCATAAGTCAGCTATAGGCTCTTGCACAACATGCTTCATACTGAGGGGGAAACAATGTGAAGAGATGTTTGAAAAAAGGTGGAAGGAAAGTTGGAAGGGATTGCCCATACAGCATAACTCCTAAACTAGCCTAACGGGACCTGTGAGTGGTAATGGAGAAACCAAGTGACCAGTGAGAAAATGTGCAGTGGGCCCGAGGGCCAGAAGGCATGGTTTGCCATTAGTTCTTTACTAAAGGAGCAAGAGAGATGCCGGCAGAGAATGCTTATGGCCCGTCTTCCTCTGGAGCCAGCCTGCCCTGTCCGATGGGACGGAAGCCCAGGAAGCTTTGGGGGCCTGGTTGGGGCATGCTGTTCTGTGTTTTCTCTCAGCTGTGATTACTTTTAGTCTTGATGTCTGCCTGAGTCAATACACCAGGAGGCATAGATGGGAAGCAATCCAGTTCAACCCTCTTTGTCCTCAATACAAGGCAAATACTCTTGCCCACCACTTTTCTCTTTTCTTTCCAGCTCTTTCAATGGGTTGCAGACTGCTTCCTTGACTGGGATCTCTTGATGGCCCTAAAAACAAGGAGACTTTTCCTGTGAATTTTGTTGCAAACTACCTACCAGGAATGATAAAACCATAAGTCTCTATTTGGGCAATGAGCTGGTGGATCCCTCCCTGATGACATTTCTCCCTCATTTCCATTCTGTTCTTTATACCAGTGGCCCAATGGAATCTGATGTGACTTTGTGTGAGAGAAGCATAAGGAAGATGATAATCCAGGAATAGGGAAGTGAATTGTACTCGGCCCTCATCAGACCACATCTTAATGGGAATTTTGGTGGGGACCAAAGTTCGAACAAGGCACTGAAAAATTGGTGCTTGTCTAATGGAAGAATCAGCAAACTATAGTCTCATGGGGCTGGTATCTGACCCACAAAAAACCAATGTTTGTACATTAAAAGACACCTTTCTTAGCTCTGGTTACACAAAGCAGGCCCTGGGGCAGGATTTGCCTATGGGCTGCAGTTTGCTGATCCCTGTTCTAGAGGAGGGTGAAACTAAGATGGTTTAGTGCCTTGAGATCATTCCATGTAAGGATTGGTTGAAGGAAGTGGACATGATTAGCTTGGAGAACAGAAGCCTCAGTGGGGACAAAGAAAGAGTCTTAAAATATTTCAAAAGCAGCCATGATGATGGAAGAGATATTAGATTTGTTCTGTTAGGTTCCCCCACCCCTCTACAAGGACATGATCAGAAGTTACAAAGAAGCAAATTTAGGCTTGGGGTATGTGGGAGGTGGGGAACAAAAAAATCAAGTTAAAAAAAAAACCTAACTTCCTAACTGGTAGAGCTGTCCCAAAGTGGCACTGGCCACCTCAAGAGGTAGTGGCTTCTCCCTCTTTGGCGGTCTGTAGGCAGAGGCTACATGAGCACTTACCAGGTATATCATATGGTAGATTGTTTTTATTTATGGGTTGGACTAGGCAATTGCCTCTTCCAACTCTCAAATTCCATGCTTCCCTGTGGATAAAGGCCATCCAGACACACTCAGATTAGCCAATGGAAGGGAGGTAGCTGTAAAAGGATGGAGGCATGAGCTTTCTGCAGTCAATCAACTTCAACAGACACACAATGGATCTTGTCTGAAGTCGATTATTTGTGCTGCTTTCAATTTATCCAACCTGCTGAATCACACAGCATTAATTGTGTTTTCTGGGATAGATTTGGCAGTGATTCAAAAACACTAAGGGAAGGATCCTTGGAGAGTGCTACAGCTGTATCTTCTGAAAAGATTTGTTCCTCCCTACAGATGCTGTTACAGGGTCAGCAGGGCAAGAGCGAATCAGAGGCAGAATTGAAAAAAAAATGCTACCCATCTGATAGGCCAGGAGCTGATGGGGACATCCAGGCATCACTGCAGCATCACTGCAGCCTTGGCTCTCTGGTTGAATCTGGTTGGCTCTGGTCTGGCCTGAATTGGCCATCCTTCCATAGAGATGACCTCACTCTTTTCTACTTTTAGATCCTATGCCTTTAAGGCTCGAGCTTTCTGGTGTTGATGGGAGTGGTAGTCTGTTAGAAGGTGGAGCCCTAGATAGAATGAAAACCATTCTCTCCTGGACCTCAGAAGAGCAGCCTCTCTCCATGGTCATTTGCTATAAATGCTTGTTGGATTCGCTTGTATTCAACTGCACTGGACTGCATTGCTCCACAGTCATCAACACCATACTAGGAAGAGGGCCCTCACCATTCTGAGGCTTTAGTCCCCAGTGGATGGGAAGCCTTGATAAAAGGCCTCTTTTCCTTTAGACACAGTACTAGGCATTGTATGCGTGCCCTAATGAGCATGGAGGATTTAGGTGATGGATTCTCTTTGGCTTAGTTTATTATTGTTGTTATTGAATAATAATAACAATGACAACAATAACAAGGCATTTCATGTTTACTTGTGAGAAGCTGTCTAGTCAAGCCTATGATGACATGGCTGGGGAAAAAGGTATGTGAGTGGGGCCACTCAGACATCAGTGCATCATCTCCATATAGTGCTGAAGTGACTGGAGGAAAAGAAAGTAAGTCTAACCTCCATCTGAGTTAGTTGTGCCACCAGCCTGCAACTAGGCTGGATGGATAATCTAGGTATCTGCCCCCCTCACACTATGGAGCAGGGCCTTGATGGTTGTGGGGATGACCAGAATTTGAACTGAGGCCTCTGAATTGTCCTCATCTCCTCTGTCACCCATTTCCCTGAAGGTTTGGGAACTCTGCGTCTAGCCACCAGTTGCACCACCATATCACAACCAAATTGGTATAAGAACAATTCAGGATTTTTTCTTCAAGGCTAGGAGTGGGAGAATCCTCTAGGATCTGTTGTCTGGGGAATCCTTGTGGATTGGCTTCCCTTTCAATGAAAATTTTGGTCAATTTCACATTTACACAGAGCCACAGAGCCCATTTTCTTTATATATTTTCTTTGTCCTCTCTCCAAAGATAAGGAAGGTAAACATAATGAAGCCCGAGGCATTATCTAATCCAAGCACATACTATTGTATTTCCCCACCAGGGTCTGTGCTTCCTGCCCCAGGAGTAGATGGCTTTCCTTTGGCTCCCAACCTGAAGTGGGCATAAGAGTGGGCTTCTGGAATGATTGCACTTGCAGAAGACTCCTTAGGGTCCTGGAGCTCAGGAGGTTTGATTTTCCTGAAGGCCTTATCAGCCTTTTCACAACAAATGGAATCTGCAGGCCAAACGCTATAGTAGAGAAAAGAATTGGCAATGAGTTATGGGGCTAGGAGACCTAAAATGGGGCCTGGGAAATGCAAGTGAGCTGCCCTCACTAACACTCTAGTGTTATGTCTAATCATAGCTAAGAGGCCAGAGAGACCATTGTTATGGCTGTATGATCCCTTCTGAAGCAAAAGGACACTGGTTAGGAATTGAGAGGAAAGGGGAAAAGAAGGGGGGGGGGAAGGCAGTCAAGTTCACAGGTGCTAAAATGTGCTCGAAGGCACTAAAAAAGGAATGATTGGTCCATACCCATAAATTCAATCCCAAGATGCTCTGCCAATGCAGAAAGTTGACAAAAAAAGAAAGAAAAGGGACACAGTTTCAGAAAAGAGCAATACATGATAGTCCAAAACAAAGTTACACGTCTGTTTGTTTGCACATGAAAACGGGACCAGTGGGGAAGGGTTTTTGGAGCAGTGTTCATGCAGGTGGCAAGACTGAGTCCATGAAAAGCACTTATCTCCTGGAAAAGGTTGGCACCCACCCACCAGAGGGTACAGAAGATGCCCCGCTTAACCCCTCAAAGACTTCACTGATGGAGAGGCTGGGAGAAAGGGCTGCCTTTCAAGCCTCTGGTGTAGACAATATGGGCTGGCAGAGCCCTTAGGGCTCAGTCAACATCCTCACTTTACAGAAAGAGAAACTGAGGCCCAGAGAGGTTAAGTCACTTAGCCACACCATACAGGCCAAGAACTAAGGACTCAATTCCTTGTCAAACACTTCCTCCTGAAGTGATATGAATGTGATACGAAGATATCATGTTTTGGCCAGGCTGCAAGCAGTCCTGAGAAGATGAACTTTTTTTTTATGAGGGGAGGGTCGTATTGAATTACATTAATCCATTCTGCAATGTCTCTCCACCCCATTCCTTTATTCCTTAGTCATCAGACTGCTGCTCAGGGTTCCAGACTGGAGTCAAGAACCTGGGTTCTATTTTTGATCTTCCCACAGTGTTTCTAGCTGGCATTGTCCAAATCTCAATGCCCTTAGTTGCTTCCTCTCTAAAATGGGCATGATCCTCTCCATCTGAAAGGATATTAGGAGATCATCTGCGTCAGCTTCCCTCCTTTTACAGAAAAGGAAACAGGCTCAGATAGGTGGCTTGGCTTTCCTGGAGTCATACAGGTAGTAAGACACATCATTGAGATTTAGACTCAGGTCCTCTGATGCCAATCAGAACTGTTCCCACTAAGCTGTGCTTCCTTTTATCTTATCTGTTTGCCTAAACATCTTATCTCCTCATTAGATTGTACACTCCTTGAAGGTTGGTACCATCATTGCTTGTTTTAAAATAAGTAACATATTGTCCAGTTCTACATCCATGGTAGATTCAGCCAATTGGACGATAATCTTTGGTCCCTCCCTGACTTCCTGCCACCACTCCTCCCCCACCCAATCTGCTGCTATGATAAGTAAATGTTTACAAAGTGTTAAACATCTCAGAAAAAATTTTCACTTAAAGAATCTCTTAGGACATTATTTCAGCATAGGGCAACATTGAGACCTAGAGTAGGGACAGTCAGGTGCGAAAAGAGCCCTTCTTTAGGAGAGTGGTCATAATGATGATTCCTTATAGACTCAGGGATGGCCTGAGCCCACTCAATCTCAAAGAAAGAGATGACAATAGGGGCCCTCAAATGGCAAGTATTCCCTTTCTCTCTGGAAGTCATAAAAATTCTATCCTCTCTAAGAGAAATCTTTGAGGTTCGGAAAGAGTAGGGAAGAGGCCCTGGAGAGCAAAGGGCATTGAAGTATGCATCTCTTTTTGTCCCTGATCACTGATTCTAGGTCTTGTCTAGCTGGATGACCCTGCAGAAGCCTCTGTTTTATCATCCATCACAGAAGAACGATAATCCTTGCTCTCTGTGCATAGGGCTGTTCAAGCACTGAGGCCTCATCTGAGTGCCCTCCACCTGAAATTGCTTTGTGTGTAGCTTTGTATGCATTTGTTTGTATTTTGGATATATTTGGTCTTTCCTCATTTGTGTGCATGTTGCTTTTATAAGCAATTAGCTCTTTGAGAGAAAGGACTATACATTTTTATCTATATCGTTCCAGTACTTCAGATAGTACTCAGTGCATCTGATAAACCAGTCTTGATGAATGAATGAATGAATGTATGAATGAATTAGCTACCATGAAAGGAGCTATTGGAGAAGGCCTCTCTTGAACCAGGGTGCACTGCGCTGTAGCCTCATTATCTCTGAACTTGGGATATGACATCGGCCACTGGGCCCAAAGAAAATCCAAATGAAGCCACTTAGAGTAGGACATCCTAAGTCCCAGACTCCAAACATTCCTCTGAACCTTTGTTCTAAATTCATCTAATAATCTGGATTTCCCCAAAGATTCCAAGGAACTTGCCAAATTTAATGATCATGGGGGCAGGGCAGGGCAAAAGCAATTATCTCCCCACGGAGCCCCCTTAAGCCTCAACATTCACTGGTTGACAGACTGAAAACCAGAGCGTTCTGAACTGAATTTCACTACTCTTCTCTCCAGGCCACATTTGATAATTTAGAATAGACCCACTTGTAGCCACCATTTGTTTGCTCATCATATATAAATTTGGAAACACGACAATGAACAAAATCCTGCTAAGGAAACTACAATGCTCACCTTCTCCCCAACCAATCAGGAAGACTTTAAGGGTTAAGCCAAGATAAAACTATATAAGAACACAACACTGCTTGGCAGCTGACGATAACACTTACAAGAGAGAGATTCCCAGAAAGCTGTTCCTGGGAGCCTCCATGAACACTGCTAATGGTATATATTAGTAGCGTAGAAAGCTTGGTTAAGTCTGTAGTAAAATTACTGGCATGCCCATGCATATGTGTAACTGCTTTTACACAATCTTAACAGAAAGTCCATCAGTCATTGCTCCCATTTCATTTCATGGGAAGCCATATTCATATCAGGCAGCTTCCACTGCAAACGAGTCAATAAGAAATTGCTACTTGGCTCTTGAGTGGACTCAGGCCCTCAGTCCTAACAAGGAAACATGCATTACCCTCCAGTACCCTGACTATTGCTTGGATTCCAGGAATATAGCCTATATGCCCACAAACCATTTGCACTCGATACACAGATTATTACCTTCTCTGTTTTACTTAATCTAATGTCTTATGCTCATTATTTCAGAGATGCTTCCTCTAGAACTTTCCCCCCAAATTAAATTAATGATTTAGAAGCATAAGAGTTGCTGTGTTTACAAAACAATTCAGCTTTCTTTCAATAACTGATTCCCTACTGTGCACTTACTTAACAAAACGAATTCAAATCGTGGGGACTTTGGTATCTGTTATGGACAATCTCCTCAGACTGCAATCATTTTCTAAAAATCAATTAACTGGTTAACAATTCCATTCGGTAGCATTTGATGGAACAGACTTCATTCTCCATTGTTTCTGAACAGGGACTGTCAAGCCCACTACATCAGCAAGGTGTGAGTACCATATTTCAAAGCAATAGAAGCAATAATAAGGGAAGTGGTAGGAACCAACTTTGCTCTGCTTATACATTTCAGAATAATTTGGGCTCCTTTATTCCTTATGTTACCTCACTTGTCCATCTTTGTCTTTCCTTCCGATAGAACATAAACTTGAGGGACTGCTGTTTTTGTCATTTTTTGCACCCTAGGGTTTAGTGCAGAACTACACTTCTGTTGTTGTCGTCTAATTGAATGCTGTTCTGTAGCAACTCATCCTTAACTGAAGTGAACCAGCATTTCCCCACCACCACTGACTGTCTTTAAATGCTCAGACAACCTCTGAATCCCCAGATGAGTCATCTCAACATCCTGCCCTAAATGATTGGATTCTATCTCTGTCAATTTTAACTGCAGTCAATTTAATTGTGCCTACGGCTTGATCACTTACCTTGTGGACTGGTAGCCACGAGTCTGAATTGCTTTCACATTAAACCAACTAGACTGCCACTGATTTTGTAAAGTGTGGAAAGAGGTGGGGTCTGTGACGCTTACAAGTAAATGCATCCCTCTTGTTCCCAGGCACATGAAGTATGGATATTTTCCATGATTCAGGCCAGTCTGCTGGCCTGGAATCCTCCTGATGGGAGGAAATAGGCACTTGGGACTATTCAGCAAGAAATGTGGGGAGAGCAAATTAGGATTTTCAGGGAACCTGCTAAGACTACATAAGTGTACACATTTTTCAAGGACTTGAAAAACATGGTGTCATGTATAACCCAATAGCAGATGTGTTTATTAGAAATATCCTTGGTAGATGGTATACCCAAGAGGCTATAATTTAGACTTTGTATTTCTTCACCCTGGTGATCCATTCCCTGGCTCAGACCCTGCTAATGTGGGCCAGCTATTAAAAATGGACACTCGTCTGCTGCTAGGGGCTCTTACAGCTATGAATCTCTCCTCTTACGAGAGACATGGATTCCAGTGCTGTCAGCCTTTCATTTTTGAATACTTGAAACTAAGCTATTCAAATAGGAAACCCATCAAGGGAAGCCACTAGGCTGCCTGAGTGGGGGAATGCCATGTTCTTAGAAAAACATGATGTCATCCAAGAGGCAGTGAGTGAGAAGGCTGAACTGCCTGCCACTCTAGCCTTTCCTTCTAAGTCTTAAGGGGCAAATGATTCCAGAAAGGTAGCCATCCAAGAAAGACCTTCTTTCCTAAATGTTTCAACTTTTCAAATATAGTTCAAGACTTCAATTATGGGGTACTATAGCCCAGGAGTGTATAATACAACAACAGAACATGTGACCTTCATGGTACCAGAACTCAACACTCTTTGGCAGCTGACAATGAAGCTTGCAAGAGAGAGATTCCAAATGGGATCTGTTTTGCAGATTGCCTGATTTCAAGCTTGGGGGTGAGGGTGGGGGGAGTGGAATTTGCTTCATTTCTAACCTAAACGTTACCTTACATTACTCTCTCTAGGACATATGGCCAATTTTTTTTTAATTGTCACATGGGCAAATTTCTTTTTTTTTTTTTGTCCCTGCATCGTCCAAGTGTTCCCCAAACAGAAAACCACTGCCGGTTTAATTCCCCTTGGGTCAGTGGTGGTGGTGGTAGTGGGGATGGTATGAGATGTGAATGAAGGCATGACATTAAAGGGGGCTGAGAGAAGATCCAGCTTTTGAAGAAGCTTTCTGAATGGGTCCCAAAGATTTAAGTCATAAATGTGCTTCTTGCTGGATCCTCCAAATGAACCCTAATTGCCCCCTTTCCCAAAGGCTGTCACTAAAACGAAATAGCCCTTGGGGCTACCCAAATACATAGTGTCTTTTAAACAATTTTTTTAAAAAATGATGGTGCATATAGGGAAAGAGGAAACCCTTTGCCTCAGTTCTAAATGAGTGGAGGAACCTTTCTTTCTAGCAATTTGGGGAACACATTCTGCTCTTTCATGGGCAATGCTTCCTGCATGAAGCAGGAGGAATGGTTCCAAGGTCCCAGTTTCCCATATTCTAGAGGTAAGCTTTTCATAGTTCAAAGAAAAGCCAATTAAAATTCAAAATGTGGTGGGGGTCCTTTCCTCTCCTAAGACAACTTGTAAATCTGTACAACAATGTGTTCTAATTCCTCAGTTATTTAAATTGGCCCCAGATGCCTGGTTTGCTTGGCACCATTGAAGAGTGGGGCAAACCAAGGGATCTACCCTTGAATTGCCCTGGGCTGCTCTTGACATTTCTCTCACTTTTAATCTCTCCCCCACCTTTCCCTCATTCTCTAAAGGCAGACTGGGTAATGATGAGAAACACCTGCACTCTGTTTGTCAGTTTATTTGACATAAATAATACATTCTGTTGCAGACCCAACTTACCAGAGTTTCAAATGCATTATGGGTTACAAGTTAGCAAGATCCCTTTCAGACTGGTGGCATCTTTATAAAGCAGTTAGACTATATAGTGGAATGACTTTATTGTATTTTCTCCATCAAAGTGAACTTTGCAGCTAGGTGTTCTGACTGCGTCCCTCCTAAGGACTGCTTGTGACTGGCTATCCTTAGTCACTATCACCTTGAGATCCCTCATGAGCCTCACATGCCTATTAGTGCCTCAGTTCCAACATGGCATAAACAAAGCAGTTCATACAATGATTTTGGTTAAGATTCTCATGCGACAGGCAGAGGCCATCCATGTTAGACCTGGTAGAAGAAATCTAGCTCTAGGTGTGATCTGGGGAGGGAGATGCAGCAGCAAGAAAGCAGTGCCCTCTGGGCGTGGCATGCTCCTACTCAGGCAGAGACAGAAAGGGAGTGGACGTACTGTAGAAGCTCGCCATTACGTAGTTTTGGCAACGATCACCAGTAAACTCATTTGGGCACCTGAGAGGAAAAACAAAAACAAAAACAACGGTAGAGAAAACAGAGAAAAGAGAAGAAGTGAACATGTGCTGAGAAAGAAGCTTCGTCAGTGTCAACTGCTGGACCTTGGTGAGTTCACCTCCAGGAGCAGTCTCAGCTTTGCCCCAATGTGGCTCGGGGGATGAGCGACACCTCCAAGGAGACCAGTTTGGACCAAATTGTATGAATAGCTATGGGTGGTGGAGACACACACACCACCATTCTGGGTGTTTGTGTCCTCCTAAAGCAGAGGTCACTTATGGAGCAAGTTGAGGAAGCACCAAGCCATCTAAGAATTCTGATTGACATCAGTGGTCAAAGATGTCGGGAAGACAATGGCTGGCCTGTCCCCATGGCTGCTGGTATTTTTGAACACCTTCCCCAATCAAGGTCTCTTGTCTCCAGTGACAGGAGGTGACAACAATGACATGGGCCACCGAGCCATGGGTGCAGAGCCCAGGCACCTGGTTGGTCAAACCACCAAGTGGTAGTGATTGTTGCTGTGGATTGGGGAAGAAAGCAAAGTTCAGATTATTTTTAACATACTTTCTGGGGTTTGGACTTTCATGGGCACATTCTCAGTACATCTTGCTCCAGTGAATCCAGGTTGGCACCTAGAGGGCAGAAATGTGATAAACAACAGAGGCTAAAGACACCCAATGATTAAACTGTCAATGCCCCTCCTATAGATTATGAAGCTGCTCCCAAAGGATGCTTATGGGTGGAGGTGGTAACGAAAAATGACATGGAGGGGGAAGACATGTAGAAAACCAAGTCACTTGAGGACTGCAAAGAGTTTATTGATTTCTTTCTTAATTTGAAAGGTCAATACATTGAAATTCGGTTAGAGGAAAGCTATAAAGCTGAGATGGAGAGGGTGGGTAGGCAGTATGGCCCCAGTTGATGGCACTTACCATTCAGCTTCGCTCCTGCTGATTGTATAGCATTGTGTCAGATAAGAAGCCACTGCCTTTTCCTACCCACCCTCCAAAAACTCCTCCAACTGCTTCACCTTTCACCTCACAGACCATGTGTTTTAGAATAAAGTGTGTGTGTGTGTGTGTGTGTGTGTGTGTGTGTGTGTGTGTGTGTGTGTGTGGTGGCTAAAGCTGATGGTAAAAATGGCAAGAATTCTATATCCTCATATGCTGGTGCTTATTGGTTCAACAAATGACTCCCTCTCACTCCAACTCTGTCCTCACCTCCTATTGGCTTTGTTGGCCAGAAGGAGAGACCTGAGGCTGGAGTGCACACACCAGTGGATGGACACACTACAGGTTCAATACTTTAAGGAGCTGTTTTTTTTTGTTTGCTACATGAAAATGTAATTAAATACTTATAATTAACATAAGTAAAATGTAACTAAGTTGGGAAATACTTAACAAAATAAAAATACAGTAGAACACAGATAATGTTAACATGTGGCTTTCTAAATCAACAGGCAGCCCACAGGGATCCTTTATGTAATTACTGAATTTGACACCATGCCTTAAGAGTCTACTTCTGTGAGTTTCTCTGTACCTTGCACTCAGCACCCAGGTGAGCCAGCCTTCTGGCAATGAGCCCCTATTGAGAGTTTGTGTTCTGATCATTTAGCCCCAAGAGGTTTTCACTCACTATTTATATTTTGTCTGGACCTGGGATTTCATTGATTGTGTGAGAATACTGGTATGGAATCTCCCTCGATGATGGTCAGCAACTTATCTGAAACTTGGACATATGGAGAGCTGTCCACGTCATTTGCCCAGTATCGCACAGAGAATATGAGTCAGAACTCAGTCCCCCAGGCCAGCCACGATACCATAGCATGCTGTTACTGTACACTCAATAGAATGACACCACATTCAAGTGGATTCTATTTCTGAACACAGGCCATTCTCTTGCTATAGTCTTTTTAAAAAAATAATACTTTATTTTTTTCCCCTAGATACATGTGATGTCTTTAAGAGCCTATTTATGGCATAAATAGCAAGACAGAAATCTTAGTGAGATGAGATTTACAGCCTTGACCTGGCATTTCCTCACACACACTGAGATATTGGCATTCCCAGGAGTTTTGCTTGAATGCTTTATTTAGGTGAGGCCTGAAGCCATAGCAATACAAACCTATGAAAGGGGTCCTGTCTTCTATAGAATTAGGACTAAGCCATACCAAGGACTACAGGCACAAGGCAGCAATGTAGATAGAGTGCTGAGCCAGTAGTCAGGAAGATTCATCTTCCTGAGTTCAAATCTTGTCTCAGATACTTACTAACTGTGTGATCTTAGGCAAGTCATTTAACTCTGTTTGCCTCTGTTTCCTCATGTGTAAAATGAGTTGAAGAAGGAAATGGCGAACCCCTCCACATCTTTGTCAAGAAAATCTCAAAGGGGGTCACGAAGGCATGATTGAGCTGAACGACAACAATGCCAAGTAGTATTTGGAGAAAGTATTGATGAATGAGTATGTTTACAGATGACAAAGTGACAGCATTGGGATACAAATCCTTCCCCAGCAGAATGCAAGAATTGTCTGCACATCTTGACACAAATGCTTACGTACCACAGAGGACTCTTGGTCTTCACAGAAAAAGCTGAAAAGTATACATAGACCTGGCTTTCCCCAAAAACAAATACCCACAAACATTTCAGATTAAGAATGGGTGAGTGAGATAATGGGTATGGAATCAGAGGATCTGAATTCAAATTTTAACTATGACATACTGCCTGCGTAACTTTGTAATTTAATGTCTTTGGCCTCGGTTTCCTCATCTGTCAAATGAAGGGATTGTATTATATGATTTGGAAGGTCCTTTCCAGCTCTAGAGGGATGATGCTATGAAGTAAGAATATGTATAAGAATTCATTCTTATATACTTCATATATACTGCACTTCCTTTCAAATACTGCACTAAGAATGTGGTTTGGTGAGGGAGGTAGAAAACGGAATGGAAGAGGCCCGCCATTAGAGGTGGAGCCAGATGACTTGGGCTGAAGTCCCAGCTCTGCCGTTAACTAGCTGGATGACCCTTGACCCCTTCTGCCTAAATCTGTTGCCTCATCTCTGAAATAAAGGAGGTGGGGGAGCTGCATGATCTCTAAGAGTTCCTCTAGTTTTACCAATCTTCATTCTGAAGCCCCTTAGAACAGGAACATTCTATGTCCTATGTTCTAAGATTCCTTTCAGTTTAAAAATGTTCCAAGGTTCTTAACTCAAAGATTCTTTGCTTGAAGGTCTCTCTTAGCTCCAAGGACATTCTATGGTCCATGATCCCTTCCAACTCCAACATTCTGTGCTCTTATATTGTATGTTCTGAAGTCTCTTCTACCTTCAACTATCTATGTTCTAACTTTGCATACTGTGGCATTCTTGGTCCTAAGGTCACCCCAGCTTTAACATTCTATATTCTAAGGATGGGCAATTAGGTGGCAGAGTGGATAGAATACCAAGCCTAAAGTCAGGAAGACATTTTTCTTGAGTTTGAGTCTGCCCTCAGACATTTATTAGTTGTGTGACCCTGGGGCAAGTCACCACCCTGTTTGCCTCAGTTTCCTCTGCTGCAAAATGAGTTGGAGAAGGAAATGGCAAGCCACTCTAGTATTTCTGCCAAGAAACTCCAAATGGGGTCACCAAGAGTTAGACACAACTGAAACAACTGAACGACAACTCGAAGTACCCTTCTAGTTCTGATAGTCGCTGTTCTAAGATCAATTCCAACTCACATATTCAACATCCCAACATTCTTCGTTCTATGACCCCTTCCAACTCCAACATTCTATGTGTTGAGCATTCATATCTCAAGGCCCTCTTAGCTCTAGAATTTTATGTTCTAAGGCCCCTTCCAAATCAGACAAACTAGAAAAACCTTGGAAATGCCTAAAAGGCTTGGTATATTTAAAGCCAAGAGTCCCTTAAAAGTGGTAGAGAGACTTCAATAATCTATCCAACCTATCGGCTCGAGTAGAATAAATGGAACTTGTATTACTAATGTTAAAAGACCTTGAATTTTCATAGGTCCTTTAGGTTTCCAAGAGCCCCATCCCTGTCTTTTTCATTCTCTTTGATTTTGGTACTGATCCAGTAGGAAGGTCCATCAAGAGATGTTTGGAAAATCATTGACTTATGGGAAGTTATATGATTTCTCTCATGTAAGAGGCACCCTAGGCAGCCTGCAAATGACTGCCAGACAAAGAACAAAATGGAGAAGAAATAGATCCACTACATGCTATTGATGTGAACTAATTATTTGCAAAGTAGGTATTTTTGTTTTTGCTTTCAAGATTAGTTTTAAAGGTCCTTGTGAACATGTTGCAGGAGGAATGAAGACTGAGGACAATGGGTAGCACAGTATAATGAGCCCCGAGTGCAAGTCAAGACATCAGGATTCTAAATCTGGCTCTGATAATTACTAATTGTTTGGCCTCAAGTAAGTCACTTCCCTTCACTAAAGCCTTAGTTTTCTCAGACATAAAATGGAGCTCGTGATATTTATAGTATTTATATCACAGGACTGTTGTGAGGAAAATGCTCCATAAATCTGAAAGTGTTGATGGGAATGTGTCCTATCCTCTTCATTCTTCAGTGACGATGTCACTTTGATTGGTTCCTATTGGCTCAAACTGTGTCCTCCATGTTGTTAACAGCTACAATCCACTTTGTTATGACTAAAAATGAAGTACAAGGGTGAAGTATCGTGTGTGTGTGTGTGTGAGACAGAGATAGAGACAGGCAGACAAAGGCAGAGACAGAGAGACACACAAAGGCAGAGACAAAAAGCTGCATAAAAGGGGCAGAAAAGTATATCATTCTGTTTCTAGTCAAGAACTGCCTTTATGGAAAAACCTCGCCATAGTACTTACTGGACAGAGAGGCAGAGGAGCGGCAATTATAAAAAAAAATACTTGGAAAATATTGGTTAACTACCCAGAGCTCTGGGAAGCCAAGGCAGACAGAGCAGGTGGGAAGAGGGGGTGAAAATCTGCCCAATGCTTTCTTATTGTTTTCTCCAGGGGAAACTCTGTTATGATACTGCAGTAACTTTCTAATGAAGGAACCCCTTCTTAGAGGGCCTCTTTGCTTTCTCAATTATGAATATAAGAACTGAGTACAGGATGCTTTACAATTTGCAAAGCAAAGATGGAAATCATCAAGTCATGTCATGATAATGGCTACATAAAAGGAAACTTTCAGAAATCCAGGGCATTTTAACCAGGGGAATCACTTATTCATGCCCCTTTTCAAACTTGGCAGGAACCACATTGACACTATCTATCCAATCTCTCCATGTGCTAAATTCATTTTCCCTCTGCTGGCTGCAGACCTAGCCTGACACGTGGTTTTGGAAAAAGTAGGCTAGCCCCTGATGAATTCTTCTAAGTTGATTGGGCAATTGAGATGAAAAGAGATCTAATGGATTTCTAAGAAACCATTTGTTATTATATTCCCTTGAATGCATGGATGAAACTAAAATCAGTTCCTCTTTCTTGAGAAATCAGAGGCTCAGCATCAGCAGCTGTTTAGCTAACTTTGGAGAACACAGATAGGATTGTTGTCAGACCAAATGGGAAATGCCTGTGATGGTGATTGTTATTTCTTCTGTAAAAGACAACATCATCAATTTTAGGTGGGAAGCATATACAAGGGAAAAATCACTTATCTAAATCTAAGCTCTGATTAAATTCTTTAGATTCACTAACTTGCAGCCATAGTTGGCATTTTTAGTATTCTAGCAAATAAGAGTGGAGAGAGACAGTGAACATCTTTGCTTTATCCCTGGTGTTACTGGTAAAACTTCAAGGTTTTTTTTTTAGTACTAACTTTTGATTGATTGATTGACTGATTCACTCAATAAACATTAATTAAGCACCTACTATGTACTAGATGCTGGAAAAACAAAGACAAAAACTAATCATTTTTATGGTTAAAAAGTTTACATTTTATTTGGGGAGAAGACTGATATTTTTGATGATTTTAAGGAAAGATCACTTTGTTCCTATTCTTTTTCATCTTTTAAAAACAAAAATAAACACTGCATTTTGTTGTAGACTTTTTATATTTATTAACATAATTATGTTCTTTTTTAAAAAAAATTTTGTTATGAACATGCTTATTTTTCCTACTATTAAATTGTTCCTGAATTCCTGGTATAAATTTACCCTAAGTGTGGAGAAAAGTTTTTGAATATGCCATTAAAGTCTATTCTACTCTTTTATATGCCATTTTAGTATGAATATCCATGAGTGATATTTGTCTATAATTTCCCTTCTATAGGTTTGATGCTAGAAATTTTCACTATCTAAGGGATCTCTGTATGAACCATTTAAACCCAAACATTCAGCTTAAATCTCTCTCCATGTTGAAAATGTGGAAGATTAAACATGGGGAAGGGGGCTAAGGGTATGGAACAATGCATGTAATGTCAGACTTTTTCAGGATCTTGATTAGACATATATTACTTCTCTCCCCCCACCCCACTTTTAAATAAGTAATGGCTTGGGGTGGTGGGGGGGCACCTGAAAAACAGGTGATAAAGTGAAGGATATCAATAAAATTACCTTTTGTAGGGGAAAAGAAAGAAAAGACAGTTAAACATGACTTGAGGTTTTGTGGTTGGTAAGCTTCTTTGTGGCAGTATGTTTTGTTTGTTTCCTTGTCTCCTGTTTCAGTGGCACAGTAGATGGAGCACTGGACCTGCAGTCAAATCTGACCTCAGACAATTTAATCAACCTCTCTACGATTCAGTTTTCTTCTTTGTAAAATGAAGATAATAATAGAACCATTCAGCCTCTCAGGGTTGTTGGAATGATCAAATGAGATATTATTTACAAAGCATCTTGCAAATTTAAAAATACTATAAAAGCATCAATCACCTGTGGTGGTGGTGGTGGTGGTGGTGGTGTAGTAGTAGTAGTACTTGTATAACCAGTATGGATACAGGCAGCAAGGTACAGGGGATAGGTGGCCAGATTTGGAGCTGGGAACACTAGGACTTAAGACCTACTTCTGACACATAATAGTTATGTGACCTTGACCAAGTCATCTGACTTCTTAGTGCCCCAAGTCCCTTCTCTAAGATTCTGAGTTGCAGATCTGTCTCAGTTCCTCATACCCATGGATCTGG
This sequence comes from Phascolarctos cinereus, assembly GCF_003287225.1. Lineage (NCBI taxonomy): Eukaryota > Metazoa > Chordata > Mammalia > Diprotodontia > Phascolarctidae > Phascolarctos > Phascolarctos cinereus. The sequence goes on along the minus strand of NW_027556402.1, from coordinate 5,237,291 downwards.
ACCAAGCCCTCTATCTCAAGCAAGTGGACGAAACCCGTCAGTATCCAGCCCAGTGTATTTTGCATAGTTGGCACTTATAAAAGTTCCTACTGGGATGGATAAATAATGAGCTATTTTGTTTAGAATTTAATATTTAGAAGAATCTCATTGTTTCCTAGCATATCAGGTCATATTATTGTTGATCTAGATTAGGAAGTGACCAGAAAGCCAACCCATCAAGACTAAGCATTTTACAGATGAGGAAACAGAGGCCCAGGAATTGGCCACTGTCACAGAGTTAAGAATAAAAGTAGGATTTGAATTCAGATAATCTGACTCTAAGGCTAGTACTTGTTATGGGATTTAGAGCCCAAAGCTTGAGTGCTGTCTCAGGCATTTGATAACTTTGTGATATTGGGCCAATGCCAACTTCTCTAAGCCTCATTTTTCTCACCTGCAAAATGGGGTTAATTATGCTTGGACTGGCTTCCTGGGTTATTGTGAACATCAGATAAGGTAATTCTATAAAGTCATTTGTAACTAGAAACACTGCATAAACACTAGTTACCATTATTATCTGATAGCGTTGGCTTTTTCATGAATCGTATATACATTTCTTTTTTTGTCAGATTCTTCCATGTGGAAACCAGTCTAGGATTGTAAACTGCCTCTTCTACACATCTTCAACATGATCAAAATGGGCAGCAGCAGCAAAGATGAGGGTGTCCTGAATTAAAGGGGGATGGATTGAGGCAGCAGGAAGACTTAGAGGGAGAGGAAATCAAGGAGCAAGGCCATTTGTCTAACAGATCATCGAACTGTGACTTCTTCTCCTCTTCCCTCTTTTCATTTTTCTTCTTATTTTTAATTTTAATCCAGACCTGGAATTTCATTCGTTGTGAGAAGTTCCAGTCTGAAAACTCCTTCTGCTGATGCAAATAGAAATTCTTCTTCAGGTTCTAGTCTGAAAAAGTGGACCGGACTGCCAATACAGGGAACTCTGTAGGTGGAATGCAATGCATATTATCTGACTTGATTGATGGGTCTATCATGTTTAACGAACTGCTGTATTTTTCCTCTTTCTTTTTTATGCTTTGTCATGTGGGATGGCTCTCCAGGTAGGAGGGGCACAGAAAGAAGTATATTAGGAAATGAAGGTGATTTAAAAACAAAATCAATTTTTTTTAATAAAAAAGAAAGTTGTCTAAGGTACTTGTACAGAATTGCACAACTAAGATAGTGAAATTGAGCCTTTCTGACTGAAATGTTGACCCCCGCCCCGTCCACTACAGTATGCTGCCTCTCATCTGGCTACTCTGTCATGGTGACACTGAGGACACATATGATTGGCAGAAGGAGGTGGCCCAATCATATGATAAGGACAAGGGATGACAGCTATACACCCTGCACTGGAGGCCCTGGACAGCACAAAAACATAGAAGATCTGCCTGCTCATTGGGTAGCTCCTCCAGGGGATCCCTGGGAGACCAGGGACAAAGAATTGTACAAGGGTGACAAGGTATGGAGAGCTATGATTGGTCATAATGTAGGAAATACCCAGGCAAATACATTGAGGTGTGGAAGGAAATCTCATGATAGCACGGAAGTCACATGGAAGCAAACCAGGTAGACTCCAGTAAAGGTACTGAATTCCCTAAAGAAATTCATTGAAGGAAATAGATTTTCTCATCTTAAAAAATTGCTTTTTGTGGACACTAAGGTACATGAGAAAGAACAAATCATTCTCACATGAATGTCATTTTGGGTTTTGTGAAGGTTGATAATACCGTTTTTGAATTATTCATTCCCACTGGGCTTTCTTTATGTGTAAAAGAGATAATATATATAAAGCAAAAGCAATTTGCATATTTTAAAGCACTATATAAATGCTAGAAATAATAATGATTATTATTTAATTCTCATTTTTTTTCATTGAGGTTCAGATAGAAATGGTCACGGACAAGTGACTTTGCTGGTATACAGACTATTGCATAGGTGAATGAGATAACTGTTTTTTTTTATTATTGGGTAAAAGGATCAGGGTGGAAGCTCATCTTCTGTACGCTTGTTGAAAGCATCCTTAGGCCAGGTCAGTAGGAGAGAGGTCAAAGAGGATGCCCTGTACCATGATTTTGATTGTCTCACCAGGTCACTATATTTTGAAAGCCTTTCATTCCATGCAGGCAGGAAGTCACGAGCAGTTCTTATGAGAATACCTTTTTGAAAAATGTGGTTCTTAAGTTCTTATGGATCAAGGTTATAGCCAGGCAACTGTGGACGATGATCCTGTCTATGATGACACCATAGCTCCAGTGCGGGTATTTATTGATTCTCAAGGATATTTTGAAGTCTATGCTAAAGATCTCTCATCTCTCTGTGAAAAATGGCAATTGGATTGGAATTCTAGGTATCAGGCCATTTCTTGTGAGGTATTCAGTAGGTGGTAAATTTTTGCAGATGGCAGAGTTTCTACTGATGTCTTGCATAATCTGCCTCAGGCTCAAAGTCCAAACTCCTCAAGAACAATCCTTCAGTAATTTCTGAGATCAATGACCTGGCCCTGAATTGTCATAAAAAAATCTCTCTGTCTTCACAAACGAACCCACAAGATTCAACCATTTATCCAATATTTCTTCATCAACATGTTTTTGTCCTAGTGCATAAAAATGTTGTATGTAGAATTCCTTCTAATTCTACTCCTAGATCGTGGGTTTTTCATGTTCCATGTGGAAGCAAAGCCAAAAAGACACTGTGGGCTATACTATACTATATAAGCATTTACTGTTGCTTAGTGAAGTAATTCTGTGCATTTCACATGTATTGCTTCTGCTTTCTAACCTCTTCATCATGTGATCTGTGTATGTATGTCCATCCATCAATTTCCTCCTTTTTAGTGAGGAATTTTCTTCTTGCTTTAGATGACTGTGGCCTCCTAGAGAGCAGGGATGCATTTTTGCCTTTCTTTGTACCCCCAGTACTTAGCACAAGCAGCTAAATAGAGCAGTGGTTACAGGTGCTGGGCTGGGCACAGGAGGAACTGAGTTCAAGCCCAACCTCAGACATTTACTAGCTCTATGACCTTGGGCAAGTCACTTAACCACTGTTTGCCTCAGTTTCTTCAACTGTAAAATGAAGATAATAATAGCACCTACCTCCTAAGGTTGTTGCAAAGATCAAATGAAATATCATTTGCAAAGCACTTAGCAAAGTGCCTGCACATAGTAGGTGCTATATGACTGCTACCTGTTTATTGCAATCACTATTAACAAATGCTAAGTGACTGCTTTCTGAGTGAGGTAGGGCCTTATGCTTAAAAATATCACACAAGTTTTTTGCTAAAATCCTTCCTAAATTGGGTATGATCCATTTGACAGTTTGGCTAGCGTACGTTAAAATTGGAATTGTCCAGCATTCAATGCTTTAAGTGTATTCTTGCCATTCAGATTTGATTTCAGGATGCCAAGAGGTCTCCTAATGTGTTCAGCCACACTTTTCTCCTTGATACTTTAATGCTTCATGTGTCTTATTTGGAAGGTTTTCAAGGTATTATTTATGAAGTTCATTCATTAGTTCAATCCTTGCATGGAAGCTTGGAGCCTCCACACCAATCTTTTCTTCATATACATTAATAAGTTTATGCTTCTTGAGCCCAAATCACATTTTTATGTCACTGAATAAAGATTTCAAAGTATAATGGATCTGGTGTGTGTGTGTGTGTGTGTGTGTGTGTGTGTGTGTGTGTGTGTGTGTGTGTGTGTGTGTGTGTGTGTGTGTTTTAAATCGCAATTTTTGGTGAAGCCATATAACTTGATGTCATCCATATATATCAAATACTTAATAACTTGTTTTATTCTATTTCCCTTTCCAACCTAAAATCTGTATTTCCTTATTACTACTTAAAAGGAGACGATAGATCATTTAAGGTTAGGCAAAAACCACAGTGGATTTAAACTGCCTCTCTGAAAAAGTGTCATGTTTTCATCCTTGTTATTATTCTCTCTCCCTCTCTCTCTCCCTCCCCCCCCATTTGAGGGAGCTAAGACGACTCACTATCTCATTTTTTTTAAAGTTCAAAGTTCTGTGGGGTGTTGTACAATTAGATAAAACAAGCCCTTCTTGTATTTCAATCAAAGTTTTGAGACTTTGCTTCATTTTCTGTGGGCTCACTGAAAACATCCTTAAGACAACTTTAATGTCAAACAAGACAGCACCATCGGCTCAAATTGCAGTCAGGTTTGCTCTCATTAGACCACGTGAAGAGGTGTGAAGAGAAGGGAGAACTGATGATATGAAGGCGAATCCATTGCAGCTTTAATTGCCGAATGTCCCTGGAATGACATCGCCATATGGAATTGTCTGGGCAGCACCGCTATACAATACAAGGTATCTCTTCTCATTTGTCTCCAACCCTCCACTTTGGTCAGTGTTATTCTTATATTGCTGAGTCTCAGAAACTGTTTGAGACAGTGATGGGACTCTTTGTTTACAAATACATCCAGTTTCAAAAAGGACAATGTGACTGACGATGAGCAGTGATCTTGAACACATGTATTTTGAAGATTCTTCATGGGTTCACAAGGTTGATGTCAAGGTCTTTCTCCATTCCCTTGAGTACACACGTTTGAGTTGGCCAGACAGACATTTCTAATAGTGCTGGTCTGATTTTGTGCAGTCCTGCATTGCAAATTCTGCCTCCTCTCCACCCCACGGTCCAGTCGGCTGTTGGGCCAGATCTCGCCCACTCCCTGACAAAATCACTGTCTGTGTCTTGAATTATTCTTTCCCTGATGCATTGTTACTATTAGTCTGCATATTTCTGAGATGAATCTCATTCTATTATCTATCCATATTCATAGTCTCTTCAGGGTCATAAGTGTTTTTCTAATTTTGGTTTCAGCTTTAGTCTTGATATTATCTGTAAAATCCATTGGTTTTCTCAAGGGAAGTTTTGTTTTGTCCATCATTAAAATACATATCCAATTAGAAAACCTCTAGTAATGACCTCTCTGACTTGGCTTTCTATCCCTACATGCATGTGCGTGCGTGTGCGTGTGCGCACACACACACACACACACACACACACACACAGAGTCCCCTTCATACAGCTTGCACTGAGAATTCCTGCCAAGCAGGGCTGCACTCACTGACCATTAGCACATGTACAAGACACTCTGACCTCATGAGTAAATGGGGAGAAATCTAAATTTTACCAAAATGCTAACACTCATTTTTGAGGCTCAAGTTGTATCAATTCATTCCACCAGGAAACCAAGGCTTGGAAAGGAATCCCTTCAAGCCAGCCCCATCACTTTCTGCCCATACTGTTTACCTTGTGGCTCCCAAAGTGAGCTCTGAAAAGCTGAGTTTGAAGCTCCATCTCTATTTTCAATGGTAAGTACTTCAGCTGGGCTTACGTATTTAATCAGATGTGAATTCCACATAGTGCCCCTCATTTTATCTCCTCATTTTCTAGCCCTGTCATTGCCTTGTATACAAACTTCAATGATCTTCACGGGGAAACTCTTTTGCCCATGTCAGCAACTAAGACAGAAAAAAAAAAACAGAGGAGGAAGGGGATTCCCTGAATCACCTTATCTGATTTTCTGAATTCTGGGAAGACAACACTTTTGAAAAGACCTTGATAAAAGGATTGTCCCTAAGCCTATTCAGGATGTCATCTCCCTGCCTGAAAGTTCTCCCCACTCCAAGCTATGTTCTGCTTGGCCACCAAAGTGATCTTCCTAACATACAGCTGTGAACACATCAGTTCTTCCCCTAGGATACTCCTGTGGCTCCCAACTGCCTCCAGAACCAACTATGAAGTCCTCCATGTGCCATTTGAAGCTCTTTACAATCTGGTCCCTTCCTATCTTCTAATCTTTGTGCACTTCATTCCCCTCCATGATGCAGCTTCATGGGCCTCCTTGCAGATTCTCCATCTACCTTTCTTTCTCTCTCCCACCTTTGGGCAGCCTGGAATACAACCCTTCTTAACATCCACATCTTAGCTCCTTGGCTTCTTTTGAGACTTTGTTCAAATTTCACCTTCTGTAGGAGACTGTTTCTGTCTCCCTCCAACTACTAGCATCTACTACTTCATCTACTCTGCATATATCTTCAACATATATTAGCCTCTCCCATTTGAGTGCAAGCTCCCTGAGGGTAGGGACCATGTTTTTACCTTTCTTTGCACACTCAGCACCTAGAACTGAGCCTAGCACTTAATTATTTCTTACTTTCGGTTTAGCCTGCCTGCCTGCCTGCCTGATGGAGCAAATAGACAGTGATGGAATCCCCACAACATGCTCAGGTGGATAGGGAAGGGGAAAAAAAGGGTGGGGGGGGTAAGTACATAGTCCTTGCTCCTGGCACACAAGAAGTGCTTAATAAATGCTTGATGATGGACTGACTTTTCCTCTAAATAAAGACACTAAAAATGTGGGGGGAGGACAACAGCTCCAATCAGAAAACAACTGGAGAACAAACCTATCCTAACTCCTAAGTTGTGATGCACAGACTTATGTTATACGAAGCTCTAAGGAGAAGAGCTGGGGCAGTGTGGGCTGGACTTGTCAGTCCTATGATTCAGGAAAGTTGGCCCTGACTACAAGGCAATTTCCACCTGGGTGTCCATGAAAATGTCTTCACATCACTTCAGCATTCTCACTCTCATGATTTCATTCTTGCTGCCCTTGACCTTCTCATACCTATTTCTCAGAATCCATAGTTTCCTCCAAGGTTCTTGGAGCTCTCGCCTGATCTTCACTTTCCCTTCCTCTTAGCTGCGTACATGACATGTTCTCCCACACAAGCTGCATGTGCACTTTGAAAGAAGAGACTTGTTTTTGTTGTTGTATCCCTAGCATAGAGAATGGAACTTTACATACAGCAGGTACTTAATAAATGCTACATATTTGGACTTGAGATGTTGGGGCAGTTTCAGTTATATGGCTCTGTTATGTGGCTTTCTGTATGGTCTCTGGCTGCATTAACCCTGAGTATGTCCCCAATTCTCTTTTCCAATTACGGCTACTTCCACTTTCTTTCCAATTTCCAGGTAAGAAATTCTGCAGTCATCTTTAAGGTGTCTCTCCCCTAAGTCCTCCATATGCAACCTGTCACCATATTTAGTCATTTGGTCCTTCAAAATGTCTCTTCATTGCTTTTTGACTCTCCTTTCCCATTGATATCATCCCAGACTAAATCTGGGACATTTTGATTTCTTCAGTATTCCTTCAATTCCACCTTGGTTCCTTCAATAGCTCCCTGCCTTATGCCTTTCCTTCCTATTAGGATTGTTATCTCATGCCTCTCATCTTATTCAATGGAATTCAGATAGAAATAATCCTAGGAAAAGTTATTATATTGTGATTTTTTATACTAAATATTTTATGGACTATTATTAAACAGAATAAAATAACCATCTTTTAGTTATCATCTCATCTTGTCCAATGGGGTTTGGATAGAAAGAGTCCTAAGATGACTCATTGTCCTGATCTTTTTTAATATTTAATGTCCTACAAGCAAATAATTTCTTAGTGGTTGGAAAAAATGTTATTAGGATGTAAACTCATGCTTTGCTGTCTCACTGAAAGCATCTTCAATTCAATTTCAGTAGCAGACAGGACAAAAAGAGTGACCTTGTCCTGTTCCCACATGGCTTTTGACCTTCTCTGCCAGGTCTCAATGCTTTGAAAGCATTTTGTTTCAAGTAGCTTGAGGTGATAATCATTTAAAAAGGGGAGTGGGTAGTCAGGAGCCTGGTGTTTTATTAATGAGCTTGTGAGCAAGGGCAAACCAGAGAAAGGCTTTCCCAACCTGCCCCCTCCTTCCTTTCCTGTCTTCTTGCACCTTCATCCCCACCACTTGCCCTTCGATCCAGTGACTCTGCCTCCCGGCTGTTTCACAAATAGGACTCTCCATCTATCCTCTTCCAGCATCCCATGCCTGGAATGCTCTTCCTCCTTTGCTTTGACTACTGACCTCCTTGGCTTCCTTAAAGTCCCAACTAAAATCCCACCTTCTGTAAGAAGCTTTCCCCAACCCCTGTTTATTATTCCCTATTTATTCCGTATATAGAGGTTGCTTCATATACATTTACCTATCTGTTTTCTCCCCCAGTAGTTTGTAAGCTCCTTGAGGGCAGCAACTGTCGTTTGCTTGTTTTTGTGGCCTCAGTGCCTGGTACCTAGGAAGAGCTTAATTGAGGTTGGTTGCCCGATTGATTGAATCAGCCTCCCTGTACTTCTAAGCCCTCCTCGGTAAAGTGATCGTGTTAGAATAGAAGAAAGGAACATTCACTTATTAAGGCTTCCTATGTGGCAGACACGGTGCTGAGTGTTGCACACATATTACTTCATTGGCTCCTCACAACAATCTTGGGAGTTGGGTACAGTTATTATCCCCATTTTGCAGGTGAGGAGATGAAGATTAAGTGGTTTCTCTTTGTTTTCTTTTTTCTTTCCCCCTTCTCTGTCCATCTCAGCACGGAATGGGGCTTTCATAAGGAGTCTACTCAGTCTGTGAGTCAGGTAAAGAGTCAATAAGAATTGATTAAGGGTTTCCATCTGCTAGGCTTTGTACTAAGATGGGAAGGGTCTGAGGCTGGATTTGAACTCAAGTCTTCTTGACTCTAGGACCAGTGAACCCTATCCTGTGCTGTTCATGGCTTCACTGCTTGCTATTTATGAGATGTATGGCAGTTCCTTCCTCCGGGTCAGGAGCTGGCTCTACTACTTAATGTCCAGAGCCTTGGATAATCTTTTCTAAGCTTCAGTTTTCTTTGGTCAGCTGTACCAAGGGCAGGGTCACCAGGGCTTTAGCCAGGCACTGAGCTTCAGAGGTGCTACATTTAGCACTGAGCTTCCAGGGTGTTAACAACACTTGCAAAATGCAAGTAGCATAGAAATGACAAGTAAGGAGCACTTGGGCAGCCAGAATATTAGTTTAAACACAAAGCTAAGCTGTCAGCAGGTGGGCTGTGGCGCCCCAGGAACACTTTAAGGTTTTCCCCTTGGGCACAAGAAAGCCTAGTTACAAATCTGATGACGGTTCTTGAACTCCCCTGGTCTGGGCTGTAAGGACATCACCCAGAGAACCTTAAAGGAAGTTAGGTGAGGGCTACTGGCTCATGAAAGCCAATGCCTTTTGCTGCCTTTAGATGATCTGGAGAATTCACTCAATTAATACAGAAAAAAAATTGCACCAAAGGGATGAGAATTGTCAGGGTTCTCCTTCAACCCAAAAATCTGTCTCCAGAGTAATTTTCACTGTTGTTTTTTTTAACCTGGTAAATCCCCATGCAACCCTGGATCCGGGCCAACACACCATGGTGGTCTGTCCCAGTGCTGGCCACGCCAGTCGTCCACCTGCCCCCCCCCAGACACCTGAGGCTGAGGGGAACCAGAGAGAAGTCCTGAACAATGACCCAGCTTGGTGTTTCACAGGCCCACCTTCAGTCAGGAGCAAAGCTGCTTTCTACTGATGTGGTCAGTACCTCTGACAGATGGGCCATATGGAAAATATGAATTCACTAACAAAGCAGAAATATGTTCAGCAAGTGCTGAAGTTTATGTTTTCTTTTTTCCCCTCTAAGTGGTCTGGTGAAAAACATATCATTGTAAAATATGGCCTCTGATCTGCATGATGTAGAAGGCAGGGTATTAAGATCACATTTTGAAAAGCCCATAATTAGCACAGGAATTAGAATACAAATGAGAGGCTGTGTTTCTGTAGCCATTCTGAGTTCACAGTCTTATGACAGTCTTGGGAGGAGAGATGCAATTATGATTAGTCACATTTGTAAGTGAGGCAACTGAGGAGACAGAGAGAGAACTGGCATTGGAACCCAGGCATCTCCCAAATATAAGGCCACTGTTTCCCCCAAGAGCCTGCAACACCATCAAAGGCACCCTCTTCTGTTGGAAAAGGAAAGCCGCCCAGCACCACAAGCTAGCTGAGCTCCTAAGGAGGCATTTGTTTTGCATTTCAGGCAAACATGGGAAGGAAGGCCAACAGGCTGGGCAACCTTGGACAGGTTCCTGGCTCCTGTATTCTTATTGTCAAAGGAGGGGATCTGGCCCAGATGACCTCCAAGGTGTTTTGTTTTTGTTTAGTCAAGCCTGAACTCTTCATGACCCCATTGGGGGTCACTGGAGCGGTTTGCCATTTCCTTCTCCAACTCATTTAGAGATGAGGAAATTGAGGCAAGCAGGGTTAAATGATGCAGCCAGAGTCACAAAGCTAATAAGAGTCTGAGGCTGCATTTGAATTCAGGTTCTCCTGACTCCAGGGCCAGGGTTCTATCCTCTGTGCCACCTAGCTGCCCCTTCCCAGGGTTTAAGTAGAGGTCAAAATCCTGTGAGTGTTCTGTCAAGGCAAGACTTTGGAGCATCATTACAGGGCAGGGTCTCTGACTTTGAACTAAATATGGCCCATTGGTAACCATAGGAGATGCCCAGATGTCACAGACTCAGAGAATGCCCCAGAATCTGTTTCTAAGACATGGCTTGACATAGGGCAAGTCACCTGAACTAGCTCTTCCTTCACAGGATCTACCTAGACAGAGGCATGCTGTGAGCAGAGCTGAGCATATCTGTCTTTTGGCCTATTGTTCAATACCACCAGAATGCATGTAAGTTTCTAAACATCTTTCTCTATGCTTCCTTCATTTTAGAGGAGGAGGAGGGGGAGAAGGAGGAGGAGGAGGAGGAGGAGGGGGAGGAGGAGGAGGAGGAGATAGAACAGGATCTGAGGCTGGAACTCAGGTCTTCCTGACTCTGGGCTGTGCCCGTGTTTATGCATATCAGAGCCTGCTAGGATTAGATTGCCTTGTTTTATGGCTGAGAAAACTAAAGCCCACATGGTCTGGAAGAACCCTAGAACCCCCAGAACTCTGGAATGTCTTCTTCTTAGTCTGGTATTCTACTGCCAGGAGGAAGCTAGTGTAGATTTTTCCAAGGTCACACAGCTAAGCAGTGGCTAAGATAAAACCTAATTCTCTTTACTATCAACCCTCTGATTTTCCTACCGTCCATGTCTCTATATCTTTCTATAGCTATAGCAACATCTACTTCTCTCTATGTGTATGTTTGATATGATACTTTAAAGATTACAAAGCACTTTATAGACATTATGACTTTGATTACTGATTTCATTATTTGATGCTCCTTTATGTAAATAGTGTCTCTGCCTTCCTTTCCTTCGCTCGGCTAGCCCCACTCCCATTCAAACAAAATAAGTTTCCTTCTTTGAAAAGGTGCTGAAACAGAATTCTCTCATCACCTAGATGTTGATATTGAGTGATGGAGAAATGAGTTTGTTGACTTTTGTTGATTTTTTTCCCATCTGAAATGACTAATGATACTAGCAGAGAGTTATACCATGTAGAGATGGAAGGGACCTGGGTGATCATGTAATCCCCAGTGCCTCATTTTGCACATGGGGAAACTGAGGCCCATAGACCATTTTGTCCACATGTAATGTAAAGGCTTCAGTGACTGACGTGTGCACATCCAAGGTCCATTTCTAGGGCAATGACCCAGGGTTTCTTTATTTCCCTTCTTTTATTTATTTATTTGTAAGCTAAGATGGGAATTTCTACTTGGAATGGCACCCAGCACATACCTGATGTTAAGCCATTTGGATCAATACCTCTCCCTAAGTTTTAACAAATGATTGTCCTTCAAGTGACACCAGTGAAATATCTAGACATTTTCTTTTGCTTTCCTGAGGCACTGCCTGTCTTGAGCCACATCCTTCTAATTAGCTAATATTTACTGAGGGGAGGAGGGTAGACTCTGTCATCCTGCATTCCAAACAGGAACTGAAGTTTCCAAATGTAGCCCAGAATTATTTCTCAAATGAGTCTACAAGTTTGTGATTCTACATCATACTATAGGCACTGAATTAAATGAAATTAAATGTAAACAGCAGCTAAATGAGCTTAATTGTCTATATTGGTGTTTCATGTTGGCTCTAATCAAGCATTTAATTAAAAAGTGCATGGCCCAATGAAATCTCTGCATTTTCATAGGTGAAGTGTTAAGAGTAAATGATACATGTCCATCCCTTGTGTGAGGATGTTTTTACAAAGGGCATTCATTATCCCTCTTAGATAATTGGAGTGCTAATAAAAAGGGGTTGGTAAATAACCTTTGACAGTACATAAAATGGGCAGTACTCAATGGACTTCTGAAAGGTAGCCACTCAGCATGACCAACCTTTAAATTGATCAACCTTTTCATTTGAATTCTCTACAAAATCATTGTTACCCAATTTGGAAATTTGAAGGCTAATGAGCATGTTATCTTAGTGACATACACCTTGGCAGGAGAGCAGTATTCTAGCCATGTCACAAACATCGCCTGAGATGAAGCATGGTCAGTGGCACTGAGCTTACTTCACACACTGTACAAAAGCATGGCACCATCGGTCTCATGCTTTGGTCCTCTGGGGACTCTTCATCCTCATGTAAACACAAAGTGCCAACCAGAAGGGAAGAAATAAGCACACACAGCTTGGCCAGAAGGACTGGGGAAATGACCACCAGATGCAGGAACATTTACCCAAAGCCTGTCCCTCTAAACCACATGACCAAGCTGGCACAAGCAACTGCCAGACACAATATTCACTGGAAAGAAGGAAGCTCCTTCAGCAGCAGGGGCTGTGAAGGAAATCTTGAAAAGAGGGAAGCAGGATCTTACTTGCACGAGTATCTGGAGGGGTTTGATGGATCCTTCACTATGAAGCACTCTCCCCCATTCACGCAGAAAGTCTTATCCTTCTCAGCGCATTTGACGAGATGGCTCGTTCCAGCTGTGGATGTTGAGGTGGCTGGATGGGAGACAAAAGAGGGGGAAAAACTCACTTTCCTCAACCTCACTACAATCAGTCTTCTTGTTTCAATTCTATGGAATGAAAATTAGTAGCTTAAAAAAAATCTCGTGCCTCCTTGGTCTTCTTGTGTAATGAGAAAGGGAAGCACAAAATTTCTTGGTATAGTTAATGAGAACAGAAGAACTGGGACAAACATTGTCATACCCAACTTGATGACTAACCACACCTCTCCAACATGCCCCCTTTTCTCCTCTGAGACTGCTCCTCATTGGGAGAGATCCACATCATCTCACACCTGGATTATTGCAATAGCTGCTAGTGAGTCTGCCTGTCTCAAGCCTTTCCCCACTCCAATCCAATCATCATTCAGCCACGAAAGTGATTTTTCCTAAAGCATGGGTCCAAAGGTGTTAACCAACTACACAATAAATTCCAGTGGCTCTCTATTGCCTCCAGGATCGAATGCAAAATGCCCCATTTGAGATTCAAATCTCTTCATGACCTAGCCCTTACACCTTACTCCCCATCATGTGTTGGTGACACTGGCTTCCTTGGTGTTCCACAAACAGACATTTTATGACTTGGCTCCAGACACTTTTCTTGGGCTGCTCCCCATGTCTGGAATGCTCTCCCTCTCCTGCCCTGACTACTGACCTCCTTGGTTTCCTTTAAGTCCCCACTAAAATTTCATCTTCTAGAGGAAGCCTTCTCCAACCCCTCTTGATTCCAGCACCTTCCCTCTGTTAATTACTTCCTATTTGTCCTGTGTATAGCTTGCTTCATGTATATTTGCTTACATGTTGTCTCCCCTATTGGACTGTAAGCTCCTTGAGGGCAGGGATTGGCTCTTGCCTCTTTTTGTATCCCTAGTACTTAGCACAGTGCCTGGCACATGGCAGATGTTGAATGAGTGTTTACTGATTGATTGTTATTATTATCTGATGACTTGCCCAAGGTCAGATTGGAAGTATTTGTTAGAAGCAGAACTGGAGCCTAGGATTTGCTAACATCAGAGAGGAAGAGGAAAGGATCTGTTTCTCATGTTGAATGAACAGTGTCTGATTTACAAATAGGATCAAGTTAAAACTTGAAGAATCAGTAAAAAGTTCTGTCAAACAAAAAGCCTGCTCCCAAATGGAAAAACAGTGAAACAGCAAACCTCACGGGAGTCATTTCCTCAAGAACTTTGGAGAGGGCATCCATATCTAGATAGCAGGGGGTTGGGCTGGACACTTACAATGATCCCTTCCAGTTCTGTGATTCCCTAAGCCTATGCGCTAAGCTTCAAGTAATTAATGGTTTTGTTTTATTTAACTAATTAATGTTGGTTTGATTGGCTGGCTAAGGGTTGTCATTGGTCCAACTCCAGAATGCTGGGCCAGCGTGGTGGATTAAGGAGCAGCTGTTGCAGTGACATGCCCAACCCTTCAATGGGAGGGCAGCAGATGGACATATGGAGTCCAGTCCATTCCCAATGTGACCATCCAGCATAGAGAACCAATGGCGACCACGAAGTTAGGAGCAAAAACAATTGTACTATTTATACTGAAGTATAAAACCTACTGTTTACATGACACGTTTACATGATGCCATTTGCAAAGTGCTTCTGCAGATTATCTCATTTGAGCTTCTCAAAGACCCTATGAGGCAGGTAGTATAAGCCTTATCATGATCTCCATTCCAGCTGAGGAAACCAGGGCTCAGAGAGCTTAATTGACTGGGGGCCCATAGTCACACAACTAGCAAGTATCAGAGGAGAAATTTGAACCCAGGACTTCCTAACTCAGGCACAACTAGAACACCACATCTAGAGTCAGGAAGATTTGAGTTCCAATCTGGCTTCAGATACTTACTCACTGTGTCACCCTGGGTGAGTCATTTAATCCTGTTTGCCTCAATTTCCTCATCTGTAAAATCATCTGCAGAAGGAAATAGCAGATCACTCTATTATCATTGCCAAGTAAATGCCAAAAGAGGTCTCAAAGAGTCAGACATGACTGAAATGACTGAACCACAACCACCTGCCTAACACAAAACCTAGCCCTTGATCCGCTCTACCTTAATACCATCCATTAAGGATATTCTTCACTAATCTCAGAAATGTCATACTAAAAGTAAAAGAAAACACCCCTAATTGTCCAGTGTGTACCCACTATTGTAATTGTTAGCTTTCTACTTTCCTGCCTCCTACACCAGTTCTAGGGAGATAACAGAAAGAAAGTTGGCCTAGAAGTGTGGACCCCAAACTCAAAGCTTAACTCAATCATTAATAAATTGCATAATCAGGATTAATCAATTTGACTTCTCTGAAGTTTCCTCCTCAGTTGGTAAATGGGGATGTACCACTACCATGTTGTAAGCCTTATAGTGCTCAGAAAATGCCGTCTATCCCTCTTGTTCTGAGTTCTCAGAGCCTCTGGTCTCTTTCTTTACCTTCAATCTCTCTCCTTGTTTCCTTTTTTAAAATTCTTACTCCATGGTCTACTTATTAATGGATGTGACTTCTAACCTGGCTTCCTTCTCCCACACTGGCCTTGCTAATTGTGCTTGAGTATGGCTTCAGATTTTTCTGTCTGCCTAGGCCACATGATTCACAGGTTGAATAGTCATCCCTGAGATTACCCAAGACTTGAATTCTCTTCATTCAGGTCATTTCTGGGTCCATTTTTACTCCTCTTACCCTTTCTACTCAAACTGAGGAGGAAAGGGAGAAAAATAAACTTTGCTATTGGTTAAAATAGAATAAAGATTTTGATGGAAAAGGAAAAATGGAATGAAAGGTTGAGATGTGGAGGTGGTGGAGTGTGTGGGGGATTATTTGTGGATATCAAAGCAGACCAAGATTCCCATTACAACATTCATTTGGAAATGGTTCCATGGTCTATTTTTTGTGCCTTGTTGCATGTATCTTACAAAAGTAATTCAGTCTCCAAAAATGTCTACAAAACATGAAATAAAAATGGCAAAGGACATGGAGGAAAGAGATAATCCTCACTCTCCTTTTTCTTGTTTATATTGTAATGTATATATCAGAAATGGGGATGGGGTGGGGATGGGATTTGTGCAGCTTGGTCTGTAAACTCCTGGGACAGATAATATTTCTGTAATGATGCACACAGTTATAATCTCCTTGTCTCAAGATTCATCTCTGTAAGTGCTGCAAATTGCATGTTTATTCATTCTTACCAAATATTAGAAAGGGAAAGTATCAGGTTCAATCATCTATTTGATAACAGGCAATGATGGATATTCTTCCATGGGATTAAAAAAAAAAAACCTGCCCCATGCAGTTTGCATTCCATTAGCACTTGCTCCCTTTGATGAAAAATGATTGGGTTATAAGATTATAGATTTGGAACTGGAAGGAACCTTAGACATAGGATGAGTCCTTGTGATTCATTCTTGGTCCAGAAAAAGGCATTTGAATGCCCAGTAACCACGCAGTTTAGCATGCATGGCAGGTTGCTTAGCTATTCTTTTCATAGCTCGGTAGTAAGTGCTGTATGTCTCTTTCTGAACGAACTTTGTTTTAGCAGAGTACAAAAATAAATTCTCCGTATAAATCATACAGACCAGCTGTGTGCAGGAAAGAGACACATTGGGCCTATTTTTCATGTTCTTTCCAACTATTTTAAGAATAGCATCATATTGGCCAAGAAAGAGGAATGTTTTTTTTAATGGGAAGACCATGAAGGGTCCTTTATCTAACCCTTTGAAATAAGACTATCTTTATTTGATTCCTAGTGGAATATAGTTTCTTATGAAGCTCTGATGGGTAACTCCCTTCTTTCAGAGAGAGCTCAGACTATGACTGGGTTCCCAGAACCTCTGACAGTGAACTGAGGAACATTTGGTGAAAACAAAGCCAGAGCTTTCTCCAGCAGCATGTCAGCTAAAGAACCATGGAGGCTGATCCCAGAATCAGAAAGCAGCATTGAACCTCCAACTGAGGCCAGGGATGCACTATATGATGCCAGGAACTCAGAACCAGTTGCTAAGGTCAGAGACATACTGTCACTGTGGGTCACTCCTGGCTAGGGATGGTGACATATGGGCCTTTCAGATTTCCACCATGATTCTTTCTACTCCTTACAGTTTGGCAGTGAAAAACCTAATCAGGCCTATTTTTTTTCAGGTATTATCCCTTCTCTGCCTCCAATATACAAGCTACACAGCGAAATCACCCGGAAATCATAGACCTGGACAACACAATCTTTGTTTCCCTCCTTCTTTTAATTCCATTTGGAAACATTCTCTGTCTTTGAGGGAGAACTATCACTATGGACATGCCAGAGGGAACCCAAGAAGACATTCATTAGTAAACTCTAGGTGACAATTAAGAAAACTGAGCTTATTCAATACATAATGACCGTGCTCTCCATTTTACCTCCACACCCTGAAACTTCATTTCTGTGGCAAGGACACTCACGCTTTGGGAGGTCCTCATTTCCCCCTCTTTGCTTCCCTGGTTCCCTTCAAGTCTCAGCTAAAATCTCAACTTCTCTAAAAAGTTTCTTCCAATCCCCCTTAATGCTCATACCTTCTTTGCTTGGTTATTACCAATCTAGTCTTCATATTATATATATGAACACACACACACACACACACACATATATACATACACACATGCATACATATATATGTACTTGTTTAAATGTCCCCCCTCCAAGACTAAGCTCCTTGACAATAGAGACTGTCTTCAGGTTTTTTGTGTGTCTCCAGGGCCTGGCACATAGGTAGCACTTCATAAATGCTGGTTGATCAACTAACTGTGTTACCTTGAGACAAGTGATAAATATTTTAAGATTAAATGTGTCTTTCCATGACAAGTGTCTAGCACAGTGCCTTGCACACAAAAGAGTCTTCATAAATGCTTATAGGATTGAATAGGAAACTCAGAATATAAAATTATAGGAAGGGATCTTTGAAATATAGTTCAGGGGTTATTAACAAGTCCATGAACTTTTATTTTTAAAAAAATGTCTTTCAAAATACGTTCTTTTTTATTCTATGTATTTTATTTTATACATTTAAAAACATTCTGAGGAGTCCCTAAGCCTGTCAAAGAAGTCCATGACATGAGAACAGATTAAGAACCCCTGATCTAGTTTATGCACCAGCTTTTCAGAATGGGAAACTGAGGCCTAGATGCATGAAGTGATTTATTTGCCCAGGATCACAGGTGTGGCAGGAACAATGTCTCAAATGGCCTTGCCTGATCAGACAGGGCCTGATTTTCCATACCCAACAAAAGGTTAGGTTAGTTTTTTGATTTTTGGGGGGGAGGGGAAGGTACTTAAACCATCCTCAAAATCGAATCGGACCATGGGACTAATGCTCAAACCACAGACAGATTCCTGGAGGACCAAAGACACATGTCCGTGGCTGAGATGTCAGAACCTCTTCCCCTTTGCTCGGGATACTTATATAATCAACACAGAAGCAGGAGAGCCAGGTTCAACTGGATCGATGATATATCCTTATGCAGTATCCTTTCCAGGCTAGGACTCAGTAGACTTTCTTTTGTTAACTGCTCAATGATTTAAGAGTGCCTCACTCCATTTGAGTACTGAATGTTTACCATTTGATCAGCCACCAAATGGCAAACTTGCACTTCTGACCCAGGTCTGCCAATTCCGAACCCAAGGCTCATACCGCCATAGTGCCTTACTTTATTATTTTCATTATGTTTCCTGCCTGTCTAAAAAATGTTAAGACAGCTTTACTTGGTATGTTTGGAGCTTATCGTAAGACTGGGAAAAATTCAGTTGTACATGGGAATGGATTTGACTAACGGCATCTCCCTTGACCTACTGGCTTGCCTCGTTATAGGATATAGGTCTGTATCATGGTGGAATTAGGAGCCTAAGCCCATTCTACATATAAGAAAAAAATAGACAGGAATAGCTGCTCTCAGGTGGTGGGGTGAGGGAGGGGGACAGGCATATAGGTAGGACATCATGGGAAAGGAATACCTGGAATAAACAGGGTCTAGTAAGTGACAGGGAACTGCTTATTTGCCAGGAAGCATTTAAGGAAGACTGATGTATATAATATGGTGCCTGGCACATAGTAAGCGCTTAATAAATGCTTATTTGTCTAATAAATACTTTACCTATCTGTAGCTTATACATCACTGCCATTCAAAATTGGGTGGAGATTCTACTTGAGTTTGGACCCAAAGTATAATGTGAAAATGATTAGATATGGGTGGGGAGTTGGAGGCGGGGGAATAGTGACTGTGGAAGATGGACCAGGGCAGAGGAAGGGAAGAAGGTCACTTGCATGGATATGGGGTGCTACTGAATATCTTAGGTATCTATAAGGATCTGAGTGCACAGTGGGGCTACATTCCTGGAGGTCAAATACAACTGTGGAAAAAACCTATATCACAGGTTACTGTAGAATCCCAGGGACCATCATTACCAGAGTGGGTGAAAACTCATAAACTCTAAGTTTTAGACCAGGATTTGGGTTGACAGTGAGATGACATTGCAATGGCTCTGGGTGGAAATGAACCAAGAAACGCACACTACACTGGGTCCACATGCTTAGAATAAGCTTCTTGGATCCCTCCATACCGTGGACAGCATAAGGTGAGTACAGACAAACAGCGGACATTTACTTCTTTGTAGCACTTCCATTCATTGATTCATTCATTCACTCATTCAATCATGTTTATTGAGAACTGATTAAATCTTGGCTAGGCATTGAACTCATCTGTGCTCTGGGAAGCATCCCACTCTATGGGCCTGCTGCCATTGGACTTACAACTTCAACATTGGACCGTGAGCTACCAAGCCTGTTGTTGCTGTGATATGACTATGACTAAATGTCTTACTCTCTTTTGCTTTTAAGTAAGGAGAGAAATACTTTATCTTGTTCTGCTTTTTGGAAGGAGAACTACTGCACATTTGAGAGGAAATGTGGTATAATGGGGGGCAGCTAGATGGCGCAATAGTGGATAGAGTGCTGGACTGAAGTTCAAATCTGGCCTCAGACACTTACTAGCTGGTGACTCTGGACAAGTCACCATCCCTGTTTACCTCCATTTCCTCATCTGTAAAACGAGCTGGAGAAGGAAATAGCAAACCACTATAGCATCTCTGCCCAGAAAACCCCAAGTGGGGTCCTAAAGAGTCAGAAATGCCTGAAAGATGACAACAACAATGAAAGAGCATAATGAAGAATAGACTAGTGGACTGAGGCAGCCAGACCACAGGTTTATATTTCACCCTTGATACTGACAAGCTCTGTGACTCTGGGCAAGTTACTTAACCTCTGGGAGAAGGAGCTCCCTCATCTGGAAAATGGGGAGAATGGTATCCTTAATACCCACCTCACAGGGTTTCTGTGATGGTCAAATGAGACAATGAGCTTAATATACTTGGGAACCTGTGAGTGATCTTTAAATATCAGCTATGATTATGATGATCATGAATGTCTGAGCCCCTGCTAGAAGACCCACCATGTTAATTCTTTTTTTTTTTTATTAGGCAATTGGGGTTAAGTGACTTGCCTAGAGTCCCACAGTGTCAGGTGTTTGGTCTGAGGCCACATTTGAACTCAGGTCCTCCTGACTGCAGGGCCGGTGCTCTATCCACTGCACCATCTAGCTGCCCCATTTTTTGTTTTTGTTTTATAGGCAATTGGGGTTAAGTGACTTGTCCAGGGTCACACAGCTAATTAAGTATCAAATGTTGGTCTGAGGTCGGATTTGAACTCAGGTCCTCCCGACTTCAGGCTGGTGCTCTATCCACTGCACCACCTAGCTGCCCCTCACCATGTCAATTCCAAACAGAATCATGAATGTATAGAGCCAGCCTGACTGCATCAGCTGCAATGGTGTTAACATTTTCAACTCTCTGCTCTGCTTAAAGGTTAAAGTAGAAAACCTTAAACATACTGGAAACATTAACAAAATCTGAAGTATGCAATGATTGACTCTCTGATTCTTCCAGGTCACTCAAGTGAAAAGACGCTTAAAAGAAATGTTCTGATTTGGGTTAGACTGTGCTTAAAAAGAGAAGGTTGGAGAAAATCAAGGATCTTCTACGTGCAATAAGTTTGCACTTGTCTTTGAGAACAAATCCACTATTTTAAACCTCCCAGCCCAGCCTAATTTGCAGATTAGAGAAATTAAGCTTCTTTCTTTCACAGCCAAAAGCTGTCTCCTACAGTGACTGAAGACCTCCAAAGCTACTCCCAGTTTCTGGACATTTCTACTAAACACAGCTCAAAAAAACAATTCCTGCCAAAGCTCTGGCTTTTGGTGTGTTTGTTTTCAAGAGCCCTTGCCTTATCAGTACAGCAGACAGCTGTGCTGGAGCAGAGCCATTCCCCAGCCGGAGCCCCAGGGAATCAGGCATTGGAACCCTGTGACAATGGGCAGTGGCCACTCTTGCAATGCTTCTGGGTCCCTGGGTCCAAGAACTTGGACTGTCCTGAGGAGCATGGATTCTCATCCACATGGCTCATGATCACTTATCGAATGCAACTGAATGGATGTGAGGAAAAGTTACTGAAATAGTAGCTTATGACACTTTAGTCTGAATTGACTAGTTTTATATTTCTATGCACAAGCTATGCACTGTCCCTACACAATTGCCCCAATCTTTCTTGGTAGCTTACCTTCAAGATCTGTGGTGGCTATGTGTTCCGACACAGGGAAATGCATGTTGTCCTGCTCTCGGGTGTCTCTTAATAGAGAGAGTATTACCCAACTGCTCTGCTTCCTTGGGTTACGGAGTCTCCAGAATCAGTCACCAAGGATGAGGGGGAGGACCACTGGGGAAATTCGTGGAGGATACGGGTGAGCTCCCTTCTCCTGTGGCTCTACAGCAAGAACTTTCCAGCCCAACAGAGGAGCCTCAGCTCTGTCTGCTGCCTGGTTTCTGCAGATGCCAGCAGGACTTCGGGTGCCCAGAATGACAGAAGAATGATCAGGCCTCCAGAGGACAGGAAGTACAGTGCCAGGCTTAAAGCCACAGAAGAAAGAATGCTCTATCTGCTGGCATACAGCTTGGCAGGCAGGAGCATGGAAATGAAAAGAAGAATCCTTGACTTCTTCCCAAAAGGAAGAGCTGATGAGAGGAGAAAAGACAGCTGTGGCAGGCTTGGGGCTCCCTGAGTCCATACTGGTAATTATAGCAGCCGACATGGTCACCAGACCTTAACATCACTAATCTCCAAGGAGGAAGGAGGGGCAGAAGGGACCCTTCCAGTTCAATAGCCCAACCAGAAGCCTTCCCCACATGGAGCATGAAGCGAATGCATTCTCTAAGCAGAATGCTTCTCCCCACAGGTGAAGATGCTCTGGTAGACGACAAGAAGCAAGTCCTCACACCAGGCTGCCAAACGTGCCCACTCTCTGCACAGTCCTGGCTCCTCTCTCTCGACTAGCTGAGGGACTGGAGACAGATCACTCTCTGAGCCTCTCTTCCTGTAGCTGTCAAATGGGCATAGTAAGACCCAGCCTACCTGCCACACGGGACACAGGAGGAGAAAGAGCAATGGGGGTAAAGGTAACAAAAACCCTTTGAAATCAAACTGACAATGTAAACTGTCAGCAGGAATTCTTAACCTGGGAACTAATGACCTTTTAAAAAATACAATTGTTCTAGCCTCAGATTTTTACAATCTAGCCAATAGCTCACAGATGCTTACATTCCTTAAGAGTCTGGCTAACATGGCGGATCTTTAATAAACCTTGTTTTTGGCTGAAAAAAAATTACAATTGTATTTCAATATAATTGGTTTTCTTTGTAATTTATCTTATGCATTTAACATCACGATTCTTAGAAGGAGTTCATAGGCCTCAGCAGGCTACTCCACGGGGTCCATGTAACACAGCAGACAGAGCACAGGGCCTGGAGTCAGGAAGACACATCTGCCTGAGTTCAAATCTGGCCTATCTGTGTGATCCTGGGCAAGTCACTTAACCCTGTTTGCTTCAGTTTTCTCACCTATAAAATGAGCTGGAGAAGGAAATGGCAAACCACTTCAGTATCTTTGCCAAAAAAATCCCAAATGTGGTCACCAAGAATCAGACATGAATGAAATGACTGAACAATGGGGAAGGAACTGGATGAGGTGGTCCCTAGGGCATCTTACAACTCCATACTTATGGCTGATCTTTTCATCCTGAGTTTCCAACTCTCTCAGGTGAAGGCCTAGGTTTTCCTTAATGTCCTTTTCAGATCAAAGAGTTCTAGCCCAATGAGTCCCAATTAATTCTTCTCTTCAGGCTCTGCTTTCTCCTCTATAAAATAAAGGGATTGGAGACAATCTCTGAGGACTCTTCAAACTCTGCATCTCATTGCGGATCTCTGGTTCATATTTTGCCCTTAATCTTCTGTCTCATAGGACCACCAATGGCTCTCCATTGCATCCCCAAACGAAGTCCATCTTTGTTTGTTTGCTTTACAAATGACCACATTCCCAAAGACCAAAGAAAATATGTTGAGACCAATTATTTACACCATTCATGAGACCAACAAATATTTATCAAGTAACTATGCTAGGCACAGTGTGGGATAAGAGGGGCATGGGCCCTAGCCTCAAGCCATTTGTACGTTAGATGGGAAGCTGAATGCCAAAGTTGTCTTTGTAACCCATCCTAGTACCATGCCTGACATATAGTAGGCACCTGAAAAATACTTTCTTAATTAAAATCAATTGGATTGGGTTACAAAGGGGTTCACTGAGGGCCAAACATTAAATCTCAGGACCCATAACATCTGAGGGATCATTTATTAAACATCCATTACTTGATTTCAATTTTTTTCTAATTCTATTTTTAGCTTTTTTAATTGAATTTCTAAATTCTTTCTCTCCAGCTCCTCCCCCTGTCATTGAGAAGGCAAACAATGATATTTATTATATACGTGAAATCAGGCAAAAGATGCATTAGCCATGGCACAAAAAAAGCAAGAAAAATGAAGTGAGGGAAATTATGCTTCAGTTTGCACTCAGAGTTTATCAATTCTCTCTCCAGAGGTGGACCACATCTTTCATCATGGATTCTTTGGAATCGGCATGAATCATTGTATTGATCAGAGTAGCTAAGTCTTTCATAGTTGACCATATTATAATATTGTTGTTACTTTATACAATGCTCTCCTGGTTCTGCTCACTCCATTCTGCATCAGTTCACATAGTCCTTCCCATGTTTTTCCAAAACTATCCTGCTCATCATTTCTTATAGCACAATAGGATTCCATGAAACAGCCTTTTCAGAGAGAAATGGAGCAAAAGATATGTATGGCTCTCTGGGCATTCAAAGAGGGATCACAGATGAAGAGAGAGCCTTTTAGAAGCAGCAGGGCCAATGTATGAAAAGACAGGGAGGGTCATCCAGAAATGTTACTGGTCCTTGTCTCTTCAGGAGCCTACCTCCTCCCTTCCTGCACTTGAGAGACATCTTTAACAGGAGAGAGAGCCAGATACACGATTGCTCCAAAGTCATTGTTGTTATCTATACGAAGGGCAGAGCAAGAGGTTTACTTTTTTCTAAAAGTATTTTCTTTTGGGAAATGTTAGAAATAAGCACCTGATGGAAAATAGAAGGACTTTGGATTTTTTTTTTTATTTTAGGACTTTGGATTTGGAGCTGGAAAGAGGCTTAGAGGTTATCTAGTTTAACATGCCTTAGTATAAAGATGGGGAAACTGAAACACAGAGGTAAAGTTTGTCTCATTTAAGATGTTTCAGTTTGTCTCATGTCTGCCTACCAGAGGGAATGAAGATAATTACATTGGTAAGTTGGAAATTGAACTGCTTTACGTCAACAAGCATTCATTATGTGCTTATCAAGACAATAGCTAAGTCATCTTCTTCATCATCATCATCATTTCAAACATTATATAGCATTTTAAAGTTTACAAAGTATTTCATATATCTTATTTTATCCTCACAACAATCCTGATCTTATTATCCTCATTTTACAGATGAAGCAACTGAGGCAGGCAGAGGGTAACATGTCAAAAGTCTCACAGCTAGAAAGTGTGAGGCAGAATTTGAACTCGGAGCTTCCTGACTCTTAAGTCCAGTTCTCAAGTGGCTGTGCCATATATGCTGATCACCGTGCAAAATGTTGGGGATATGGAGAATAGGGTGGGGTAATGGAAAGGAAGGTCTCTTCCATCTCTCCATCTCCTTCCCTCCCCTCCCGTCTCTTCCTCTTCTTTTCTCTCTGTCTGCCTCTCTCTTCCTCCCCCTTCTCTTTGTCTGTCCCTGCCTCCATCTTTCTCTACTTGCCCTCAGTGTTTCTCTCCTTCCCCTGAATTCCCCCTGCTTTCCACCACAGCTCCTTTCTGCCAACCCTGCAGCCTCACAGATGATCAGCATACCAGGGAAGTACTCTTACTCAGGAGGAAATGAGTTGTGATGTGTGGTTTCTAGATAAAATCCTTTTGGTGCCTTGTTCGGAGAAACCACAATATGCAAAACTGGATCTGAACCTACACAGAGGAAATTAGACATGGGCCCCGGCCTTTCCAAACTGCAGAAATCACTTCATATTACACAAGACTGACGTCAGTCACGTCTTCCCGCTGCCTTTGTGGCTCCCACCCAACCTTCTAAGATGCTGTTGAAGCACTCTCCACTTTGCAGAATGGCCACCTTGGGGCAGAACTAGGTGTGCCCCAGGCCAGCCCAGCCCCCAAATGAAACTGTTAGTAAATGGCAGGGGTGGGGGGAAATAGAGGAAAAGCCAAAAAGAACAATAAGCACTGGCCTGACATGTTGCTCTGTTCAAGGCTCCTATTTTCCTACAGTTCCCAGGGGCTCCTTGCTCCCAAGTCTCTGGCTGCACAGTCCAATCCCCATTCTGAAGCTGGAGAAGGTTTGAATCACTAGAACTTTAAAAGCCTTAATATAAGATTCTATATCACTAAAGAATAGAGGAGAAATCTTATATTTAGGCCCAATTCTCTAATTGGAGTTCCCATGTCACCACTCTGGACATGCCTACAACAAACTGGAGGCATCCAGGCGTACACATTAGTAGTCTTGTAATTTTGACTGTGGCCCAGGTTTTGTTTCCACAAACCAGAACCATAGAAAGGGAGTGCCCTTACTAGCACAGTATAGATGTGTACATTGGCCCTGAACCAAAAGGACGACTTTCCCAGACTCTATGCCCTGGAACTGGCTTCAGTGACAGATCAGCAGCAGTGGACACCCAGGTTGCATTATCATCCTTCTAAAGAGAGGGAAACCATTACCTCCCAAGGTAGCCCATTGCACTCTGGGCCAGCTTTAAGTTTTATTCCGTTTTTCCTGACACGCCTGAACTGGCTTCACTACAACTGCTACCCAAAGCATCTAGGTCTGCCCTCTGGGGCCCTCTTCTCCATGCAGTCCTTCAGTTACTCAAAGACTGTTAGAATTTCCTCACACTTGAGGCCTCTCTTTTTCAAGAAGCCCTTGACTGTTTCACGGCAGGACATTTGTGATAGCCACTCTCCTCCCAAATCTCATTAGAGTGGAGTGGGCAGGAAGGCACGGGCATTGGGCAAAGTGAAAACACAAATGTACTATGAGAGAAGATCACGAAGCAGTCACTAAGCTGCCAAACCTTCATGAAGAAGGGAGGCACTTGACTTTGTCTACAGAACAGCCTGTCACCAACAGCAACTTTCCCTTCAGGAAATTAGAGACCTCTGATAAAATTAATCTGATAATTCTTTTTTCTCTGAAAACCAAGGAGATCCCAAGGAGGGATCCGGTTGTCTCTTGAAAGATCTGTCAAGGTGGGCAACGTTAAAGTTCCCAAGTGGCTTTACAAATACAATCTCATTTTACCGTCATGACAATCCTGGGAGGTAGGTGCTATTATCACCTCCATATTCCAGCTGAGGGATCTGAGAAAGACAGAAGTCAAGTGGCTTGTCCAGGAAGCTAGAAAGCATCAGAGGCCATCAGACCTTCCTCTGTTCACTCACTGTAACTCTTAGATGCCTGAGCAGAAGGATGTGTGCGATTTTTGATAGCTTCATTTTCCACTGGATGCCAATGCCTGACTTTACACATCTTTGTACTCTTATGTAAGGAGCTACTCCAAGGACCTAAAGAATGAAACCAAATGACCAAGTGATTCTTTTTCAACAGTCAGGCAAGGAGTTGGAACTAAGTGGAAAAAGAAGAGACATAATAATTGAACCAATCCACCCCATTAACCAACTTGTTCTTCACGGCTGCTGCACACTGCTCCTCATAGGAAAATATCTCTATTAGTCTGACAGAGCTCAGAGGACCCAGGGACTCAATCTGCCATGTGGCTTCAGCTAGAGGATCGAGCCACCCAGTTACTCGACTTCCATTTGTCTCTTTCTGGAGCAGGTGGATTTCATTCCTGTGCAACGGTACTCAAGGATTCCCTCTCTGAGCTCCTTCCCTTAGTAGAGATGCCTCTTACATCTTCTACTTCCTCAACGAGAAAGCCTAGGAGCTGAAGGAAGCAGGAGTGGGTGCTATGGCTAGTTATTTGGTTGTGAAATGGCCCCCGTCATCCTTCCTGGCTGCCATTCCCCAGACCACAGCACTGTTTAGGACTGGCTACAAGCTTCGGGGAAAACGGTTAAGATGTAGAAATGTGACTTTTCCCATTGGTGCCCTTCAGATTTCTTCTTTCTAACCATTCATCCTCTAAAATATCTTAGAAAGACAATCCCAACTGGAAAAAAGGGCAGGGTGTAATTGATCTACATGGCCAATATTTTAATGGAAAGGGCCAAATAATTTCATTTGTAAAAAAAGCCCAATTATCTCCTATCTCAAACTTCAACTTCCCTATCCAGTATTTCTTTTTCCCAGCATTCCTGAAAGAGAGATGCTACTTGTCAATGGATTTGCCGAATACGGGCATCTCATTTCGCAGTAATATAAGCAAAGGTCCTGAACTTCTTGTATGATGGAGTTCTTTGGCTATCTGGTGTAGTCTATGGACCCTGCTTTCGTATAGGATTACAAAGGAAATCCATTACATTGAACTACAGATGTATTTTTCTCACATCCAGGTTCATATGGATCTCCTGAAATGCCCCTAGACACCCAGATTAAGAACTCCAAGGTATGCTATAGGAGTAAGAAAACAAAAACTCTTAGGGTTGAGACCTGGGCACTTTTAGGAATTCTGAAACTGCTGCTTGCTTTTAGTGTTAACAAGGAACAATAGCACTGAACCCTGAGCCCATCTGCAAGCCTTTTGGCTGTTGCTGACTAGTCCAAAGCCAGAAGCAAGGGAACATTCATTGACCCAGGGCTTTTATTAGGACACTAATAATAGGTACTTATTCTCTGCAGCCTCCACCCTCCACACATCCACACCTGACATCAGATGCCAGAGTTTGCAGAGGCAGCCATTCAGCATAGGTGGCCCATAACTGACCTAAGAGTCACTTTTAGAAAGAAGATTTAAAAAAATAAAAATTGGCTAGGGAGATGGTGGGAAGGGAGAAGTAGAAAGTGAGAGCTTCCTTAACCTGGGGTCTGTGAACTTTTAAATACAGTGTGCTAACTGAATTTCAATGGCCTTGATTTCCTTTGCCCTGCTATGTATTTTATTTTACACATCTAGAAACGTGATTCTTAGAAGGGGACCCTAGTCTTCACTGGACTGCCTGTCAAAGAGGTCCAGGATGCAAGAAAGAGTAAGAAGCCCTGTGTTTGAGAGTCAGCGGTAGGGGATGACTAATTCTCTGAGCCCCTAGTTAGGACCCTTTCATACTTTTTGCAGGAAGAACAAGGCAAGCCTCCAATCTTGGGGGACAGTCAGTCAATGAACCAGGATTTACAAATATATCATCACATATCTCCAACTTGGGGGTCAGGATGTATGTGAGGGGGGAGGCATGAGCATGAAAATAATGTAAATAGCTAGCAAAGTGCTTTATGTATGTTATCTCACTTGATACAACCCTGTGAGGTAGGGGTTATTATTAGCCCAATTTTACAATAAGGAGACTGAGGCAGAAGGAGATTAAGTGACTTGCTTAGGCTCATACAAGTAAGTAAGTGTCAGAGTTAGGATTTGAACTCAGGTCTTATTGACCCCATCCCAATGATCAGTTTGATTACAAACCCAGTGGGGGTCAAGCCCCACCTCCTACTTTAGTGACTACTGCTTTAGATCCTTGGGCTACCAGTTAAAATAACAATAATATTCAGCTACCTGGAAAACTGAGTGAACTGGGGAAAATCCCATTCTGCAAACAAAGCAAAAAGCAGTGTGGACAAGTCTGCTTGGTATTTCATAGTGAGGGGAATGGTAAAGTTTGATTTCCTTTGGTTCACTGTGTATCCTTAAGAAGCATGGTGCTGAGGAAGGAACGCTGGGTTTGAGGGTACTCTGAATACTAGCTACGGACATTATTTTCATACTCATCCTCCCTACACACCCCGAGACCCCCAAGATAGGGATATGTGATGACGTATTTGTTAACCTTGGTACACTGACTCATTATCCCCCAACTATGGTGGGTTTACCTTGTTTTTCCTGCAAAAAGTAGAATCTGAGGATCCCCAACGATGTGATGCCTCACACTGGGTTAGATGGATGCATTTTAACCAGGCTAGAAGGGTGCTGGGTTGATTCCAACTATAAAATTTGTTCCATATTCATAATTATAAGATGAGTTTCCAATGTTGAGGCAAAAGTGAATATAATAAGAAAATGAACTAAGTTCCTGCAGAATTATTAGAAAAGTGAGGAATTTAAATAGCCAATGCCAAATAAAGAGGGTGGCCTTCCATTCTTCATTCTCCCCCCTCCCAAATAAAACAACGGTCAAGACTAGCTACCATTCTCTTTAAAGATAGAGAAAAACCTTGACAGATAAATATCACCCACGCAGTTCAAGGTCATCATCATGCACTTCAATATTTCAAACATATCTACTGTGAAGATTTCAACACACCTTTATATCTATTACCTTTAATGCTTGGCCATCAGTATATAGGTCTGGGACAGATAGTACCAACAGACAACAAGTTAGGCCCAGAACTGGATGATGAGATAAAAGTCAACCAGATTGTCTTTAGTAAACTGCAGAACTCCTTTATAATATCACCCAAATTTGTCATGGAAGCAGAGGTCTATCTTTTTCAAAACCAACATTCTACCACTGTTATTATATCAATACAAAACATAGACACAGTCTCCTGAGAGCAGGAAATAAGCTTGGCACAGAGGGCAATGAATAACTTCAAAGAACAAGAGTGAAAGATGCAATCAAGAAAATGTAGGGTAGCGAGAGAAGATAGCTGGTCATAGAGTGAGAGCGAGAAATGACCTAGACAGCCAGAACACTCCCTGACACTCTCAGATGTTACAGAAAGTAAAGAAGCCCTCTAACACCAGGTAGACACTCTGTGGCAAATAGAGCAAGGGCATAAGTAAAGATGAACAACCACCAATGGGTTCCAGTCTACATCATTGAAGGGAACTTTGAAACTGATGGGTAACAGATCCATCCAGGCACTTGACCATGTTACTCTTAACTTCTACAAAAAAAGACTGCTTATGATGAACTCTTGAGTGCGGATTGTAGAGCATTTTTTTTTCTTTCTTTTCCCCTTCCACAATGTGGTTAATGTGAAGATGTTTTGTATGAGTTTACATGTATAATTATTATTACATTTCTTGCCTTCCCAATGAGGGGTGAGGGAAAAAGGGAATTTGGAATTGAAAACAAAAATAAAAGCTTTTAAAAATCTGTTTCACTTTTG
The DNA here is from genome assembly GCF_003287225.1 of Phascolarctos cinereus. NCBI lineage: Eukaryota > Metazoa > Chordata > Mammalia > Diprotodontia > Phascolarctidae > Phascolarctos > Phascolarctos cinereus. Next base: position 5,206,742 of record NW_027556402.1, on the reverse strand, counting down.
GTCCACATCCTTCTCATCTAAATGCAGCACGGCAACTTGACTCATGTACAGCATGCACAGGTGTTGATCACCACTGACCTTAGCAGATCCCTTTCTTCAAGTCTTCAAGACTTGACAAGGCAAATTCAAAGTTGACCTTGTTTGGACATACAGTATTAAATAAATGTAACACTGCATTCCCAGCCAATTGGAGTGAATTCAACATTAGTCTCGCCTTTACTGACTTTCAGTTGAATTCCCCCACCCTTTGGAAAAAGTAGATGTTATTTATGCGGGACTTCTATTTGAATATCAACTAATTTTGGCCACTGGTTCCTGATCCCCAGAGGGTTTTGCTCTCTTCCCCACATCTGCTCTGAGATCACATCTCATGGTTTGGAGATTTCAATCCACTCCAATCTGTTCATTTTCTATAGGAAGAAACTAAGAGCCGGGCAGAGAAGAGAAGGACCTTGCTCACAGGCCCTGGGCCCTCTGACATCAAATCCGGTGCTCATGCCATTCTATCCCATGCTATTTCCCCAAATTATATATGACTTCAACCCCACCATTTTAGAGAGGAAACTGCTCAAGAAAAATGAAATAATTTGCACAGGGTCACAGAGGTAGTGAGATATTCAGCAAAAGAAATGAAATCCAGCTCCCCTTCAAGACAGCTACTGCATGCTAGAGAACTAGACTCACTTTGACATTGTTCAAAAACTGCATACCAATAAGAAAACTTTCTCCAAGGTAGCATTAGGGTCATAGTGTGCCAATGCAGGGAAACCAATGCCCACAAGAGTCTATCGCAAGGTGAACATAGAAGTCAAGACTGCGGATTTTGTGCTGAGTCTGTTACACTCCAAAAAGACTGACTTGAATCCATCCCCCACCCCCATCCTATCCCTCCAGAAACAAAAAATGCTTTCCTGGGAACTAGAAACCTTGATCAACCCTAGCTATCTCAGGGCTAGACTAGGAAAGTAACTTGAAACTCAATGACATGATTATGCCAAGGCCACATGGACTGATGGGTATTTGCATATTTAATACTTCAAACACTGTTCCTCAGAATTGCCTCCTTCAATCTACTTAATCTCAGGAACATGTTTTATTTTCCATTTGTTAACAGTACCTAAACAAGGACAAACTGGCCACATCTTTAGCTATTTCTTTATGAAGGCAAAGTAAAAGGAAGACGTGTGTAAATACCGTCTGTGCCCACCTTGCACTGAGATAAATGTTTTCACCACATGGAACCTTCTGCAGAATGCTGAGCAACGTCAGGGAACTAACTGCAGAATCGAGACAGAGGCCAAATGAGGCCCTAAATTTAGCTATGGTACCTGTGCAATATTCAGCTTTCCTTAGATCTTTTATTGACCTCGAGGCACAGCTTAGATGTCCCACTGCTTTAAAAGCTCTCTGCTGCAGAGTCAGGGAGATAATGTTACATTTGATGGTGTGGCGGCCACAAAGGACTGTTGCAGGGTAAGAGGGAGAAGGGAGGAGGCAGAGAGGAAAATCTGCAAGAGATGAGTAGAAACCCACTCAAATAACCAATTCTCTCCAGGGACTTAGTCAGCAAAGCTTCCATCCGAGGAGCCCAGCCCATTCTGGAGACTGGTGCTTTGCACCAGCCCCATTTATAGGCTGCAGGCATAAAGGTCCAGGCTGGAGTGGTAAGGTGATCTGCCTTAGTCATGGACTAAGTTGGACAAGCTGAAGGAAAATCTCTTCTGAAAATGCATTTTTGATTCATTTCTAGCAATCATATGTGGCTTCTCCCTTTTGGCGAGTGAGGAGCCAAAGGGGATCTGGATGTTTATTCAGAAGGGGTTGAAATACTTGGTCCTAAAGCACAGGTTCATAACCTTTTTCTACCATGAATGGCCAATGGTCATCTGGCGGAACCTATTGACACTTTCTCAGGATCAGTTTTTAAATGCGTGAACTGAAATATACGAGATTACAAAGAAAAACAATTATGTTTAATTATCATTGTTGAAATAAATAGAACAACAACAAGACAGCTATAAGCACATGGACCCCAGATTAAGACCCCTGGGATGGGGCCAAGGGAGAGAGCCAAAGTACTCCAAACAAATGCGAGAGGAAGATCTGGTGGGATCAAGGGAAGGCTTCCCTATGGCGGCCCCACCTGAGCTGAGAAGTGAAGAAGAATCTGCAAGATGAGGAGTGATTTTCCAAGCACAGGAGGCACCTGGACCAAATGCCCAGCATTATGAGATGGAGCTATGAGAAATGGGAATGGCTCGGCATCAGATTCTGACAGGAGCATAGAGTGGGTGATGGGGGGAGCAGAACTGGGCACAGAGAAACATGTTGGAATGGGGGGGGGTGCATCTTAAGTGCAACCTAAAAAGACTGCACTTGATTCTACAACAGGGGCTCTTGATCCGGGGACCAGGAATTTTAAAAAATATATAGATTTTAATAACTACATCTCAACATGACTGATTTTCTTAGCGATCCTAAATATTTTGTGCATTTAAAAACCATTGCTCTGAAAAGGGGATCCATTGACTTCACCTGCTAGACAGAGACCCATGCACAAAAGACATTAAGAACCCTAGCTCTTAAAGGTAACAAGGAGCAGACGGAAACTTTTAGAGCAGGGGAGTGTCATTGGCTGCCCTGTGCCTCAATCAAGCCTATTGTTTGGTAGCTGTGTGGAGGCTAGATCTGGCAGAGGGGAGACCACTTGGGAAGACAGTGTAACAGCCAAGGGCTAGGATAAGGGTCTGAATCGGGGCACTGCACATGAGCAAAGGAAAGACATAGGTCAAGGAAAGAACCATAGCATAGAACACAGTGAAGATTTCCCCGCTCACGTGGAGCACTTTGCACATTTGGTCAAACTCAAGTGAGTTCTGGAAGCCCCATTGAAATATTGCAAAGCCATTCCACCCACCCCCTTCAAAGCCCCATTTCCTTTTTTAACTTGGCTTCCTTTGTTTGCTAAAAACAAATAGGCTGGGCTGCACAGGAATGCCACGAAATCAATAGAAAGTAATTAGAAAGAGTAGTTAATGCCCTTGAAAAGGGCTTTGAAGGCACACTAAAGAAAAAGGAAGGCTCACCCTGGGTGAAATCCAATGTTCCTTTCTTTACTTCCAAAAGGAAAAAAAAAGAAGAAGAAAAATGACAATAATCAGAGAAGCTAGTTTAAGAAACATATTATAGCCAAGTAAAATCTCAGTCTCAGGTGGAGTCAGTCAGCACAGAGAGACACTTGCTCAGCCTTACCCAACTCTTCAAGAGCCCATTTGGGGTTTTCTTGCCAAAGATACTAGAATAGTTTGCTATTTCCTTCTCCAGCTCATTTTACAGATGGGGAAGCTAAGGCAAACAGGGTTACGTGGCTTGCCCAGGGTCATACAGTCAGGAAGTGTCTGAGGTCAGATTTGAACTCAGAAATAGGAATCTTCCTGACTCCAGGCCCAGCACCACCTAGATGTCCAAGGAGAGGCACACTCCAGAGTTAAAGGTGACTGGGAATATCAGTCGGCTGGAAGTACAACAAGCTTGGTCCCCCGGGAGCTCCTGACATTTTCAACTCAACAATGAGAATCTAGCTGAAGGGGTGTGTTTACTAACAGGGGACACAGGAGTACTCCATCAATTTTCCTCAACCTCCCTGGAGAATGGCTGCACATAGAACCAGTTCCTTTGTTCCCTTAGCAGGCTGAGCATGGTGCCTGGCACACAGCAGAAGCCAAAAAAGCTTTGGGGACTTGCCTTAAAGTTCACAGACAGCAACTGCAGCCATGAAACGAAAAGCCCCTTGCTCCCTGGAAGGAAAGCTATGGCAAACCTGGACAGCAGACAAGGTGGAGACCTCGCCTTGCTGACAAAGGTCTGTCCAGTCGAAGCTATGGTTTTTCCAGCAGCGATTGTGGAATATGTGGATGTTGCTTCTGCGTCTTGCTCAATCAGAGGTTGGGGTCAGTTTAAACTGGGAGGGAATGTGAGAAATAGTTTTGTTTTACTTCCACAAAAGCTAAGTGGAAAGAATGCAGTCTGGGGGCTAGCTGGAAGTTGAACAAAGGGAGTTATATTAGAATAAGAAAATATTCTTGGTGGTGAACAGACTGGGGGTGGCGGACAGACAGTTCTAAGGTTAGGTATAGATTAACAGCAAAAGAGATGCTCCCAAGTAAGAGCTGGGTCAGTGAATTGTAGGGAGTGGGAGATATAATTAGGGGCAGAAACTTATGTGGGGAAATTAGATGCTTCAGAGGGCCTGTAACCTATATAGTACCCAGTGAATGGGGAAACAGGGGGAGGAAATTCAAATGGGGAATAGGGAATAAAAAGGCATGCATCTGTCAAGTAATGCGCTCTCACACATGCAGGACACCTGGCCTTCCCAGGTCATTAATAAAGCTTCTTCCTGATTCAACAATGGCTTCATGGAATTCGTGATATTGATATAGATAACAGCAATGTATGACTTTGAGAGTGGGATTATGAGGAAAGCGGAGCACTGCAGCATCAATGATTTTGAATTGTGGTATTGAAGAAGACTTTTGAGAGTCCCTTGGACAGCAAGGAGATCAAATCAGTCGATACTTAAAAGAAATTAATTCAGGCTATTCACTGGAAGGTGAACTCTAAATACTTTGGCCACATAATGAGAAGACAGGACTCGTTGGAAAATACCCAGATGTTGGGAAAGATGGAAGGCAAAAGGGGAAGGCAGAGGATGAGAAAGATAGATAGGATCATGGAAAGAGTGAACATGAACTTGGACAGACTTTGAGAAATAGTGGAGGATAGAAGGCCCTGGCATGCTATGGTCAATGGGGTCACAAAGAGTCAGACGTGACTGAACAATAACAACAAAAAGATCCTCAAGTGGATGGAAGGAAAGGCATTTATACAGCACCTCCTCTGTGCCAGGCACTGCACTCAGTGCTTCACAAATATCTCATTTGATCTTCACAACAATCTTGGGAGGTAGGGGCTATTATTATCCAAAGTTGAGGAAACTGAGGCAGAGTAAGTGACTTGCCCAGGTTCATACAGCTAGTAAGTGTCTGAGGGCAGATCTGAACTCAGGTCTGCCTGACTGTATCCACTGCACCAGCTAGATGTGCCATGACAAACAAGGACTATAGTTCCTGTGGTAGCTATAACCACAAGCTACCTGTAATGACTCCCAAGCATAGTACTATGCAGAAATCCTCTTGCATACCTTAAAGCCCTAAAGAGGTGTCAGGAGTGACAGTCAGATCAGTGTAGTGAAGAGAGAGCCAGCCTCAAGCTCAGAAAGACCTAGGCTCCAATATTGCCTCTGGTACCCACTAACTGTGTGACCCTGGGAAAGTCCTCAACCTCTCAGATTCCTAGACCGCTCTGTAAGAATATAGGTTTCAGAGCAGCTGCCAATCTGCGTGGACAAGGGGTATTCCTCGCCATCCACCAATAAAGTCGCAGGTCCAACGAAGAAAAAGAAAAGGTATTTACTAATTGATTAATATGTGCAAGATCCAGAAGATTAGCATGATTAGTTCTCAGTGACACATTTGCCAGGCTCTCAGGCTATCGTTGTGACAAGAATTAGGTAACAACCAAGATGACGAGAAGAATGGAGAATGTGCCATAACAGCCCAGTCAAATAAACTGGGGATATTTAACTTGGAGAAGAAAAAGCTTCAGGGGAAGGCCATGATGGACCCATGAGGGCCAGTGTCCTCAAATACTTAAAGAGCTGCTATGTGGAAGAAACACTGGATTTAGTCTGCTTAGCCCCATGGCAAAGAGCAAAGGGTGGGAAGTGAGAGAGAGGCAAATGATGATTTGACGTTAGGAAAAACTTCTCAAAAGTGATATAGGCTAGGGGCAGCTAGATGGCGCCGTGGATAGAGCACAGGCCCTGGATTCAGGAGGACCTGAGTTCAAATTCGGCCTCAGACACATAACACTTACTAGCTGTGTGACCCTGGGCAAGTCACTTAACCCCATTGCTTAGCCAAAAAAAAAAGTGATATAGGCTATTCCTCAAAATAGTGGGATAAAGGCTATCTGACCTCTTCTTGGTAGGGGGGGGATTTAATTAATGGCCTCTGAGAGGCCATCTAACAGTTCCGACAATGTAGGGTAGAAGGTGATAGGGTCAAAGTGGAGATGGGAGAGATAGTAATCACCTTCGGAGTTCTGGGAAGGAGCCGAACCTGGTCCCTAAGCTGGACTGTGAAGAAAAGGAGGGATCATAAGTTTAGAGAGCAGAGCTACATGAAACCATCAAGGCCATTACATCCAACCCTTTCTTCTCTGAAATGTGGGCCTCTCGCTCCCATTTCTGCTCTTTAGAAAAAGTCTCGTTCCTCTTGTGCACCACAGCCCTTCAAATGCATGATATCATCTCTGAGTCTGCTCCTGGCTGATGTTTCCAATCCTGGCAACTCATCCAGACATGGCCCAGACTCCAGATGCTATTTGCCCTCTTCTGGAAGTTTTCTGCTTACCAGACTTCCTAAAGTGTGTGATCAGACCTGGGCACAATACTGCAGAAGCAGCGGAGTACAGAGGGCCTCTCCCTGCCCTTGTCCTGAACACCCTGCCTCAGCTTGCCAGCCGATCCAGCTTGCTATCTATCCAGATTCCACTCTTCACCAAGTATAGGCGGCCACTTGTAGTGCCCCCCACTTGTAGTGAAAGGCTTCCACTAGACTTCAGAAGCTCCATTGTTATCTATCTCTAACCTCCCCAGGTCCAAAGGGCTCTCTCTATAATCTGTGTGAAAGAAGTCTTGGGGTACAGATGATAAGAAATCCACCCAAAGTAACTGGCAAGGAATGAATAAAAGAAAGGAAATTAGCTGAGGCGATTAAATTCAACAAAGATAAGGAAATGAAGCCTAATTAGGATAACTTCCTGCATTATATTGACTAGTAAGAAAAATAAAATCTCTGTGGTTTGATCACAAATAATGCCACTGACTTGAATCTGTGGCAATGCCAATCAGTGGGCAATTCATGGGGCAGTTGATATCTACAAAACTCAGCCCTCCAGTCTAGTGAAGGTTTTGGGTTTGGGCTTTTTGGTATGCCCAGAGAAGAATGCTCACTATGCCTGGATATTCTTTTACTTCAGTAGAGCAAAGCTTAATTTACTGGAGGAAGATGATTTTCTGAAGGCAGTCATGCTCACCAATTTGCCCCCAGAGAGACAATGGTTCTTCCTGAGCTACAAGCTAAAATTACTGTCCTACTGGCTACTTTGCTTGAGAGGCAGCTCCAAAGAACTATGGCCTTCATGTCCTCTTTCATCACAACATCTGGGTGGACAGCCAATCCTGGATTAAATTCTGAGGTCTTGAGAACCTAACCACTTAACTCTTGGTATGCCCAGGAGGTAGCAATGATCTCTCTTCTTCTTCACACTCCTGGGGACTGTCTAGATTGAGACCAAGGGTCAGCTAGCTCTGATAGGTGAACTTCTATCAGATCTTGCTGGGAAGCTGGCCTCTGTGTCATTTTCTAGCCATCTCCCACCATGTTGTCTACACTCACTCATCATCCTCACTTTACCTCTCCTCATCCACAAAGCAACACTGGGCACTGTCCCTGCATCACCCAGCTTTACTAGGGAAGCTTTTGCCTCTATTGATGGGAAGCAGGCATCCAAACCACTTTCCATCCGCCTCAGCCTCACTGCATTCACCACTCACCATCTCCTTTTCTGCTTCCTAGTATGTGTTCTTTCCCCCATTAAAATGTAATCTCCCTGAGGATAGGCAGGTTCTTGATTACTTACATTTATATCCTAACACTTAGAACAATAGCTAGCACTTAATAAGTCATCTCTCCATCCATCTATGTACCTGTTCCTTATGTACCTATCTATGTACCTACCCATCTAGCTAGCTATTTATGTATCTGGGTATTGATGTATCTGCCTATCTATCTATGTATCTACCTGTCTATCTACGTATCTACCTATCTATATATCTACCTATTTATCTACATATCTACCTATCTATGTATCTATCCATGTACACATGGGTCTGCATGGGCAGCTAGGTGGAATAGTAGCCTCTTTGCCCCTCTTCTTTCTCTATAGCATCACCGTAGATCACAGAAAGAGCTTTGTGTAAATGCTACAGAATTCTGTCATGCTAGGTAACTGTTGTCCCTGTTAAGAAATAAATTATTAATATAAATCAATAGAATGGTAATTTCATCAGTTTCAGCTTAATGCAAGGGAGGTAAGATTCTGCTCTGTCTAATAATTGGTATAAATTGCCCAGATTAACTGGGTGAAAGGTACCATTTATCAACTGGTGAATAAACATTGTTTCCAAGCATGCAACATACTTCCTCCTAATGACTATCCTTTCTTCTCTAAATGTGTGTCACCCCATTGCTTTTTTTCAATGTTTAAATAATTCAGGAAGATTTTTTTTAAAGTTGAACATATTTGTAAAAGCCCTAATTGAAACGATATAAGATCTGCTAATTAAACAAAAGTCCAGTTCCAGGTAGCTTGATTTCTGAACCAACTCTTTGCTTGCAATGGCACAAGTACCCAGAAGACATTGCTGGCTCATTGTGGGCTATGAGTCCTTCACAGTCTAACCTCCTCGGAGTTGAGCCAAGGACTGCCGTGTTTTCATGTTCTGTTTTGTTTTTTTCCATTGCAGTGCTAGTAAGCAATAGTAACAGGAGTAAAGGAGGAAGGGAGGAAAACATACAAGATACCAAAGAGCAGAGGGGAAAATATTAATGACAGGCTAGACACAGTTAGTCAGTTAACAACCTTTTATTACATTTTGACTATGGTTAAAGCAGGGTTAGTGTTGGTGCTGGGGTAATAATGTCTCACTATATCAGGCTTTTGCATGGACAGCATCAAACGCAGCATGAATTGCCAGCTATATACAGAGTGCTGTGCATCTGCAAAGGCAAAGAGAGAGTAATCTAATGTAGTTAGGATGCTCTCCCTGAATCTGTGGGGCTCACAGCCTAGGAACAGGACTAGACCCAGACACAGATAACTAGAGAGGGAAAATAAGTATTTCCATGAGGGTGGGGAGGGAAAGCCTACTGCTACTGAAAGGTGCTGGTAGGTATGGATCAAGGAAAGGGTCTGGGAGGGAGCCATAGTGGAGCTGGCCTTCAAATGTGGTAGACATTCATGAAACAGATGGAAGAGGGTCAGTGAGAGCTTTCTTTTCATTTATCATAATTGTTGGCCAGTCATGTGTGACTCTTCATGATCCTATTTGAGGTTTTCTTGGCAAAGATGCTGGAGTGATTTGCCATTTTCTTCTCCAGCTCATTTTATACTTGAGGAAACTGAGGCAAACAGGGTTAAGTGATTTTCCCAGGGTTAAGTGACTAAGCTAGTGAGTACCTGAGGCTGGATTTGAATTCAGGAAGATGACTCTTCCTGACTCCAGATCTTGCATTCTATCTACTGTGGCACCACCTAGCTGCCCTCATCTGCCATGAAACTTCCAGGGAAACAAACAAATGTGGTTGACAGCAGAAATTCAAACAATGCTAGGGATAAGAAATCTGCCATTGTCCAATGCTTCCCCGGATGTTTCCCTGTTTCCTCAGACTCTTTACTCTCATGTTAACATGAGAAAATGAACCAGACTTTTTTTGGGGGAGGAAGGGGGTGTGATGGCTAATGTGTAAATTGTGCTTTACGGTACTTGTTGTAACTTGCTTTCTCAGAATAAGGGAAGGGGAAGGCAGAAAATTAAGAGCTGACAATATTTTAAAGACTAATTTTTTTAAGTAAGAAAATGTGCATGAATCTCACAATTGGAAAAAGGACATTATAAGCTTATCAGTCAGTGCACAGGTTTGAACCAACTCTGCAAGGCAAATTATAAGCTCCTTGAGGGCAGGTGTTGTCTTTTAAAAAATAGTCCTTCCACTGCCCTTAGTACTTACTGTAATGTGTAACCCACAGTAGGTTCTTAGTCAGTAGTCAATAAACCTTTATTAAGCACCTATTATGTACCAGGGAATGTGATCAATAAATGTTTGTCCTAAGGGACTAGACTGGCCTGCCCTCATCTTGCCTTGCCATCTATCAATCTATCATAATGAACTTTTCTAGAGGGGTTGAATGAATGAATGAATGGCCCAAGTTTGGGGTTATTCACAGTGTGACTATAGAAGATTATGGCTAAGGATTGGAATGACTTTCCTATTTGCAGACAATATGTAGTCTACTCCCCATAATAAACACCCACAACCACCCCCCCACACACACACACACAGCTGCAAGTGATGCATTCAGCAACAGACACAATTATTTTTCTCAGTCCTAGTCAAATGTAACAACCTCATGTATAGATATTTTTTTTTATTAAATATGATTTCCATATGGAAATCCATTAAAGGAACCTGAGGAATTCATATTCTGCAAGTCTTAAAAGGAGCAAGGCAGTAAGTGAAAGCAGGAATCCATTCTCTATCCCAAGGACAGCCAGTTCTGCCAATTGGATGAGCATGGAGCCATAGCAGCCACCAGTCAGCACAGCTGGCCTGAAGGACAAGGAAGAGGAGGGGTGCTAAGAGCTAAGAGTTAGCAACCTGAACAGAGGGGCTGGAAATGAAAAGCCTGGGGGCCCTTGGCTCACTCTCTGGGAGACTGGATCCATCCAACTGTAGGAAAGAGGAGGGGGAGGTCTTGAGGAACCTAACTCCACCCATCCTCTAATTACTCTCATAGGACAAAGGACCTCAGAAACACCATAAGTTTGCTGGTGGATTTGTCCACTTTTCTTGTTTTCCCCCTCCCTTTCTGATGGGGTCGAGGTCAAGGGTCCAGAGACAAAAGTAACTGAAGAATCAATAGCAATTGTAAATGGAGAGGCGGACAGCCCCTCCCCCTCCCTGAGCAGGTCAGCTCAGAGGCAGGCAGGCAAAAGGCCCAGGAGGCCAATGTCCAAAAAACATCCCTTTATTGTTGAGATCACCTCTGGGTTGGGGGGAAGAGACAGAGAGACAGAGACAGAGACAGAGAGTGAGAGGGGGAGAGAGAGAGAGAGAGAGAGAGAAGAGAGAGAGAGAGAGAGAGAGAGAGAGAGAGAGAGAGAGAGAGAGAGAGAGAGAACCTTTCCTTGAAATGGTTTCTTCAGCATTTATTGGTCCTTAGCAGAGAAGTGCAGCTGAAGATCCAGCTGGGGGCTGGGTGACAGGAGAACCAGAGGGAGTCATCATGTACAGCCAGTTTCCTGGTCAGAAGGGTCCATAGTGATCCAGCCCAAGCCTCCACAAGAATCCAACTGCTCTAGAAGTAGTGATAGAGATCAGCTAGGCTCTGCTTCAAGATTTCCTGTGATGGGGACTCACCCACCCCAGAGAAGGTTGTCCCACTTAGGGATAGCTCTCATCACTATTTGTAGTTTTCCCATCAGCTTGAAAGCTACAATCAGGACACTGCTGAGTGCCAGCATCAGGAGACCATTCATTCATTGATTCAGCAAGCATTTATGAAGTGGCAGGTATCATGCTAGGTGCCAAGGATGCAATGGCCAAAAACATCCTAGTCCCTGTCTTCAAGCAACTTCATTATTTGGATCTCCAGCACTCAAGTACAGTGACCGGCACATAGTAGGCATTTTAAAAAATGTTTATTGATTTGATTTGAATTCAAGGAGCTTACATTTTAGGGGGAAATGACATAGACACGGCAAAAAAAGTAAGCACAAACTACAACAGCACGGCTGCAAAATAATTTCTGGGACAGAAAGACTGAGAAACTGGCAGGAGACAGGCTAGGTCTGAAAGGTTTGGGATTTCAGCTGATCTCTGAAGGGAGGAAGCTAGGCATTCTGCAAAGCAGCTGTGAGGAGGTCAAATAAGGCATGGGGCACAATGTGGCAGGAGCATGGTGCTGGGAAGACAGAAGATCACTGTGGCAGTGGGTAAAATGTGGAGTCAGGGGGGATGACTACACAATGAGCCTGGCAAAAATTGCTTCCAGTTTTAACTGTTCTTGACAACCAAGTTAGCAATCATGTGTAATCACTCAGCACTCCCAGATTCCCAGCCCTCAAAGGCATACCCTGTTAAAAGCAAGCACAACTGGGAACTTTAGCAACTGTTACAGAAGCATGTCTGGGCTGATCATTTAAATCTATGCATATGTAAACATATTTACATACACACACATACATACATATATGCTGTGTGTGCATATAAATGCATGCACATATGTACGCATGTTATACAGTAACAGACACTGCCTTGTTCCACCTTAAGAAAATAAGCCAATAATTCTATAGCTGTAAAAACAAAAAGTATGGCCCAAAGACCACAGATCTCGAGTGCCAGGCTTTCAGCGCATCTCCTCCGCCATAAACTAGAGATTACTAATTTCACCGATGAAACTTCCTAGGCCTTTATTAGCCATCTGTGGACAAACTAAAGACAAAACAGAGAACAGACCAAAGGTGCTGGGGCCTCCATTCAATCAAGCCTGCTCGTAAATGACAAAGGAGGCAGGATATGCTGGCGCCTGAAAGATACGGACGTCTTATTGCTGTTCAACTTGGTGCTTTAATTTCCCAGCACTGGCAGGAAAGAAGGAGAGAAGGAGAAAGGCAAGAAGAGGAAAAGAAAGGAAAGAAGAGGAAGAAAAGAGAGAATGAAAGAAAGCAAAAGAAAATGGGGGTGTAAGTGAATGGATCAATAATGTAGAGGAGCTGAAATGAAGGTGCTATTTATTAAGCACTGTGTGCCAAGCCCTGTCCTAGGCACTAAGGATATGAATGCAAAAATGTTGCAGTCCCTGCCCTCATTACTCTTACATTCTACTGGTGGGGCGGAGGGAGGAAAGAGAGCTACAGCATGTTGACCAATGAGTAAATTCAATATATATACAAAATAGATGCAAAATGGTAAAGAAGGGATTAAGGAGTGTCAGGATAAGCCTTGAAGGGAGCTGGGGTTCCATGAAGTGGAGGTAAGGAGGGAGATGATTTCACACATAGAGGACAGCCTGTGCCCAAAAGCATGGACATGGGAGATGGGAGTTTCAACCTGGCAGGATCATAGGATGCAAATGTTCATGTAACCTTCCAGTCACTGCATAGTTACTCCTTCATTGACTTTCCTCCATTTCTTTTTATACGATAACGAAATTTTCAAACTTGAATCTCTCCTGCTGTGAAATTCAGTGTTTTAAAATTGCTACCTTTTGGTATTATATGACTTTATTTCTAAATGTGTTCCTCCCTCTCCTTTATCCAGAGAGTTCTCTGCCCTTCAAAATGATCTCACATTGTTCCTTTGTCTATCAAATTATTTAAAAATCTTGTGATAAATACATTTGGTCTTGCCTCTCACTTAAAATAGTTCTAACCATCATTTCTAAGAGGAAACTTTATACATATAAAGTAATTCAGCAGTTTCAATCTAACATTAATAAGAAAATTGGCCCTGAACCAAGCACTTCTAAAGAAAATGGGTAGACTCAAGATGAAATATGTTGAGTCATTTCCCAGTAAAGACATTCAGACTTGCATAGTAATAGGTATCTATTATAATTATGCGTAGGGGTGGGGTGGGGGGAATCATTGAATACCCCGTCCTTGATTCCTAAGGACACAGCATCCACAATTTCCTTTTTTATTCAGCCAGTCCAAGACATAGAATCACTCTTCCCAGCCTCTTCCCTCTATCTCCTACTGACCTCCCCACCCCCCCCCCTTTCAGCTGCTATGTAATTCAGTCTGCAAAACCAGGAAGTAGTAAGGATCTTCACTAACATGATAATTTTTCAGTTGCCTCCTGTTTTCATTGATGGAAGACAGAATCTATTCTTTTCATATTTCTCTCATTGATTTTCTGACTCCCTTCCTCAGTTCCCAATGGAAAGGTTGAGGCATTCGGATCATCATCTTTCTGGACTCCCCTGCAGCTCATAAAGAAGGCCCCACAGTCTAGCAAATAGAAACAAGAACAACAACAAAATCCCCAGACCTCCTTAAAAAAATTTGAAAAAACAGCAGTCTAGATAGGCCTATTGATTCACAGGGAAATCAATGGCATTTCCAAGTCCCTTTGGGACACTAAAGGGATGAGAAGACATTTTTAGGGTTTCCGTAGATACATTACTTAGGATACTGCCTTCTTTCCACTGTGGAGCTGCCTGGGAAAGAGGAAGGTTTGAATCCCAATTCTGGTAAAAAATGACTGACATGTTAGTGTGATCTTATCCATGTGCCATTCAATCTAAGTCAATAAGAATTCATATTCCACACATCAACAAAATGAAGGGCTCACCCCAGGCCAGGGTGCAGGTCAACGATCCCTTTTTCCATCTTTCAATGGCAGAATCTGGAGGGTTTCTTTCTTCATGCTCAGCAGGGTGGATGGAAAAGATTCCACACTTAGAAAGTTGGCTTAGAAATGCAAAGGGCACCTTAGAACAAGCTAATCCAGGCTTAAACATTAACATGGCAATGGCTCTGTTCTCACAGGATTGTCTCATGAAAAACTAGAATGTGTCCTGAGAAAATAAAGCTCTCTCATGGGGTCTTAGAATGTAAGCAAAGAACTACTTTACTTAGGCAGTTCCACAAAGGCACAGAGTGAGCCCAGAGGCCTTGTCTTGTCATGGCTGAGGCCTCCATATTACTTCTCAGCTTTTGGGCCCCTTCGCCCTTACGACCCTTTCCAATGGATGACAGCCAACCACTTTCCTCATTTTCATCCTAGGCCTACAGCTCATTCTCTCAGAACAGGTCTTTGGGGATGTATTTGGTTGGTGTTTCTAGGCTACAGGTCAGTTACAGCTTAGCCCCAAGGCACTATAGCAGAAGCATTTTGGAAGAGCATTATCAAGACCTGGTTATAGACAATAACAGTGAATAAAAGGCTACAATGGGCCTACTCCATGCTACTGTATACCCACAGGCTACAGTGTGCCTTCCTCACCTTTTCTACCTTATTTCCAGGTAGCATTGGGCTATGCTAAGAAATTATTCTTTGTTACACTGAAGAGTTGCTTCCATCAGACTCATGATTCTTACACAGGATAACATTTAAGTGTCTGAAGAGATGACTTACATGGATCTGGATGATTCATCAAGTCTGAGAAGCCCTGGTAGAGAAAGTAGGAAAGCCCCCATATGCCGTTAGGGAACTCCCTCCTCTTCCCTCCAGACGGCATCCCACCAATGGTCTTCATGTACATCCAAGATCATCTACCTGGGAGGCAATTCTCTATCAGCTGTACTGTTTAACTCACTACCAGCCCACAACCATGAAGGAAAGGAGTGGTATATCCAATCTACGGGAACAATCAACATGTGATACATGAGAAATCCTCCAAGCTAACTTCTGAGTTCAAGATCACCGGAAAAATGCTTTCACCTACATTTGGTACCACACAGATGAATCAGGCTTTTTATGCCATTCAGGAGCAGAGCCTAATGAAATGCAAAGTAGAAAAGAGGCCTCAGCTACTACCAAGATGTCTTTGCTCCACCCCAGTTAAAAGCAATTTCTCTCTCTTCAAATTGTCTTTGCACACTCTCTCTTTTTCATTTGTCCCCATCATCTTCCACCTTACATTCTCTGTGCATTCCCTACTCCTGTAATATGAGATTATAAGCTCATTGAGGGAAAGGACCTTGCCATTTTGCATATGTGTATATTCCCAGCATCTATTACAAGACCTTACCCACAGCAAAAGGTTAATTAATTTTTAATTGAATTAAATCATATAAGAATTAGGAGATACCAATTCCAAATGTTTATTGACTTGTTTCACAATGGTTAACAAAGAGATTTCTCTTCAATTTAATTCAGTTCGATGATAATTTATTAAGCTTCTACTATGTGTATGTCATCTTGCTGGGTACTGGGGACAAAAAAGACGGCAAAATCTTTTCATCTCCGCTTCCATTCTATTAACTTTCACAACATGTTCTTTGCCTCAATGTCTCAGGGCACCTCAAAGCACACTCTGGCATTTATACTGATTCACTTTGCATGAGAGCAAACTCAGGAGGTCAAGAAGCAAGAGTGGTCAGCATGGCGTGACCTCCTCCATGGCTAGTCCCATGAAGTATATAGATCAGCTGCTTTTGAACTACTTGTTACATTGAACTGGAAGTGACTATATGAGCTAACTGCTGGTCAGCATGGCATCAGTAGATGGAGCCAGGAAAACAGATTTGCTACCTCTTCTACATGTGCACTGTGTGACCTGAGACAGGTCACTGAACCCCTCAGTGCCTCCAAGCAATGCTCAATTCACGAGAAGAGTTGTTAACCTGAACTGATAGGAGTTTCCTCACTGGAGATGTAACATAGGTTTGGGCCAAAAGCAATTAAAAAAATACTGCCACTCATCAGTGCAAAGCATTGATGCATGCATGGTCCCTCTGCTCTGGCATTTTCCACATGCCCAATCACATGGTGCCTCGAACACTGTGGCTGGCTGTGTGGGGCAGTCAAAGAAATGTACAGGAAATTGTATGATGTTTCAGCAGACTGGATGAGACTTTCCCACCCATCAGAATGAGGATGATTTTCTTCATTCATCCTCAACGTACCCCATGGATGATTTCTGTACTGGCCAGAAACTCTGAGGGTCCTCCCTTCCTTGATTCTTTTCTGAAGGCAAACTAGGCCATTCTTACCTAGCCTTTAAGTACTGAATGGGTGTTGCCTAAGACAAACTGAGACCTGCAAAAGACCTGAGCTTAAAAAGGCCAGAGTCTCTCACTGCCTCCGGGGCCATCACCAGTTATCCTGACCTCTATGTCTGGCCGCTGGACTCCAATGACTCTGGAGGAGAGAGTGAAGCTGGTGATTTTGCACAGCCCTGCCTCACTTAAATCCAATTCACTTGTAAGTCAAGACATCACCCTCCTGGCATCACCAGTCCTCTTTGAGAATGAATGACAAACAACACCCAATGGATCCAACCTCTATTTGCCACTGATGGAAATTAATGAAGCAGGGTAAATACAAACAGAGAAGACCCTTTTCTAATGTGCCATGAATTGAAGAATTCCCAACTGGGTCACTACCCTGAGCCCCAGGTAGCCTGTTTTGTTCTGCCATGTTTGAAGCCACGTCCCTTTACTTACAGGTGTCTAAACATGATTAGAGAGTGGAGAAGTCAAGACAGGCCTACCTACCTGACAGAAATGCTCTGTCTCAGGGGTTCTACTCTGGGATCCATGATCTTGTTCTTCCCCCACCCCCAATGTTTAGATAACTGTGATATAATTGGGTTTGTATGTGTTTAAAGGCATTTTTCTGAGAAAGGGTCCAAAGGCTTCACCAGACTGCCAAAAGGAGCTGACAACACAGAAAAGGTTAAGAAGCCCTGAGTCTATCTGGAAGATGAAAGTCAGGCTGTCTGAAAAGGAAAGAGAGAGCAGACAGTGGGCTACACCAAGGTCACCTTTAACATGCTGACAGTCTCTGATAAATATTCTCAAGAAGACACTCAGGAGAATCTCCCTGAAACAGTCGTATTTTATTGATTTTTGGTACAAATGGGTTTGATTCCCATTACAGGAAGAAGAAGCTAAAGACATTCCATTTTAGAAACTGGGCACCTTGATCAAGACTCATGGGCCGCATGGATTCTTCAGTTTGACAGCTGAATGGTTTAGCTGAAAGATATCTGAATTCTAGGAAAATCAGAAAGGAAATTCCCAGCAAATAGTCTAATTTTACGGAAGAATCTCAAAAGTAGATAATGCGATTTGTTTTATTCCATAGTCTCAGAAATCGTTGGCATGGGATGGCCCCAAATGGGATGGTGCTCCAGGAGTCTGGAAGTGAGGGCTACTGGGAGCAGCTATGGGGGGGTAGGGGGGAGATATAGTACTGGGTCTTCAATATCTACCAAATCTCTTCTTGGGACAAGTTTGGATGAAAAGAGAATATGCTTTGAGCATCATTTGAACTATGGAGATTCTGTACAACTGTATATATGGGAACATTTATTTCACTATAAGGAAATATAGTTTGTTTTTTTCAGAGTCCATACACGCAAACAAGTATTAACAGCAAGGAGATCCCAGAATACCCTTCTCAGGGAAACCCTGAAGAGTGTAGTGTGTCAGAGAAGAAGGGGCCGGCTGCTTGAAGCTGGCAAAAGGCTTGGACCCTCTCCTCCTTTCCCATCTTTCGGCCTGACAAGAACATTGCCACGTAACGGAATTCAAAGACATTCCCTGCGCTTCAACAACAGGCACAAAGCCCAGCTCCATCAAAGCTCTCAGAAACCAAAAACTGCTCTTGCAACTGCATTAATCACCCGGCAAAGCCAAGCTGGTTAGCTCAGCAGTCTTCACTTCTCACAGCTGCTCTAATTGAATGATGCCATTTGGGTGCCATCGCTGTCACCTCCAGCAGGAAGCGAGAGCATCCCCGTCCTCAGGAGGACTCCGTCAGAGGCGGGGCTGCCGTGGGGGTCCGTGCATGTGTAACTGCCTGCTTCAGGTGGTCACCCATCTGGTTACACAGATTAGACAACAGGACTGTGATCAGGCACACACAAATAGTATTGGGATCTGGCTTAGAACCACAAGCTGAGAGTCTGAGAGTGATCTTATCCAAAGTGGAAATATTTCCCTAAGAATATATATTTCCACAGCACTTGACGGTTACTTTCCATATATTATTGATTTGAACCTCACGGCAGGTGTTATTATCCCCATTTTACAGAAGAGAATACTATTGAGGCTGGGCCCAGTTAAGTGACTTATCCATCATCTCATCATCACGCAGCTGACAAGCGTCAGAGGTGGGATTTGAACCCAGGAGCCTCGACTCCAAGTCTCGGCCTCTCTACTAGAATAGTGAATAAACGCCAAGGTACATTCCAGATCCTCTTTCCTTCTTTTTAAGATGTTTCTTACCAAACATAGTTTCTTTACTGCTTTGCTGTGGTCTATGGGAATGAGAGTCAGGGTAGTACGGCGGAAAGAGCCCATGGACAGAAGGCAGGAGAACTGAGCTCTAGTCCAGGCCTCCCCGCACTGGTGAGCTGTGGGCCTTCGAGTAAGTCCCTTTATCTCCCTTGAGATTCTATTCCTCCTTTTATAAAAATGAGACAGCTGGAATGGAGATCTCTTGATTCTTTTCCAGCCCGAACTTTCTGTGTTTCTATATTCTGTGATTTGAACACGAGGGAAAACCCAAGTAGAAATGATGAGAGTGAGAGGTCTGGGGTTAGACACCGCTGAAAATGAGGCCTTAAATAAGGAAAATGGGCCTAGGTCTGCGTTCTTCCTTCTTCTGAACGCCACAAAATAGCCTACTGACTGTGAGTCTTGGGTGGTTTTCTCAATAAGAAATTAGAACAGTGAAGACAATTCCTGGCCTCAAGGTGCTTATATTCTAACAGGGGAAGGAAGCATGCTAGAAAGGGTTAGATGGTAGGTCAGTGGGCTTGGGAACTGGATTGAAGGCAAGTGGCATGAGGGTCTGAGAAGGCAGAAATTCACTTTCACTGCTGGGAGACCCTGGTTAAATGCTCACTTGGGGCCAGCAAAGTGCTAAGCACCAAGCATCCAATGAAAGATAAAATGAATTCTTGCCTTCAAGGACTTCCCATTCCAGCGTGGGTGCAGCGTCAGCTACAACTGAAGTGGGTCAGGTTAGCCTTTGACACCAAGCCCGGGCATGCCTTGCAATCTTGGAAGCATAAGCTTTAGGCTGGGAGACACCTAAGTGACCAATCACCCAGTCTCTCACCTTTCCTTCTTACCACTGAATGTCCCTAAGGAAGGCTCTCATAATTCCCCAACTCGGTCTGCTTGGAGAGGGTAGTGGGGCCAGCTCTTCCCCTAAAATACATTCAGATCCTGCCAGCTTAGGGAAATGCGCTGCACCAGCTCGGCCCCTGTCCTCTGAGAATCTGGCTGCAAAGCTGCAGGGCGAGCACATCTGGGAGCCTGGAGAGGTGCTCCCAAATCCTCCTGTCTTTCTGTTTATACCCTTGGGGTCTATCCTAGAGTGAGCTTTTCCTCCAGTAGAATTACAAACACGTATATTATGCCGTCTCATTCTCTCCCAGTCTTTCTCCTTTTGTGGCTATTCTTAAATGAGGCAGAAAGTAGTTTTACGGGGTTTTCCTCTGGTTGTGTTTAGTCATTTCTAATTACTGTTGTCTGACTACACGACTGGATTTGTTTTTATTGTTTAATGAGTCAGAGGCAGAAGTGCTGAGAGAACGCTTCAAGACTCTCAGATATGTATGTATGGAAACAATATGTGACTGAAGACGTTACTGCATGTGGAAAAAGGCAACTCGCAGCTTCTGCCCTGACAGTAACACCATGCCTGCAAATAGGACACCAGGTGTAGATTCAGGAAAACAGCAAGACACCATGGCAGAGAAGCCAGTGAGTACTGGATTTAAAGGCACAGGACCTGGGTTCAAATCCCTATTCTGCAGCTACCTCACTACTTCGCTAACTTGGAACAAGTAACAGCACCTCACTGGGCCTCAGTTTCCTTAGCTGTAAAATGAGAAGACAGGACCAGAGGGCTTCTGAGCTCTTGCTCGATATCTTGGCTATGATAAAAGTGAAAACCCGTTTGAACTCTGGCAGCGCTTTGGGAGCGAGGGACAAAAGTAGAATTAGTGGGGAGGAGGGAGTTGCCAATGTGTCCTTAGTCTTGCCAAAGGCTGATGAAGTTTATCTTACTCATAGGACAAGAAGCAAAATCATGTCATGATCATTCCCAAAATAAACAAAACTCTTTCTACCCCATTAAGCCAGGAATGGACTGATAACTTTGAGTATGAAGTTGGAAGAAACAAACCCCCAAACCTAGTATTTTGAAGGGACTTTGGAGGTGGTAATGACATTACAGGATCAGAGACTTTGAGCTGAAAGGGGATTCAGAGGTCCAAACTGTCTACCTGTCTGTCTGTCTGTCTGTCTGTCTGTCTCTCTCTCTCTCTCTCTCTCTCTCTCTCTCTCTCTCTCTCTCTCTCCCTCTTTGTCTATCTCTATCTGCCAATCCATCTGTCTGTCCATCTGTATGTATCTATCCATCTGTCTGTCTGTCTATATCTATCTATCTATCTACCTATCTCTTTTACAGATGAGTAGAGGAGAGGTTACAGGGAGTGAGGGAAAATATATGCTCTGTAAAGAAAATGAAATGACTTTCTATAGTAAATATCTCTCTGAAAAACTGTTTTGTAGTAGAAACGAGCAATAGCCACGATTGAGCTTGGGGTGACCCACTTTGCTCTGGAGTTGGGGCAGTCTGCTAGCTGCCAGTCCAAGTCCCACTTAAGTCTGCAGTCTGACTTGGGCTGTGGTCCCAACATTTCCATTTTGAAGAAGTTGCCAGCGTTTTCAACTCTGGACTTTGTCTGCAGTTCATAGCAGGGAGATCAGCCGTCTCACTGCAAAATACAAGGCAGCAATCTGGCCCGAGCTACAGTGGATATTCCTGACATTAACTCAGGGCTGCCATGACTATACTTATGTACATGCTCAGATGGGCTTTATTTAGAAGATTGAGGCAGATGGTTTGAATATATATGTAATATATCAAGAGATCTACATAAATACATAATGATGTAGATGACTCTATTCAAATTCATATACATAAATCTATATCCAGACATATATTTATAGAGCTCTTGTACATAGAGACACATTCACACATGAGAGGCGATGTAGTGCCAGATGTCTCCAAGCATGCCATGCATTGTAGTACAGTGGATAAAGAGCCGGCCTTGGAGCCAGGAAGTCCTGGGTTTTCATGCGGCACCTCGACAGGGGACCCGGCACAAGAATGACCTCCCAGCTTCCTGACATTCTGGTAAGGGAAAGTGGGCTGGGAGCAGCCCTGAGTGGAAGAGCTTTCTCCCCTATTCAGAAGGAAATGAAACCTTGGCTCTCCCGGTGCCCAGGAGGCTGCATTGCAGCCAGACTAACACTTCCATTGTCTTACAATGTGCCTGGCAATGACGCCCTTTTGCTCAAAAGCATCTGCCTATGGGAAAGATGACTTTCTATGCGGCTTTCACAGACATCATAGAACACTTTGCTCCATTTCATGTGGTTGGGAGAAAGCCTAAAACGTGAGAGTGAGGCATCTGCAGAGATTTAGAGATTGCCCTCCTTTATACTAGGGATACAAGGCTTACAACATCACAGCATTAACTAATCTAATTAATAACATTAAACGAACAAACAAATGCCCCGATGAGAAATGCAGATAAAAAACTGCTGGCATGGAACCATTAATGCTAAAGCAATGCAACAAAAGCCAACAACCCTATGATGCAAAGGACAGCATATAAGATATGATTTAAAAAATGGGACAGTGCTACAAGTGTCCTCAGTAAATACACACGTAAAGCAAGGGCGCCCCCTTTCTCCACTACTACTTGACGTAGTTCTAGGAATGCAAAAATAGTCAACAGGTATACAACACTATCCCTGTTTGGTAACATCATAACAGTTTACTCAGAAAACACTAGCTCATTAGCAGAGAAAATGAGACTATTAATAACTTCTGGGGAGTAGCTAAAGACAAAATACATTTTAAGAAATCCATGGTATCAGCACGCAGCAATAACAAAAGCCAGGAGGAAACACTGGAAAAGGAAACCCACTCCATATGATGCCCCAAATGCACAAAATGAGAATGAGGAGGAGGAAGAGAAAGAAGAAGAAGAAGAAGAAGAAGAAAAGGAGGAGGAGGAGGATTGCTAACAGTTACGGAGCTTTATGAAGTTGCCAAATACTTTATATATGAAGTGTCCCCAAAGTCTTAGTGAGATTTTAAGTTATGACCTTTGGGATGCCTAGTATGTTGTCTCACTGGAGCCTCACAGTAACTTGCTTGGGTTGGTCTTAGCATCTGCATTTTACAGGTGTTGAAACTGAAGCTAAGAGAGGGTAAGTGGCTTTCCCAGAGTCACATAGCAGCAGCTGTCTGAGGCAGGATTTAACTTAGGTCTTCCTGTTTCCAAGTCCAACGATCAATCCAGAATAGAGCTGCCTCCGGCACATCTGGGAGTCAATATACCAATATACACTCAATACAAATCTAATTACAATAAGTTCTTTCATTTAAAAAAAACTGAAGGACTTAAATAATTAGAAGGGTATTCATCAGCCATAATACGGGCATAATAATATTGCTACTATTACTGCTACCAGTCCTAGTACTACTATTACCAATAATAATATAACATGTTATATAACATAATAATATAATACAATATGATAATAGTAAAAATAACTTTACTTCCTAAATCAATTCATAGATTTAGTACTATACCAATCAGATCAGTGAGTGGTTAGTTTATAAAGCTAGACAAAATCACAACAACATTTATTTGGAAAGAGAAAAGAGGCTTAAAATCTCGAGGGATAATGACAAGGTATAGGAAAATATAGAGAAAGACACTTCCAAAATTTAGCTTGTATTACAAAGCAGTAAATGCCAAAGCTGTTATTATTTTAAAAACAGGAAAGTAGATCAATGGAATATCTGAAATAAAAGAAGGTGAGAAATAATTAAATACAATAGATAAGACCATCAAACTTAGTGTTTGATAACTCCCAAAGTATAAATTAGCTGGCGAACTCCCTCTTTGAGAGAAGTGTTAGGAAAACTGGAGAACAGGGTGGCAGAAATTAGGTTTATAATAACATCATATACCATACATGATGATAAATTCAATAGGCTTTAGTAACCCCCCCAAAAATCAGGTCACAGTATGAAAAAAAAAATAGAAGAAGACAATCAGGTCACTTCCGAAGTAATGTCTGGGAGGAAAGTTCTCAACAAAGTCAGGAGTTGTAGTCGTCATAAAAATAAAATCGTTAAGTTTAATTTGATGGAAATTTGACACAAACAAATTAAATTCTGCTAGGAAAAGAAGGGAGTTTGCTGACTGGGTGAAAAAATGGCCGCAAGTATCGCTGATAAAGTTCTGATATTCAAAATGTGCTGGGAAATAACATAAGCAAAGACCATGCCCAAATGTCTTCAGTGGTCAAAAGATACATACCAATAATTTTCAGGAGAATATTGGCAAAATAAGAACAACCATATGAAATATTGCCTCAAATCACTAAAAATAAGAGACATGCAAATTAGACTAACTCTGAAGTTTCACCACACAATCAGCAAATTGGCAAAGATGATAAAAGATGAATATAATGTTGAAGAGACTGCAGAAAGAGAGGCAGACTAAATATTCTTTTTCTGAGAAGTAAATTAACCCAAGTATTCTGAGATGCAAATTAGAATTGAGTTTTTAAAAATAATTAAAAATTTATACTCTTTAATTTTTTTTTTAAATTGTACCCACTAAAAAATTTAACCTCAAATGTTTGCTGGTAGGCATTTACCGTACGATAGTCAAGAAAAGAAAGGTCCTATAGATACAAAAGATTCACGGCAAGACTTTTTTCTGTTAAGTGCCCACTGAGAGGGGGGTAACTAAGCCAATTGTGGAAGGCTAATGTAATGGACTGGTATTATAATGTAAGGTGGCCATGGAGAATTCTGCTGAGTATAGGAAGGCTTAGAGGAACAGAGACAATGTGAACTAAGGACAACTAGGAATACAATATTCAGTGGAAAACGAGCAGAACAATGCAAATGTAAATAGGAGGACCAACAGTCCCCCAAAGAAACTGCATCCTATGTATTTAAAATAAAGAAGTCCCAGTGAGAGGTGAGAAAATACATCTCCTTCGGTTCTTTGCAGAGGTGAGGGACTATGGGTATGGAATACTGCATGCACTGTCAGACTTAAAACAAAAAATGATTCTGCACAACTAACTATTCATGCATACAGACACACATATGATACAAGGGATGGCTCACTGTGGGGTGGAGGTAGGGATGAATACATTCAGAAATAAAGGTAATATTAAAATAAGATATTATTAACAATTATTTCGAAAGGAAATAAATAATATAAAAACCATAATCACATTAATGGCAATGTTCCATTTAAGCAATTTTTTTTCCTTCTCCCAATTATTATTTTACAATTTCACTCTCTACTTTCTGGTCAGGTCACATCCAGAGGAAGAATTTATTCAGTTCTGAGGCCCTGACAGTCTAGAGAACATCGGCAGGAGGGAACCAGGGTGATGAAGGGCCTAGAGATCATACCAAATGCAGAACTGATGAAGGAACTGAAGAAACCAGAGGGTGTTGATCCTGGAAACAAGAAAACTTAGGATGGGGTATGCCATCTACCTCCAAGGAACTCAATGGCTACCATGTGGAAGTTTTTTTTCCTTGTGACTTGACCCGATAGGACAGATCTAAGAAGAATAGAGCAGTAGAGAAAGGCAGATTTCAGTCTGAGATAAGGGAATCTTCCTAGTGATTTGAACTCATTCAAATTACAATGACCTACCCTCTCAGGGTCTTTGTTCAGAAGCTGGATGATGGCTTGACAGAGATATGGCAGAGGGGTTTCCTGTTCCAGAAAGGGCTGGATGAGATGACCAGGACTATGAGGTCTCTTCCAACTCTGAAACTTTATAATTCCAATACTTTGGAGCAGAACGAAATTTAAAAAAAAAAACACAGCAACAGGATGCTGGTGAGGGCTGAAGGACTGCAAAGGATAAGCAACAGAGGAAGACCAGGTGCTATGAAAGATGCTCCCCAATAAAGAGATCTGGGGTTTCTGAACCCCAAGTGGAACCAATGTACCTTTTCTACCAATCACATAGTTCACGCTGTCCCCCCAAAAAAATGATTAGTGAACTTCTGGAGAAGAATTAATTCATAACACTGTCTAGGATGATTCAACAGTTGGGAACACACTGTGAGGGTTACACTTTCCAAAACATGAACATACCATAATCAGAGATAGTCAACACATCCTCTGGTTCAGACATGAGAACAGCCCTGTCGGTTTGATCTCCATGATAGAAATCGGTCCTCCACTGAGTGCTGTTTCTCCACTGTGGGGTGGGGGTGGAGGAAAGAGAGATTGGCACATACTCTTGGACCAGAGATTGAAACATTCTTTTCTATCCAAATCATCCCACTCTGTGACCACCTTCCCTGTCAAGCCAAGGCAAGCTTCAACATCCAGACACTGGCTGGGAAGACCAGGACATTCCTTTGGTTAGCCTGTCAGGGCTTTCATATGACTTAACTTGATTATCTCATGATTGGGCTATTTTGCATTAACAATTGAGTGCCAAGTATACCTTCTTCTTCAAGTTCACCTTGGATCAACTTAACATGTATTTTACATATGCCTGTTCATTCATGGCTTGAATTCCCACACTACCCCCATTAGAATGTGAGATTCTAATGGCCAGGGAGCATGTTCCTTTTCATTCTGTGTTCCCTAGGGCCTGGCACGTAGTAG
Organism: Phascolarctos cinereus; assembly: GCF_003287225.1. NCBI lineage: Eukaryota > Metazoa > Chordata > Mammalia > Diprotodontia > Phascolarctidae > Phascolarctos > Phascolarctos cinereus. The sequence continues at coordinate 5,180,396 of NW_027556402.1, read as the reverse complement.
GCATTTAATAAAGTTTGACCATTTGATTCACTACTCTACTTAAAATCTCCTCCTGTTCAACAGCTAGTACTTTCTACTCAATACTAAGTGAGTGGTAATAACAATAATAATAGTAATAATAGAAACAACAACAATAATAATGACTATTATTATAATATATTTTTGATTTGAAAAACACCAGCCCAGCAGACCTTGCTCGATAGAGCAGCCCTATCTGTTACCATGGTAAATACTAAATAATAATGAGAATGTCTACCAAACATATCCCCTGAATATTGGGCCCAGTAATGGGTGTCACCAACTTTAAGAAACCATCTCAACATTCGATGCTTCAGTAAGGCTTTTAAAAATAAGTTTTTCTTGCATCTATTTTTGTCGTGGAAAGATGTGGGCATTGGATGGGGTGATCTCCAAGCTCCCTTTAGATCTCAAGATTTCAATGACTTTATGGTGCCACTGAGTATTGCTGAAGGACTTCTCCTTACTCACTGTCTTCTCTGCTAGATGTGGAGTCAGGAAGAAATGCATCCACATCCTGCCTCAGGTATTCAACCCTGGACATGTCCTTAACTTCCTCTCAGCCTCAGTCTCCTCATCTGTGCCAAGGGGATCATAATAACATCTGGTGATTAGAACAAATTTGTAAAGATCAAAATTGACCTCAGACCAGTTCTGCAATTAATTTTGCACACCTTAAAGTACGTTTTTATATGTAAATGCTTACTAGTCTTTTCCGTTTGGTATCATGATTATCATTATCATCATTTACATTGTATTTGCTTAAAGGCTGGTTTCTTTTCCTCCTCTCCTAATTGCATTAGGGCCTTAGTCAGTATCGATTCCTATGGTTGTATTATACTGACTAGTTTCCTTTCCTCCTGACCTATTAACCTTTGATCTCCAGAAGAGAGTCATAAAGAGGAAATCTGGCACTTGGGTTAAGCATGAGGGTAGGAGGAGGAGACCCTGGGGAGGGCCAAGGAGGTTGCTGCTGGGGAGGCTATAACTGGAGGAGAGGAAGTTGGGGCAGGGCCATGCCAGGCTAGAGCTCATCCAGTAGTACTAGGTCTTACTGTCCATGAGGCCATTTTCTCCAGGAACTCAGTAGGCTAGAAACAAGGCTTCTTGCCACAGCAGCCGACCCTGTGCTCCCTGTCCCAAAAGGTGGACCTGAAAAGCACCTCACAAGTAGACTTGTACCTAAGGCAGGATTCCAGGAGCTTTGTCCTAGTGAGCACCCATGTTTAGGGATGCATTGCTAATGGTCCTCTGGCTGGCTGTCCCTGTGCCATGCCTCACCCCTGTAGTGCTGGGGAAGAACACTGTTGCCTTCCTGTCCCCTCCCCTGCTTCCTTCCAAGAGTTGGAGACTTGGGGGCTGAGGGTTGTTGGCTGCAAAACGTGGGTAACAGGTGGAAAAGCTCCCCAATGAGGACCCTGCCCTGCTCCCCCTCCTCCAGTCAAAGCCTCTTAGCAGCAGCCTCATGGTCTTCCCCCAAGGCTCTCTTCCCTCCCACCCCCGTGCTTAACCCCTGTGCGAGAATTTCTAATAATGGCTCTCTTCTGGAGATCAAAGATTAAATACACCACATGCTCTGATGTGCTGATAGTCACCAAGAAAAGTCATATTCCTAAAGGGAAGAGAGTCCTGAATTGTAAATCTCCTGCAAGGGGGGATGGAACACACATTCAGACAAACATTGGCAAAGCCTAACTCTGAACATCTGCAACCTTGGATTTCAATCCCGAGACAAGAATGACTGATATGAAGAGGCTCTGGACCAACTGGAAAACATCTATTTGGGAAACAAAATTTAACCAAACAAAGACAGGAGAAAAAGGCAGCTTTGAAGAGAAGAATCCGAGACAACTGACTCGTGCTTCAAGGAGGACAGTCGCCCCCACCAGAGACCCCAGTGCTGGGAGCCGCCGAAGCCAAGCCAACAGCCCAGCTCCTGGGACGGGCAGCATGGAAGCAAAGGCCAGAAAGGCTGCCATGCATCAGGCAGGAAACACTGCAGCCAGGTCATGAGCATGAATCCAAGGTGAAGGAAGCCAGTCTCTGTTCCACTTCCATGCTCGAGGGCTGGGGCAGGGCTGCCCAAACAAGCAGGGTGTGTGGTGTCACGCATTTAGAACTGGAACAGTTCTTGTACTTATTTTGCACTGATCCATCTGTGCCTGTGTTGTCTCTCCCCCCTCCCCAGCACACACACACCCCACTCACCAGGAGAATGGAAGTTATCTGTAATCAGGATGATTTCATTTTTTTATCATAGCTCTTTGTACCTAATAGTCACTTCATAAACCCTTGTTGAATTGAGTTCAACAGCAAGGATAGGCAGGAGTAGGGGTGTGATAGAAACACTGTCTACTCCAGAAAGGCAAGGCTAATTTTTCCCTAAAAGGGAACGGGACCATCCTAGAGACCTAACTGGTGTAGAGGACTACGCTTCACCCACTTATGTACTTTCTTCATTGCCAATAGCCAATCACTGAGGAGCGCCTCAAGCACGACATCCCATGGTGCCTAGGGGCAAGCCAATAAAAGATATGGAAGCCATGGAGCTACGCCCAGTGGAATCAATGCTGTATTCTTGACTGCAGAGCCTTTCTATGCTATACTGAAGTGAATTTATTTTGTTACATAGTAGATGATCTATGAATGTCTCATTTTGTTCTAATTTCAATCTTGAGTCACTAGAATGTGTCAGGTTGGGTCCAGGAGAGGGAAAGGTAGTGCTTGCACTATTACTTACACAGATCTTGGTCCCATCTTCCCCTGGGGGAGGGAGTGGTCCCTTTTATTCAAAATAAATTGCCTGGGGCAGGTAGGTGGCACAGTGGATACAGCACCCCCTGGAGTCAGGAGGACTTGAGTTCAAATCCGACCTCAGACGCAGAACACTCACTAGCTGTGTGACTCTGGGCAAGTCACTTAACCCCAATTGCCTCACCAAAAAAAAAACTAAACAAAAAACCAAAAAAAATACAAGCAACAACAACAACAAAATAAATTGCCCTCAGATAAATCGTAAGTGCTGCTGTGAAGACAGATGAAAGCGTGCTTGGCATCCACTTTCTGTCATCTTTAGCCCACTTTTATTTTTCTTTCTCTACATTATCAAAAAGGATGCTGTCCCAGATTGCCCCCATCTACAGACGTCGGCTGCTCCATTCATAGAAGCAGAGGATTCCCCATCAACTACGTTTACATTGGGTATGGATTTTTCTTTCCCTCTCATGGGTGGCCATGACAGTAATCTTGATCCTTCTCATAGGAAACAGTACTTCCTTACTCTACCTCACCCAACCTCAAAATTCACTTGTTTGCACAGAGGCAAATAGCTCAAGTGGGCTCGTGCTGTAATACCAGGCACGTGGGCATCCAATGTGTTTGCCAAGTGTGCACTGCTGGACAAATTGGCTTTGCCAAGAGGCTCCATGAGACATACTCACTCTCACCCCAACAGGCAACTGGCAAGAATCCAACTGCTTAGGAAATCACTGCGCAGAGTCAATCCCCACATCCATTGCCAGGGGCCAGCAGCACCAAAAGCTCTTAGATCCTGTGCTAGCATTCTGACCCCCTCCTGAGGAAGCAGAAAAAATCCTGGGATGTTAATCAGAATGTGCCAAAGCGCTATCTGCAGCCGTCCCGGGTATAGCAAATTATTTAAATAATCCAGGTAGCCTAACAATCAGAGGCTCCTGGTCTTGGTGACAAGAGCTATACATGAAACCAGCAGAGACTCAATGAGCATTCGTCAGCCTCCATGAGTGTGAGGCTGGTCAAGTGGTCAATCTGGCAATGCCCTCTTTGGGGGTGACAAGCATTATCTTAGTGTGTAGGTCTTATGTACTAGAAAGAGAGCTGTAACTAGAATAGGGTAAGAAGAGCTTTCCCTAGCGCATCAACATCCCTCTGGATGAATTCTCTGAACTCCCTGGGAGACAGTCACTCTATTGTATAAGCTTTAAAAGCACTATGGGAAAGATAGCTGTGACTTTTGCTGCAACTGGACTCACAGACTGACTGTTTTCTATGTGATCACTCCTCTCCAAAGACGTCACTTTCCTGATGTTAGGCAACACAGCCAGTATATGTGAGAGGTGGGATTTGAACCCAGGTCCTTTGACTCCAGAGTCAATGTTCTTTCTCCTGGACCTTGCTGACTCCCAGTCAAAGAGCAGTGCTTGTGGGCTAGATATGGCCTGTGTGGACACACTGGGCCACTGAATGAATTCAAACAAAAATCATCTGTCCTGGTTCACCTTGTCATTAGGTGAGGCTGAGAAGAAGACCCCTCACCCACCCAACAAAGGACATAACATTAGATTACCTGTTAAAACCCACCATCAGCCCAGCTCTGCTCAAAGGGGCATCAAGAGAACACTGTCCAGGAAATCACAGGCTCATGAAGAACTCCTTCCCCAAACATCTGTGCTAGAAGCAATCTCCGCTATTCATTGCTATGCTGCTTCTGAGCCTTGGCAAAAGGAGTCGTGTAGAGCATGTCAGGTTTATTTAGTGAATAACACATGGCCTGGGAGCTCTGAAGTCTCTTACTCTTGCCACAAAACTGGCTTTATTTGAAGCTGCCATAGCCCCAGTCCTCCTGGGAGAAGCTGGAGACCTTGGCTGAGAGTGAAGAGCTTTAGTTAGTCCTACCACTGGGCCACAGGGGGATGGGGTCACATTTTCCTAGACTGAAATTGTCTTTTTCATCTCTAGACCCATGGGGAATCAAGATGTTAGATAACATCTTGGCTTTCTTGGCCTCAGCCTCCCCTCTCAGAAAACAGCTGGGCCTCTGGGCACATATTGGGATGTAAATTGGGTGTGATCTTGTCAAGATGATCATGAGGGCCAAGAAAAGAGGAGGAAATGAGTGCAAGGCACTTGTGCATTTTCAGAGGTCCAAAGGATCGTGATGACACCGTGAGTGATGTATCATGTTAAAATTTCAAAGCACTTTACACACATATCTCATTTAAGCCTCACAAAGACCTTGTTGGGGTAGGTAGACCATTTGGGGGGAAAGTCAGAAAACTGAGGTCCAGAGAGACTTTTCCCAAAGTCACTAAGCTGGATGAAGGACCAGACAATTCTGTACCAGATGGCCATAAAAGCCAGAGGTGGAAGTGATGGAGAATTGCCGGTAACCATGGCAATAGAACAGAAGCTCTTCCAGGGCAAGGTCATTTTCATTCCTTATTTTGTTGCCCTAGTGCACAGTATAGCAACTGGAATATAGCAGACCTTTAATAGACCTGCATTGGTTGATGGATTGATGAACTGGGATAATATTTATTTAGCCCTAAGACTAGACTGCTGGAAACGTCATGTGTTTCATTAATGCATATGTAAGAAAAGTTGAGAGTCTTATTCTGCAATGCAACTTGGGCCCCTGGAGCCTGGAAAGGGAGATCATTCTCCTATAAGGGCCATTCTAAACACATGCAGTTGAAATAGTGGCTGTCACACTCACTCACCAGGCTACACATATTTCCTGAGTGCAAAGTCCCGTGTTGAGCCTTTGAGGGTCACAAAGATGAATAAGATACAATGATGAAACCTGAGAGGTAGAAGAGATTGGCTGCAGCCACCCAGCACACCTCGACACAAAAGGGACCTCTACTCTCAGTAATTTTATATTCACACCTCTTACCCTTGAGGGGCTTGCACAAAAATAAGATGTTTGTACCAATAACTGGAACACAAGGGAAGATGCCACCAGAACCCTCAGAGAGGCATGCCCAAGGGGCTGAGAGAGTTGGAACACAAGAGAATTCATGCTGGGGGAAACTGGGAGGGCTTCATGGAGAAGGTAGCATTTAAGCCGGATAAAGAGTATCAGATATAAAGATTTCTTTTTTCTTTTCAGGCTGGGGGGAAGCATTACAGGTGAGGAGAATGACATGCACAAAGATACGCTGGTGGGGAGGGTCGAACAGGAAGATAGCCAAGGCTGTTCTTTCACTGTCTGTCTCTCTGTCCATCTCTTTCTCCCAGTGCCCTCCCTCTGTTGCTCAGCTATTGCAGGCAGCACACTTCTTTCTGTTCTCTCAACCTTCCCTTTCTTAATGTACACCCCATCCATCTTCCCTGAGTTCTTCCGTCCTTTTTTCAGTGCTTGTTGTAGGAAGAAACCAGAATTGAGAGACGGGAAAATACAAACCAATCTCCCTTCCCCCTTCCTGATGAAAACATCACTTCTCTCTCTCTCTGCCACCCACTGCTGGTGCCTGAAGCTGGCTGGGACCTGGACGATGTAGTTGAGTTAGCAAAGAACCCAGCAGACACCTTGGGCCACATAGCACAGGGCAGGGTTGGGGAAGGATGTGTAGGCACCCAGATAGAAGCTGAGCTTTGGGAGTCAGGCCAAGACAAAGTTACCTCCCTCTATCTTCCCCACACCCTGCCCCCTGCTTTATTCCTAGACCTATTCCAGAAACCTGGCTCCCCTAATCATGGCTGCCTCTTGCATTTGGGGTCTCTAAAGAGTCTCTCCAGGGCAGCTAGGTGGTGTAATAGATAGAGTACTGGCCCTGAAGTCAGGAGGACCTGAGTTCAAATCCAGCCTCGACGAAATATTTGACACTAGCTGTGTGACCCTAAGGAAGTCACTTAAGCCCAACTGCCAAAAAAAAAAAGAGTCTCTCCTCTCAGCCCCCACTTGCACACATTGGCCTGCTTCAGGATACAGATGGCCTTCTTCCCTTTTCCTCCACAAATGAGGCCTTTCTTTTGCTCCTTTCAAGTCCATTTTACTGATACATGGCCAGGCCCAGGGTCCTGTACTTACTACCAGCATACTGAGTGCCCTGGAATTTACCTACACAGGCAGGCTATAGCATATGCTCTCCAAAAAGGGCTGTCTCATTTCTTTTCTTTCATAAGAGAGCCAGGGGGCAGAGGCACTCCCAGATGACCAATACCAAGGGTCACCTATGGGGAGCCACCAGCCATCAGGTAAGCCTCTGCCTGGACAGAGCCACTCAGTTAGTGGCCTGGAGCTAATGGAGCCTCTGTCTAGCTTGACATCCTTCTTACTAGCCCTCCCTTCTCACAGTGTGCTCAGAATCGGGTCACAGCTTTGGGAAGCCCATCTGTGGCTAAGACAGGAGCCAGCGGACTGCTGGGCCTTTCTTTGCTGCCCATAGATGCTGTTTAATGCATGAGCCTTCTATGGCAGTCGGGCAAAGCTGAGTTTCTCAGAGCTACAACTCCTTCACTGGCCAAATGGAGAGAACATTTCTTACACTCCTTCCCTCATGGAAGGATCCCTTCATGTTGGGGAGAAATTGCTGCCTAAATCATTAAGCTGGGAAGACACAGGTGCTGTTAGCATCACCACCTGCCCTCAAACCTCCTACAAGATACCACTGTTGTCCTTGGGGTCCCAACCCTACATCAACAGTTTTAGGTCAAATGCTCGTGTGTCTTCCTGCTTCCTCCTCTACTTCGGGCTATGGCTGAAGGAGCACTCCCACCCTGTACCTTCACTTCCATGTGCCCCTCTGAGCTCTGCCAAAAAGCCCTCCATGCATCCCCTGCTCTGCTGGGCATCTGGGCCCCACGCTGCTGCTCCCTGGTCTCTCCCATCTCCTGGCTGCAACCTTGGGAGCTGTCATGCTGTGGGGCTGACAATTAATCTCTCTGGACAACTTCAGTCCCAGGGTTATTTGGCACTGTTTATCCATGCCTGTTTCTCTTGCCACTTGGTTCTCCTAAATGAGAATCAGGTGTGCCAGGGCCAGCCCGGGCTCTAATTAAAGAAGGCCTGCATTCCCAGAGCTGCTTTAGCGAGAACCTGGTGGATGTGCTTGCGGCCTCTGACATATGAGTCAAATCACACTCTTAGTCTGGGTTCGTGACACCCCGTTGAGCTGGAGGTCAGGTGGCATTTATTAGTATTCTCAGGAATGTGCTCTTCTCACTCTGAAAGCAAATAGGAATCCTTTACTTCCTTCTTCTCAACCTCTGATACACGGACTTGGCTCCTTTCAGTCAGTGGGAGGGCAGCTAGGTGGCACCACAGTGGATACAGCACTGGGCCTGGAAGACTCATCTTCCTGAGTTCAAATCTAGCCTCAATCACTTGTTAGCTGGGTGACCCTGGGCAAGTCACTCAGCCCTCTTTACCTCAGCTTCCTCATCTGTAAAATGAGCTGGAGAAGGAAAGGGCAAGCTGCTCCAACAGCTTCACCAAGAAAGCCTCAAAGGGGGTTGACAAAAAGGAGAACACAACTGAAATGACTGAGCAAGAAATCGGGCAGTTAATAAGCATTCATTAAGTACCATGTAGCAAGCACAGTGCAAAGAGGTGTGGTCATTCCAGAAGAAGACTGGCCATTCTGATTGTCCCAGGGTTCTTATTCCTCTCCCACTATCTTCTTGGGGGTTCTGATTCCAAGAAGAAAAGCAGTGCTCCATGTGGCACAGAGTTGATGTTCAGAGATGATGGGACAGACTGGGCTCAGTGATCCCTTTCCCTCTCGTTTTGGGTTCCTTTTCACGAAAACTGATTTAAATGAGAGGATTCTGTTTTAAGCCATGCCTTCTCTTCAAATAAAGATGAAGACAGTACATATTGGCTGTTTGACCTGAGGAAAGTCAATTGACTTCTCAGGGCCCAGACAAATTTTTAAGACTATAAAAGTGCAGAGAAGGTTCCACTTGCAATTTGCATTAAAAGAAGAAGCTTTGAACTGGGTGGTCCTCAGATCATTGGCTTAAAAAAATTGACCTGCAAATTCAGCGAAGCCACACTGGGGCACCAATTCAACTCAACACACACTGATTAAACATTTCTTAAGAATGAACCCCTCAGCTCATTGCTGGAGATACAAATCAATCAATGGATAAATATTTCCTAAGGTCTTATGGGCCAAACACTCTGTTAGAGGCCAAGAATAGGAAGGGAAAAATGAAACAACCTGCTTGCGCTAAGCTTACCTTCTATGAAGGAAGACAAATGGTAGCGGACACACAAAATCCTACATACACATACACACACACACAATAGCCAAAAGGTCACTTCAAGGCAGAAGGTACTTGCAGTGGTTGGGAATCAGGAAAGCCTTCACCAAGAAGGCAGAGTTTGAGTTGAGCTATGAAGGAAACAAGAAGTTTCTGAGACAGGACGGTCCCTCTGTTCGAAGAGTTTACACTCCTCTGGAGGGATTCAACACAGAGACTGATACGTAAAAACAAGGCAGTTGAGGCAGGGGTGCTGTGAATTGGGGGAATCAGATTAGACTTTATGTAGACAAGGCACATGACTATCAGTCTTAAGGTTGGAGATTGTGGTAGAGTGTTATGCCAACTGGGTGGCATTTTACCTTAGAGGCATGTGGGAGCCACAGAAGGTTTTTGAGCAAAGAAGTGATAGGCTCATACTTGAACCTTAAGAAGATTGTTTTGGTTGCTGTGCACTCGATGGGAGAGGAGAAAGTCAAGAAGTAGGTCAACCAAGAGAGCTGGCAGAGTCCAGACAAGAAGTGACAAGGGCTTGTACTCTTGAGAGGACAGAACCATTATGTGACTGGCTAACTAAATAAATGAGTGAGTAAGTGAATGAATGAGGGAATGAATGAACAATAACTTGTTAAATGTATACTGTATGGTAAGTAGTACCATCAAAGGAAAACACGGATGTGAATAAAGAACTGGCCTTGAAGATAGGGGGATCTGGGTTCAAGTCCCACATCTGACAAATAGTGTTTGTGTTACTGAGCAGGTCACTTTCCCTCAGTGGTCCTCTAAGGGCTCTATGGCTCGTAATCTCCGATCCTTTCTGTCTGTATCCAGGGCATTTGCTGGGGTCTGTCGGAACATTCTCAGATTTGGTCCCTTGGCAACATCCCTGGAAGTCAAAGACACAGTGAAGCCTGAGTTCTTGAAAAGACACATCCGCCTACGGGAAGCATCTCCAACAAACCCTCATTTCTCTTTCTGCCTGATCAGCCCAGGTAAGGAAACTCTGTCCCTTTTGCATTTTGTTTTTGGTAAATTTTCAATTGCTCTTCAGAATGTGCAACAGAAATAGGCAGCCACCCCTGCGGTCATGGGTTGTCCTGTGGGAGGCACAGGTAGAAAACCAGAAGGATGCACAGAAAGGGTGCTTTGGACAAAGGGTAGGAAAAGACAGAGCATGCCTCAAGGCAACTCACCTCCCTTTTCTAAAGTCACCACCGGGCCAGTTTGGAGAAGGCCTTCATAAAAGGCTTACTTAAAAACAAATAAACACACAGAGAAGAGGGGGAAATAAAGGGCGAAGCTTTTCTCTTATCACAGTGCCCTCTGACCTGGGGCCTTTGTGTTTCCTCCAAAGCTGGGCAAGAGCACAGCAGCTTTGTAGCTACTAAGTGAGTGCTGAGTAAGCAGCTGGTGAGTGGATGGATAGATGGATGGATGGGTGGGTGGATGGATGGATGGATGGATGGATGGATGGATGGATGGATGGACGGGTGGATGGTGGGGTGGATGGATGGATGGATGGATGGAGGGGTAGAGGGATGGATGGATGGATGTAGGGGTGGGTGGATGGGAATGATGGCAAACACAAAATAAACAGAAGAGGTCCTATCAGGGTCACAAAACAAAAGCTCTGGGGCTCTGGCTTGGGGGAAGGTGCTATGCAGTTATCTTCCCAAAGACTAAGGAAGCACTATGAGAGGCCTGGCAGTCTTCCTGTTGGCAGGAGTCTTGAGATGGCTCACAATGCCTATTGGCCTCCTCTTTTTCTGGAGCAGGCCTGCCTATTATGTAGGAATACACAGAGACTATTCTTGATGCTGCGATATCAGATCTGTGCCTGGCTGAACACATACATGCATTCACCTGACCTCTCTCTCGGCCTTCATTTCTGTCTCTTTTGTTCACTACTACACACCATGAGCGCAGTGAGTCTGTTTCCCCCCCTTTGAAAGCTCTGCCTGTGCTGCCCCTTCACATTCCTGAAACTCTGCCATACTCTCAACCCCCCACCCCAATGTCCACATGCCTCCCAATTCCATCCAATTAACCACACTACAAACTGACTTAAGTGACAGAAAACACCTAGACAGTGAAGGAAATAGGAAAGACATTCTCTCCCAACTAATGGAGCTGGCCTAGAAAGGTGAAACTAATTAAACTAATAGTTATATGCAAGCTACACATGTATGTACATGCACACATATCAACTCACATGTACACACATGTACTTTCACATTAATAGTAGCTAATATGGTATAAAGGTTGGCAAAATGCTTCCCGTAAGTTATTTTATTTGATCCGAAAAGAACCTTAGGATGTCAGTACTATTAGTATCGTCCCCATTTTACAGAGGAGGAAACTAAGTCTGAGAGAGATCAAGTGGCTTATCCAGGGTCATCCAGCTAGCAAGTATGACAGTCAGGGTTTGAATTCAGGTCTTCCTAAAAGCAAGCTCTGTCATTCAGATGTTGGCTTTCCACAGGATAAAGGAAGCCTAAACTTATAACACAAATACTTCAGGTACTAGACAGTTAGGGCAGTTAGCACCCAGCTTACTGGATGTTGTAAGCATGTTTCTATCATGATTACACTTTTTTTTAAAAAAAACAACTCCTTGGGCATTTCTCACTTTTGAAAAAACTCTTGACACAGTCAAATCATATTGAAAGCGTAGACTGGAAATGGAATGAGCCTCACATTCCATTGAAAGGAAAGTGAGGCCCAGAGAGGGCAAGTCACTTGCCTAAAGATTCACAGGTAGTATAGGTGACAAAGATAAATTCAAGCCTGTATCTCTTGAATCTAAATCCAGGACTCTTTCCTCTGGAATTTGAATGTAGAAATTGCAATAAAAGTTTTAATAATGATTTTTATGTTACCTAAGCATGTATTTATATGCATTACCTAACACCTTAATCTGAGTTAAAATTAAGTGTGTTGACATGCCTTCCAGCTGTGAGTATAATGTGGCAAGAATAGGTGCACTCTACCCTCATTTATGGGCGAGGAACCCAGCTGGAGAAGTAGAGTTCAGTTTCAGCATTCTCTACCCACTTTTCCTTCCATGTCTTTTGACCAGGCACCTGCTACCTGTCATCCGGAAGAATTTGTATTTATAGAAGACACATGTTCTGAGGTTGAGATTAACAAGCTAGTTTGTGACTATGTTCCTGTGACAGCTGTTTCAATCATGTAGCAAATGTCACCATCACTAACTAAGGCCTGGGACCCAGGGGAGACCTCCACCAACAGTTCTTTCCCCAGGGGACCAATTCTCATTCTGTCGAGACTCAGTGGGTATGAACGCATGACTTTCCTATTGTATCTAAAGCACTGAAACCCAATGCAAAATCTTGGAGATTTGGGTTGAAGTGCCATGTATGAGTAACAGAAAGAAGGCTAGTTTGACTAGCCAAGAAGGGCAATAAAGTGACCAAGATTGGAAAACTACATTGGAACTAGGCTGGAAAGGGCCTTGAAAGACAAATAAAGGGATTTCTATTTTATCCAGGAGGCAATAAATAGGGAGTCATTGGAGTTCACTGAGTAGGAAAGTGACATGGTTGGGACTGACCTCCACATTTGAGCAATCACTTTAGCAGCTTCATAGAAGAAGGCTCAGAGTGGAAAGAGACTTGGTTCAACTAGTGTGGAAAACAAGTTGGAATTATGCTTCTAAAAGGGGTGTGTGTGTGTGTGTGTGTGTGTGTGTGTGTGTGTGTGTGTGTGTGTGTGTGTGTGTGTGTGTGTAGGGCACTGAAATGCCCATGCCCCTTGGCCCAAAATCCCACCCAGGGAATATGTCCCAAGTGAAGAAAGAAAAGTCCCATCTACACCAAAAGATTCTTGTGTGAAAGCAGAAAATGAGAAACAAAGTACAGGCCAAAGAATTGAGGGATGGATTAAAAAAAGTGGAATTACGAATATGAAGAAAAGAAAAGGTTGGGAAGACCTCTGTCAACTGATGTAGAGTGAAAAGAAACACAATGAGTAAAACAATGCATCTCTCAATAAAATAAAGAGGAACAAAAAATTTAATCTGCACACTATGCAATTAGAATGACCAAGGTAGGTTCCCTGAGTGACAGACCTCCCCATCTTCTTTGCAGAGAAAAGGCTTTGCTGGAGTCAGGGTGATATTTTGGAAATGAATGAGATACAAAAAGAAAAGGTATAAATGAGGAAGAAGTTAACAAAGAAAAAAGAGAATAATGTTGAAGCTGAGTGAAAGATAATCAAGGCATCTAGAAATTTTGTGTGTAAGCATGGTCAAATACCAACACAGTTCATGTGGGCTGAATCATCTCTAAGCACATGACTTCCAGGTCTACAGATCCAGTCCTACATCTCTCCCCTGAGCATCAATCCATATCATCTATTGCTTGCTGGATATTTCAAACAGATCTCTCATAGTCATTTCAAACTCAATGTTTCCAAAAAATACTTCAATGTCGTGTCACCCAAACCCACCTTGCCACCAAACATCCCTAACTTCTGTCAAGGATGATACCACCCTTCCAATCTCCCTGATTCCTAATGTTGGCATTATCCTTAATCCCATCCTCGTCTTCACCCTGCATGGCCAAGAAGTTGTCAAATTTTGCTCTTTTCTCCCTCTACATCTTCTTCATCTGACCCTCTTCTCTCTATTCACACAAATAACACCTTGGCAGGCCCTCAGCTTCTCACCTGGACTATTGCATTAGCCTCCTAATTGTGTCTTACTGCCCCAAATCTTGCCTCTTTCCAATCATCCTCACATAGTTATATATGACCACACCACCCCCAGCTCAATAAATAGTGGCTCACTATTTCCTCTGGAATAAAATATGAATTGTTGGTTTTTAAAGTCCTTCTCAACTTGGCCCCAACTTTTCTTTTCAGTTTCATTCTATTTTACTTGCCCTCTGGCACTGTGTCATGCAGCCAAACTGGCCTGCTGTCAGCTCGGACACTTCATTTCCCATCCTCATATTTTTGCCCTGGTTGTCCTGCAATGCCTGGAATTTACTCCCTCCTCACCTCCACTTCATAAAATCCCTCTCTTCCTACAAAACTCTGCATAAGCCCCACCTTCTACCTGAAGCTTTTCTTGTTCCCCTCAATTGCCAAGTGCCCTTCTTTCCAAACTCTCTTGTATTTAAATACTTTTTAAAAGTTTATTACCTTTATTTTTCTTCCTCATATTCTTACATATGTCAGTGAATAAACATCTATGATGCATCAGCTATATGCCAGGCACATATGTTGCTGTCTCTTCCATTGGAAAGTAAGCTGCTCCAGAGTAGGAATTAACTCATTCTTTGCCTTCATATCACCAGCACCCAGCATAATGCTGGACACATAGCAAGTATTTCATAAATGGTTGCTGATTGATTTCCTATTTGAATCACTCATTTTATTCCAGTGGTGTTCTGTTCAAGTGGGAGGGTTTCTTGATAGAATAGCCACAGCGGCATGCTCTGGGAGAGTCTAATTCCCCTTTATCACATATAAAAGGGATTTAATTTCTTTTGATTATTTCAAAGGCAAATGCCCTCTAAGGATTCTGGCTGTCTGACCATCCCTCAAAGCTAAGCACAATCCTTGGGCCACTCTAAAGAAATAAACACTGGCACCTGAGAATGGCAAACACAAGGTGAGAAAAGACTTTTCTTCAAGTGTACTTTTAAAAATCTGTCGTGAACACAAGCCTGCAAAATAGTTCATCTCAGATTGTGAACCCCAAACCCCACTAAGTTTGAGGACTTATGGATGAAGAGGATTGCAAATGCAGGAACCCAGTGGAACCCAACCCCATAAACAGGGTGCCCTGTACTTCCATGCTATGAGAACTGGCAAAATCATGCCCACATTCCCTTGAGTCTCAGACACAAATAAACATTTCGATTTTACACAGATGAAAACATTGGGATGGGTGACACTGTGCTCCAAGTTCATGATTACGACACGTTGTTCACAGATGCTCTCCCCAGAAGCTGGAAGTGGTGTGATGGAGTTCTCCTCATTACCTCCCCAGTGTATAAAAGAACAACAGCTAATAGAAACATGTCTATTGGCACATGTAGGTGCTGTTTTACTATTCTGGAAATATCTACAGGCTAGCCTATCAGCAGAGCTAACTCTGAAGTCTGAGGTGACATGCTGGGCAAAGCTAAATACATGAAGGGAAGATGCAGAGCTTAGGCCAGGTGGCAAGGCTAGCTGATTCAAGGTAGCACCAGCTCAGCATTGTTTGTTGGTTTGTTTCTAGACTCTTGACATGCATAAAGAGATAGATGCCCCTGTCCCCATCTCTGGGCCATGCACCATCTTCTGACTCACCCACCATGTTCTATGACATCTTCCAAAGGAATGTGGAGCCTCCTAGCTCTCTGCGTTGGGGACCAGGAGATTCACTTGGACAAGGATACAGTGACAAACTTGGCCCTTCCTTCTCTAGTGTCCTGTACAGGACTCTTCACACACCTCAAGCGTGCGCGCGCACACACACACACACACACACACACACACACGCACACACACACACTGAAGGTGCTTAATGATTGGTTTTATTCCTGGTTGCAAACCCCCTATAAAAAGGAGGGAAAGCTCACTCTAGGCAAAGTCAAACTCAAGAAGCAACAGACCCAACGAACATGCAGTTTGCCATCGGTGCTAGCCATGACGATCAGAAAATGGAGACTCAGCTCGAGCAAGCACAACCCTCAGGGAGTGGGCTCTGCCTGTGTTTGCATCAGTGTCAAGTTACAGCTGTGTGGGCACAAAGTGTCTCCTTACCAGGGAAGGCGAAAGAACTGGAGGACAGCCTCTCTGCTGTCTAGGTTATCAGGGAGAATCGAATATTTTTTTTAAAAAAGGAAAATGCTTTGAGCTAAAACAAAGAAAAACAATCTGAAGAGATAGAGAGAAATTTTAACCTAACTGAGGAGAATGGGACAAAGAGAAAATGAAACAAACAAAACAAAAACAAAATGCCCATTGGAGTTTAGATCTGTGACAGGCATAGCCTTTCCCAATGCCTAGAATGCCCAGTTCACCCCAGTCTTTTAGAACTATTTGCTCCCTTCAGGACTCATTTAAATAGCTCCCTTCTATACAAGGTCTTTCCTGATCCCCATAGCTGCCGGCATCCTTCCTCCCTTAATTATGATGCATTTGTTTTATACATCTTCTGCACACAAAGACACACAGTGCCCAGCACACAGTAGGTCCTTGATAAATGCATGTTAATTAATGGATAGATGAGACTCTTTCCATTGGGGATGGAACACATACCAGGGGAACCTCAGTTTCTTGGGCTCCAAACCGACTCAAGTCAAGTCAAGGAGCATATATTGGTGGAGAGGCAGAGCCAAGATGGAAGGGCAGTAGAAAACCATGCAGTAAGCTCCCCTTTCACCAAACTTCTCCAAATAGATGGAGAAAACAAGGCTGGGGTTGGAGGTCTGGTAATAGCTAAAACTTCAACCTTGCTCTTATATGAACTGATCAAAAGAAGGAAGAATGCATACACACACACACATATACACATACATACACATACATACACACACACACATACACACACATACACACACAGCTGGGTACAGAAATACGTTTCACTGAACAGGGAAATAGGAGGGTAAGGGGAGAAGTGAGGAGAGGGAATTCAAAGA
The DNA here is from genome assembly GCF_003287225.1 of Phascolarctos cinereus. Taxonomy (NCBI): domain Eukaryota; kingdom Metazoa; phylum Chordata; class Mammalia; order Diprotodontia; family Phascolarctidae; genus Phascolarctos; species Phascolarctos cinereus. The sequence goes on along the minus strand of NW_027556402.1, from coordinate 5,163,753 downwards.
GGGCAGGCTGAAGAAAGGATCAATTCTAAGGAAAACCAACTCTAAGGATGTACAAAAATATTTGTAGCTCTTTTTTAGGTGGCAAAGAATGAGAAGCTAAGGAGATGCCCTTAAATCGGGAATTAGATGGAGTGCATTATAGGATAGAAATGTAACGGGACACTATTGTGCTGTAATGGCTTATGGTTCCAGAAACTAATGATGAAACATCTTACCCAGCTCCTGAGAGTGAGGTGAAGGACTCACACTGCAGAATAAAAGATACATTCCTGGCCACATCCACATGCATCTATACACATGTACGCATATATTATATTTCTGATATATAATAACATATCATATAGATGCATACGCACACACACATAGTACATGGCTAATGTGGACCTTTGTTCTGTTTGACTACCTGCTTTTTTAAAAACTTATTTTATTTTTTATATTTAACATGACTGTACATGTATAACCTATATCAAATTGCTCACTGTCTTGGGGAAGAGGGAAGGAGAAAATTTTGGAACTCAAAATCTTATAAAAAATGAATGTCAAAAACTATCTGTAGATGTAATTGGAAAAAATACAATTAAGAAAAAAATTATTGTATTTCTCATTTATGGACTTTATTTTTCATTTATGGACTTAAACAAGCATTTCCATAACATAATATAGTAAAAGAAGATGATTGCACAAGAAACTGTATCTCTAGTACATACAACTTGGCTGTTGCTTTGAAACATATAACAAAGTAGATTTCTTTTTCTCTTTCTTTTGACTGTCTGCTTTTAATAGGCTTGGTTTTTCTTGTGTTCTACGTGAGGAGGGGGGAGGGGCGGGGCATGGTAAAGACATTTCCACTGATTCAACTTTTTAAAAAGCATTTGTCAAGCAGGCAGCACTATACACCTGGTGGTACTGTGCTATGGAAGCATCATGGGAAGGGCACACAGCAGTCAGTGGCCAAGGGAAGGACAGTCCAGTCCCGAGTCACAGAAAAGCCGTTGGTGACCCACTGCTGAAAGCTCACCAGAGAGCCAGTGCAAACAACTACAAGGGTTCTTAATGGACCAAGAACAATTACAGAATGAAATGGGGGGAAAGGCCACAGGAACTAGAAGTCAGTGGCTTTCTTGAAAGGGTCTCTACAAGACACAAGCTGCTGAAGCCCATCCCGTTCCAGGTCAGAGAGGCTTAGGAGAGAGCGGGAAGCCAGCATTCTGCATTTCTGCTTCTCTAAAGGAGTTCTAGTCACCTTCCTGCGTGGATTTGGGGTTTTGAATGATCACTCCCTCAGCCCCACTAAAATAAAAGATGATGCTTTTTGTAGCCCAGTTATAGCCTCAAAACCCCTACTTTTTTCTACATCAATTAAAAATGCAATTTCATGGAGTTATTAAAGCACGGGTAAGCACATACATGCACATGTGTGCACACACACATCGGGTTGTAGGTAGTGTCTCCAAAGGATGTAAATAAGAGATATATATAGTGCCCTGACATATTTTTCTCCTGGTGCCTATTTCTTAGGTGAAATAAAGGAAGAGCAAAATGCATTTTTACAAGTGAGGAACTTGTGTGTAGTAATGCTGATGGTGACCAAGTGATTTCAGCTCTCTAAAAGGCTCATTTATGGTTCCTTTGGGCCCTGTGAAGGAGCTTCGATTTTAAGTGACAAGGTTTCTCCTCCATCCTCTCCAGTGTGGACAAAGAGCCTCTAGCTTCAGGCTCAGATAACCAGAGCCAGCTATCAGGCCTCTCAAGTAGGAGCCAAAGCCCTTGCAAGGCACTGCAGGGCTCCTGGGAGAACACTCAGTAGCCCTCTCCTTTGTGTGGTTCAGCATCCCTGCAGCTGCCAATTAGGATGCCGAAGGCAGAGAAGTCTGACCATGTCACTGCTTTAGTCAAGAAGCCTCAGTGGCTCCCTGTAGCTTCTGGAATGAATCACAATGGCTCCCATTTGGCCTTCAGAGCCCTTCACCATCTGGCTCAAAGCTATCTTTCCAGACTCATTTCACACCATTCATTCCCACTCATGCACTCTGTGCTCCTGTCAGTTTAACTTATTTGCCATTCTCTGTGTACGATGTTCCATTTTCTGCCTTCCTACCTTTGCCCAGGTTGGCCCTCATGCCTGCAATGGTCTCCTTTCTGAAATCCCTAACTTGATTGAGATGAGTTCAAGCAGCATTGCTCACATAAGACCTTTATCTTTCCAGTTATTAATGCTCTCCCATCTCCATCTCATCCCCAGAAAATTCAAATCAGTTGTATTTATATGATCTATGTGAGCTGTTCTCAAGATATGGTTTCTAGCCCTTCAAGATTAAAACTATTTCATAACACCCATACACTTAAATTTCTAATATGGTTAATATCAGTAAGTATAACCCATATAAACAAAAGCTTGGTTTTTGGAGGGAGGAGGGAGGATAAATTATTTTTAAGAGTGTAAAGGGATCATGAGACCAAAAAGTTTGGGGAGTGCTGGGGGTGTGTGTGTGTGTGTGTGTGTGTGTGTGTGTGTGTGTGTGTGTAATTTATTTTATTTTCCATTCATGGAACAAAACAATCATTTCCATAACACAGTACAGTAAAAACAACATTCTGATTCATCAGTGCATATTCCCTTTCTCTCCCTCCCCCCATCCTGTTGAATGTGAGCTCTTCTGAAGGAAGGGATGATTTTATTTTCTACTTTATATCTGAAGCAATTAGCAGAGTTTCTAGCCCATAGTATGCTCTGATTAAATGATGGATGAATTGAATCAAAGTCAGTGGGACCTGACAGGCTGGACACTCCTTGGTTGCTCTTTCTTGGACCCAAGATAAGCGCAGATCATTTTGAGTTAGTGGAAAGCTCTGAGTTTCCTTTGTGAAAAAAGAAACTCTCTCTCTGGCTCCCAGTCATCTGTAAGTGATTCAAGCTGGTGACATGCTGCTCTCACAGTCCCAAGAATGGGACCCAGTCATGGCCAACAGCAGAGCCAGCTCCAATATAACTGCTTTCCTAAACACCCCAGCTGCTTTGGTGAGTGTTCTGTGCCTCATCACAGAGCAAACAATGAATCCATTTGGAAGACAACGCAAATCCAGACAAACAAACCTCACCCCCCCTTCCCCACTCTCTTTGATCCACTCCTTGGGAGACTATTCCAGCCAAAAGCAATTTAGCTCATGATTTGGGCTGGAAAGCTAATGGAAGCTTGGAATCAGCTTTAATCTGCTCGAAACTGAGACTCATTGAAACCCATGGGAGAATGGCGGCGGAGTGATTTAGTCGGCAGGCTTTCCAGGTTGCTAAATGCTTTGCTTTAGGGGTTGACACACTAGACTATTTTAAAGGCACAAGTTGTATTTCCTTCTTCAGCTTAATGTTCCTGAATGCACTGAGGGCTGACTGTAAAAGACTAATAAAAGGTTTATCTTTCTTTCACAGAGAATGATTTGCACAGTTCTCCACTACGAACTGAAGGAACTTGCTGTAGTCAGAAAAAAAAAACACAACCCTGGCTGTAGACTCGGGAGACCTGGTTCTGTCACTTGCTACCAGTGTGACCTTGGGTCAGTCACTTAACTCTTATAGCCCTCGATTTCCTCTTCTGCATATTAAGGGAGTTGCACTAGATAACCTCTAAGATCACATCCAACTTCAACTCTATAAAATAGGGTCTAATTTTACCTACTCCTGCCATAACTCATATGGGTCTGTCTGATCGGCCACAGTTGGAGACACTGTACCTCAACTATACCACAGGAATGTCATTTTGGTCCTTTTCCAGAATGAAGGACAACAGCCAAGCAAATCCTAACCAAAAACTGAGACAGTAGACAGCCGTGGGCTTCTGAGGTGTTTGGGAATCTGGTTTGTTACCTCAGAGGACTTTGTTTATACGAGAACATTCCTTGTTCCTAAAGGAACAGCTCAGAAGTGTTACAGTGGAGGGGCAGCTAGGTGGTGCAGTGGATAGAGCACCGGCCCTGGATTCAGGAGGACCTGAGTTCAAATCCGACCTCAGACACATAACACTTACTAGCTGTGTGACCCTGAACAAGTCATTTAACCCCATTGCGTAGCAAAAAAAAAAATAGAACTGTTACAGTGGCCTCCAGGCCTATCAACCAAGAAACAAACTGGTTGTGTTATAAATTCAAATGAACATCATAATCTGGACAAGAGATTCTTTATCCACTTGGTCTTTCTTGTGTGGATGTCAAGTCAAATTTCTTTGAGTGATCTCCTGTAGGGAGCTCTCCTGTGCTTCAGGACCTGATGCAGCCCACCCAATGTTATTGCAAGCAGTAATTTTTGATGATCTCATTATCTATAGGGCATCCCTCCTTGATCTGAATTCTGTGGCCTGGATCTCCATCACACTGGCAAATATTTGTGGTGAGCACACATCAACCTGTTTTATAACTAGCATGATACTGACGATGAGAGTGTCCTTGAACTCTCTTTTCTAACATTAAATATTTCCAAGAATCCTGAATGATTTTGCTATAGGAATGGAAGACATCTTATTGTAAAAGAGCCCTTGTGGTATAATTTTGCTTTATTGAATCAAATGTTGGTATTTTTTCTCCTCTCAAAAAAAAATGAGAGCTATGGAAACCTAGAGTTGATTTCTAAGTTTCATTCCATTGCTAACTTTATAGGAACCTAAGCTCAATGGAAGATCATGAGTAAGAGAGAAACAATGGATGGTAAAGCCAGTCATTTTAGTCATATCCAACTCTTTGTGACCCCATTTTGGGATTTTCTTGGCAAAGACACTGGAGTGGTTTGCCATTTCCTTCTACAGATGAGGAACTGAGGTAAATAGAGTTAAGGGACTTGCCCAGGGTCACACAGCTAACAAGTGATTGAGGCCAGATTTGAATTCAGGAAGCTGAGTCTACCTGATTCCGAGCCCAGTGCTGTATCCACTGTGCCACCTAGACACCACAAAGCTAGTCCAAAGCTACTTTGACAAGACATCCAACCAAGTAAAGTCATACCAAAGGGAATAAGAATGAAAATGAAAAGAAAACAAAAGAAAAATGGAAAAGATTTGCAGAGATTTTATAACATACCTCTTGAACTATCAAGGACATCAGAGTCACCACACTTTGATTGTAACATCACAGTCCCAGGCATACTTACTGAGAAGGGAGGGAAGGAGAGAGAGAGAGAAAGAGAAGGAAAGAAGGGAGGGAGGGAGGAAGAGAGAGAAAGAAAGGGAGAGACAGAGAGAGAGAGAATAAAGAAAGAAGGTGGTAAGCAGGGAAGGAACTATGGACAGGCTTTCCAGAGTAGTTGTCATCTGTTTGGAAGTCAAATGACATTAAATTCCTTAAGAGAATAAGGTAGTATGGACATACTTTTTCTACTCAAAGTCTGCAGTGGGAGGAGGAGGACAGGGAATGTGGCAGAACAGGTCTAGGAAATTTAGTAGAGGAAGCAGATTTTGAGATATTAAAGTCCTGGTTAACATCAAGAGGAACACAACCTTTAAAGGGCATTCTGAGGACAGGTCCTTACCACACATCATACTACATCAGTGCTGGACAAAAATGAATCTTTACCCTAAGGTCAGGTGATTAGGAAATATCATTCTCAAGAAAAATGTTAGCAAACAATCTCTCCCACTCCAGGGATTCATCTATGATAGAACACCCTGGCATGTGCCTGGTATTCCACACACTGACCCTTTCACGCTAACCTTATCCAAATTTGGAATCAGAAACAAGTACAACATCATCACAGACCAACGGTTCCTAGATAGTGCCACGTTGCAGCACAAGTGTTCAGCAGCTTTGGGAATTTGAACAAATACCTCCTCAAGAAGACTTTGCCTTGGCATGCAAACCAGTCAACTAGCCAATGCTTGCAGGCTCATTGCAGAGTGGGATTGCTGTCTTTTCTTTACTTGATCAGAAAAGGTAGAAAAAAACAAGCCATGAATGTTCTAGGAAAGCCAAAGACCGATCAAACTCATTATTACAGAAAGAAAAGAAATCCTTTAGCTAGAAGCCCAAAGGATTGTGACGCTAATGCCCAGGCCCAGGGCAAGCAGGTGAGAAGTCCCAATCACTGGTAGCCTTGGAAGTTCCTCTGACCATTTGCTGCTCATCAGGAGTGGTAGCCCTGTTTGGGAGCTGTTTGCCTTGCTTCTGTATCTTCACACAAGGGGAATGCAATAAGCATTTATACAGCACCCACTATGGTCCAGGCAGGGCGCTAAGCATTTCACAAATGTTTCATTTAATCCTGACAACAGCCCTGTGAGGCAAGTGATATTATTATACTTATTTCATAGTTGAGGAAATTGAGGGAAACAGAAGTCAGGTGACTTTCCCAGAGTTACACAGTTAGTGAGTGTCTGAGGTCACATTTGAACTCAGGGCTTCCTGACTTGGGGCCCAGCACTCTACCCACTGTGCCACTAGCTGCCTCTTTAACAGGCAGGCATGAGAGCTCATGTTCCTGGGGAGCTTTAAGATTTGAAAAGCACTATCCTTACCACTTCCACGTGAGGCCAGGAATGTAAGCATGACTTCTTCCCTCTGGATTATCAAGGGAAATGAGGTAAGAGTAGTAAATGCATTTGCCTGGTCATCACATAGCCATTAAATGTCAGAGGTGGGACTGAACACAGGTCTTCTTGTATTCCTGAATCCTGAATACATAGTCAGCAGTGGTATTTCTCCCATGCCACGGTGCCTTTTTTTTTTCCCTTCAGTGCAGCAGATTCTTAATTTTCAGTTACTAAAAATCTTTTGGGGGAGAGGACACGATGGAGAAGGAAATCTCACTTACCCTGGAAGATTGCTTTAAAAGTGTCTGATGAAAAGGAAGATGTTTGGGACTTTCCGGCATCTCTGACAGATAAGGTGAGCCAGCTTTCCTTTCTACCTCCACCCCACCCTAGGCTCTAGCCTCCACTACTGTACTACCTCAGAGAACACACAGACTTGTCACTGAAGACCTTCCATAGTAGGTGCAATCTCTCCAGGATCTCAAAGGCAGTTAAGACCCAGCCCAAAGGGCCAACAAATCCTTGGAATTTCCATCACCATTATTAGTGTTCAGACTCTGGTTGATTCCCTGTGCATGGATAAAAGACATCCTATCAATCTTATCCCCCAGCTTGAGCTCTATCAAGTGATTAAAGAGTCCAGTGGGGAGGGGCAGAAGATTGTGTGCAATGACACAATTCAAGGCTTGCTTTTAACCTAGCCAGCAGATGAAAAAAATGAACACTGGCAGGATATTTATGACTTGCTATTTCCTTCCTCCCTCCCCATCATCACTACTCAGGACCTAGGAGAAGCTATTCCCATCTTATGGCTACATGAATAATTCAGCAAGCCCAACTGCATGGAAGAGTCAATCACCCATTCTGCAGCTACATCTGTGTATGCTCCAAAAGGCAGCCCAGCATGCCAAGCAGGCAGTGGGGAGAGTGCTGAGGCTGAGGGCATCTTAGAGGCAGACAGCAGAATAGAAACAAGGTTTAAGCACCCTGCCCTAATCACATAAAGCCTCTCTAATACCCACTTACTTCATTTTTACTCTGGGAAAACAGGGATAGCTGGAGCTGAGAAGGAAGGGGCAAAGATGCCATGATCCATGAGGGACCAGCAATGGATTCTGCAAGGACAAGCCCAGCCAGCCCAAGACTTCACAAACCTGGCATAACCTCATGATCTTGGCTGGGTATTCATGGCAAACACAGAGGTCTCAGGAATGGGGGAAACATGAGTCAAAGATGGCTGTGGACTTCACACAGGAGGGATGAAGGGAGGGAACTGAGGTTTGATCAGAGAAAGCCATTCAGGGTTACAAGGTTGGAGGATTATAGGCAACAAGGCCCCACAGGGCCAAAACTTTCCAAGACAGATGTGACCTCCCAGGTGTAGCAAGGAAAAGAGCCAAGAATATTCATGAGCTGAGGATCACAGGATCACAGATCAAGAACTATAAAGTCCAACCCTCTCATTTTACAAAGGAGGAAACTGAGGCTCAGAGAAAGAAAATGACTTGCCCAATGTCACACAGGGAGTAAACGGAAGACCTGGGATTTGCTTCTTCTTCATCTGACTCTATCCTCATTATTCTTTGGCCAACACTATACTGCTTTAAGTTCCACTTGTCCCCTTTGATGTCTCCTTGTGCGTTAATGTTACTGACTAAGATCCCCTTGGAATGGGTCAATAAACCTTCCCTCTTCCTCAGTAGTTGATGAAAGATTCACCTTCCCCCACAAGTATCTTTAGACTGCACACCATTTGGTTTTCTCCTCTGTCCCCATCCCCTTATACACATAACCCATATGTATTTCTCAGAGTTGCTCAGTTGTCTTTTTGCTTCTCATTTCTCAGTGAAGGAGAATCATCTCTGTAGCAGAAATGACATCAATGCCTAACAAGGACTCACCACCCAATATAAGGCTAGATAGAAAACAAGAGAACACTCATTCATTTTGTCTTGATATATTCAAGTCACCTGGCCCAGATGAGGTCTATCTCTGGGCATGGCAAGCACTTGCAAACCAGACTGCTGAGTCACCATCAGTGACATATGAATGACCATGGGAAATAAGAAAGTTTCTACAGGGCTGGAGAAGGGCAAATGCTATTTCATCATCCCTTCCCGCCCCCCAAAAAATAGGACAGAAAGAGTCCACAAATCAAATGGCAATGGGACTTTCTTTGATTTCTAGGAAAACATATGGGCTGTGAGAACAGATCATCAGAGAGATGGCAAATGATGTAATGGGTTCAAAAGCCCTCATGGCTTCCTTAAGAACAAGTCATGCTGGAAGAGTGATTTCCTCTTTTAAGGCAGTCATGATACCAGTAGGTCAGGGCAATATCATAAATAGAATTTACCAGATTTTGGTAAAACATTTGACAAAATATCTCATGGCATTCTTGTGAAGAAGATAAACACATATACATGATAACTTATTTTTGGTGGTTTTTTTAGGCAATTGGGGTTAAGTGACTTTCCCAGGGTCACACAGCTAGTAAGTGCCTGAGGCTAGGTTTGAACTCAGGTCCTCCCGACTTCAGGGCCGGTGCTCTATCTGCTGTGCCACCTAGCTGCCCCACATAATAACTAAGATAGATATGGGAGTGACAGAATGACTGGGCTCACATAGTAATTACTGGTTCAATAGTAAATTGAAGCATATGTCCTGCAGGATGCAGCAGGAGCTCTGTTTGCTCCATGTTGCTTTTTTTTTTTTTTAATCAAAGGCTTAGGTAAAGACAAGGATTGGTCATCAGATGGGCAGATGACCCAGAGCAGGGAGGAAGAGTTTATGGGCTAGGTGGCAGGGCCAGGAGCCAGGAAGGTCTTGACAGGTTAGAACGCAGGGCTGAAATGGAGAAACTTGAAATTCAATAGGCATAAATGGCAAATCTTACACTTGGGTTCAGAACAATATTTTAGCAAGTACAGGATGGGGATGGCAGGACTCCAAGCATTTGAAAATGATCTGAAGGTTTTAGGGGGCTGCAAGCTCAAGCAATGTCAGCACAGTCATGTTGCAACTACGCCAGCTAGTGGGGTCTAGTGGGGCTATATTAAGAAAGATGATGGCTTCTAAGAATAAGAAAGGGACAGTCTTGCTGAACTCAGTCCTGCTCAGACCAGAGGGGGGATATTGCATTCATTTCTTGGCATCACAGTTTAAACAAATAGAACTGATAAGCTGCTGGAAAGTTCATCAGAAGGTCACCAGGATGGTCAGTCAGTCAACAAGCATTTATGATATGCTTACTATATGCCAGACATTGTGCTAAGAGCAGGAGATGGGAAAAAAAAGAAAAAAATGTAACCTCTGCCTTTAAGGAACTCACATTCTAATGGATGCAAATGATGAAGGGTTTTGAGTCCATGCTGAACAAGGATGAGTTGAGAGAATGTTCTATTTAAAGAGGGGCCTCAGAGGAACATGGTTGATGTGATCACATATTTGAAGGGCTTTCTTGTAAAGGTGGGATTAGACCTGTTCTTTTAACCCCAGAGGCCAATTCCAGGGGCAAGTGATGCAAGACACAAAGGTACAGATTTAAGCTTGATGCTGGGGAAAATGTTAATAATCAGAGCTGTCCAAAAGGGGAATGGACTGCCTTGGGAGGTGGTCAGTTTCTCCTGACTGGATGCTTTCAAAAAGAGAGTTAGATTACCAAGGGCCAGTTTTGTGATAGTGAGGGTCATTTCCATAGATGGGTTGGACTAGATAGCAATTCAAGTTTCTTCCAACCCCAGAATTCTCCAAGTCTGTGAGTTTGTCTTAATGCCATCTCACTGCCCTCTGCAGAATTAATTTGCAAATTCCATGGGCCAAAGACCTTGTGACTTTTTTACATCTTTGTCTTTTTAACCCCTAGCAAATTGACTTGTTTATTTTGGTATTTAGGAGATGTTTGTTGCATTGAGCTAAATTGAATTCCTTTTAAAATTGGGACTTTTGCAAACAAAAAATAATATATGACCTCTCTCAGGATCAGTCTCCTTCTCACCCACCGAAATGCCACTGTGAGAAACATCCACCTTATGGCTGTCATCTCCTCATTGGTGACTTCCTTCATGGGATCACCATTTTAGAAAAGACCCTAGCCATGCATCGCCTTGCTACCACCAGAACTGTTTCTGGAATCTTCCTTTTAACCTACCATATTACCATCCATCTCTTTCTAGTTCCCCTTTATGCATTTCATTTTAGCAATTTAGACATCAGAAATCAGCAAATGCTACAATCAGGGCTTAGTTTACTGTTTTGATTGAATAGATTTCAGAAAGTGGTAGAGAAAATGTTCATTATGCAGGTTAAAATGGAAAGTGTTCCCCCAGGTGATACCCAGGGTCAGTTGTTATGCATTTGCCTACACACCACTGCCTTTTGGTGTTGTCTTCCATCCCTAGCATGTATGTTTGATAAGAGTCTTGTTTGCTTGGATATGTATCCCTACCACTTAGCACAATAGCTGACACATAGTAAATCCTTAATAATAACCAAATGCAATAACATGTTTACTACACTTTGGAAACCTTGAGGCAACATATTGAAGCTGGCTATGATTATAAATGTCCTTCCTTCCTTCCTTCCTTCCTTCCTTCCTTCCTTCCTTCCTTCCTTCCTTCCTTCCTTCCTTCCTTCCTTCTTTCCTTCCTTCCTTCCTCCCTCTTCCTTCCTATCTAGAAAAGTCTGTCTGAGCAAGAGCTCAATTGTGTCTTGGTAAATAAGTGAAAATAGAATGAATTGGTATGGATACAACAAAAATAGCTGATAGGGATCTGGAACAAAAGATAAGTAAGAAGATGGCAAGGGAATACCTGGCTGTTGTCCATACACCATGCAATAGCAGTCCAGAAAGATGAGCCCCACATACCCTTAAAGTTGGTCCTGGGAATATGGAAACTGCCCATGGAACAGACCTAGCCTAGTCTCTCATTTTGTATTTCTTTCGCTGACCAATGGCTCTAATTCTACCATCATAGGGATGCATAGAGTAGATGTCCTGGATGTGCCTGGGGGTCAGGTAACTGGTGTTTCCTTTGCTTAGATTGAAGCATGTACCAAAGGCTCCTTTTATTTAAACTCACTTTAAAACCACACAGCCCCTAACAGTCATAGGCCATGTAGGGGCTGTGAAATTGTCTGCATAGAGCTGACCTTCTGGAAGTAAATGCATTTGTTTCTTCATTTACTTAGCAAATTAAAGCAAGGAACTTAGTGGGAGGAACAATGGTGGATGAGACCATGTATTTCTCCTTGTATGAATGAATATATCTATAAGGTTTATATATTTTTCAAGCAGCTAAGCATAAGACCTTGTCTTGTTCCTTGAAAATTAGAAACAGCCTAGCATGATGGAACAGCTCTAACTTTGGACTCAGATGACCTGGATCAAAGTCCAGGTCTGCACCTGATTACCTGTATGGTAAGCCAGCAAGTCCCTTAATGTCTCTGCTCTCAGTTACCTCATTTCCCATACCTATAAAATGAGGGAATTTCACTGAATGATCAGTGAGATCTCTTCCAATTCCTAATCTACTATTCTAGGTGAAGAAAATGAGGATCAGAGATAAAAAGTGACTGCCCAGGTTGAAATGGCTAATAAATGTCAGAGCTGGGATTTGAACCCAGATTTACAGATTCAAATATCAATGTTATTTCACTGTCACAAAGCCTCTTTACCATTGAAGGCATTTCCATGCCTTTGTTAAGCTTTTGTACTGACTAATTCTCAGATTCCTAATTGCTTGCCAGAATCAACTTAAAAATCAATAATTTAAATACTTTTTTTTAAAAAAGAAGACATTATGCAAAGTGGTGCTAACTGGAATGTCTATTCTTCTAAGGTCACTTTGCATCTAGCGCTACAACAAAGTGATTGAATGAGTTTTAAACAGTGCAAAGAGATTTAATATATTATCTTTTCATTTACCAAAAGTAGACTGTATGCACTGATCTATCGATTTCCTTTTTAATCATGAAAAATTGCTTTCCTTAACACATAGCACATATGTCACCCAAAGTGCACATGGGTGAAAAGACTGGATGTTGAAAATACAATCATGGGAAGCATTCTCCAAACTCTACGGTTACACTCTATTTCAAAATTGGTATTTTCAAGGAATGAAACTCACTCTGGAAAAATGTATTAAGGTGTAGCCACCCACATAGCAATACCATTTCAAAGAAGCCAAAAATAATCAATTTGTAATGCTGTCCTAGGGTCAAAACCTTTCATGGAAGATGAACTGGGAATTCCAGAGACTATCAGACAGACACCATTTTTGACAATGATCCTGTAGTCCTGCACTGTGGCTGAGTACTAGGACAAACACAACAGTTAATCAGAGGAATGGATATATAATTTACAATTGGAAATTTGGAGCAAATCCATTACTATTGACTAACCCTCAGGCAGGGAACATTTATTAGCTTCCTTTTCTACAAAGAGATTAGCAAGTTCTAATCAACAAATCACCAAGAATGACAATGAGAAGAAATAGGCCAACCTCCATTTTCATGATCTTCCAAAACATTATAGTGATATCCAATTATGGAGAAATGTAAGTTTCAGTAAACCTGATCATTTAGTGGGTTATCAAGCCACACACACACACACACTCACTCACTCACTCACTAATCAACAAACAATAAGGAGAATTAGTTCCTTGAAAACATGAGCACAATCCTCTTGCTATCCTAACTCTCTATTTGGTGCATTGAAGAAAATGCAAAGAGATACCGGGCCCTGTGTAAATGCTGGTTGAATGAATGAATGTGCTGGATAATTCAATTGCTTATTCACACACCAAGTATATGAGCCTGTACTTTGTGGATAGCAGTTTCCCTCCTCCCCCATACTTCTGTCCTACTGAGTCATTCTTCATAATCATTCATACTCCTTTCCCTTTGTTTCCCTTTCCATTCAATTTTAGTCCCAACCTCCTAGACAGATGAGACTATTCTTAAACAGTTCGATGAACTCCCCGCACCAAAAGCCTCAATAACCTTTTGCAATAAGAGATTCCTGCTACACACCAAACACCACTTGAGTGGTTACCAAGGGGCAGGAGAATGGGCATCTCAGTTAGGAACTTTGTAAACTAGAGAGGACGTCCCCCAGGAAAACTCAAGGGAATGAACCACCTCTAAGGAAAAAAATGACTGTGCAAGTAGGTGTGCAATGCCCTCCTCTTCAATGGCAGAAGAGGGTAGGTGTTAATCTACTCTTCTAGCTTTATCTAACATTATTCCTCTTCACAAACTCTGTGTTTCAGACAAAGTGAATGACCTTTTGCACAGATGGGAAGCAGTGAAATATGTTCTATGTTCCTCAAAGGGTTGTGTTAGGCTTCTAGGAGACGTCAGATGTAAAATCATTTCACAAAAGTTTTTGAGATACTATCAAGTGCTAACGATCAGGAGAACCGTGTTATTATTCTTGGGGTACATTTCCAGAGGACTCTTTGGTTTACAAAGTACTTTTTGCACAATGTTCCTGTGAAATGAGTTATACAGTTATTATTAGTAATGATATCCAAGAATTATGATCATCATCACTAAAGTGTTCTTCCCTTTCACCTGGTGATTGTTCTGATTATACTTTATATTTTCCTTATTTTCCATAAAAACCAAGATTCCCACTCCCCACAATCAGGGGCTAATGTGGCTTTACTCTTCTTCATTTTCCATAATTCTTCCTATAGGGAGTGTTCAGTTGAACACAAAAGGGAGAAACGGCAAAGAATATTGTCCCAAAGCTAACAAGAGAAGTCTTTCAAAACTGTCAATATCCATTAGGAAATAGTATTAGCACCTTCTAAAGGCTGAAAGGCATGCAACAGGGCAGCCTGAATTGGGCCGAGGATCCTAGATTTGCACTTGGGCAATGGAAGCCATAGAGGAAAGGGAGAATTCTGTGGATTCACTTTGGGACCCCTGATTCCATAAGAATGATCCTCAGATTTTTCTGAGTCCTGGCTCCCAGGACACATACCCAGGAACATATACATGTGCAGAAGCCACACAAAGTGAGATGTTTGGACTAACCAAGTTGGACTTGGAAACTAGAGTGACTGGGCATGAAATCCATGACAGGCAGAATCCACCCAAAGTTAGGGGGAGACCCCAAGCTTAACTCCAGAGATTCAAATAAAGCTATGATCCAGACTTCGTTCTCAAGGACCTTATCATTTCATGGAAGATAGACAGATGGTACAACAATTACAATGTAAGAGAAAGTATGCTGAAGAAAAGAAAAAATCAAACCAAAGTGGTTTGAAGAATTTGAGGGACAAATGATTACATCCATTGGTAAGTGAAATGTGGGAGTATCATGGGGCCTTGCAAATAGATGTTAAGCCATTAAACTTTGGTGGGCTGTTCCTTAGCTGAAAATTACAAAATCCATTACTGGGCCCACATTACAAATATGTCCAGGTCCTTAGGACCTTCTAACATGTCTACTTCAGTTTCCTCATCTGTAAAATGAGGGGATTGGGCTTGGCCCCTGAAGCCCTTGCCAGCTCTAAATTAATCATCCTGTCTTCACATCATGATATTACTTTGGTAAAAGGATGTTTAAAAAATGCTTCATATTTTAGATGAATTTAATTTCCAATTTAACAATACCACAACTGACTTATTCAGTGAGAAATACAATTGCCAGATAGTTTATGATTGGGACAAGTATTGTGATCTGAATAGATATGTAACCTAATGAGATTTTTTTTTTAAATCCAAAAAAAGGTCCTATAAATATATACGCACAAAATTCATAGTTACATTTTTTTTGTAGCAAAACACTAGAAATAAAGTGAGTGTTCATTAAATGGGTAACAATTAAATAAACTGCATATGCATAAATAACAGAATTTCATTGTACCGTAAGAATCAACAAACAAGGAATTCAGAAAAAAAGAGAGATCTTAATTGATGCAAAGTACAATATGCAGAATTAGGACAAGTGCACAATGACTATGTTGTCTAATGGCAATGATTAATCTTTGTGCTAGAGAAAAGATGAGAACAGATACTTTCCTCCTTCACTGGAAGATATAGGGGCCTATGGCTACAGAATGTTACATACACTGTAAAGACTGCTATGTCTTACTTAATTGTTGGGTTTTTCTTTTTCCATCACAGAAGAAGGCTTACTGGGTGGGTATCTGGGGTGTGGCTGGAAATAATGGTGTGTGAAAGTAAAGAGTACCAAGAAAAGTGAATTGATAAAATGAGATGAAATGGTTGGGCAAAAATAAATATTGATTTGGATGGCTTTGTAAAATGCAAAATGTATTATTTAACTGTTTATTTTTTTTGAAACTTTATTCATTATGTTTCTGCTATAAAAATTCAAATGCATCATTTTTTAATCCATGATGTTTTGTTTTTAAATGGTTTTGTCATTTTGCCAGAAGCATGGGACTTTTTTTTTAATTTGGCAACCCAGCACTCACTAGAAGTGAATCCAAGATGCATTGGAAACAGATGCCATTCAATGTGTGTGTCCCTCCTATCCTTGTGATGGCTAATCAAATCACAATTGTTTCCCTGTTGGAGCCGGAGCTGTTAACGTATTGGCTTTATCACTATTCAAGCTTCTTAATTTTATCTAATTTGTCTGGTTTTTAAAAAATAGTTCTTTTTTTAAAAAATCAATTAAGTATACAAATGGACACCTGTTTTTTAGAAGCACTTGTTGGAACCAAATGATGTTGCATATCAGGTCCTCCTGGGCATATTATTCAATGACTTATTCCAGGCTAATGAGAAACTATATTTTTAATCATTTCAAACCAACGTGATTCTCTGCATTGACTAAAGAAACACTTCCCGCATGCTATAATTTCCATCACAAGTTTTGCCCCTGTAGAACTGCACAGACTATTTCAGAAAGCATGGAAAATACATGCAGACTATATTCACAGGGGCCATGACCCTGAGCCACCCCCTAAGCCAACCACAGCAACTCAGTGAAGAAGATTTTAGACTGATCATTCTTGTACTATGAATGAATTAATCTCTTTTCCTCTGGTCACTGACATGAAAAACTAAAGAACCATGAGCAATTCCTTTTATTCAAGGATGCTCCTTTCTGTATAAATGTATGAGGTATGGCATTACATGTTATCCTATTTCTTCTCCCTTTAAGGATCTAATCCTCAGAGTAATTTGATGGGCAAAGCTATAAAATTCCAATCTCATTGAGTAGTTCCAATAAGGACCATTGAGAACAGCAGGGTTGAACTCTGATAAACCATCCTGAAGATTCATTTTCTAGGGAATCCCGAACACCATGGGCTTTGAGATTTCCTAGACTTTCAGAGCCAAATGGAGTTTTGACCCAGGAAGCTCCACCGGGAACTGACAATCAAGGCATGTCTCAGTCTACTGCTCTTGCAGCAGGCCATTTTAAAAAATCATATTTATTTTTGAGATCCCAAACTCCTTAGAGCATTAACTCATTTTGTTACTTAAGGAAACAAGTTATAAAGCTATAGAATCACCTTATTCAGAGTTGCAGTCCAACCCTGAACCAAGAGTCACCCCTCTAACAGGCCTGACATGCCATCATCCAGCCTGTGTTTGAAGACCCCTGAAAAGTACAAGGCACGACCTCTCAAGGTAGCCAATTCCACTTCTGGATAGCTCAAAAATTTAGGAAGTAGTTGGCATTTCCCTACACACACTTTGACATTAAGCCTGTGTTTTCTTCCTTGCATTTTCCATTCCTTTGCTCTTCATTCTGCTCTCTTGGGCTATAGAGAACAAGTCTAATGCCTCTTTTATAAGATGGCTTTTCAAATGCTAAAACAAATCTATTCCTTACCTCCTAGCTTCCACTTCTCAAGGCTGAACACTTCCTGTAACTCAAACAAATCCTCATATGAAATGGACTCCAATCCCTTTACCATACTAATGGCCCTCTTAAACTCTGGCAACCTGAATTGATGCCAACACCTGACCAGGGCAGGAAACAACAGACCCATCGTTACTCTATTCCCGGATGCTCAGCTTCGCTTCCTGCAGCCCAAGATCACAGGAGACTTTTGGTTATCCCATTCCACTACTGACTCATATGTGCACTGCATGCCTCAGGTCTTTTTCAGACAAGTTGCTATCTAACCATGCCTCTCCCACCCTACACTTAAGGAACTGATTTTTTGTACCTAAGTATGAGACCTTACATTTATATCCATTGAATTTCATCTTATTTGCTTAGATCCAATGCTTTAGCTGCTTGGGTTCTTTTTGGATTCTGCCTCTGTCCTTTAGGGTGCTAGGCATCCATCTCTACTTTGTGCTATCTGCACACATGATGAGCAACATAGATGTGTCCCTTTATCCAATTCAATGGTAAAAATGTTAAACAAGGAGAAAAGGACCCTACATACATACCTGCTATATTCCACTATAGAACTCCTTTTATTTTGATGTTGAACTATTAACATCTCATCTTGGAGTGTGGCCATTCAAAGCAATTCCAAACCCATCTCAATTATTATCATCCAATCCCTTTCTCTCATTCCTGCCCCCCCCACCTTGAGATTAGAAAGAAACCTTATCAAATGTATTGCTAAATTCTGGGTATGCGCTGCATAGTAGAATAGTTCCCTTGATGGACCAGTTGAGTAAGCCTGTGTGAAAAGGCAACATTCTAAACATGGACTGCAAAGGGCCAAATACAAAGTGAAAGGTGCCAGGTTGGCATTGGTCTAATCTGTGGCCAAGGTCTCCCCTTTTACCTTCCCCCCTTCCCTCCACTATCCAGGGGACATCTAGAATGTCTGGTACCTTGGCACAAGAGCCAAGCATCCAAGCCTCAACTTCTTCATCTGTACAACAGGAGTAGGGGCAGCAATTAGATTTGACATTTAAGGTATGATACAGTTCTTATACTCTTAAGAATCTGTCAGAGGAGTAAGAACTGGGATAAAATGAGAAGAAAGGGGAGCATAAATGCTTGGAATCAGTAAGAGAAATGGAATGATACCTGGGAAGACAGTAAGCAAGATAGAAGAAAGGAGGAAATGGAGAAATTTGAATAGTGAAATAAGATGTTGTCCATATCCCACATGGCCATGGACCATATGCCATGAGGGAAGGTGGCAGCTGAAAGGCCTCTGGCACCTGGATGCCTGCCTCCACAAACATATGAACCACACTGCCCACCATCACCACCAGAGGCACCCTGTTTAGTGCCTCTCTGAAGGTCCAGAGAAAATCATGGCCCACTAGCGGATACAAGATTAGGTTTCAGTTATAGAATGTTTCAAATGAAATTGATGTAAAAACATTTTTTTTCTTACTGGACCATTACATAATGCCAACAGTAATAATTCTACTTCTGTAATGCTTTAAAGTTTAAAAAAAAAGCACTTGGAGTTAGGGTAGAAGAATAAGAGAAATGTGAAGAAAATGGTATATAGCTTATCATTCCCATTGTATAGAGGAGGAAAAGTGATGGGCTAACTGACTTGGCTAAGTCCCTCATGAGGAGTAGAGGCGGTGAAGTACATGAAGTCGAGTCCTCCACGGCTGGACATTTGTAGGCCCAGTACCCAATTAGGAGAACTCTAACAATGTCCTAAAGGAAGAGCACTAAGTAAGACACTGATTTACCCAGAGCCCATCTAGATGTCTATTCCACTGGCTTTTTGAAGGAAGATGAAAAATATTTTTTGAAAGAAGCCTTTCATTTTCATTTATCCAATACTATAACGTCCAACAGCATCTCTCCACCTTAGCCAAAAAAGTTCAAGAGACATAGTTTCTGGCTAATTTAATCATTTTATTAATAAGGCCAGCAGGTTATTAACAAAAGCATGGTCATTTGGCCATCTTTCTTAGACCAAAGACCCCTAATTTTAGTGGGGTCACAGTTTAGATGCCTTTTGAAGAGGAGGTGTTCCTGAGGGAAGGCAGTCAGCTGATTGGTTAACACTATGGGAGGTGGGCTATCTTGGGGTACATGAGTTAGGTCACTCAAATCTTGGTAAAAGAGATATCGATTTCCATATCACCTGTCTTGATAATAGGTCTTTCCCTAGGTCTGTCTGGGCAAACACAGTGAGCAGGAATACACCCATTAACCCATACTTAGAATTGATTTTACTATCTTATTAGATCTTGGCCTGGGTAGATCTCTAAGAGAGATTTCCCACACTGGTGAGTTTCTGGATGAGAAAGTAGAAAACGGAAAAATCTTGGTCCTAATACAATAATTAGTTATTAAATACGAGAGAAACATTCATTTTTCATAAAAGCCTCTGAATCCACTCCATCCTAAAGCACATACTTCTCAGGCCATCTGAGCAATGAGGCGGACCTAAGTGCCTACAGCAAATCTACCATATTTTTATTAAAGTAGAGATGATTTCCACCTAGAAGGCTTCTCGCTTCATTCCCTTTGGTAAGTTCATCCTTTTGTGGTATTCCAACCACTGGCCTTATTATAACAGGAATACTTTGACAGAAAACACTCCCATTGTTGTAGAACTGAAATTGATTAATAAAATCCACTCATATCCAGTGAAAGAAGGTCTTTGAGTCCATAACTCTGGAATAACAAAAGCAGGACTCTTGAGGATATGTTTATGGATAGAATGAAAACAATTATTCCTACTCTCTTTTGCAGTAAAAAAATTTAGAGTTCTTTCACTTTTTAAATACTCTCTTAAGTACCTTTCCAAAACAATTAGGCAGCTGCCTGTACTAAGAGGTGACAGTCAAGATGGACAGTCATAGTCTTTCTTTGAAGCAGGGACTGGGGCCCCTTTCGGAGAGTCAGTGTGATTTCCTGGAAAAAGCACAGGGCTGGTCCAAGTCTGGAGACCTGATTCCAAGCACTGCCTCTATCACTCATTAGCTATATGACTTCTGCACATGGTATAAAATTCCCTCAAGAGAATTAAAGCTACATAAAGGCAGAAAGTGTGGGCCTTTTGAACTTAGCTTTCTCCTCCAAGCACCTAGCACAGGATCTTGCAAGTAGCAGGCTCCTGATAAATGTGTGTTGATTTGGCTTGGATTCGACATGAAGAAGTGAATGTTCACTGGACATAAATTTCCTCATTTGTAAAACTGGGATAATAATCACAGCCCTATGAACCATAGGATGGTTGTAAGGGGAGAAAATGGAATAGTAGAGCCCTTTGCAAGCTGCAACTGGTTATACAAGACAGTATCTGCAGAAGCACCTTAGCGTGCAAGCATGCTTAGCATGAATTTCAGAGGCACAGAAAAACATTTGTGATAAATGACCCTTTTAGAGGAAAGTAGCTCTTTCTCAAAACTCAGAACAGGGAATTGTAAAAATGCTCTGATTATCATTTAAAAAAATGACCATAATAATTCATGCCATGCTGCTAGGGCAAATGAGCAAAGGCATGTGAGATTCAGGTCACGGATTCCCCTTACAGAAGCTGTGCCCCCACGTCCACTGCTTTACGTGAGTGCAGCCTGCTGCATGAACGGAGTCTGAGGGACCCACTCTACATCTAATCACACATCCTCCATGTCAGAGTCCAAAGAGGGAACAAAGCCAGAATCAGGGAATGAATCAAACCAGCTCCCATTTCTGGAACTTTTAAGTTTCACAAAGAAATTGTATCATGACCATCCCTTGAAGGAGAGAATGCAATGAACACGGTCCTTTTTCCGCAGATGAGCAATCAGAAACACTGGCAGGCTAGGAGCTACCTACAGTTGCATAGCCAGGAAAAATGAGACGTAGCATGGAAATCTGGGACCTTTGTCTCTCATCCCAGGGCCTTTTCCAGTGTCAAAGTTGGAGTCAGTTGGGCAGAAACATTTACTCAGCCCAGGTTGAGTACCAAAATACACCTGCACCAAAAATGTTATTATCAAGAGAAACCCAGAGGCCTATAGGAAACAAGTGGAAGGGGGAATGAACATTTATTAAGCCCATACTGTATGCCAGGTGCTGTGCTAAGCATTTTACAAATATGATCTCATTAGATCCCCACCACAACCCTGGGAGGTAGGTGCTATTATTATCACCATTTTACAATGAAGGAAACTAAGGCAGGCAAAGATTAAGTGATTTACCCAGGGTCACAGAGCTGGTAAAAGTCTGAGGCCAGATTTGAATTCAGATCTTCCTGACTGTAAGCTCAGTGCTCTGTGTGCCATGCTAGGTTCCACCTAGATGCCTCTAAAAGAAGACCAAGATTCCCAAAAGATCTCATTCATTTATTCATTCATTTGACAATTTCTAATAACTTAGTATGCTCAGGGGTAAAGGCCCCTCATCCCAAGGAATTTTTCATTTATGGGAGAAAGAGAAGTAGAAAGGATCATGATGTATGGGTGACATAAACATAAAGAAGTGGCAGAAGGGGAGATCCCTTTCATGGGAGTGGCAAGGAGGGCCATCAGGGAAGGATCCAAGGGGAAGATGAAAATTGAAGGAGGTCTTGAAGGAAGAGCAGAATGTGCAGAGAAAGATATGGTGCAAAGGTATGGGAGCTGAGGCCTGGTAGGAATGTAGAGAGCAGGGTATGTACAGGGACCAGGGAGCAATCCACAGTCCATGGGAAAGAGACACTTCTCTTAGGGTGGCATCGTAATTTCTTCACTACAACTCTGCTTATTACCCTGATTTATCTCCACCCCACTCCCCAAGCTCCAA
This sequence comes from Phascolarctos cinereus, assembly GCF_003287225.1. Classification (NCBI taxonomy): domain Eukaryota; kingdom Metazoa; phylum Chordata; class Mammalia; order Diprotodontia; family Phascolarctidae; genus Phascolarctos; species Phascolarctos cinereus. The sequence continues at coordinate 5,141,595 of NW_027556402.1, read as the reverse complement.
AGCTCCAAGAGGTTTCAATATTTTCCATTCCAAAGGCAAGAAGGAAAGGTGTCAAGGTCCTGACAGAGGAAGAGATGAAGGAGTCAAATGTTTCCTGACGGTTAGCAGAAGGAAAGGTCCACAATTATCCTGGCTATGTGGCCATCAGTGCAGGGTAGAAACATAGCCATTAGGGGACTGACCTCATGTGGAGAAATTGTCCCTGAAGGTGAAAAAAGGCCTAGCTCTATTCTAGCACTGTATTAGTATTCATGAGCTCTGTGTGTCTACACAGTCTAATATGATGAAAGCATGACATTATAGGAGCTTGTGAAAGGGAACCATCTACCTTAGGGAGGTTGGCAAGCCTACCACACATGAGGGTAAATTGAAAAGCTCTATTTTGCCTTCTGCTGCAAGAAAGCTGAGAGAAGCTTGTAATTTAGAGTGGGAAGCCGAGTCAAGCAGGAAAGGAGTAATTCCAATATTGATATAATACAAGCCATCATCAGAGAAGGTAAATCAGTCTGGGGGCTAACACAGCAGACACATTTACTAGGATTGTCTCTCTTCTCTTCTCTCTGTCTCCAGGATAAGGATGAATCAATTAGCCCCCGACATACAGTGACCTTGACAGCAATAGCTCTGAACAGAATATGCTGAGGCAGAGAGAAAAAAGAACGGCAGGGAGAGGAGTGTTCAGAAATCCACTGCCAGCTGCTTTTCTGAGCAATCCTTCACTCTGAACCATGATGCCTGTGACTCACTTCTAGCCAAAAATAGCTCAGTTGAAAGGATATACACCTCTCCTTGATGTAAATAAACAAAGCTTTCTCAGATGCAAAGAGAGGAGGCAAGGAAATGCAGAAAGAGCGACTTTGCTTTTGAGGATGTTCTCAACAGTGAGTAAACAAACATTAACAAGAGCAAGGATTGACTAGCACCTCCTTCCTGAAAAGAAAGCTGGCCCAGCACTGCATCACCCCCCCAAAAAAAAGTGGGATGGTTTTTAAGACCAGCTAACTTTTAGAGACACAATAAAAAGGCAGCAAAGCAACTGTCCACACTGAGAGTGCCGTATCTAGGAGGGCAACTGTCATCAAATCCTTCACCTGGGGAATCTAAGCAACTATTCTGTGGTGCTTGGATTTTTTTAAATAAAGTTTCAGATCAAGTGCCACTTTCCACATTAAGCTTTTTCTGACCCTCCCCCACCCCTAAGCTGTCGGTAAATTCTCCCATAGGGTTGTATGTATTTACTTTGGGGATATAAATGCAAATGTGTGTGTGTGTGTATATGTATACACACACACACACACACACACACACACACACACACACACACACATATATGCATATGTGTGTATACATTCATGAGTGTAAGTTGTTCCCCCAGGCAAATGGGAGCTCCTTGGGGGCAAGGACTCTTCCATTTCCTTCTCTTTGCATCACCACCACTTATCAGAGCATCTAACACATAGTAGGCACATGACTGATGAATAAAATGAATAAATTCTTTCACAGCCATCACTTTCAGCCTCTTGCCCAAACCTAAAATGGGATGATATAACCTCACAGTAGCCCAGCTCTGGACCCAAGGATTATTCTCAGGAGCTAGAAATCTTCTCAATGAATGAGAATGTGATCAAAATCCATCTCCATCCCTTGGAGAAAGGCATAAAACCTGTATGGGAAGTATAATAACTTATGACACTCCATTGGAGGAGATTTGCCTTCAAGAAAAATGTCTTTATCCTTTATTATGTACTTTTTCCATGGTCTTAATCAATAAACCATGTATTTTTTAAAATACCCCAAACTCAACTCAGTACATTTCAGAGGGTCCTTCCAGGGAGCACATGTTTGCCTCCTGGCCTCTAAGCCAGCCTACTCTAGGCAGAAAGGTGCCCTATCTTTTCACTGAAGCATCATATTTCACATGAGACAAAGGAGTAACCTTGCCGCCCATGCGGAACTGTGCCTGCCTTGGGATCTGCACACTCTGCACTGCACGGCTTGTTCCAGGCAAGCCTGTCGCATCTGGTGGCCAGGTGGGAGAGGCTGAGGATGTCGTGATGTCTGTCAGCCCTTTAATGGTGCTCTGGGGATCTGAGGGAGATACAAAGTGGTGTCTGCACAAAAGGACTTGCTTTTCTGATGGTACCTGGAAAACAAGCCTTTCAGTAGGTTTGTCTCTGACCAGAATGGGTGTTGGTGAAGCGAACGTGAGGGAGACTTCACAACAGCCAAACTAAGTTCTCTGTGCTGGTGCCGCTCTGTCTCACACTGAACAAAATCCTCAGGGTATGTGTGTGGGGAGGGGCAGAGTTATTTTATTTTTCTCCCTGATGTTTGGGGTGGGGGAAAGAAGGGTTTCATAGTAACATTTCCCTTTCTTCCTGAAAGGGAAAAAAACAACTCTGAGGGAATATATAAGTACTAGATTTAGGAGATTTTTTTTGTTCTCATTTTTCTCTACTAAATACCTATCCATCCCAAAGAAGGGTGGAGCTCAGAGACAGAAATAAAAGACAAGAGATACATTCAGAAAACTGTTGGAAACTTCTTTTCATGCAAAAGTTTAGGACCAAGTGACTTCACAGGATTTCATCCTTGTCTACCTTTCCTCTGCTGCCAGTGGGCCTACTCAGCAGCTGGACAGCGGCTTTCTGCCTACGTCCAGAGGCTCAGCGCCTTTCAGAGCCTGTTACACTGAACTGGGGCAATCAAGGTACAGACTAAAAGGACACATCTCCAAAAAAACCTAGGTATCCTGCAGGAGGATGGGGCCCAAATGTCTGTCAAGGCAGCTTCTTAAACACTTGATCGCATAAGACTGGCCTAACTGGAGAAAGCACAGACAGAACTATGCAGTACCCTGAATATTCAACAAAAGCACTTCCTAAGCAAAAGCTGCCAAAGTACAGGTGGAGACAGCAAGGAGCCTTAGGCACTGGCTAAGGAACTTGATGAAGTTAACAAGAGGAATTAGCAACAGAACCAAAAGGGCAACAGAGTCAATCCTTGCTAAGATGGGGGGGAAGGGCACATGCTGAATGAAAAAGACAATGAGGGCAGAGGTGATGTTGGCCAGGAATGGGTACCAGGAAGGTGAACAGAAGGTAGAGAGAGGAAATCAGCACCAGGGAAAAAGAAATCAAAAAGCTGCCTGCTCACTGAGCATTCAAGTCCAACTCGGGAATATGGAGCATCTTCTCTGGGATGTAAAAGGAACCCAGTTATCCCACATAACTCAGGAAGTAGTCTTGCCCTCTACTATTCAGTATGTTTCATACCCCACAAAAGGTGCTTAGAGAGCCTCTCCTGGCAAGGTAGGATCTCTGGCCACAGAGGGCTGCTGCTGCTGCTTCATGAAGCCCTCCCAGCATTGTTTCACACAATGTTCTTCATTTTTTTTCCCCAAGAGTTTACAAAATGCTCCCACTAACTCTTTAGCAACAGCCCAGGCATCTTTGTCAACATGAAATGCAATTTAAAATGTAGAGAAAAGGGGAGGGAAAACTATTTGCTTTGAAAATATAATTTCTGTTCCCCTCCCTTCAGCATGCTCTCTCTCTCTCTCTCTCTCTCTCTCTCTCTCTCTCTCTCTCTCTCTCTCTCTCCTCTTCCCCTTCATTTTCATTTCTTACTTACAAACTTTTGTAGCACTTTGGAGATTCGTTTCAGTGGTTGGTGGCTGTGATGCTGTCATAGGTGCTTTTCCCTCAGAGTCCTGGGTGGGTAGAGGAAAGGAGGGTGCAGCAGAAGGCAGCAGAGAGAAGGCTAATGAAGGGTTCTGTGGGGATGGTGGTGCCAAAGGGTCAGAGGGCACTCGGGAACTGCCGCCCTGCACTGTAACACCCTGTACTTGGCCCTTGGCTTCCCGGTGGTCCCCAGGGAAAGAAGGTGAGGGGTAAGCCTCTGAGGAGTCCCAGATGGTAGAGGCAGCAGTAGGATCCACAGCAGTAATAGGGTCCTGGCCTATCCTTCCTGGATCGAGGTGAGTAGGGGTGTCATACTCAAATATTTTGTCCACAAACACCCACTTGAGACCAGCGATGCAGAGGCAAAGGCTGACCAGGCAGGCCAAGATGGGCACAATGCAGATCTTCTCAGAGTTGAGGCAGCCCCGCAGTCGTTCAGCCTCCAGACAGACACAGCAGGGGATGGCCAGGCCCACAATGGCCCCTTCTCCCCCATCCTCAGCCTGGGCCCCTGGCATTGCCTCAGCTGAGGGGAGCCCATCCAGAGATGGATCTGGACTCAGCTCAGAGGAGGGGCTGGGACAACTCTCTGCAGCTCCCTCCGACATGTCTGAAGCTCCCGGCTCTACAGGCTCACTTCCAAGAGGCCTGGACTCTCACCACCAGGCAGGGCCCCCCCCAACAAAATGAGACAGCATCTTAGAGGGGAAAATCAATAGGTTGTCTTTGGCCAAGACCATGATCCAAATCAGGACGAGTTGAGGAGAAAATGACCGGGGGAAAAGAAGAAAAGCAAAAACTCTTCCTGACAACTGGGAAAGGAAAGTGATTAAGCAATTATCCAGTGTCTGCTCCTGGGCCACTTTTCTAGTTTCCGTAAATACCTCTGAGCATCCTGGCTCTGCTCTGAAACAGGGCGAAGAGGAAATCAAGGGGAAAAAAAGAGAAAGCAAAGCAAAACACCAGCCAGGCGCTGGTCAATTAAGTAAACCAGTAGCCCAGTGCAAAAGACAGGGCTCTCACCTGGACCATCTGAGGCTGGGGTCTGCTGAGCGGAGGAAAACAACTGGCATTCAGGAAGAGCAAAAGGCAAAACCCTGAGAGCAGGAGCAGCCGCAGGGGCAGGAGAGGCGGCAGCGGCAGAGGCAGAGGCAGCGGCGGCGGCAGCGAGGGGAGCGGCAGCTCAGGCAGTGGTAACAGCATCCTGGTCTGTTTCAGCAGCGGCGGCAGCGGACAGCGGCTGCAAGGGGCTGAATCATTAGCGAGCAGCAGGTGCCTGCTCTACGCGCATCCCTGCAAACAGCGGCATCGTAGAGCTAGGCTAAAGGAGGAGGGCTGGGGCCAGGAGGGCTGGGTGCCTCCCTGCCCCGCCCCCCACCCGCCGCGCGCACACACTCCTCTTTGTCCTTCTGGAGGGAGGCAGGAGTACATAGGCACTTTCCGTCTCTCCAGCTCCTTCCTTCTTCACAGTCCCTTTCTCCTGGTCATCTACACTCTCAGTGCCCTTCTATCTGCTCCCTCCTCTCCTCTCTTCCATCCACCACTCCTTCTCTCTCTCTTTCTCTGTCTCTTTCTCTGTCTCTCTCTCTTCTCTCTCTCTCGTTCTCTCTCTCTCTCTCTCTCTCTCTCTCTCTCTCTCTCTCTCTCTCTCTCTCTCTCTCGTTCTCTCTCTCTCTCTCCTCTCCTGAGTTCAGTTAAATCAGTATACCCAGCAACACAGGACTACCAGTGCCAGTGACTTCCTATTTTATCCAATTAGAAGGAATCAAGGCCATGGAATCAAAGACGAGCAGGCAGGCAGTAGTTCTGCTCAGTCTCCATCCCTCCCCCACTCCCTTTCTCCTTTTTACTCTCCTCCTTTCCCTCTAGTACCCCTTTCCAAGCTCCCACCACAACCTTGCTTCCCCTCAGGCATATTAGTTCTTTTCCTTTGAGCCAAGGTTAGGTCAGGAAAAGGCAGCAATCAATGTCCTCCATCTAACAAAGCTGGGTTGGGAGGGGATGTAGGTGGGACCTCATGGGCTGAAGCAAAGGCTTAGCAAAGTCTGATATTTGATCCATCCCTAGAGAGGGAAGCTTTGCAGTAGCAACTTCTTCCTGCCTGCTGCCTGCAGATTCTGCTCCTTCTTAGCACTCTAATAAGGTTCATTCAGGGAGAACTCTAGGTGTTACTTGACTTTCTTCTGGCCATTAGAAAAATGCTACCATGGACAGTCCCACAATCATACTATTAAGAATACGAATAGTTTAGAAAACACCTTTAATTTGTTTTGCATGGATTTCGAAATAAAATGCTTTTATGGAGTAAAAGTAGTCTACCCAGAGGACCTCAGTCTAGTTCCCTGAAATGGCCCCATCTCTTTGAGCCCTCACTATGAACCTCCTCCTCCAGAATGCCCTCACTTTAATAATAGTCAGACAGTAAGTCAGTGAGTTAGGGAGCTAACACTACCAATTCTTGACCTGTAATATTCCAAAGGGGCCTGATTTCTCAGGCTTATATACCATCCATTCCTATCACCAACAGAATGTTCAAGTACCTACAATAAGAAACATATTCCATATGTATATGAATAAACTCTATGGAGCTCCCTTTCTTCTCTTTTGTTTTATTTATCTACATTTACTTTTTTTTATTAGGCAATTGGGGTTAAGTGACTTGCCCAGGGTCACACAGCTAGTATGTGTCAAATGTTTGGTCTGAGGCTGGATTTGAACTCAGGTACTCCTGACTTCAGGGCTGGTGCTCTATCCTCGGTGCCACCTAGCTGCCCCCATGTACTTTTTTTCCAAAGTAGCAGCTGTTCCAGCACTCAAAGAGATAAAAAGTCTGTGATAGAGATCCCAGACAAGAGTGGCAAAACTGCCACTTAATCTACTGACTTCTTCACCAGGACGCTTCAGTGGATTCCTAGGAACTCTTTAATCTACCTCTGCTAATAGGAGACTAAAAAACACACTTCCTGAGCTCATGCTATTTTATCATTGAGCACATCCTGGGAGCACCAGTTTTTCCTTTGAAAACTGACATTGATGCAGTGAATTACAACTGTTTCTGTGCTCTGTACATCTTGAGAACTCCTAAATATTTAAAAAATTCTAAACAGGCACAAAATCATTCTGATGCCATTTTTTCAAGATGTATTTATTCCACAATTATAAATGATTCAAAGTATGCTAATCACCAAGTGATGGTGGCAGTCCTGTAACTTCCAACATGTCAGAGCCAATTGGCCTGACTGAGTCAAAGCTCCAAAAAAGAGAATTATGCCTAGATCCCCCTCAACAAATCCTGAAGCAGTAAGATGAGAGCTGCAAGCATCCTAAAGTCATTTGTTTCCATTATTATATTTTGATTTAGAACACCTCCTGATAAATGCATATTCCGAGGATCTGTGCTTTTTGGTAAGTAAGCTAAACCCCTCCACTGATGTAGAGCATAACCTGCCTGTGGGTCAGTGCATAAAGCCTAAAGAGTTGCCCCACACTCATAAAAGTTGAATAACTTACCCAGGGGTTAAACAGCTAGGGTACTTCAGGGGTAGAATTTGAACTCAAGTGATTCTAGCTCCAAACTAGACAATCTCTCAACTAAACTAAGTTGAGGCCAATTAGATAGCACAGTGGATGCAGCTCTGAGCCTGGAGTCAAGATGACAAGTTCAAATCTTGCCACAAACATTTACTAGCTGTGTGACCCCAGGCAAGTCATTTAACCTCTATCTGCCTCAGTTTCTTTAACAGTAAGATGGGTAATAGCACCTCCCAAGGTTGCTGTGATGATCAAAAGGAGATAATATTTGTAAAGTGCTTAGCATAGTTAAGTACCCAGAGCATAGTAAGTGCCATATAAATGCTGCCTATTACGATGATTATTAAACAGCTTGGTCTCCCTCTCCATAAATCTTGTATTCAAGGATATAAGTGAGTACATATGTTGCCAATATATTTAATAAAGAATATGAAAATCCATGTTCATCAAAACCTGTCAGTTCCTTTAGAGGTTTTGAACTCAGTGTTGAAGGCTTAGAATCACTGAAGAGTTAGGGAAATAATCAGGCTTTCAAATAATTATAATAGTAATCACAACTTGTCCTTGACTATCGTTGACACTGTTCAGTCATGTCCAACTCTCTGTGACCATATCTGGGGTTTTCTTGGCAAAGGTACTGGAGTGGTTTGCCATGTTATTCTACAGTTAATTTTGCAGGTGAGAAAACTGAGGCAAACAGGTTAAGTGATTTTCCCAGGGTCATACAGCTATTAAGTGTTTGGGGCTGGATTTGAACTCAGATCTTCCTTTCTCCAGGCCCAGAGCTCTATCCACTAGGCCACTTAGATAATCTCTAGATTATCCATTTTACATAGAATACTCCCTTCTCTTCCCCTTACTTTCAGATCCAACAATAGGAATGTTTGAAACACGTTTTGTTCATTTCCTCCATTGTTAAAATCTCAGGATCTTGCTCTCCTCCTTGGTGAAATGATGGAAATATACTAAAAGTCTTCCAAAGGGCCTTCCAGTTTTATGTTCTATGAGCCAACAATATGACTGGAGTAAGTTTTAGATAGACTTCTGCTATTATAAATGATAATAAATGACATTCTGTGTTGCTTTATGTTTTTCAGAACATTTTGTATACACTAACTCATTTCCTTCTTTTACAGACCCAATGAGAGAGTCACTGCTGGCATTTCCATCTGCCACTCATGTCCAGTTTATCATCTACACAACTTGCCTGTACATGGTCATGTGAATCTTCCCTCCTCCATGACTGTGGCCTCCTCAAGAGCTGGCCCAGTCTTTCCCCTTTCTTTGTTGCCCCATCATTTAGCACCACCAGGCATAAAATAGGCACTTAAGGAATGCTTGTTGACTGACCAGCCCCTGGCCATACAATGAGCACACCTCACGGGCAGGACTAGAACCTCTCTCTTTTGACATCAAGCCCAGAAATCTTTGTGCTAGGCCAACTACGTATGCACAAGAAACCAGCAGTAATGAACCGAATTTGAAAGAATGTTAAGCATGTGCTACTTCTCCATGAGCAGCTAGCATCCACCCTCAAGATATTCACTAGTACTTACAGTACTGAGTATATTCTAGAGATAAGAAGCTGTACTGGGTCTATTTCTGATCTCATATTAAAAATTCTCTGCTCTTATCAAGGAAATTGAGACAGTGTCCAAAGACATCTCAGAGGAGGCTCTTTTGAGGAAAAGCAAGGCAAGATTTGAACTCAGGGCTTCTTGACTAAAAGTCTAAGAAGATATTTACTGTGCCTCTCTACAAGCTATGTGTGTGTTTTTCTAAAATAAATCAAATGATGAGAACAAGGAACTATTTGTTCTTGCCATCTGTTTAACTAACCTCAGAGTTAAGTAAAAATGTTGGGCGATTGGATCTTTTTTGTCATAGCACCATAATAGAAGAGGGAGACAGAGGTGAGCCTTCTCTAATGTAGTTTGTAAGTAGCCCTAAATGTTCCTTGGCTTTCAAAAGAAGAGCGTTAAAAGATTGAGCTAATAATTCTCAAAAGTTACGGATATTGATCAGAAGGCACTCACTTTTAGCCTCTCAACACGTGGCTCAAATTGTCATCTCCAAATCTAAGTACCAGAAAGGACTTTCTTCAAATCCAATCCAACCCAAGGAATACTAATTAAACACCTGCTGTAGGCGTGTAACTGTGCTGCGATCACTGGGAAGTCAAAGGGAAAATGAAAACAGTCCCTACCTTCCACCAATTACAAAGGAGGTTATGGGGAGCAGAAAGGGCACTAGGCCTTGTTTCAGAGCATGTGGATTCAAATCCTGATTCTAATCACTGTGACTCCAGGCATGTCCCTTCTCTTCCAAAAGGAAGGGATAGGTCTGGATGACTTTAGAGGCCCTAGCCAGATAGAAAGTGAAAAGCACATAAGCACACAGACCTCTAGGTAGTAAGGAGACAAAGAACTGCTGCTTGGGATACACATGGTTGGAATCTACCTAGGATGTAACATGTGGGAGATCTCAACAGGGAGTTTGTTTGTTTGTTTTTAAATGTCATTTTTGAGAAATGAACATTCTTTTCCTTTCTTGATGTCTTTGTTTTTGCAAAACATTCATCTGCCACCAGCTGCACTGTTTGGATTCAATCTTCCCCCTCTTCCCCTCCTCAGGAAAAGTTCACCACTAAGAGACACCGCCACGCAGATTGGCTCAGCCTTGGTACTCACCTCTCGTCAGCAGCCCTCAATAGGTTTAGCCCCTCTAATTGAAGGGATGGAGGAAGGGGGGAGCAAAAACTCCCTCCCAAAGCCCTCAGTTAAAGAGGGCTCTGAAGTCCAAGCAACTCTTCCTTTTCCTCCAGCTGCACTTGTTCAGATATGGCTCTGCCAGCATTATGCTCTTCAATGGCTACTTTCTTTTGTTGTTTTTTGTGTGGTCTTCTCTCATAAGATCAAAAGCCCCCAGACAGCAGACTGCCTTTCTTTTTCTTATTTGTGTCCCCTGCACTTAGTGTGGTGTTTGGCACACAGTAGAGGCTTAATACAAGTTTACTGTTTTCATTTACATCCATTTTTGCACCTAGAGCTGAGTCTTTGCCTACTCATCAAGTGACTGCAGGTAACAAACTTTTTTTTTTTAAGAAATAGAAAAGGAAGGGGCAGCTAGGTAGCACAGAGGATAGAGCACTGGCCCTGAAGTCAGGAGGACCTGAGTTTAAATCCAGCCTCAGACCACACACTTGACACTTACTAGCTGTGTGACCCTCGGCAAGTCACTTAACCCCAACTGCCTAAAAAAAAAATAGAAAAGGAGTTTAGAAAAACCAAATGATACCTCAACGATGTCTGACAGCGAAGATAGTATTTCACACAGGGAGTCGCCTTGCGGTAGTGCTGTGCCACAGGGGGTAGGACCTTGGGCCTGAAGTCATAAAGTTGTGGTTGTTGTGGTTGTTCAGTCCTTCAGGCTCGTCCATGACCCCGTGGACCACAGCACATCAGGCCCTTCTATGCCCCACTGTCTTTGGAAATCTATCCAATTTCATGTTCATTGTTTCCATGACATCATCCATCTATCTCATCCTCTGCCATCTCCTTTTCCTTTTGCCTTCAACCCTTCCCAACATCAGGATCTTTTTCCAATGAGTCCCATCTTCTCATTATGTGGCCAAAACCAGCCTCAGATATTTATTTGCTTTGTGACCTTGGGGAAGTCACTTATCCTCTGTCTGCCTCAGTTCCCACAACTCTAAAATGGGTATAATAGAACACCTACCTCCCAGGATTATTGTAATGTAATAATATTTGTAAAGTACTTAGCACAGTACCTGGCATATAGCAGGCACTATATAAATGCTGGCTATTGCTGTTGTGATCACCACCATCATCATCATCACCAGGGAGAGAGGAAACGTGCATATTCTCAGCGTCAGGAAATTCTACTATCCATGGTATGGAGCTACGTATTTCCTAATAAATCAAGTCACATCAACGAGAAAATAAATGACGTGAAAGGAGAGGGGCCGTTCATGCACCAGAAGGGAGGAATACAGGGCGGACAGCCTTAGTGCAGCCCCGGTATTCATGAAATATTAAAGGAACCACAGGAAAATCACCAATGGACCAGAGATGCTCCATAGAGTATTCAGGGAAACCCATGAACAAAAAGTGGAGAGGCCACTGGGATATGGATGAGCTAAGATCTACACTAGAGGAGAGAGAGCCCCATTCTAGAAGGTCACAGAGTCATCCAAGCCATCTAAGGTCATGTCACAGTGGGTTTCAGGAAAGACTCAAACCCTAGGAAGGAAGTCAAGTAAGCACCTCCCAGGCACTGTGCTAGATGCTAGGGAAATGAGGCTGAAAGTGAACAGTACCTGGACCCCAAGAGCTCCCAGTATATCTGGGCAGGCCACATATACATGTATCAATAAATCTAAAATAAGTCAATTCAAACATATCTTCAATAGAGTATTTTTTCTGGGTAGGAGGAGGGGAATACACAAGTGAAGGGTTGGGGAAGGGGCGGAGTAGGAGCCACATGATTGATCCATACATTAGTTTTGTCATCTAAATGGACTGACTGCTCCTTGAAGGCAGATGCTACATGTTACATAAGTCCATTGATCTTAGTATCTCCCATCACGCTTAGAACATCGTTGGCCACATGGTGCTAGTCAGTTTTTTATTCATTCTTGGCTCTAGAAGACAATGTCCTCTTGAGCAAAAAAGTAAGGGAAAAAAAAAACAGGAAAGAAGAAGGGACAAGACAGGACAGGACTTGGGGCTTCTGAAGGACCAGAAGCTCAATGTTAGCAAATGGAAAAAAGCAAATTCAGTCTTAGGCTGCCCCAGTAGCACTGAAGCAGAGACAGGGATGGTCCTGTTGCGCTCCCCCCAGATCAGACCACACCTGTAGAAGGGTGATCAGTTTTCAGTCCCATTTTAAAGAAGGGATGAGTTGGAGCACTTTCAGGAGTCAGCCAGAATGGGGAGAGGATTGCAAACGTTGCCATCACACTATGGATTGGACAAGTTTGAGGTTTTCAGACTAGAGAAGGAAACTCTGGAAGAAGAGGCATGAAGGGGACTGCAAGTAACTGAAGGGTTCTTGAGGGGGAGAGGGACTGGGTTTCTTTAGCTTTTCTCTAGGTTAGAACCAGGGACAATAAGTGGATAGTTTAGGAAATTAGATTACAGCTCATTACTGAGGGGAATCATTGTTCAGTCCTTTCAGTGGTGTCCGATTCTGCGTGACCCCATTTGGGGTTTTCTTGGCAAAGATAGTGGAGTGGTTTGCCATTTCTTTCTCCAGCTCATTCTGCAGATGAGGAGCTGAGGCAAACAGGATTAAGTGACTCACCCAGAGTCACATAGCTAGTAAGTGACTAAGGCCAGATTTGAACTCAGGAGGATGAGTCTTCCTGACTCCAGGCCTGATACTCTATCCACAGTGCCACCTAGCTGCCCCCACAGAGGAGAAGAGGGGAATCAAAAACAAAAAGCAACAATTGCCTAACAATTACAAGTGTCCAAAATGGAATAAGCCTTCTTGGGAACTCCCATCCTTGGATGTCTTGAGGCAGAGGCATGTTGTCTGTGATGCCATCCCTAGGACTGATGCTGCAGGCAGGTATTAGCAAAGACCTCTGAGGCCCCTTCCATTTCAGGAAGGCTATCATTCTTGCTGATTTCCTAATTGATCAATTCAAGGAACACTGTGCTTTGAGATCTTTTCATTCAAACCTGTGTACCATGTGAGTTCCCTTATGAGTGAGAACTGATGACTAGGATTAAAATGTACCTCAGGGAAATCTTGGCATGACTTTGCTGGGCCCCTCGTTCTTCCCCTAAAAGTAGTACTGGATATTAAGTGGCAGAGAAGCAGAGGCAGAGGTATAGTGGAAAGAGAATTGGCTCTGGGGTCCCAGGGCCTGGGCTTTCATCCTGCTTCTGACACTTAGTACCTATGTGACCCTGGACAAGTCAACTGACTTCCTTGGACCTCAGTTTGCTCATCTGTAAAATGGAGAAGCTGACCCAAACAGCCTCCAATTCTCTGATCACTTTCCCTTCTTGGCCATGTCTCAATTTGGGCAGTTTCCATTTTGTTTAATTCTCTGTGAGAGTCTGTATCTAATGCTGAGTGAGTGGATGTCTTTGACTCTCCTCCTGCAACATGGTGATCAATGCTGTCTGGAACACTGTATTCTTCATGAGGCCTCTGCTCGTTTATGCACAAGATCCCGGAAGGGGTGGGAGAGCAGTAGATGTGCTGGGGCTCTATGTAAATGTCTCCAGTTTGGGGCTTCCAATGTTGAGGAGTTGGCAGAAGGGGGCAGAGGGATATATTTTATCAGGGACCTCTCCATCCTTCTTTTAGCCTGTGTATTATCAAGAAAGACAAGGAAACTTGCCAGACCCACAGGATTTTAGTGCAGGAGGGGACTTCAGAGATCATAAATTACATTTTTAACGTGAGTGGTCCTTGTTTTTTTACATAGAGAAACTGAGGCACAAATGTGACTTGCCCAAAGTTACATGAACGATCATAGGAGTCTGAGCTGGAAGACCATTTATTCCAATCCCCTCATTTTACAAAAGGTACTGAAGCCCCAAGAGGGAAATGAATTGTCCAGTGTCACAAACAGAATTGAACCCCATACTCATCTCCTCCAGTCCAGTCCATCCACAGGGAAGAGAGGGGAGGGGAAGGGAGATCTGATTTTTGTCATCAGGAACTTGAAAAATAACATGCTCATCTTCATCTCCTGCTCCCTGGATGGCAAGATTGTGTGTATGCATGCATGTGTGTATGTGTGTACGTGCATTATGTACGTGCATATTTCTATGTATTGTGTGTACACATGTGCAATGAATGTGGCTGTGTGCTCATTTACGTTTATTTATAAATTGCTCGCTTATACATGCTCAATAGTGTGTTTGCTTCGTGTTCATGCATGTGGCCATGTATGTATATAGATGTGTGTGTGTGTGTGTGTGTGTGTGTGTGTGTGTGTGTGACTGTGCTAGGTCTCACCACTCCATGTCTTTAGTTTAAAGGGCAGATGCCAGCCACTGTATTCATTTGCGCTCCTGTCTGATCACTGGCAAAGAAATCAAAGCTTAGTTACAAAAGTCAAGAATCTTGATGAACATGGAAGGCTCTTGGAGAGAAGGGGGCACATTTCAAATGGGTAAAGCGCCTTGAACATTTCAAAGCAGCATGTAACTGTTAGGCATGACTCTGATTACGATTACTACCGCCATATTGCCAAACAGTCCTCTCCGCACTCACACAGCTGTGCCAGCACAGGAGATGTCCCAGCAGGTCAGAGACTGAGGACAGTCACAAAGGAGGCAGGGAACTTTGGGGTCAGGATTGCAGAACCCAAGGGTTGCAAAGTGCAAATACTTTTGAATCTTCTTATGGCATCAGTGCAAGGGTTAGAACACTACCATGTTCCAGTAGGCTTCCTCTCTAAGAAGCGACGGCATTTCTGTAGCAAACATTTATTACAGCATGTATTAAGTGCCTCCTGTATACAGCCCCCTATACTAAGTGCTAGCGGAGATTGAAGGCTCAGCCTTGTCTCCAATGGAGATCAGGCTGGTAGGGGGAATGACACTGATCTAGATAACTACTGAATACAACTTTCATAATAAGAAAACTAAAGGGGATGCAAATCAAAATGCCTGAGAAAAGCTGCTGGGGGCTGTGAGAGGAAGGACAATCTAGGAAGGCTTCCTGGAGGAAGGGGCATTGAATTTTGTATTTACTTGGCAATTCCTCTGGTACATCCAAAGTTGAACACAAATGAGAAACTAGAACAGGGTTCTATTTGATAACTATTTGTGAACAAAAGAATAGGATCTACATTTGTCTACTTCCCAAGTTAGGGTTTCATGGACTACCACTTACATCTATTAGATAATTCTTAATCTTGAAAATGAATTGGGAAAGTAGCTTGATGAAAAGCAAAACAATAGATGTGTGTGTGTGTGTGTGTGTTGTTAAGCACAGAATTGGTATGTAAATTGCTCAGGTCCAATGTCTTGTAGAAGGTTTTCTTGAATTGTGGGTGTGGGTGTGTTTCCTCCTTGTGGTTTCTTGGTCCTATTCCCAATAACGAGAACACTCTGCAGGTCTCTCTGGACTTAGAACAATTACCTTGTCTTTGCTAGAGTGAAGGGTGACACAGCAATCTGTCTTTGGCAGTATCATAATTAATTAAGAGAATTCTGAAGCTGCAATGAGGCAGCCATCCATTAATGTCTGAAAACTGTGGAACAAAGACGAAGATCCCAAAGCTGGGTTTCAACAAACATTTTCGTTTCACGATTTTTGTTCAAAAACCAAAAAGGAACAAGCACAGAGCAACTCTGCCTCATTGTACATACTCTGAAATTCAATAGCCTCATTGCACAACCCCTCAGCACAAGGTCCCCAAGAAGCAGCCCCAATGGAAAGGGCTCTGGAGAGCTTGGCACCTGGCAAGCACTGCCCCAGGGAGGAAGCAGATCCACTTTCTGGAACCTGACGCTAGCACTCAGCGGCACACGCTCCAGCAAGATCATTTCCTTGTGTGGCCTCCAGTCTCCTCTTCGGTCTTCTCCAAATGGGTGAAATTGTAGCACATACAACTTCCAAAAAGTCCTCTCCTCCTCCCCCCACATTTGCATTTGAAACCAGAGCACCCAGATTCAAATCCAGGGCCCTACTGCTTACTAGTGGTGCGATCCTGGGCAAGTCACTTAGCCCTGTTTGCCTCAGTTTCATCATTTGTAAGATGAGCTGGCAAAGAAATTGGCAAAGCACTCCAGTATCTCTGCCAAGAAAAAGCCAAGTGAGATCACGAAGATCTGGACATGACTGAAATGAAACAACAGGATCAACTCTTACTGCATCATCCTTCCTCTCTCTGCATCTTCCTTTCCTTCTCCACTCAAAATGGGCACTTTGGGTTAGATGGTCTCCAAAGCTCATTCTCACTAGTTCAGATATTCTTGAACGCCCCTCCCCAGAGAGCCTTCCTCTTTGGGGTATGCCCTTAGTAGTCACAGTATAACCTGTGAATCACACTGAGGTGTGATTAGTGCAAATGAATTCCCTGAAGTGATAGTATTATTTGAATTTGCACTATTTCCACTGGGCTGGAGCCAATGACTATGTTTTATGTAACTATAATTTCAAATAGTGTGGATTCAAATACATGGAACTACTTCAGGGGACTCAGCATTCATGTAGACAGGATCTGGCCATGCCTGAAAATGCAGACTAAAGAATGGGTGAAGGACAGAGGCATCTCATAAAGTCAAGGCTGGGCACAATTGGACTGTGCCAGTTAAATGAGAACAAAGCTTAACTGCAGATCATGTTAAAACAGAGGCACTATCTCCTGCCTTTACAATCACAGATGAAAGAAACAACTGAAGAGGAAAAACCACTTGATAGTAGTAGAGGGGGATGGGTGCAAGAAATGTGGAGGTAGAATCACAAAGATTTAGATAGGCTGTGGGAGGAAGTGAGACTTAAGGATGAATCTGGATGCCCAGAAGGAGGAAACATAAGCAATTTGTTCTGGAGACATGGAATGCTTTTTTGAACCTTTGACTTCTGGTGTTACTGAGGAGTCAAGTGTTTGGGGGTATTTCTATACATTGCATCAAAAATAAAGATTCCACAATGGAAATTCATTACTCGATGATAGTGGGAATTGGGCACCTGAAAGAAACTCAGCCATTATAGAACAGTCTTACAGATCTTTTGTCCAGGGCCTCTGCATGAGACATTTTGTTTCCCAGGCCAGCTTTCAAAACCTGATACCCTGCCATGACTGGCCAACTGGTTGGGTTTCTAAATAGTGTGAATGAGAAAAAATGTGGAAGTCTCTTTGAATGACGAATTCATTGGTGCATAAAACCGAAAACCATTCTTCAATGGATTAGAGGTCCAAGGACTTGAACAAAAAATTCTCAAATGAGAATCACAAATTATTAACAACCATATGAATGGTCATTCTAAATTATTCATAAGAGAAATGTGAATCAAAACCTCAATGTTTCACCTTAACGCCAACATATAGGCAAAGATGGACAAAAGATGGAAATAGCAATGTCAGGGGGGCTGTGGAAAACTAAACACAATGTGGGTAGAGCCATGAAATGATCCAATGATTGTGGAAAACAACATGTAAATCTTAGAAAGTAACTAAAATGTCTTCCATTGATAGAAATATAACCAAGAAGTTCAAAGAATGAAAGGAAGGTCCCATGAAGAGGAAAATAGCCAGCATAGCATTTTGTGGTAACAATGAACTGGAAACAGAGTCGAGCCTATTGCCTGAACAATGGCTCAGCCAATCATGATAACTGAGTAGAATGCAATAATACTCTACACTATTAAGAAATGATGACTGTGAAGACTTCAGAGAAGCATAGGAAGGTTTATGCGAACTGTTACAAAATTAGGGAAGCAACAGAAAGAATATGATATACTTACTTCATCTGTAACTACAGCAATGTGAACAAACAAACCGCAACCACACCAAAACGCGAATCCTGAGCATTTACAAGGGCAGAATTGGAAAAGGGACCTGGCAACCTTCATTTCAGGGGCAGAGTCTGTGGGGAGAGAATATTACCTATGCTGTCGGGCATGGCACTTACATTGGTTATTACCTGAACTGTGTTTTGTCTCTTTCTTTTAAAATCTTTATATCAAACAGTGGCTGGATGGGTTAGAGAGAATGAAGGGATTCATTCAGAAATGAGTGTTATAAAAGCAAAGACATTAACAGCAAGATAATCTATGATAAAGAGGATATTAAATTATGTTTCTATTTAGAGCTATTGCACTTACCTAGCCGATCTATCTGTCTATCTACTCGGTCTGTCATCTATCTCTACCTATCTGTCATCTCTATCTGTCTATCTCTTCCAGGTCAGGATACCAGCCTCATTCTTCTGGACTAAATGGAAATGAAGCTTGGATTGCTTCTGACCTCCTGATCCTGGGAACACTCTGCAAACAGACACAAATCCCCGGAAGTCAAGCCTGTAATTTGATGAGTGAGCTTTTTTTTCCTGCTGTATTTCTCAAACATTGACCAGCCATCCAGTCATACACCCACAGACATTTTATAAAGGTATTACATATTTATGATCCAGCACAAAGACCCTCTAAAAGCATCTGTGTTTAACTAAATCATGTCACTGACAGCGAGAAGCCTGCAGGGTAATTTAGCCTCCTAGGGAAAGTGTGTTTACACATCACTTGTGATACAGTGGCTTTCAAACAGTCACAGCCCATTCATTCTCTCTTCCACCTCAGCCTCACCCCCTTCCCCATCCCCCCAGGATGGGCAAGGAAGGGCAAATATTAAATGCTTTGAGTGTCTTTTAGGGTTCTGTCACGAAATATCAACATTTGGGAGTCACAAAGATTTCCCACAAGGCCCTGTATTATTGTCATTCCTGGCATATGAACTGAATTGGTGTGATTCCCATCATAGGGTCACAGATTTAAAACCAGAAGGGACCTAAGGAGTCATCTAGTCCAGACCTTATATTTTACAGATGAGGAAACTGAGGCAGAGAGATGAAATGACTTGTCTAAAGTCACAAAGGTGGCAGAATCAGTCTTCCAGGCCAGGTCCTCTGATACCAAATCCGCTATCCCACAGTTTTTGAGTTTATGAGGTTTTTCACTGTGTTCATCCATAACCTCCCTGTAAAGCAGGAACATTCAACCTTTTGTCTCTGGCTGTGAGCATGTCATACACTCCTTTGGCAAGCTGATGAGGCCCATGGATTCTTTAAAATATGCTGATGGATATAGCTTGCAAAGGAAACCAATTCTATTGCAATAAACACATACTTTTTCCCTCACGTTCAAATCCACAGACCCCTGGGAAGTCTGCATATCATATTGATCACCTCCGTTCTAAAGGCAGAGTTAACAGTGTACGAACCATAACACCCAAATGCCTTCTTCAAACCCTGAAAAGAGAACAAAAAGGAAGTGGAGAAGGAGGCAGGGAGAAGAGAGGTCCTTAGGGCCAAACTGTTCTCCATTCCTATCGGTAACAGACAATGAAATGCAGAAAAAAAAAAGCGATAGAAAAAAGGTTTGCAAGGACAGAGAGAGCTGCCCCGTTCTGAGGCGGGCTTCTGTGGTTTTCTTGAGAAGAGCTCAAAAGTTCTGAGACTTCTCATTTACATGGCAATGAGAAGATAGAGCTTTTCCAAGAGAAATAGACACGCCTGGACAAAGGCTATTCAAGTATTCAGATATGTCCTTGTGTCCCTCCAGAAGCTGAAGTTTTTAAAAAGCAATAATACATTTTAAGTCCAGCAACAGATAGCGTGAGACTGCAAAGGGACCCAGAGCCAGCAGGCTGTTACTGGGATGCTGTTTGCTTGGGGTTCTTTCCCCTTTCATCAAAGTGTAAATAGTTTGGGTTACCGGATGGATGTGGGATGAGTGTACTTATCTATTTGTTTGTGTTTGCTAGGATTATTATGAGGATGACCAAAAATCATTTTGATACTTCCAGGATCTGTGATTCTCTCAGTGATGGCACTGTGTCCATTGACGCAGATTGTGGCCCAGCCACACCCTAGTGAGTCTCATGTTGTTGGGTCACTACAGCCAGAAAACATCAAGGGGTCAGGCCTCGGAACCTAGACAGTGTTTTGATCAGTTATGAGAGAAAGAGAAAGAGAGAGAGAGGCAGGGAGAGAGGAATGGAGAAAGGGAATGAAAGAAAGAGAAAGAGAAAAAAGAGAGAGGGAGGGAGAAAAGGAGGGAAGGAAAGAGGAAAGGAAAAAAGAGAAAGAAAAGAAAAGAAAAGAAAAGAAAAGAAAAGAAAAGAAAAGAAAAGAAAAGAAAAGAAAAGAAAAGAAAAGAAAAGAAAAGAAAGGAAAAGAAAAGAAAAAGACCCAACTACCCTCTATCCAATCTTTCATTGTCCAACTCTAAATGAAAGAAGCTATGTGGCACAATGGATAGAGCCGGGCCTGGAGTCAGGAAGACTCCTCTTCCTGAGTTCAAATCTGATCTCAGAAACCCATAGCTGTGTGACCCAGAGCAAGTCACTTAACACTATTTGCCTCAGTTTCCTCATTTGTAAAATGAGCTGGAGAAGGAAATGGAAAACCACTCCAGGATCTCTGCCAAGAACATACCAAAAGGAGTCATGAAAAGTCAGCCATGGCTGAAATGACTGAACAGAAAATGTAAAGTGCTGCTCAATTCAACCCCATTCTTTGTAGTTGAAACCAATAGTCCCCTTCTGCTCGCCATACGCTTTTAACTCACCAATGACACTCGTTGGTGAGAAGGTCCCAAGAATTAATGGAGCTGCTGAACCAAAGCAATGCTCTTCAAATTTAAGAAACTGTTAAATAAATGAATAGCTCATGTATTAGAGGTTGAACTTGACGACTTCCAAGGCCTTGCCAGAATTAGATGCTGGGATCTTAGGAAATCCTATCTTTCAGCTGTAGAAGGCAATATCTTCACTTTATGCCCATTCTCCCACACTGAAAGTCAATCTGCAATGTTCTAAATTCAATTAAAAACAAAACCAAAAACACCCAAGCATTGATTAAGTCTGTATGCCACTCAGTGGGCTAGGTGTTTGGGATACCAAGAGAACAACATAGTCGCTGTCCTCAAGGAGCTTACTTTAATGCTATGTGGCCTCACCCTGTCCATGTAGAAACCAAGCCATCTTCATACTTCAGTCCCTAGAGATGACACCCCAAGGTCTCTTGTTTTTGTTTTTCTTCAGTGTTTTCACTCGTTGTGCACAGCATAGAGGTGATGAGATGACTAGCATTGGACTCTGGGTTCAATTCTAAACTCTGCCACTGGCTGGCTGACTCTGGACAAGCACCTTCCACTACCGACCAACCCCTTAGGATTTAACTATCAGAATACTAGGGGAAGAAATCTGGCTTTGCAGTCAGAGGAACTGGTCTGAATCCTGGCTCTCTTCTTTCCTCCCTGTGGGACACTTATTCTCTCTAGGCCTTGATATCCTTTCTCACTGACAATTATAAAATATGAAGATTGGATTAGATGATTCTCTGACCTACTAAGTCACAGACAGATGTGATGTCCCTTAGTGGTGGAAGTTCACACAGTCACCTTTTCCAGTTCCCCACACTGAAAAAATCACAGATTCTTGGAGTATTCGAATAAAAACAGCATAAAATAGATCTGTTGCTTAACTGAGGGTGGCAAGGAGAGCAAGCAGGGCCTACCAAAAACACAAGCACAGCAAGGTAATTTCTTATTTCTTTCTTTAATTTCTCATCCAAAGCTAAATGAAGGATAGTGTCGTCCTAGCACTTGGAAATTCTGCACATTTCCAGCAAATTAAAAAGATTTGACTGCAAGGAATTGAACGGGTCCCGAAATGAAGCCAATACTGCAATGCTCATTGGTTTTCTTCCCAATTGGCTTTTTAATTTAAAATCTGCAATGGAAGCCTCTTCCAGAACTTTCTTGCTCTGGGCCTTACCTCCAAGGCCCCACCAAGGCTTGGGAGTGGTGAGATGGCTAATGCAGGGTGCCACAGGAGCTTCCCGGAGTCAAACGGATATGAGGCAATGTGAAGGCACATGCTGTTTGTGACTGACAACATTTCTACCAGGGTGACAATGAGGGGCAAATAGGATTAGCTCTGCCCAGCAGGAAATGCTGCTGGCTGAGGGTCATGAAATGAATGTTGCAGTATCTGAGATCTATACCTCTTCTTCCCCTAACCCTCCTATAGACACTGGAGGAGCCAGTTGTAAAAATGTTTTCTTCTGATAAGGCTTTGTTTTGACTAGTGATAGAAGAAGAATACCAAGATTCTAGGGCCGGCTAGGGCCGTGTTGAGGCAAAAGTCCTTTGGGGGCTTTGGACAATCAGAGGCAGAAAAACATGGAGCATCTATTTTTCATCTTGGTTACAATTCATTCCTAGCTCTGCAACAGGAAAAGTAGGACACAGCAGCTTTGACTATTGACTTCAATTAGACAAATGTACCTACTATGTGCCAGGCACTAGTAATACAACACAGCTCTTGTTGGGGAGGAGATATACCACATCACAAAACTATTTAGCAAGATACTTAACAATGGGGTGATTAGAACAGGCTTTCTAAAGGTGGTGGTCCCAGGGCTGAGCTCCGAAGCTATAGATTTTGAGAGATAGGTCCAAGGAGAAAAGGCATTCCAGACATGGGAAAAACCTCATGGCAACATAGGAGAGATGGTCTTGGCCAGGAAATGGCTAGCAGGACACTTTGGCAAGGCATTTGACCTCTTGACACGCCATTTCTTCCTTTGTAAAATATGAGTGTGAGAATTAAAGCTTAACTCTGGCTTTTATAAAACGCCTTTAAAGTTTGCAAAGTGCTCCTACATCCAACATCTGATTTGATCCTCCCAACAACCCTGGGAAGTAGGTGCTATTATTATCTCCATTTTACAGGTGAGTAAACTGAGGCAGACAGAGGTTGCCCAGGGTTCCACAGCTAGTAAATGTCTAAGGCAGGATTTTAACTCAGCTTTTCCTGACTCAAGTCTAGTGCTGAGTCACCTAATTCAGCTCTAAATTCCATGTCTTATGTAGGGATTTTGGTTTGTCAAAATTCACCCCCAAGGCTTCCTCCCTCTTGCCCCACCCGTGACTGCAGCCCCACCACCTTAAAGAGCTGCAGACAAATGTTCATGTGCTCCTGGGGACAGCTGCTCCCAAACTGCTCTGGAGTTGTGTGGCCCTCAGCTTGGACTCGATCTGTACCCACCTGTGGGCACACGCCTGCTCCATACACACACGGAGTTGAACCAGCATGTCCCAGCTCTATTATTTAGTACCTATGTGACTTTTGGCACATCACTCTTATTACATACAAAACCCTAAATTCACAACTGCTAAGTCTTGTTATATAAAATTCAGATCTTATTTTAATGCTTTTAAAGCTCAGTTGTGGTTCCTAATGTGTTATAACACTCTCTTGGGGCTTTGTGTCTTCGGTACATCTGCCATCAACGAATGTCTTTAAGTCGCTGAGAAGAGGACTGAGCACAAGTTGCCAAGAGTGAGTAGTGGAAAGAAAGGTGAGGATGAATTGGAAGGCCTGGGATCAGATCATCTGTAAGTAGCCCTGCTACTTAAAGCCTGTGTGATACTGAGCACCTTGACTGGGCAGATTTGACATCATTGGGCCTCTGTAAAAAAAAGGGTGGATTGGACGGCCCCCAAGGTCCCTTCCCTCTGTGGAGCTATGATTGCATGATTTAGTCTACTGGAATTTGGATGACAACAAAAAGCAAGCTCACAAGCCTAGAGGATGAAAAAGTCCGGTGACTTCTTGCTGGATAATTCAGATCTTTTGCTTTTCGCCATTCTTCTTTTCTATCCAATGTTTCTGTACTCCCTCACAGTGGCTCTATAGTCTCATCTAGCCACTGGCATACAGTTCATCAAAGCCTGGAGACCTGAACTCCTAGAAAAAGCTGTCCTCTCTCATTATCACCACAAGCCCTCCTTGAACCTACTTCTCAGTCTTTGAGAATATGATTTGGCATTACTCAACCGGTGCGGTTTTCTTACTCCCCTAATCGCCTTATCTTCTCAGATTTTATCCTTTTTACCCTCTCTGGAGCATCTGACATTGGCCACCCTCTTCTAGACACTCTTTCCTCTGGGTTTCTGTGAGTCTGCTCATTCCTGGGGCTCTTTCTCCCTGTCTGGCCCTCATTTACAATCTCCATTTCTATATCACCATGCATATACTGCCACATAATTGACTGTATCCTGGAGATCTGTCCTGGGTCCCTCTTCTCCCTGGGGGCAGGATATGTTTCATTTTGTCTTTTTTTATTTGTAATACCCTGTGACCAACCCACTACAGGTGATTAATAAATGTTTATCAATAGATTGATTAAGATATGCTGGGTGTTTGGTATAGTGGATAGAGTGCTGGCCCTGAAGTCCAGAAGACCTGGGGTCACATCCTGCTTCCTCTACTTAACTGTGTTTTTTTTTTAACCTTGGGCAAGTTACTTTATTTCTGTGTGCCTCAGTTTTTTCATCTATAAAATGGTGAGGATCATAGTATTATTACAAGGCTCAAGTGCTTTGTAAATCACATGGGCTAAAGAAATTTCCATTATGCGTACTATTACTCTTGTTACTGATTTCTAGGAGTGCCCAGTTGTATTGCTACAATCTTCTGGCTAAGCTTAGAATGCAAGTCCCAGGGAACCCATCTTATACTAGCCCTGCCACTCAATGAAGTCATCCAACTTTGTGGTGAAAAGAAAGCCTGGGTGCCCTTGTCTTGCTTCCAAAATGGCAGCTACAAAAAAGGAGAGCATTTCACCGAGGAAGGTCTAGTATTCCTATGTCAGTTCTCATCCTCAGAATCAAAATTCTGCTCCAAGAGAAAAGCAACTGATGGCAATCAGTCAAATCAATAATCAATTAATCACAACTAACCTCACTTTTCTGTCTTGGAACACAGCTTTCCTTCTGTCAGCTAGTTCTGATGAAAATGCCAAATGTTATGGACAAACATATTTCTCAGTTTATAACGTCTAAAACCACCTGAAGTCTCGATTTGCCAAATGCATTTTAAGGCTGTCATTTTCAGATACCTAGGGATGAAGAGATCTTTGACTCAGATGAAACCCTGCCCATCCCTTTCTCTTTCTGTCTAATGGATTTCTTTCTTACATAATGAATCAATAAGCCCAGAAGCTTTGTATCACTATGACAGAATTGAACTTCAAAGGATATTGCTAAATTATTTCTAACTGGTGGCATGGTGGATATAATGTTGGACTTAGGGTTAGGAAGGCCTAAGCTTAAATCCGGCTTTAGACACTTCCCAGTTGTATGACATCAAGCAAGTCACTTAACCTCTATCCACCTCAGTTTCCTCAACTGTAAAATGGGAGCAAAAATAGCACCTATCTTATAGAGCTGTCATGCAGATTAAATAACATATGTAAAACATTCTACATTTCTATTATATTACAATAATATTTGCCATAATAATAATAGGGATTATTATTAGAATTACCAATTTGGAGCTGAAAGAGAGTTTAGAAATCATACAGCCCAATTCTTATTTTACAAAACAGTGAGGCAAGATGTGGTGCTCAAAGCCACAGAGCTCGGATTTCAACATGATGAACTCCAAATTCAGCCTTCTTCCCACTGTGTCCCTAAGCCTTATTTGAATTGCTTGCCCAAGTACTGTTGCTTCATTATTACCTTCTCCAGTGCTCAAAAATCAAACTCTGCCTCCATCAGGAATGCTCAGCATGCCCTTGGACATTGAGAGGCTCTAGGAGGTACCAGGGCTTATGTCTGTTAGCAACACACACTTATCCTTATAGGCAGAAACTGGTTTTGCATGACAGAACTGCCTGGAGGGCTTGCTCCTTCAAGAATCATTCTAGATATGTTTTGTTTTTCTGTGTGGACAAATGTGGAGGGAGAATATGTACATGGATCATGTGAACTCCAGAGGGACACAGAGCTGGAGAAATGGTAGGCATGATGGAGTGAGATTTTCCATGTTGGAGCTTTCCAAGAACTCCCTGTTAAGGTCACCAGTAATGTTCAGATTGAATGAAGTGGAGATTTTAAGGCAAAAGCACAGTTTTTGGACAGTTCTCTGTCTACACAGTAATCTCAGGGTTGCTACCAACACTAAGATGCTTCTAGATAGATAGATAGATAGATAGATAGATAGATAGATAGATAGATAGATAGAGGAGGCAATCAGGGTTAAGTGACTTCCCCAGGGTCACACTCCTAGTAAGTATCTGAGGCCAGATTTGAACTCAGGTCCTCCTGACTCCAGAGCCAGTGCTCTATCCACTGCACCATCTAGCTGTCCTAAGATGTTTCTGAAAAAAAAAACACTCCATTCACTTAAACAAATACTTATTAAGCAAGATGTAAAGCCAGGCACTAAAATTTCATTTCATTCAAATGCAAAATGCCAACCTTTCCTCCACCATCAAAAGGATCCTCATGAAGTTTGTGTATTTTTTCATGTGAAACCCCCAAATCAGGGATGCACAGGGGATGAAACTACTTACAGAGTGTCCCATCCCTGCCCACGCCCTTCAATAAGAAGAAATGCCTTCTGAAGTCTCAGGGCTCCTGTGGTTTTGCAAAGCCAGATCCATCCACGGTTGATGTGGACACAGTGGCCATACCGCTCACCTTGTCCATCTCTGGCATTCACTATTAGCAATCAAAAACATGCCAATGCATTACAAGATGAGACAGAATTGAACCTTGCCAAACAGAGGATCTAAATGAAGAGCTCCATACCAGACTTGGCCTCTCACCCACTCTTCAATCTTCTGATGCTCATGGACACCTGGCTCCATCAGGAAGACCCTGCTTCTCTGGCCACTTGGCAATGTTAGATGCTTCTTTTTCTGTGCCCCTAATACGCTAAGCCAGGAGGAAGAGCGGGCATACTTTTTTTTTAATTTCCCACAAATACTTGCAGATCTCCTGTTTACTGCCTACACTAAGCTATCTAGGTCACCTAGCCTCAAACTCAACCCTTTTTCCATGGTCTCTTATTTGTTAGTCCAAATAGCTGTGAAGGTTTAGCCTGGAGACGAGGAATCTTGGAAGGGAAGAGAGAACTGCATTTAAGTGTCTCAATGACTAATAAATAGAAAAGGGATTGAACTTTTTTGCTTGGCCCCAGAGGGAAGATCCAGGAGCAAAGGGCACAGGAGGCAGAGTCTAACTTGGTCTTGATATCAGAGACAAAAACAAACAAACAAAACCCTTCCTAACAACTAAAGTTGTTCAAAAGTAGAGTGGGCTGAATTGAGAGGTTGTGGGTTTCTTCCAAGGGGCAACTAGGTGGAGCAGTGGATAGAATACCCCAGCCTTCAGTCAGGAAGACCTGAGTTCAAATCTGGCCTCAGATGTTTACCAGCTCTGTAACCCTGGGCAAGTCACTTCACTCTGCCTCAATTTCCTCATCCGTAAAATGAGCCAGAGAAGGAGATGGCAAACCACTCGAGTATCTTTGCCAAGAAAACTTCAAATGGGATCAAGAACAGTCAGGCAGGAATGAAAAATGACTAACTGGGTTCCTTCTCATTGGAAGTCTTCAAGTCTAGAATGAACAACCATTATTACCTGGTTTCACTATAGTGGGGAATCCTTCCACAGGTGAGCTGATGGCTGATAGTGAAACAGTTGCTGGTGTCTCCTCAAATTCTAAGATTTGTGCACACTTTTTTCAGACACTGCATACTATCTAAGTTTGTGTACTCTCTTCTAGCTATTTCCTCGCTTTCAGGCTGTCTCCTGAGCCTGGAATGCACTCCTTCTTCACCTCTACCTCTCAGAATCTCTATCTTCATTCAAAGCTCAGATCAAGTATAGGAACATGTATGAAGGCAGTGTGGGTTAGTGAATAGCATTCTGGATTTGGAATCAGGAACGTCCAGATCTAATATATGCTTCTGACACATATCTGATGTCTAACTAGGGGCAAGTCACACAAACCTTTCTAAACCTGGTTTCTCATCTGTAAAATGCGGTACCAACTTCACAGACCCAATCCACATTATGTACAGTGATTCACAAACTTTGGACAACTATACAAATGCCAATTTCAATGAGAAAACTCTCTGGAATGCCCTTCTCAAATGATGGTTTATTTATACAACCATACATGGCCACAGAATGGAAGCTCCTAAAGGTCGGACACTATCATCCTTGTCTTGCTAGTGTCTATAACAAAGCCTTGTACAAAGTAGGTGGTTAATATGTGTTTGTTTGAGTGAAAGGAAATATTTACAAAGAAACAGCTTGGTATTGGCCACAGTCCTACTACCACTGTGGCTACAGAAGACTTAAGTGGGAAGAAAGAGGGATCCTAGTGCTATGGAAAAATTACAGGAAGTGGAAGCAGAGACCCTGGCTGTGAATCTTAGTTCTGTGTGTGTGTGTGTGTGTGTGTGTGTGTGTGTGTGTGTGTGTAAAAACCTTAAACAAGGCCTCAGTTGCCTCTTCTGTAAAATGGCAGGATTGGATGAGATGATCTCTACATTCATACATCTCTAACAGAATAACCCTAGGGTCTCACACCAGTGTTGTGAAACTTTCCTTTGAATCTGTGCCTTGTTTTCATCATCATAGAAAAATCATGTTGTGATATGACTTCCCAAAGCCCAAGAATTCGGTCAACAGAATAGATAGCAGGATGAAATACCAAGCCCAGGGTATCAGTAACAGGGGATAATGCTAGCCTACTATACCCTGCCATCATCTGCCCTTCACAATATATGCCAAGCTGATTTCTGTGGTGACTCAGTAAAAAATCATTATGCTCGCCCTTGGGTTTCTGGGGTGGGGAGGGGGGAAGGAAGCCTTCAGACACGAACAGCAGATAACCATTTGCTCTTATGCCCACCATTGTTATAACACCCCGATCAATGGCTGGCATGCCAACAGCCTCAAGCAGGACTGGAAGTCATGCCAGAAGGGTTCTACTTTCTATTCAAGCCCTGCCAGTTCCTCTTGACTTACTGAGCCTCAGGCAGAAGCAAGGACAGCAGGAGACAGAGATGTGGTTTTCCTTCTTATGAACAAAATGAAAACAGACCAAGTAGGTCAATGGAGAGAACAATGAGAATATTCAAGGCAGGAATCATGTGCACTTCTCCAAATAGCTAATCTCTCACCAAAGGAGACTTCAGCCAAAAGTCGGAGGACTTAGCACTGAGGACGAACCATTGAGATCAGCTGGACCAACCCCCTCATTTCATAGAGGACAACATCAAAGCCTAGGGAGGGGAAGGGAAAGGACTTTGCAAGATCACACAAGTGGCCAAGTAGCACAGCTGGAGACTGAATCCAGATCTCCAGACTTGGTACTCCTTCCATTACCAAATCATACAAGCTGCATTTAGTGCTAGAAAAACAAATGTCGCATATTTCAAAGAAGAGATGGTGTGTTCAAGCCTGCCTGTTCTTCAGTCCACTGGGTTTTCCTTTTTTCTTTTTTCAGCTGAAACACTCAGGAGACCTTCAGACACCTAAGGTACACTCATGCCGCCCCACCCCTCACACACTGCCAAAGCCATTCCTGCTAGTCCAAAGAGCCGTAGGTGCCTGACAAGCATGACTCTGGCATTGAAGCTTTTCATACTAAAGGAATTGCAAACAATGGCATTTGTTTCTATCTTTCTCTACTCAGCTCATTAAGTTTTAAAAAATCCCCACATGAAGATCAAAGAGCAGTCTCCTTCTGTGAGGCAGGCCACATCTAAAAGATGGAAGTAATCATCTCCAATACTTTTCTTCATGAAGCAATAATACATATTACATCCATGTATTTCAGAGCAATTCCAACTGCCTCCCACACTCACCAATTAATGCAACCTCATTGGCAATGCAGTGTCAACAAACAGGACCCTGCCCTAGAGAGACCTTTCAGCACCACAGGTCAGGACAGCACCCATCAGGACAGATCTCTCAGAATATTTTGCAATAATTATATCAAGAGTGTGAAAATCTCACAATGCAACCTTTCTATCAAGATCTCAAGTAACTTCCTTCTTCCCTTGCACAATAAGTCCATTGGCTTTCCAAAATGAACATTAACTTTCCTTTTGCATCCTCAGTTCTCCCATGGGAGCATACAGAGAGAGTAGCAGCTGTGTTGATTTTTTTAAAGGTATTTTACTGCAAGGGAGATGAACAGTTTTTAGACCTTAATGTTCTTTACCTGCACAGTAAACACATTTTTAAAAGGTCTCCATATGCCCTTATGTGACCCAAATCCTTCTCCTGGCTTATCTCACTGTCACACAGGTTCTCATTTGTACATATAGTCATTCTCCTGCACACATAACCAATTCATACTAAATTACACACAGCATGCTCATTTTGAAGCTTATTTTTTAAAAATTTCTTACAGATGACTTTAGGAAGATCTAAACAAAACAATATTTGTCTTTTGTAGTATTAGTGAGGCCATTACGAGGAATTATAAGGATATAACACAATAATACTCTAGTGTGAACCTAAGGAAAATATGAAGAACTTATCAAAAAAAGCGCAAGTCTACTGGGGTAATTTTTTTTAAAATGAATTTCCTTGGGAGAGTCATGTAAGTTTCATTTGACTCTACATCTTCCTCAATCATAAAAAAAAATACTGACAGCATTGACTTTTCCCCCTTTGTTGAGATCCATAGCCACGGCAGATGGGAGTATGTAGAAAAGAGCTGACCAAAATGAGTATATAGCTATGTTGAAGCCAGGAAGGACCTGAATGGGAAAAAAAATCCCTCATCCACTGAACTACTGAGGAATTCATAGGTTTATTCACAATAATTTGCTCATCATCCATTTGGCTGAATACAGATCAATCATTTTAGGAATGTGCTTTATATATGAGAGTGGTCTTTTTTTTTTAGACTCACTATATAAAATGTCTTTATTTTAAGTTTTCATGGCAATGATCACCCAATGTGCCATTATATAGCATGTTAGATGTTGGCTCTTGGTTATGTTTTCCTTAGTATACTCCCACTATCTTATAGGTAAGCAGTCATTGAATCCTTGATTAAATACAACAGAAATGTATTCACAATTAATCTGCTTCCCTTGGTAGCTGAATTTCAAGAGAATAGAACCAAAATCCAATAAATCAGAGTATTCTACATTTTAATAATTAATATTTCCTTAACTGTGTTAACCTCCTAGATGATTTAGGAGTATACATTGCAGTATCTAATTATGATGGGACTACTTTGCTCTAAGTACTCAGATGCCTGGAACCCAAGAGTTAGAAGGAATTTCAGAGTTTGTGTGGTCCAACACACACTGGAAAAGGGATGCCTGTCCGCCGTGACATAATTCACAGCAAAGACATTCAGGAAGGTCTCCAAGAAAGGGAAGCTCAACACTTCTTCAGGTGGTTCAACACGTCCAGTTGTTAGGAAGTTGTTACTTTTTGCTGACACAAAGCCTACATTTATTTCTTGCAGCTTCTGCCCACTACTCCTGACACTGCGTCTGGGGCAAAGCAGAGCAAGACTAAATCCTCTTCCCCCTGCCAGAGTTCCAAATACTTGAATAAAACTGTTGATATCCCTTATGGTCTTCCCTTCTCTAGGTGAATGTCCCAGTTCCTTCAACAGATCATTATAACACAACAGGGTAACATTCCAGTGACCGAGGCCCTTCAGTATCCTGGTGACCCTTCTCTTGAATCTCTTCAGCTTATCAATATCCTTCCCAAACTGAGCCACCCGAAAGTGAATACAATACTCCAGTGACTACTGGCCAAGTATATGACAAAGGTGGAGTGCAGAGGAACTGTCACCTCTCTATTCCTAGACTCTCTACCTTCTTAGTGAAGTCCAAGCTTGCATTTTTTTTCATGGCAGCTATATCACACTGATGCTTCATGTTGAGGTTACAGGCCACTAAACCTGCCAGATATTTTTAAAGGCAAACAAGTGTCTAATTGTGCCATTTCTATCCTATACCTGTGATATTGATTTTTGCAACCCAAGTGTGAGAATTTACAATTAGCCCAATTGAATTTAGTGCCTTTGATTTTTCTTTTGGGATACTGATGCTGTTAGCTAGTACATTAGCTCTTCCTTCCAAGTGGAGTGGTGTCATCTGTCAATTTCATTAGCATATCACATTTAAGAAGAATGAAACTATCAAAGTGGTTTCCCAGGTGATATTAAATATGTGTAAAGATTAACAATAGATTTGAAAACAACTCTTTCCATTAGCTTGATTTTCTTCAAAGAAGATAATGCCAATGATTTTGAAATTAATAAAGCCAACAGTTCAAGTCTGATGTACTAACTGGATCTGCATCCTTACTCCCCAAGGGATATAATACTGTGCCAGAAGTTCTTAAATTTTAGAGATGAAATGAAGACTTAGAGTGAGTTGGTGACTTGGGAACACAGGGTTTAAAGCTAAGTAGGATCTTAGAGATTGTCTAGTGCCATTTAATTCTTCACATGAGGAAGTCAATGCCCAATTGGTCTTTGGACTCCAACTCCGGGGACATTATATCAACCTGTCCCTGACTTTTTTGTGATGACCCTGCAAAGTTGAGAGTGAAACTATTATTATTCACATTTTACAAAAGAGAAAACTGAGGTTCAGAAGGCTTACATGAGTTGCCCATGATTACATAGCTAAGAAAGTAAACAAGGCAGCATTTGGAGTCAGGTCTCTGGACTAGAAGTGGAGTGCTCTTTCAATTACATGAGACCAACCCAAACATTTGGAAGTGGCTCATCTGGGAATGTAAGGAACATGAGGGACAGAAGGCCCATGAAGATGGATATAGAACCTTAGCATGCAGCTAAGTATGTAGCTCTTTCTGAAAAATAAAAATAAATTATATACATCCTTCATAGATGCCTATGCAGATAAAGAGAAAAGAGAGGAGCTCCAAGACAGCCACTGGACTGTTAATATTTATAGTGAATGGATTGGTGCTGTCTACCAATGGTGCCTTGATGACACTGAGCACCAATCACACAGACAGCACCCATGGTCTAGAAATAACCATTCTGCCATCTAGTCTGTAGCTGTCTTCCCAAGGAATCAGAAAGACAAGGTTACCTATGTTGGGTGATTTTCTTTTTAAGTGGCTCTCATTGCTATAGGACTGCTGGTGATTTCTTTGCCTTTCTATATGCAAGTTAAGAGTCCTCTGACCCTCCTTCTCCATAAGATGTTCATAGAAATCTTCAAAACCAACTTGCATCCAATTAGAATAGGAGCAGCTCCCCAAAGGGAGCTATTTGCTCACTATTTGCCACTGACAAAAAATGAAATAGAAATCTCTTTCTGGCTCAGAATTGTTTAGGAAAATTCCCAGGAGTCTTGCCCATCAGTAATATGGGAAAGAGAGGCTGCAGCCATCAATGTAATAAAGCAGTTGGGGATCCAAGCCTTGCCAATGATCCAGCAAGCCCTGATCTGGAAGGTACCAACATCGTTAATCAACGTCCCACTGGTTTGCTTTTCCTGAGTGACATCCCAACAATGGCTTCCCAGAGAAGCCTGATGTCCCTTTAGGTTGCTTTTTGCTGGGTATCAAGTCCAAGAGGAGACTGTCAGTTGTGGTTAGAAAGTTACCCAGAGGGAGCAGCTAGTGGAGCAGTGTGTAGAGCACCGGCCCTGAAGTCAGGAGGACCTGAGTTCAAATCCGGCCCAGACCAAACACTCAACACTTACTAGCTGTGTGACCTTGGGCAGCTCATTTAACCCCAATTGCCTAAAAAAAAAATGAAAGTTACCCACACCACATTGTGCGATGACTAACGTTGATAGACTTAGCCTTCTCAGCAATGCAAGGACCTAAGACATCTCCAAAGGTCTCATGATGGAAAATGCCATCGACATCCAGAGGAAGAACCATGGAGCCTGAATGCAGATTGAAGCGCTGTTTGCTCTCTCTTTTTTCTTTTTGGTTTTTTTTCTTTTTTCATGGTTTCTCCCATTGGTTCTAATTCTTCTTTACAACATGACTAATATGAAAATGTGTAATATGAGTGCATATGTACAGCCTATATCACATTGCACACTGTGTTGGGGTGGGGGGAGGGGAGAGATGGGGAGAAAATTTGGAACTCAAAATCTAATGGAAGTGAATATTGAAATCTAAAAATAAATAAATAAATTTTGAAAAAAGAAAGCTACCTAGATCAGTCCTTTTATAATGCATCTTCAATAAGATGCAGAACCAGTTGCAGAAGCAATAAAGTGTTCAGTAAGCTCAAGGACAACAACCACTGTACTACAGACTGCCTATTTGAAAAATAATAATAATAAATTAAACCTGTTCAAAAATCCAGGACAATGGTCTTGCAGAAAATAGACTGAAACCAGCATTTTACACAATATACACCATAATAAGCTGCAAAAGGATAATTCTTTATCTAAATCTAAAATCAAAAGAAGTTTTTTTAAACATATATCTACATATCTATATATTTATATCTATATCTATATCTTTATCTGTATAGGTCATGTCACTTTTTAAAATTAAGGAGACTGGAAGTAGGCATTTTGCACATCTATGCTGAAGGGAAATATTCTGACTCGGAGTCTAGAAATGTTTCCACTCAACTACTTTGCCTCTCTAATCAAAGGGTTGATTTGATCACATCAATTTTAAATAAAGTTTGATGAGATAAGGTTGGCAAAATCAGAGCAAATTTCCATAAGTAACTGGAATTTTAAGGGGAAGAAATAGGTTAGCTATCTTTTTTCCAGGTTAACAGCTCTGCTAAAAATGAAACAAATCAGCTCATTTTGGTAAATGTTTTCAGGTTTTAATATTAGGAAATACAAAATCTAGCCTACAGGTTTATTCCATACCACCATAGTCAACAAGCAAATAGAGGACACTGATGGAAATTTCAGTACTCAAAATTCAATTCAGTTCAGCAACATTAAATAACTACTATTAAAAAAAGAAATCTATGTTAAACACTAATTTTTTTTAAATGTCTTTCCTTGGGGAGCTTATATTCTGTGGGAGTGATAAACCATGTAAATATGAAGGGTATATTAAGTTTTATAGACACATGGAAAGAGACTGGGGGTGGGGCTGGGGGCACTAACACACGGGAAAATTCAGAAAGGCCTTGTATAGGAGATGGAGAGAATTGGAACTTCTCAAAAGCAGAGGTCAAAAGAAATTAAAGCTTCTGATTTCAGATTAAAGATATAAACTTTTAAATCAACAATATTAAAAATTCTGAGAGTTAGTTTCACTTTAAATTTTCCTTAATTCTAGGACTTTTCTCCTTCACCACACACACACACACACACACACACACACACACACACACACACACCCCAAGAAGTTACAAGGATTGGTGTATAAATGCAGTACAGAAAATATATATATATATATATATATATATTTTATCATAATCCCCAGAGGAAATCACCCTCCCTTGTTTTAAATAACTAAATGTAGACATTTCAGGCATATCCATGCTACTGGGGTGAGAGAGGGGAGTCAGATTTCACACAATGAATAGAGCTGTGGAGTAAGAAATCCATTTGGAGTTTCTGCAGCTAAGACAAAACAGGAAAAATGTGATTTTCCCTCCATAACTGCTCAGATGTGCTTAAGGACAATGCCCATCATTCCTGCTAACAAAGAAAGAAAGAGTCCCAGTTTCAGGAGACTAAATCACTTTATTCACTAAATATTGCAGGGGAAATTCACATCAGACAAGGTGCCAAGGAGAAACCCTATGATTTGGTTTCAAATATTAAGCACTTTGTAAAACCAAACAAAAACACCCAGTGAATGGCTATCGAGATCCAAATGGACTATAATTCACAGACACCAATTAAGAAATCTGTACAAAACCACTGCGCGAAACATAAGCTACCACCAAGACCCAAATAACAGAGCAAAGAAGGATAGATAGTCCCTCTGATTCTAGTAAATTCAGCCAACTATGCCGGGTAACCTGCATCT
The DNA here is from genome assembly GCF_003287225.1 of Phascolarctos cinereus. NCBI lineage: Eukaryota > Metazoa > Chordata > Mammalia > Diprotodontia > Phascolarctidae > Phascolarctos > Phascolarctos cinereus. Next base: position 5,105,866 of record NW_027556402.1, on the reverse strand, counting down.
ATGTAAATGACCCACGCAGCCAAATGGATCATATCAGTAGGGAGTCAATACAGGTAAGAGATGGGATCTATCACAAGAATGGTCAAAAATACTAGATAATCCTATGGCCTGAACACTGTACTCATATCACATATCCACAACTACCATCCTGCTACCTTGGAAGAAGGAGGACTACGGTCAGATGATTCTCAAATAGGAAGAAAATTGGATTAATCAATATATGCTATAACAAGTTCTAAATGGCATTTAAATAATCCTGGATAGATCAGCAGATATACGCACACACACACACACCACGCACACACACACACACAAGCATGCGTGTTTGTTGTTGTTTAGCTGTTTTCAGTTATGTCTGAGTCTTTATGACCCCATTTGGACCCCACCTTTAAAGATGTTGGAGTGGCTTGCCATTTCCTTCTCCAGCTCATTTTAGAGATGAAGGAACTGAGGCAAACAGGGTTTAAGTGACTTGCCCAGGGTCATACAGCTAGTAAATGTCTGAGGCCAGATTTGAACTTAGGTCTTCCTGACTCTAGCCCAGCACTCTATCCATTGTGCCACCTAGCTGCCCCATAGACATATTTAACCATGCTTGCCTCAGTTTCCTCAGCTCTAGAATGGGAATAATTGTAACACCTATTTTGAGGGTTGTTGTAGGGATCAGAGAGATGATAATTCTAGAGCACTTAGCATGGTGCCTAGCACATCCTACACTATAGAAATGTTAGCTGTTGCTGTTAACTATCCCATGGTGGTCAAAGAGATGGAAAAATATTTTTAAAAAATGTGAAAGAGGCTTCAAATCATTCACAAGTACAAATTAAAAGAACTGAGATTTCACTTCAATACCCATTAAATTGACAAAGAGGATAAAAGCCAATAGGCAGCATTGGACTGCTGAGGGAAGACAAGGCCCTAATTCACTAATGGTGGAGCTGTAAATCAGTACAACCAGAATAGAAAACAATTGGGAATTACATGAGAAAAGTCACTAAACCACTCACATCCTTCAACCAAATAACCCCCTGCTCCTGGGTAGACAATCTAAGCAGGTGAAAAGCAGAGAAATACTGTACTGAAGTGTTCATGGTTTTATAATAGTTTAAAAAAGTGGAAGGTAAGACCTGTAGCCAAGTTTCCCTGGAGCTAAGGCCTGGTCTCTGCCTGTTATATCACACCGTTTCGCCACTCCTTAATGGAGTTTTCAGCAAGTGCGTTTCTTGTCATATGCATAATGCATGTGTGTATACATATCCACACATGTAGGAAAATACCCATGTGTGTACACATATATGTATCCATAAAAAGGTATATTAATTTGTTGTGTTTCTCTCATATTTTGATGATTGTGAAAAAGGACTATTTCTATCTAATTATGCAAAGTTTCTCAAACTGAGCAAAGTTCCCACCGTTAAATAACCTTCTGAAAGTTGATGGAGGCTGTTTAAGTACAGAACTCTGTCCCAGAGGTCTGGTAGGCTACTCCTACACTTACTTTTACTCAATACCATGTCAGCCCTACATTGTTTGTACTCATCTTCCTCATAAGTATCTAGGAGTTTTTGCTAGCCTTTCCTAATTTCCTCAGCTCCCCTGGTACCTAGATAAGAGCAATAATTCATCTCACAGGAACAGTACCCTTACAAGACACATTCCACATGAAAAGGGTAAAAAATAATCAGCAACTGTGGCCAGGAACTTGCCTTTAACACATTTCCCAACTAGTTGCTAGCCACCACATTTAAAGTATGAGCATCTATATATCATTTGTCCATCCCATATATACCATATTGTAGAAAAATGGCAGAGCTACCAAATCATGGAGATATCTGCATAGCACATCTCAGGCAATGAAAGAAAGAAGCTGAAATCCCAGTCACTCAAGTCAAATCAAGTCAATTAATATTTATTAGATGTCTACTATGTGCCTGGAACTGAGTCAAGTATTGGTCCTGACATGGCATTTGATTATTCACACAAGGACATTTTTCAGAGGCTAAGCAATGAGCTCCCAGCCCTGAAGGCCACTGGTCTAGTCTATCAACCGTATATAGGAGGTCTCCATTCAATTATATTCACACATACTTGGTAGAAGACAGTGCAGAAGGAAATATAATTCTAGAACAGTCCATCTCCACCATTTCCAAAATCCTTCAAGCTCTACAATGAAATATGGCATTAGAACTGGCATTAGCACCAGGCTGAAGATGTAGATGAACTTTAAAAGTCCTTGAAAGTCATCACAAAACTGTGGTAAAGGCCAGTTAATGGAATGGTTGAGTACTTACATGAAGAAGTATGGATCCCTTCTGTTGACATTGATATTCTAGTGGGGTACTCTATAAAACAGAAAAAGGCAATGAGGAATTATGGCATCAGGCCAAGCAAAGGTCTCCATTGCAAATGTGCCATGCTCAGACAGATCCCAGGAAAAGAAACCAAGAAAACAAAAAGTGGAACAAAAGCATCCATGATTTAATGATTCCACGGTCAATAACAATGGTGCTTAGTTGAAGGCCATAAGGGACAATATATGCAGCATAGACACAAAAGAGGCTTCAGCAGAGACGGAGAGGCAGGCCCCTAACTCCCAAATGGACTCAGCATCTATGAGAGCTGCAGTTTCCATCACAGAGAAGCTCTGTACTCCCCACTGAACAGGATGCTTATGAGTAGGGTCAATCCACATTAACAAGCAGACACAACCAATTCCTTTGACTGCTAAGATCGTCAGGATTGATAAAGATCTAGGAATATTGGGAGAACTGAGCAAAAATGCTTACTTTACTCTGCCATCTTGGATCCACCTACTGGGATGGATAAAGACCTGATGAGATCTGGTGACACGGGCCTCCTTGCTGTTTCTTGTACAAGGCAAGGTTTTTTCCCTTGACTATGCATATTTCTTACAAAGATTTTGTTTCTTTTGTTTTTAAATTAAGGAGGAGGAGAATGGTGAGGGAATTTTTTTTTTGAGAAAAATAAACAAATCTAAGAAAAAAATAAAGTCAAAGAGTCATACCCGTCTAGATAATCTGTAAGGTCACTTCTAGCCCTAAGCATTTCATCCTAAATTTAGAATAACAATAATATTGAGGAAAGCGGAAAGAGTTGAAGGACTGAGAAGGGAAGGGGATAGCTAGAATACAATGACTTCTGGTAGGGAGTGTAAGAGAAGTGAAAACAATTCCCAGACATAATATATAATCTGTGGGAAATGGCTACATGTACAGATTTGTTGGCTACCAGGGCTGCATGAAAAGCTGGTGGAAGATCTTCCTTTTCCCTTTGTCCCTTAACTCCCCATCATTGAGTCATTCATATTAACAAGCAGGAGAATGGGAAAAAAAATCAACAAAGACACCCTGTCAGACTCTTTTTTTTAAAAGTTTATTGGTATATTTTATTTTTATAACACATTTATTTTCATATTTTTGCCTCCCCCAGCCCTATCCTGAAGAACAACTTTTTTTTTGATCAAACAAGACAAAGAGGTCAGGGAAGCAGTCCAGAAAAAATAGCCAACATATGATCCAGACTGATGGCATAACCAATGTTCCACATGAATTGTCACTCCCACTACAAAGGAAAGGAGCTGCCTGCATTCTCTCATTTCTCCTCTGGAGGCAAAGATGTCTTTATCATAATGCAGAGGAATTTCTAGTTTTTGTTGCTTTTTATTCTTTCCATTAGTATTTTTCAAGTCCACATGTATATCGTTTTCCTGGTTCTTATTTCAATCTAAACCATTTTATAGAAGTCATCCCACTATTCTCGCAATTTTTCATATTCATTGTTTCTTGCAGCCCACTAATATTCCATCACTTTCACGAAATGAATTTGTTTAGCCTAAATGATGGGCAACTGCTCCAGTTCTTTCTGCTATCATAAAAAGGTGTATATGGGACCTTATTATTTTTTCATCATTGACCTTCCTGGGGTATATGCCTAGTAGGGGAATCTCTGGATCAAAGAATAGGTATATTGTACTCATTTTCATTGTATTATCTATTATATTCTACTGATCTACTTTTTATTTTTCTTTTCCCAAACTAATAGCAAATACTTTTGAGAACTGCTGCTTCACAATATAATTTGAAAGTTTGGAAATGCTATCTGTCCACACTTCATTCTTACTTTTTTTTTCAGTATTATCCTTGAGATTCTAAAGCTTTTCGTTGTCCAAATACATTTTTGAAATTATTTTCTCTAACTCTAAAAAGTAGTTTGATAGTTCAACTGGTATAGCACCATTTGTAAATTAATTTTAGTCTGGTTACCAGTTTCATTATATTGCTGTAATCCAGATGTGAGCAATGAGTATCCTTTCAATTATTTAAGTTCTTATTAAATTTCTTTAGTGTTTTGTAATTGTATTCATGAGTCAAGTGTTCATTTGAACGCTGATTTTCAGATAGCTTATTAATGTAACTCTTTTGATGGGACTTCCCTTTATTAATTCTGTATACATTTTGGTATTACAATAAATAAACATTGATGGTTCTATGCATTTATTTTATATTTGGATACTTTACCGAAGCTATTAATTGTCCGATTTAATTTCTTTGCTGATTCTCTGGGGTTTTTCTAACTAAATCATCTTATCATTAGTTAAAAGAAATCTCCTCTTTGTCTATGATTATGTATTTAATTTCTTTCTCTTGTCTTATTGTTATCTCTGGCATTTCTAGAATTAAGTCCTATATTTATGGTAAAAGCTTCCAGTTTACTACAAACAAAGTTAGCTTTGGTTTAAGATAAGTAACTTCAACATATTAAAAATGACCCTTTTGGCCTATGATTGGTAGCTTGTTTTTGGTTTTATTTCAGTTTTTAGCATAAATGAATGTTGCATTTTCTTAGAAGCTTTTTATCTGAATTTACTCATATAATTGCTTAGGTTGGGGTTTCACTTTAATATGATCATCAATATGATCAGCTTTAATACGTTACTTGTTTTCCTGTTACAGAATCATCCTTGTATCTCATATAATTCCAACTTGCACATGCTAATTTTTACAAAAACATTATTCCTCTAATCTTTGGTTAATATTTTATTTCAACTTTTGCAACAATATTCCATATTGATGTCAGTTTTTTGTTCTCTTTCTCTGCTTTATCCTTCCCTGGTTTAGGTATTAGAACTTATTTGTCTCATAGAGGGAGTTAAATAAGGTTATTTTTCCAAATTTATCAGATGATAAAACAGATCAAATAAAATCTGGTATTTGTTTTATCTGATATTTAATTGATCTTATTTCTGTTAATTTGGGGGATATTTTGGATAACCGGCATCACTTAAACATCTGATATATATAACTATAAATTCCCATACAAAATTGATTATTTTTTTTTAGTAGGACATGTATCCTTTTCTCCTTTCTCTCCCCCTCCTCTCCACATTTACACAATTCCCCATTTTGTTATACCCTAAAGAAAATATTAATTTACTTGTCAAAGGTTAGTGGTTTAAGTTCAAATAAAGTGTTCAACTTTGATTATCTTTTCATAAAATTTCTCTTAAAGCTTTAACCTTTTAGGTCTTTTTAAAAAATCACTTGATAATCTCTAACATGGTCTTTCATTTAACCTTTATGTGAATCTTCATTATTAAAAAACAAACTAGACATGAGAATTGATTTTATTAGTCTTTTATGTATAAATGTATTTAACTCCTTGTGCTTCAGATGATTGAAGGTGTTTTAAATCTGAATAACCAATGCACTTGTCTCCTTTTTTCCAGGAATGCTCAAATGCCATTCTTTTACCAAACACCCATTTTTTGGTCATTGGTCAGATTTGTAGGATATATTGTTTTAAATTGTAGCTTGAGCTTTTTTGCTTTTTAAAATATACTTATTATTCTCTCCTGAGACTTTCCTCAGAATGAAAAACAATCTTAAGTGATTTGAATTGTCTTTCCTTCATATTTAAATATATGGCTGATTAAAAACATATTTATCAATTATATTACTAAAAGCAAATACTCCATGCCTGGAAGTTGATAGCATATTCTCTTTGGCTGGTGAATATCTGTAGATTTTCTCTATCATTGCTTTTCTGTGTTTATTCAGAAGTACTAGATAGAAGTTTGAGTTGGGAGGGAGGGTTGTTATTTTGGGGTTTGGGGGACATTATTTCCTGAATTATATAATTCAGATTTTCAAAATAATTTATTGTATTCTCCTGGATAACATATGATTCTTAAGTTATCTCCATATACCCTGTCTCCAAGATTGACAATTTTGGCAGACAGAATTTATGTGTCTCCTTAATGCTGTAGCTGTTCATTTCATAGGTCCACAACATTCTCATATTCACTAAGTAATATTGGTTATTTTATTCCGTGTTATAATAGCTGCACAATATACTTTTATGTCTTTTGGAGGCTTTAGGGATTTGGTTATATTTTTTGATCCCATATCATTTTATCTGCTTATAGACTACATTTTAATTCAGGATTTTTTTTTCTTGACCTGTGATCTTGCAGCTTTTCTCCTGAATTTGGGAATTTTCCTCATCCTCTCATCTCTAGACTTTCCACAGCTGCACAGACTTCCTGAGGCTGAAATACCAAGTCATGTCAGCCTCCTTGCAGTAGGGGAGATGGAGGGGAAATAGATGGAATCCACTTCCCTGAGGAATTTCAAGAGAGAGAGGAATGAACCCAGCTGTGTTTCCAGGCCCCCTTCTTTAGACCTGAAGCTTTGTGACTTGTAACCTATGACTTCAACCTATGACACCATACATCCTTCCAAGTGTCTTTCTGGTTCTTCTTCTTCTAGTCTCAGTCCATTCCATCTTTCCTTACTGTGGCTGTATAGAATCGGTGTTCATGACTTCTTAGAGCTGAGTATTTCAGATGGAGTTACTGACATGAGGGACCCTTATAATCAAATTCCAAGTCCTAAGCCTATGAGCTTGCTTTGCTCACTCTTTGGGGTGGGCAAGAATCAACTGGCATTGGGACACTGAATAAGAACTCTACGAACAAGTTCTCAAACCGTAATTCATGAGGATCTTCCTTGTACATGACTTCAGTCTTCTTAACTTGTGGAATCAGCTATAATTACTATATCTGGCCCACAATTCCTTGCTTTTGAAGTTTTCAAGATGGAGATGTTTACTGACAGCAACCATATTGCTGATCGTATGTTCTCAAATGTGTAGTTCAGATCCTGGCCAACAGGTCAGAAGTTGTCCTATGAATCATGTCCTAGAAGAGACCCTAATAGTAATTACCAAATTTGTTATTCAAAAGTTTGGCCAGATCATAGTATCCTGGCTTCTAGTGCTAAAGGCACCAGTGTTGTGGATTCCAATACCATCTACAAAAATCCTGTTATTCGAGTATGTCTGAACAGAAAGTACTGGCGTATCAGGGAGACAGAGGGGCCAATGGCCACAACTTTAAAACTATCTATGGAAATCCTCCTCCTCCTCAGACTGGTTTCAGAGTTCAGGTTTTGATCACAAACATCAGCAATTGTGGGCAATCTTCCCCAAACTGAAGCCGGAATGGGAGCCAGAAGGCAGACCATGCTTGATGAAGTTGTTAGTAGACAAGGAAAAGGAAAAGGAGGGGGGAAGTTGTGAAGGCAGAAAGGCTTCTGTTTAGTAGAGGTATAGACAGCAGGCAGGTTGGTGAATCCAGGGAATAAAGCTGGATGATGGCTAACTTTACTTACCTGAGGGCATGCTTGCTCTTTCAGTAGATGCTGGCATGCTAGTTACAGTCTCTGCAAAACACAAAGGTCAACAAAATGTTATGCCACACCATCAAATGCCAGCCATAGCCAGACTGGTGCATAACAGCAACGTGAGAGGAAGGAAAGAAATGCCCCTGGGAAGGGGGAACCCAACACTTGGACTTCATGGAGTGAGAAATACAAATGGGAACATGATTCGAGCTGGTTTCTTCTTTCTTGGACAGCAAGCATGAGCTGAGTTAAGTCAAGATTGCTAGGAAGAATAAATCATTTCCATCTGGTTCAATGAGAGCACACAAGTAGCCCAGATGTGGCCTGCTCCTTGAGAAGGCATGTGGCAATGTCCCCTTTGGAATAGTCAAGAGAGGTGGCAAGAATACTACCAGCAGGATTTCTTATTGCAGGTCGTGGGAGAATTGCAGCTTCTCAAGGGAGAAAGCCATTTCCAAGTTGGGATCATTGGAAAGTAAGTCAATTTCTAGCAGTATAGACTCATAGACATTTTCTCCCTTATCCATAGCATCAGCTTCCACTGACGGTAAAATAAAACCTTTCTTCAGAGGATCATGAGTCCATGTGTGCAATATTGAGTTAAGTGCTCTTGGGAGCCACATCAGTCTAAAAAAACCTGACTAAAAAAAACTTGCCTTCTTGCCTCCATCATGATGCTGGTGGGAACATCACTAGTAGTCTAACTGGCACTACATTCTGATATCCTGGAAAGAGTTTATCTGGATCTCTGAACCAAATCTCTGTCCATTTATATAGATTTATCTGAAGGTCCAGGAAACCACCTGGTAGAGTCAGGAAAATGGGCCAAATTGCAGTAACTGGAGGCATCGGTGGTCAGAAGACCAAACAGTTGTGTCTGGGAAAGCAGAGACGTGCCACTAACAAATATTCCTACATCAACAAAATCAAAAGAGTTAGTACCCAAGGTACCTTCTAGCTGTATGCTTTCTAATACTACAAAGATTTTCACTGGCAAATCATAGTCTAACAGAATAAGGATGCCATCTAGCCAAGAATGCCTTCTGCTGTGGATTTTTTCTAACCATCTAGAAATTTTCTGTAGTGGTAATTAAGTTAAATACACACATTCACCAAATTATGTCTTCTTTAGTTTTTTTTTATCATAATAAGCCACAAGACAGCATTGTATAAATTAGTGATGGGGGGGTAACTTAAAGATAATCCTGTCCAGCCCCCTTTTTGTGAGGAAACTATAGCCCAGAAGGTGCAAGTAACCTGCTAAGGCCATATCTGCTAATTAATAGCAGAGCTGAAATGTCAATATTAGCATTCCAGAGCCACCACCCTCTCTGTTACACTCTGATGCATACAGCAGGCTGGATGGCTCAACCCCGAGTAAGATGCATATAGGCTTACTACAGTCTTTTAGTGGATAGCTCCCCTATTCATCCAGTAGCTGAAAAGAGCTAGAATGGGCCATTTTTGCTTATACCATGACAGTAGAAATGGTATCATGTGCCTCATTCCAAATAGAATAGGGCCACAATACTCCAAATTCAGAATTAAGAGCTCGTGAATATAACAGAGACTAGAAATATCTTTTTGGCAAGACAACGCTGGTTCCTTGGGCTCAGAAGTCGATGTAGATACACATTCCTCAGGTGTCAAGGTCAAACAACCATGAATGTGTTGGGAAGCACATTTTTCTTCAAGATTTCAATGAACCCACCAAAGTAGGCCTAAGATGTCCAGGACACAATCAATGAAAACCAGAACAAGAGAATGGAAGTTCACTGCTATACAAGTCTTTGGGGCTCCCTCAGGTAGCAAGGACTAAGAGATTTTCTACTTTCAAAGCTGTGGCAATCTAAGGTGGCATTTCTGAAAAAATATTCAAATAATTTTCTTTCTTCTCTTAGAATTTAAAGAACAAAGCATAGACAATCAGCAGCCATCAAGAGAGAATGGAGTCTTTTTTGGTCTAAAAAAAAAAAAGCAGCTTTCCAAGCCAAGTGTCCTTTTGGAAGAGAAGGCACTCCCATGGTCCATCCTTCAGAGACACAGCAGACATTTACCTGAGGCTAATGTAGTAAGCTCTGAGAATATAACATGGCACTCTTACTCATGAAGACAATAAATGTTCTGTTGGTTGTTTCTTCTTGTTCAATGAATGGATAAAAGAATATAACAACTATGTCAAAAGTACTAGGGAAGGGAACAAGCATTCATTAAGTGCCTACTATGTGCCAGGCACTGTGTTAAATACTTTACAAATGTTAACTCATTTGGTTCTCACAACAGCCTTGGGAGGTAGATGCTACTTAATCCCCATTTTACAGTTGAGGAAACTGAGGCAGACAGCGGTTGTGTGACTTGCCTAGTGTTGCTCAGCTATGATGTCTCTGAGGCTGGATTTGAACTCAAGTTTTCCTGATGCCAGGCCCAGCACTCTATTCATTGCACCACCTAGCTCTCAACACATTGAGACAAAAAGACAAAATGTTTTTCAAGCCTATTAACATCCTCCTTCCAAGATCATCATTGGCCCTGTGTCTCTCAGAGAAAATAGTTTTAAAATAAAGAGGAGGTAATCACAGAGAAATTGGGAGCAAAGAATGTCTTTAAACCTACCTCTCCCCCAAGAGAGACCTAAATAGCATATCTGATCTCAGGAATGTATGTATTCCCTGCAATAATGTAAATTACAACTCACCAAGCCTATCCATCCTGCAACTTTCATCCAAGTTATTTTCCTAAGTCCACCAAAGGAAGTCCGCCAACACACGTGTGAACCTCCTTGCTTCCCCTTGGCATCATGAAGCTAGCAATGGAATACATAGGTTGGGCATCCCTCAGCCCTCCTTCTTGGTGTGCAACTGTTCTTTCTCCCCACCCCCAACCCCTCGATAATACATATCTCGGATGTGTCCTTCACATGACTTTTCCAATATAAATCCTATTTTACAGCATGTTGCCATCTGTGCACACCCTTTATGCATATTCTCTATTGTCCTTTAGGAGATCCTCACCTTTGTTTCTTAGGATACCATAGCATTTCATAACTCATAGGCAGAGTATCACCAGAAGGACGGATTTCTTAATACCTCAAAGATACTCAGCCAAAAGAAAAAAAAGCTCTTCCTAATTCCCCTAAAGCCCAAATGCACACCCAATTCTAATCATCTCTGTAAAAAGGAGATTTCTAGCCTGCAGTCAGGAGAGTTACATTTCAAGCTCATAGTTCAAAAGCAAGGCCTTCAGGCAAATTCTGTCCATAAAACTTCTTGGGAAAATGCAAACTCAGAAATGATCATCACCAGCCATGACTTGCAACTTCTTTGGTTCCAAAACAATTTTACTAATGAGAAACTCTCATTTTGCTCATAAAGATCCTGCTGCAGAAAGTCTGTTTGAATATTATACCGATTGTCATTCCTTTTAGAAAATAGATCTATCCTGCCAAAAGCAAAATTGTAAATCACTAAATCTAAGTCCCACTTACAAGAATAAGCAAAATGTATTTATGAACCCAGGCTTCTTGATCTTTTTTTTTTCTGCCAGCCACACACTGTTCCCTGAGGAATTTGGAAAATGAAATGTGTTCATATGTGCTGGGTGGCCCTTTCATTAAGCTGAATTAATGGGAACCGCCATCAGCAGCTGCCTGCCGCCAAGTGACTTGTGCTGAAAAAACCAAGGAAGGGGAAGGGAAGGGACCTGTGTCTGTTTATAGCATTTCAATAACATTATCCAAATGAGCCTGGATTCAGGAAAAATGACCCAGTTTGGGCACAAATCCTTTATAAGAAAGGCATTTCTAATGATCACAGTCAAGCAGCTTGTTTCTGAAGATTCTATCATGAGTGTTGCATGCTGAAATTGACAAATTTTACACGATGTGTGTACACCCAAGTCACTAAAATTGTTCTTAAAACATGCAAAAGTGATTGGGGCTCTCTGTAGTTTCTGAAAACAAAGTATGCCATCATTCTGGGGCCAACAACTTATGACAATCATCTTTTTTTTTTAATTAATAGCCCCTTTCTTAAAAATTAACAAGCACTAAATCCAACATCAATTTCCATAAAGTTGATGAGAAAAAGTCAATTGAACATAAAACCCCAAAGCTCTTTGACATACAGCTTGCCTTTCCCTTTAAGCAGGTAATCAATTCCACATGTTATTTTCAAAGCCAGCCTGCTTGTCTCTGTTTCCCACTCTTCCCCTTCGTGTAATTTTTTATATGCTTTGAGGATCCCATTTTCTTATTTCTCTTCCTTTTTTTGATTATTTTTGGTAGCCCCATCATTATCTCTCCCTTTCACCTCACTTCTTCACCACACCCAGTGGCAAAAGAGACAATCCCCACTTTGGACACATCCACACTTTGAGTCTATCAGCTCTCTGCAGAAGGTGGAGAGCAGATTTCATCCCAGTCTTCTGGAGATGTGGTTGGGCAATGCAAGCTTTTCTCCAGGTTCTGCTCATTTCACTCTATCAATTCATACAAGTCATCCCAGGTTTCTCTGAAACCAATTAGGATAAGCATTTTCAAAGGGGTGCAGGTACACAGCTCCATACAGCTTTTAGCCATTTGAACCTCTGAAATCCACTTCTAGTTTCAGAATGAAGACTCCCAGCTACACAACTGAGGGGTTTTAGAAAACCTGTCAACAAACAAGCCTGCAAATATGCCAGAGATAAGGATCTGAAAGGACATCAACTCTTCTTATTACAGTCTTGTTTCTCTGTCTTTTGGCCATGCCCCCTATAGAGCATAAGACCATTTGTTTTCCATGATTAATGGCAGACCCATGACCGACACACCCAAACCACAGCAGTTATAATTACATTCCCAATTCAGCTGATATTAGGAAACTCAGTCTGTTATCAAGATGAACTGAATCCATAGCTCTGATACAGAGAGTAATCTGATCTTATGCAGATTGAATTCCAGGGCATGATACAATAAATCAATCATTCACTAGCTATTATTAAATGTCTACTAAATGTCAAATAACATGATAAGTTCTGGGGATAAAAAGATTATGTGCATATATATACATATACATAAAACATATAATATATTTATATAATATTATATGTTATATATATTATATAATATGTTATATATATAATCTCTGCCTTCTAGGAGCTTACACTCTATCAGGAGAAATGGGATGCATACACACAAGCAATCAGAAATATATGTGTGTGTGTGTGTGTGTGTGTATGTGTGTGTGTGTGTTATATGTATAATATATAATGTATATGTGTGTGTATATGTGTAACACACACATATACACATACACAATACAAAGAAGGGAAGTTCAGGAAGTACTAGTGCTTGGAGGAAGAGCAAGGAGAGGATGAAGATAGGCCTCATGTAAGAGGTGGTCCTTGAGTTGAGTACAGGAGGAAGACTGGAAATCTAAAATGCACAAGTGAGTAGGGAGTCCATTCCAGACATGGTGGACTGTCTGTGCAAAGGCATGGAGAGGAGAAAAAGAAATTAGGATGGTATGGTTACACCTGCAGTTCATGAAGGGGACTAACGTGAAATAAGTCTGGAAAAGTTGGCTAAAGAGGAATTTGTATTTTCTCCAAGTAGTGAGAGGAACTGCTGGGACATTCTGAGCAGGGAACCAATGTAAACCTCTTCTTTAGGCCCCCTAACTTGGCATCTTTGTGAAGGACAGACTGGAGTGAGGAGAGATGTGACCAAAAAAAGACTATTTGGGAGTCTACTGAAATAGTCTAGGTGAGAGGCAATGAGAATGTGAGCTAGGACTGAGGTCATGTGAGTGGAGACCAGAAGAGGAATGGTGAGATGCTGTAGATGAAGAATTGCCAAGACTTGACGATAGATCACATATGTGGGGAAGGAGGCATGAGGAAGAATGAGGAGTCAAGGATGACACCTAGGTTGTGAACCCAGAAGGTTGGAAAAGGAAGACTAGTTATTAGCTCATTCACTTGTATATATAGTTCCATCAACAAAAACTGAAGGAGCCAACGAGAGGAAATTCTATGATGAAATTGAATCTCACTAATAGGGAGAAACTGGATGTTGAGGTGGAAAATGGGAACCCTGGGCAGAAGGAACCATTCCCTCCTGAAGTTGCAAGAAAGAAGAAAATCAGTCATAGTCTGATGTGTATTGGAAATTTGAAAAGAGGGGATCTCAACACTCTCCAGAGAAGGATATGGAAAACATCATGGACTAAAATCCTAAAGCTGTCAGGGGTGGAAAGAGTAGACCCTTCAAGATTAAGATTCTGAAGACAAAAAGGGAAGCAATTCCAATTAGCAGGGAAAATGATAGTTTTCTAAAGAAATTGCTATTGGTATTCAAGGAATTCTTTAGCTAATAAATTTTCTGTTTGTTTGTTTGTGGTGAGGCAATTGGGGTTAAGTGGCTTGCCCAGAGTCACACAGCTAGTGAGTGTTATGTGTCTGAGGCTGGATTTGAAGTCAGGTCATCCTGACTCCAGGGCCAGTGCTCTCTATCCACTGCGCCACCTAGCTGCCCCCTAATTTAGTTTTTTGTTTAAGAAATGTAAGCAAGGTCACTTAATGAAGGATGAATATAAGCACATTGGACAGTCTCATAAAAATTTCAGGATTTTGAAAAAATTCTAATTTAGAATTAAAAAATAAACAATGTCAGGCTTACTAAATCTCAGAATGACCTGTGGCTGACAAAGGAAGCTAAAGATAAGCCCAAAATTGAGTTGTTGCAGATTTTTAATCTATATTGAGGGAGAAAGATGAATCCTAAAAGGTCTAAGATTTCTATGTGGGTGAACGAGGCAAGAACTGAAAATAGAGAGAAGGTAGACCTGCCCAAATCTCATTTTGGTTGTTTTCTGCACTAGGGCAAATGGCCTTTGGACAAGATAGGAGTGAACCAAAATGGCCAATGAGGAGATGCTGCCCTATTGTAGGAAAGAGATAAGAGAGCCCTGAGCTATCTGTAATGAATTCAACTGATCTGGTCCAGAGGAACTATATCTTTGTGTCCTCAAAGAATTGAAAAATGTGAATGCTGAAAAATGTGAAAAAAGTACCAGTTAAAATGGAAAGATCATGGACAAAAATGGAAGGGACCAAAAAAAAAAGAGAAGGGAAACTATTGTTTCCCACCTCCCCTCCACCCCATGTGCCCCTCTCCCTGAACATATTTCTTTAAAAAAAAAAAAAGAGACAGAAGAGTACAATTAAAGTCTGGAAACTATAGGCCATTGACTTGGATTCCTGGAGAAGTTTTAGAATTGATCATTAAATGGGTGGTTGGTAAATATTTAGAAATGGGCCTACAAAAAGCTAGCATGGCTTCAGTGAGAATGGGTCATGCCAGACTAACCTTGTTTTCTTTTTGTATAGGGTTACTATCCTGGTAGATTAGGGAAGTGTTTTTAGATCTAGTTTACCTAGAATTTGGGGAAGGTTTTGAAAAAATAGCTCATTCTATTTTTATGGAGAAGATGGAGCAATGTGGAATAGACAATAAGGCAACTAGAGAAACCCTGGACTGTTCAAATGGCAAGTCTCAAAGAGAAGTCATTAAAGGTTCAATTATCAATTTGGCAGGAGGTCTCCAGGAAAGTGCTCAAGGGAGTCTGTGATTGGCTCTGTTCTGTTTCACATTGTTTGTCAATAACTTGGATAATGACATGTAGAATGTGCTCAGCAAATTTGCAGATGACACACCATTAAGAGAGATAGCTAACACAGGGGATGACAGAGCCAGGATTGAAACCATCTCAACAGCCTAGAGTATTGGGCTGAATCTAAGAGAATGAAATTTTGTGGAGATAAATGCAAAGTATTACGTAGGTCCAAGAATTCAACTTTACAAGGATAAGAGAGGGACATGGTTAGACAGTAGCTTGTCTGAAAAAAAAAAAAAAGATCTGGGGGTTTTAATGGACTGCAAGCTCCATAAGTTCCCAGCAAGATGAGGCAGATTAAATTGATGCCATGCAATCTTAAAATGCCCTAAGAGAATTCAAGTTTCTGGCAATAAGGAGGTTATCATCCCTCTATAGTCTGCTCTCCCTGACTACATCTGGTGGACCATGCCCAGTTGTGAGTGCCATTGTTTAAGGATGCTTATAAGCAGGTAAGTGATCAGAGCAGGGCATTCTGAATAATGAAGGGACTTGAATCCATGTCAATAAATATGGGTTGAAGGAATGGAGGGTGTTTAGCATAGAGAAGACTCACGGTGGGTATGACAGCTGGATTCAAGCATTTGAAGGATTACCAGGTGGAAAAGTTGCTAGGCTTGTTCTGTTTCTTGTGGCATCCTTGAAATTTGCTGTGGCTTACATAGCTGAACCTAGACACCCTCCTTAGAAGGCAGGATCAGGAATGATGGTTGGGAGCTATAAGGAGGCAAGCTTCCATGAGAAGTCAGGAAAAATTCCCTGACCATTATAGCCACCCCAAAGTAGAATGGGCACCCTCAACATTCGGCTCCCTCTCCTTAGGCGTCTTCAAGAAGGGGCTTGGTAGCTATATTATAGTGGAGATTTTTCAGGCAAGAGTTTGACAAGATGACCATTGAGATCCTATTAAAATCTTAAATTCTGTCCCTCTGGGCTTCTCTCCTATCATAATCCTCAACAGCAAGAGACATACACAAATCCAACAGCTGCTGTATTATGAGCTGTAGAGCTGTTCAGTCAATGGATTCTTCCTCTGGCAAAACATAAACTCCTTGAGGGTAGGCATTGTTTTAGTGTTGTCTTCATGTCCTCAGATTCTAGCACAGTCTTAGACATCTAGTCTTCGAGCGAGATGCACACATGTAGAGAATCCAGCCCAAATGTTCACATGGACTATTTGTGCCCAACTCATGGTAGAGTCTTCGGAGCTCGTGTTGGTCTGATCAGCCCCAGTCTAGCACACTGAAACTTGACTCTAGCATTTTGGTCCTCTGAGGACAAAGGACAATAACCAAAGACATCTAGGAGGGGGTTAACAAGTGCTTGTTAAACTATATTAACCAGTAAAACCCTAGAAGACACTGAACAGAAGATGGGGAAATAGTTGCATATGTCTACTTTTAGAATCTTTCAAAAAGCCAGAATTTCTAGACTTGTTTGAAAGTCTTTTTATTGTGCCTCTTTTGCCAGTGCCAAAGCTTTGGAAATGCCCTTATGTATTTATCAAAGGGTAAATGAAGAGCTTCTTAAAGAAGACCCTGACCTCAAGGAGCTTATAGGCAATAGCACAGTAGAGAGGAAAGTGCTGATCCTGCATTCCTTATACCTGAGGGCAAATCTCATTCCTGGTTCTTTTGGTCTGTGTGACCTTGAGCAGGTCACATATCCGCCTTTCTCTAACTTCTCATCTCTAAAATTGATCTAAATGGATATGCTGGGGTCCTTCCCAGCTCTAGATATACAATCCTGTGAAGTTACCAGTAGCCCCACAATGGGGATAAATGACTCATCTAGTGTTTTAGGCTTGCAAAGTACTTTGCAAATGTCATCATATTTGTTCCTCACAACAACTTTGTGAAGCAGGAGCTATAATTGTCCCTAATTTACAGGTGAGGAATTTGAGGTTCAAATCAGTAAAGTGACTTGCCCCGGGTCACACAGCTAGGAAGCATCTGAGGCAGCACTTGAACTGGGGTGAGCACTCTCTCACCTGTAACACACAGCCTGCATGCTCCCCAGACTTGTAGATCATTTGTAATGAGAGCACAAAATACACAGATCAGAGCCATTAATAAGTTGTATGCGTAAGGACGGATGTGCTGAGCTACAGAGAATGTTGGAGCAGGGCCACCTTTTTTTTTTTTAATGTGAGGCAATTGGGGTTAAGGGACTTGCCTGGAGTCACACAACTAGTGAGTGTTATATGTCTGAGGCCAGATTTGAACTCAAGTCCTCCTGACTCCAGGGCTGGTGCTCTATCCACTGTGCCACCTCGCTGCCCCATGGCCAACTCTTTTCATCCAAAATCTTGGTCCTTCCAGATGCGGGAATGAGAGAAGGAGTGAGGATCAGGATGATGAGATCTAGCATGAAACATTAAATGCGTGGTGGGCAAAGATTTGGAAATGTGCCTTCAAAGAGCCAGCCTGGCTTCAGTGAGAACTGGTCATAAAAGACTAACTGGATTTTCTTTTGTTGTCAATGTTAATGACATCCATTATGGAAAAGAAAGCCCCCGTTCATGTTTATTGGTCAGTTTTGACTCCAAGCACTGCCAGCATCACATTGCCAGAGTCCTACCCACATCATGCATTCTTAATCAGCTGCCCAATTTTAATGACTCCG
Organism: Phascolarctos cinereus; assembly: GCF_003287225.1. Lineage (NCBI taxonomy): Eukaryota > Metazoa > Chordata > Mammalia > Diprotodontia > Phascolarctidae > Phascolarctos > Phascolarctos cinereus. The sequence goes on along the minus strand of NW_027556402.1, from coordinate 5,087,883 downwards.
TGTCCTCTACATCTCCCATTCAACTCTTTTCCTAGAAACTCTGTAGCCAGGAACAAGCAAGAGCATAAGGGAATTTGGGGCCTCAAAACAAAGGTTTGGGGAGGGTTCATTTCCCGACAACATTCACACCCAGTGACCAGCCAGCTCCTGCTTGCAGGCTTCTGGTGCTGGAGAGCCTAGCCTTTCTAAGGCAACTCATTTCATTTTTCAAAATTGACAGTTTTTAAGTTTTTCATTAGATTGCATTTAATTTGTGCCTCTTTGCAAGTTTTTCTTCCAACTTCAATTATTCCCAGCTCCATCTTTATTCCATCACTTATTGCCAAAAGGAGACCAAAGAAATGTATCATCAATGGGACTTGGGGCACATTTGCCTCAGTGGTGTCAAATGTGAAGCTTAAGTAACCTGGCTTCCCTTCCTAGTCATCTGGCCAATGAATCAATCAACCCCCAAGCATTTCTTTAGCACCTATTGTGAGTCAGGCTTTGTGCAAGGTGCCGGGCATAGGAAAATACAAAAGAAACTGCTCCTGGCTCCTGCCCTCAAGGAACTCACATTCCTATGTAAGTAATAACAAAGAGGGCAAACAGCAGCTGGGGGGGGGGGGCGTTCAGAAAACACCTCGGGTAGAAATGGGTACTTAAGTTGAGTTTGCGGATGGGGCTTAATCAGGCCACCCACCTCCTGAGGGAGGGGACGGGCTAAGGCTGTAAAATCAGGCGCAGGCTTTGGGATGTAGCCAATGTCCTTAGAAGGATATTGTGCTTGGCTCCTCTCCTGGGTGCAAAGCTTTTGTTTTTCTTCTTCTTTTCAATTGAGAGTAAGGTGGGCGGAAGGGCGAGAAGAAATGCTTGTGAATTTTTAGAAATAAAATAAATGAAGGAAATGTAAAGTATAGTTATTCCTGAAGTTATCCAGACCATGTCTGTGTGTCTTACCTGTGGCACATCTCAGAAACGGGGCCGTGCAGTCCAACCTTACTATAAATGTAAAGCCCACGTGCACATATGCGCACACACACACGCACACACATGCACACACTCAGCTTCTGGCTCTCTGTTGTCTCACGATTCTCAAGGAGTAGGAGCACAGCCATGTCAGTGCCCCACCAGCCAACGGATTTGAAAAGCTTATCTGTGCACCTCCATTACATGCAGAGGAGAAAGAGAACACCGCCGCCGCCGCCGCCGCCGCCGCCGCCGCCGCTGCTTACCGTTTGACTCCACAATGGTGATGTTGGCATGCACACTGTCGTTGCCTAGTTTACTGATCACTTTGCACACATACTCCCCGGAGTCGGCGAGCGTAGCTTTACTGATGCGCAGTTCTGATTTCCTGTGGGACGAGGACCGAAGTGCATGTAAGTGTGATGGATTGCACGGAGACCTTATTCATTAGCTTGCATCTTGTTAGCTGGGATACATGGGAGATTACTCCTTCTGTCCCTTCCTCCTTTTCTTTCCTTTCATACCTTCCTCTCTTTGTTTCTCTTTCTGTTACCTATCTCTCTCTTCCTATTTCTTTCTCTCTCTCTCTCTCTCTCTCTCTCTCTCTCTCTCTCTCTCTCTCTCTCTCTCTCTCTCTCTCTCTCTCTCTCTCTCTCTCTCTCATCTATCTATCTCCCTTCCTCAAAGACTACATTCTACTAACATTTGAGAAGATCTAAAGCTTTTTTTTTTACTTCTCACAAAATGAAAAAGAATAGCACTAAAGGTAATCAGAAGGAGAGTTTTTTAGAGCTAGAAGTGCCTTTGAAAATGATCTAGTCAGACCCTATCTAGTCAGACAGATGAAGAAACTAAGGGAAAGTGACTTATCCAAGGTCGCAGGTAGAGGAGTTGGGATTCTTCCAACTCCAAGCCCCACCATAAAATACTAGGAATAGTTGTTTGCATAGAGTGAACTTAATCCAATCATGTGACCATCTAAAGAAATACTTATCTCTCTTTAAAAGTCTTATGGCTAAGAATGGAGAATGACATAAAACATTCCAAGGAATGAAATAAATTTTCAACATAAAAAAAAGTCAGTTATTATTACTATTATTATCGTATAATAACACCTCACATTTCTATAGCATTTTAATGTTAGCATAGCGTTTGACATCTCATTAGAGTCCTAAAACAATTTTCCCATTTTACAGAGGAGGAAACTAAGGATGAGGAAGATTAAGTGTCTTGCCCAGAGTCCCAGAATACATAAGTGTTAGAGGATTCAAAGCCAGGTCTTCCTAATTCTAGGTTCACTGTACCAGGCTGCAGCCTTCCCACTTAACCCCAAAGTGTCCATGATGCCCCACCCAGTGGGTGGGAGCTCAGCATGCATGCATTTCTCTCTCAGAAGACATTTCCCCGACATTTTAGTTGAGCAGACTTTCATTTCCAGTGCTGCCAGTCACTGGAGAGCTCAGAGAGAATATACTCCCAGACACCACTAAAAAGCCTTTCTATTCATTTTTCTTAAAAAAAAAAAAAAGATTTGAGTTGTAGGGACCAACAGAAGAAATTCCTCCTGAATTTTCTCACTGAGCAGAATAATACTAATAATAGCTAGTGTTTCTATAGTGCACTAAAGTTTACAACATGTTTTACAAATATAATCTGATTTTATTCTCACGACAATCTGGGGAGGCTGGTACTTTAATTATCTCCAGCTGGCACTTTAATTATCTCCGTTTTACAGATGATGAATTGAAGTAGACTTGCCCAAGGTCATACAGCTAGTAAGTGTTTGAGGTTGCACTGGAATTCAGGTCTTCCTGCCTCCAGGCCCAGTGCTCCTTCTACTGCACCAACAGCTGTCCAAGTACAGTATTTACTATGAATGATGATGTGTCAGTGACAAGACAAGGAAAGAGTCTATCTTCTATTCTGTGGTTTGTGTGCAAAGGATATGTGTGTATATATATATATATGTATGTAAGTTATATAGGATCATAGATCAAGAAGGCAAAGGGACCACTAAGGCTGGCTATCTTGCTTTACTGATGAGAAAACTGAGACCCAAGTGGCAAAGTTACTGGCCAATGGTCCTAGGGCTAGTGAATAGCTAAGAATGGCTTGAACTCAAGACTCCCTATCTCTCCGTCCTGGGCACTACTCACTGTGCCATGACTAAAGCCATTTTGCATAGTGGCTTGGGACCCACCCCCTTTCTGAGCACATCTTCTTATGACGCATGCAGCATACTCACCCAGGCTTTTTTTGTATCTTGATATTTTGTGGTTTGTTTTTACGACTTAATTCACTCCCATTCTTGAACCACTTGAACTTGAGAGAGGAGTACTCTGAGCTGGTCTCACACCGAAGCACCAGCTTCGAGCCAGCAGCTGACTCCTGATTCCTCATTTCTTTCAATCGGGGAGGGGCAGCTAAAAAAGAAGACACAGATGGAAAACCTTCTCATTATCCACACCATCACCACCATCACCACCACCATCATCATCATCATCATCACCAGCAACATCATCATCATCATCATCACCATCATCATCACCATCATCATCTTCATCATCTCTAGACACATTGAAAGGGAAAATGCTTTGGTGAGCTGATTTACTTACACATAGCTTTTCAATTATCTAGAAATGGAAGTCAAATTAGGGCCTGAGATCTGAGCCTGGAAAATACAAGGAGAACTCCTCTGTGATTTAGGTTCCTGTACTAACATGTCCTTATTTTTACCAGCAATCAAGCAACTCCAAGGTCAATTTCTGATGTGACAAGAGACTGAATCCCGTATAGCTTGCTAGGTGGCACAGTGGTTAGAGCGCCATGCCTGGAGTCAGGAGGACCTGAATTCAAAGCCAGCGTTAGACACTTACTAGCTGTGTGACCCTGGGCCAGTCACTTAACCCTGCTTTCCTCAGTTTCCTTATCAGTAAAAATGAGCTAGAGAAGGAAATGGCAAACCACTCATAGTGTCTTTGCCAAGAAAACTCCAAATGGGGTCACAAAGAGCCAGTCACAACTGAAACAACTTAATAACAACAATTCATATTCAAGCAAATTAGAAATGATGTGGTTATGCAAAGGTCAATGGAGTGATATGGGGAGAGAGTAAGGAAGATGTGGACCATTGTTAGTAAAAAAAAAAAATCAGGCAGTGAAGTCATGTCATCAGAGAGATGGATGCCAAGGAAAAGAGGTGAGCCAGTCACATAGGAAGAGCAAGGGATAGCTAGCTGGTGGCCTGCTGGTGTTCTCTAGTCATTCATGAGATCTAGAGGAAAACAGACAGCACACAAAGAGGAGCCCATTGACAAGAGTTGGACAGGAAGGGGGCAGAGAGGTAGACAACAATCTATACCAAAGGCTGGGGATGCTGTGCTTTCCCCATACACCTATGCATTTTTCCTAATTAAATGTTTCCTTAGGTTTCTGTCGGATCCTGGCCCCATCCAAGTATTCAAATACACACTTATTTTCAAAAGCAATTCCCTATCTGTAATCACACTGTAGTCACCTCACAAAAACCCTCCAATGGGGCCTGGACTGTTTTCTCCATTTTTCTGAAGAAGCTTTTGAAGTTCAAAGACTTTAAGCGACTTATGCTGAGTCACACACCTAGAGACTAGATAGTAAGAGCTGGAAAACCAGAACTCCTAACCCTGCCAAGACCCATCACCCCGAAGCCATCCTTATCTAAACACTAGAGGGCAATATTGGGCTCAAAGAGAATTCACAAATGTTAACATCATTATTCTTATGAAGACAATGATTCAACATAGAATAACCACCACATACTGGCAAAGCTGCATTCTGATACAAGCCTGGCCTGCCCTGCTTCTTCCAAAGGGGGCGTGCACACACATGCACACACATGTACGCACACACACACACACACACACACACACACGTGCTCATTATCAACAGATGACTTCTACCTCATTGATGACCTCCACGCTCTTGCTCAAACTCTAGCTCTGCTTTGGCTGAAAATGCTTCCATCTTCACCAGCAAAGAGCTGTGGTTTTGCTTGCATTGCAAGTGCTCAGCACACAGTAAGCACTTCCTCAATGCTTATGGATTGACTGTGAAACTTGACTTGAACTTGGCAGCTCCTTTCAAATAGCTCTTAGGAGCCATCTCATGTCAAAGGAGATCTGACAAGGGTTTAGCTAGAAACAGCCAGCAATGAACTCATCGTGGAGGCATGCATGTGGCCAATACAACTTTTCGTGTGCATTTTCACTTCATGATCTATAGCAAAGGATGTGTAGGCACTCCCCTCACCCAGTTTCTCACCAAACGATCAAAACTGTCAGGGCATCTTAAAAGGAAAAAAAAAGGCTACAATGACTACATCTTGTGTGTCTGATGTCATTTCAAAAATGAAAAGATAGCTCAAGCCTCGGTGGGAGATGACCAGAGACCCCAGGGCTATGTGTGGTATGGCTACAGCAGGAAAGCAAATAACATCTCAGTCATCCGAGGGTGTTTTAGGGATTTGTTTTTGTGTATGACTGTTTAGCAGAAGAGACTGAAGATACTAATGAATAACAGTGGAAACCCATTGAAGCATGGGATTTCTATCTTCAGATATTCTAGCATGCTAGCAATGCTAGCATTCTCTCTCATTCTCTTGTAATCTCTCACTGTCTCATTTTATTGGGTTACAACATGAAGATAAGATATATGCTCAGTGGGATTTTTAAAATATTGACAAATTAAGAAATCTCTCCCAACTAGCATCCTCCCTGACTTGAAGTCACTTAAAATCCAATAGAGGGGGAAAATATGGGGAAAGAAGCATGCCAAGAGACAGAAGGCACAGAGGCCTACAGGTGAATCTGACATAGGACAGACCACTTGCTGCAGGGGGAAAACAGCAGTCAACAGCAAGCCTTGATTAAGCATCTACTATTATGTTAAGCATAGGAGATCCCAAAGGGAAAGATAACCCCTGCCTTGTAGAGCTCACAGTCTAATGGAACAATCCAGTATTAGGGTGATATAGGCAGGAAAATGTGTGTCCCATTTGTCATGATCCCATGAGCTGCTTCTGGCTACCCTCCACAGATGGGCAGGTATATATTTTTAATTATTTTTCCTACAACCAAATTTTTTCCCCTTCCTTACCTCCTCCCCCATATGGGAAGAAAGAGGAAAAAGAACTTATTCTTTTAAACACATGATCAGGGGCAGCTAGGTGGAGTGGATGGAGCACCAGCGCTGGATTCAGGAGGACCTGAGTTCAAATCTGACCTCAGACACATAACACTTACTAGCTGTGTGACCCTGAGCAAGTCACTTAACTCCATTGCCTACCCCAAAAAATAAAAATTTAAAAAAAATCCCACAAATGATCAGTAAAGGAAAACAAATTTCCACCTTGGCCATGTCCAAATATATGTGTTGATTGTACATATTAATATATTTAGAACACATATTCCCACATTAGACCATTAAAGAGAATAAACACACACACTTGTTAACATGGTATTTTGAGGAACCTACAAATCAAAAGTTGAATGGCTGCCTTGGAACACCAAAGGTTATAGCCAGAAAGAATTTCTGAGGCCAGGGAGTCCAACACCCTTGTTTAACAGATAAGAAACTGAGGCCCTGACAGTGTAAGTGATTTGCCCAGGGTCACCTGGGTAAGAAGTAGCAGAGCCAGGATTCAAACCTGGAATCTTTGGCTCCTCCCCTCAGGAGGTAGATACCTCAAACTGGAAGTCTGGGAGTAAAGAATGGATTGGTATATCATAATCAGGATTCCTTTCACATATTGGACTAAATAGATGGTACTGAAGTCTCTTCCAACTCTCTAATTCTGTGATTCTGTCCCTCTGGGGGCCCATCTCTTCACTTATATTTGGTGGTCACAGAAGCAGGAAATTTGGCCACTCATATTTACGTGATAATTTCCAATATTTCTGTTTAAAAAGAATGTTGAAGAGGTGAGGGAAAGAGCCTTGGGTTTGGAATTTGAAGCCTTTGGCTCAAATTTCAACTTTGTGCCATCTTGGACACTTAATGTCTCTAGGTATCAATTTGCCAAACTGTAAAATATGACAGCTAGACTAAATGGCCTTGAAGATTCCTTTCCCTTCCAGAGCTATGATTATGAGGCCAAGAATGATCAAAAATAAGCACCCCAATCCTCAGCTGCTCCAAATCTCCACGATTACTTGAGGTTTTCCAAAACTGAATTGACTAATACTTCATTTGCTGACCTTTCAATTTAAAATAATTCAAAAACCAGCTCTACATCATGCTAAGCATAAGAAACACAAGAAGGTACAGATGCAGGCTGGACTCTGAAAATGGGGATGGGGAAGGGAAGAAACATTTATTATGCTCTACCTATATGCTGGGCACTATGCTGGGTGCTTAACAAATATCATATTTGGTCTTCATTATTGTCATCCTCATTTTACACTTGAGGAAACCGAGGCAGAAAAAGATTGAATGGCTTAAAGATCAGTGGCCCTTGCACTGACTGGGACATCTCCCTTGGTGGTCCACAGTGATCAGAAATCCCTCAGAAGCAAGGATATTCAGACGAAGAGAATGCCACCCAAACTCCTGAGTTAAAGAAACACATTCACACTCTGTTTTTTTTTTCTCTATATAATAATAATCACAGGGTCCTAAACAGTAATATAATTACTATATTATAAATCATTGTATATTGTATCATTACATAGAATTTGTATATTATAATCATATTAATATAATATAATCTATTTGAGACTGTATATTAATTATATATGATATGCATTATATAATATATAGTATATATGGGGCAGCTAGGTGGCACAGCGGATGGAATGCCTGGCCTGCAGTCAGGAAGACTCATGTTCCTGAGTTCAAATATGGCCTCAGGCATTTACTATCTGTGTGACCCATTTGCTTCAGTTTCCTCATCTATAAAATGAGGTGGAGAGAAGGAAACAACAAACCACTCCAGAGTCTTTGCCAAGAGCATCCCAAATGAGGTCACAGAAGAGTCAGACATGACTGACATAGTGATAACATATACCTTATTTATACAGATTAAAGTTCATGAGTTGCTTTGCATATATTTGATTGCCATATTTTTGCCTTTTTTTTTTTTAGGAAGAAATGTCCAAGTGCTCATATGTTCACAGTGGGTGATTTGGGAAGAGAAGGAATTTCTGCCTTCCTGGAAGACTGAAGCTAAAGGCCTAATCCTCTATTTGCATTCAGCACAGAGGAATTCATAATAGAATCACAATAAGGGGGGGGGCACTTTTAAATTGGCCGAGGCTTATCAAATATTATCTCATTTGATAATGGATGTAAGTGCCATTACCATCTTTCTTTTACAGATGAGGACAATGAGGCAGGCAAAGATTTAGATGACTTGTCAGATTCACTCAGCTGTATTTAGCCACCTAAGTGTTGGTAGCTGGATTTGAACTCAGGTCCTCCTGACTCCAAGTCCAGTATTCTCTCCACTTGTTAAACTTCCTTGTCTGCAGACCCGGAAGGACATTGAGAAGTCCATTCATACTGATAGGCTATTGGGGCAGGAAAGGTTTTAGAGGCCATCTAGGGAAACCTAGAGGCCCAGTGAGAAGACAGTGGCCTAGTACCTTGGCATAATCTGTGGGAAGGGAGCTGTCCGCCCCACACCCCATGGATTCATAAGTGGAGGTGCTCAGCCACCCAGGGCTGATTTCCTAGAAGTTCTGACAGCAGGCTGGTGCTGAGGAAGGAAGGGTATAGTGAAGAGAAAGTTAGCCTGGGGGTCAGGAGGCCACCAAATGCAGCCCTCTCCCCCGGGGCACCTGCCTCCCTCCCAGAGTCACCCACTAAAGTATATGCATTTTCCAAGAACAAAGAGACAAAGGTAGGTATTTCTCAGAGCTCCCTCGAATCAGGAGAGGTGGAAATCCAGAGACTGAGGTTATAAACCAACTCTTGACAACAACTCACTGAGGGAGGCTGCCCAAATCAGCCCAAATCTTTGAAATTTTCAATTTCAACATTGAAAAAGAGGGGATTAAATTCTATCTGCTATGGGCTGACTCTCTGGGAGTGGAAGAAACACAGAAGGAAATTTAGATGGCAGGAAAACAAAAAGATAATAATACAAATGTATGTTTAATTATATTTTTAAATGAGAGTGTTGGAGAATGATCTCTGGGGCATAATCCAACCCTTACACAAAAGAAACCAAGCCTTCTCTGCATTTTTTCACTGCCCCAGTGTCCCCAGCGCCACATGGCATCTGTCCAACATTTTGCCTGCTGGTCAGTGATTATCAGAGTTAAAAATAGAATTCAACTTTTCAATCAATCTATGTAAAATCATTTACTAAGTGCCCAGTAGATGGAAGACACAATGCTAATCTGGAGAGACAGCCTTTCCCCCAAGGAATGAGAAGGTTCCCAGGTTCCAAGAGAGCCAGAAAGGATTAAGAGAGCACCGAGCCTAAGTGTATTAGTCTCCATCAGAATTGCGTTCTTATAAAGGAACTAGGCTGGTTCCACCTCAGGCTAAATCAATCACACTAAACACAAGAAGGTGGGGGCGGAGGCGCAGGGCAGCGGCTGGAGGCCCTTCTCCTCCCTCTGTGGGCGGGGCAAAGGGCGGTTCCTGGGTAGCCCATTCATAAACCTGTTTATACCAGCTCCCTCAGATGACAGAAATCTAATCTGCAAAGTGAAACAAGCTTTCAATTTGGAGTCAGAGAACCTGGATTCCAACACTGTCTCTGTTATTGGCCCATCACCTAATTTCTCTGGGGCTCAGTGCCTGTATTTGTAAAGTGAGGAGGCCGGGGCCTGATGACAAGCATTTCTAAAGCACCTACGCTATGCACCAGGCACAGTGCTCAACCGTGGGGGCACACATACAAGTCAACAAGGCAGGCGAAGAGCTGTTTGGATCTGAAACACCATCCTTAGAGTAGCCAGGCACCAGGGAAGTTAGCCTGGGGAAGGACTGACTTGAAGATGGGGGTGGTGAGGAGAGGAGGTGGTAACCGAACTCCGGTATTTTCAGGTATTTTCAGGTTGTCGTGTGCAAAGAGGATCATTTTGCCCCCTGCTTAGCCACAGGAACCAGAACCGGTAGCAACCGAGTGGAAGTTTCAGTGAGACAAAATTTACAGGAAGCTAGATGGTACTTTAGGGTCAAGAGGACTGCTTCCAAATGTGGGCCCTGGGCAAGCCCACCTGTACAAATGGGGATCAAAATGTCATCTACTCACCAGAACTGGGGTGATCTCATCCTTTTTTAGGAGGATTACCATTACAGATTAAAGCCTGGGAGTAACTATGGAGGAAGTTGAGAGGTTCAGATGAGGCCCCCAAAACACCACATATCAATGTCCTTTCTCACGGTGACTCATCTAACCCTAATTCCATTTTATGTGGAATGAGCCTCAGCCCCTTAGCTCAAGCACTGGAGGTATCAGAGTAAATACATCCCTGAGGTCAAAGGCCCAGTATCCAATCATCTCTTGACAGATCCTATCAACGACTCCTCATCTCTGTGGTCCCACATTTGTTGAGTGTACCCCTCCCAACCCAATCTCATGATGCTCCAAGAGCTATTCTGGGGTGGAGGTGGGGATTTCCATAACACATTCCCTTTCCCCTAATACATAGCTGCACTGGGGCTTATAAAGTTAACCAGAGTGAGCTTTTCTTCACCTTCGACAACCTGGTCATTTGGAAATGAGCAGAAGCAGGATCTGAAAGCCAGCAGCACAAAGTATATGGGCTCAGCTGGGTTCCACGAAGTTTACAATTTCTTGAAAATGATTGCGATAACAACTGACCCGAAGGAAGCCTTCCTATCAAAACCAGTCCGGGAAGGTTTGGGCTACTTGAAACAGACAGGAGCGATAGCCCAGAGCGCCTGGGCTCTGTAAGAAATCCTGAATTCCCAATCAGTCAGTGACCAAGCACCCAGCCCAGCACACATGATTTTTATGTTGAATGTAACTTATGCGCTGAGGAGAACGGAAACATCTGGACAGGATTAGAAGCGCTCTGCTCGCCCGGGGCATTGGACAAATCCCTTCAGGCTAAGTCTCACCCTTGACCTGCCAAACATGATTATGGCAGGCCAGTCACTTCCCCAGGCTCCACAGCTGCTCTCCTCCCCCTCTCGCCTAATAAACATCCCATCCCATCCCATCCCAACCATGATCCTGCCCAGAGTCAGAAAGAGCACATGTGGCCACAGCTCTGGGGGGAGGGGGATGAGGGGAGAGGAGAAAGAAAAGGATAATAAATAGACAGCTAAAAGCACAGGGGTGCGGTCCACCAGCTTCCCCAGAGGGCCCCAGAGATTGTGGAAGGGTTGTTCAAGGCTTCCCTTCCAGCCCCAGCAAACTGGCACCTCTGGAGGGCAGTAAGGAAGGTGGCATTCTGTAACGGCAGGAGGAGCCCCGGGGTTGGGATCAAATCTTGGCTCTGCTTCTTTCTATTTAGATGTGGGACCTGTGGCAAGTCACTGTTTATCTGTGCCTCAATGTCCTCTTCTGCAAAATGAAGGGCTGCAGTATAGCAGGAGGGAGGCCAGATTTGGAGATGTCCATTAAAATGAGAAGATGGGATGGGGACAAGGTGGATCTGAAGGTTCCCCCGTAGCTGGCTTTCAGGCTTTGCTCCCAGTCTGACTCTACAAACCCATGGAGGCCTAGCAGCATGCCGCGAACATCACACAGTGGGTATTAGAATACCCCAGGAGAAGCATGCCAGGGCACTCGATACGGAAGGAAAGGTGCCAGTTCTGGGGATAATGGGCCTGGAGAGAACAACAACTCAGAAAGGCAGAGGAGGGAGGAACAGGACCTTGCTTCTGGCCCCAGAAGGCTCTCTAGAACTTTCCATCCCTTCCCCAAATGCTCTGCAACCAGCCCTCTCTTCTAGGGCTAGAATCAAGAAACTCACAGTGAAATCCAACTCTTCTACACCATAGATGTGATACCTTAGGCAAGCCTCATAAGGTCAGTGAAAGAAGAGGCTCTTCATCATGATGGTTTTCTGCTAGGGTTCCTCCATCTCCTTATCTTATATTTAATGGATTTTGGATGGATATGGTTCTGGGTCAAGTTCCTCTTCTACTATTTGTAGAGTATACACACATACATATACTTACATGAATAAGCTCCCAATTTAAGACTCATTATTATATTATAATCATTCTATCACTTTTGTCATTGACTTGTTTCAGTCACGTCCAATTCTCCATGACCCCATTTTGGGGTGTTCTTGGCAAAGATCCTGGAGTGGTTTGCCATTTCCTTCTCCAGCTCATTTTACAGGTGAGGAAAATGAGGCAAGCAGGGTTAAGTGACTTGTCCAGAGTTACACAGCTAGTAAGCATCTGTGGCCAGATTTGAACTCAGGATATCTTCCTGATTCCAAGGCCCCTGCTCTATCCACTGTGCAACCTAGCTGCCCTCATTATATTATTACTATTGTTATAGGCAGACATGTATGTGTGTGTGTGTATACACTCTAATATCTATGTGTGTGTGTGTGTGTGTGTGTATAGACACCCCCCCCCAAATATACCTATATATGTATATGGAAGTCTATTCACACATAGTTTTGCTTTCTTCTTCTAAGTCTCTATGTTTTACAAGCTCTTCATTCTATGTAGTTTGGAGGTTGAATATTCAGAATGGCGACATCTATTGAAAACATAGTTCTAAAATATTTATGATTTAATGGTATTTCTGGATGTCTGTAAGTAACATTTCTGACAATGGCAGCGTACCAGTTTCACTACAATTTATTTGTTCTGTGCCCCACATTATCAGGGGTTGGCCTTTGTCATGTAGGGATTTGATGACTCCGTTTATGAAGGATAGACAGCTTCTGGTTTAAAACTGTGGCCATTTAATCAGATTATGAAGCAGGTGTTAAGATTGAAATCTCCAGCGATATGCTACAGAGTATCCATTGTTTCCTTGAACACTCTCTATCAGTCAATGAGTTTGTATTGCTTAGGTGCTCCTTCTGCACTTCCTGGGGCGGGTGACCTGATCTTACAGCCACATCGTGGAGCCCTCATTTCTGTAACCAAGTCTCTATGACTCAGCCATTTGTTTAAGGGGCTGCTGTCAGGATTTTGTTGGCTGAGTCCATGTGGTTTCTGCCCATTCCCCTCTTGGCCCTTAGCCATTTCATAGGCTACCTCTGAAGGTAAACCAGTGTGAGTGGCATTAAGAAATCCTGGGGTGTGTACTTATGGCTCTCTGAAATTGTGTCCATTTTGTTCAAAAACCATTTCTTTTTCATATAATCAAAGTTATTTTATCTTTTCCAATTGCCTCTGTCCTTTGGTTGATAAAGAACCAATTATCCCTTACTTATAGCTATGAGAGGTATATGATCTGCTCCTCTTCTAATCTTTTTGTATATTATGATCATTAATATTAAGGTCATATATTTCTTCAAGTGTTTGATGTGTTTAAAATGTTCCCTGCTATTATCAATCATCTTCTGATTTTTTGTCAAAAAACTGTTCATCTTTCCATAGCTGTCTTGAGATAATGGACCCTATACTTTACTAATATTGGGTTTTTTTGTTCTGTTTTGCTTGAGGGGCTACGATTGTTCTTATAGTAACCATCGTTGTCTATTTTATTGTTCCACACATTGAGGTTAAAAAGGGTATTGAGGAGCTATGAATAACACTGAAAGTGTTCTTTCCATGGGGCTTTGCCTCCAGGATGCCATTAGGTCAACATACACAGCTTCAGTTTTCTCTCTGACAGACTTATGATTGATATGTATGCCTGGAAAAGACCAAAATATTTCCAAATATCACCTTTATCCATTGGTCCAATGTGACCTCTGGATTTAAGCCCAAAGCATTCAATCTTTGGTTTTTATTTGTGTTCATTTTATATTGGTTGAGTTCCAAAATCTTTTTTTTTATTGGAAAAGGCTTCTTCTGTGAGATGAAATGATTGGACTTGTTTCTCAGTGAAGCCATATCATTTACTGTCATCCTGAGGCATTGAGCAATCAGTACAATATTTTAGGGCGAGTCCCACTTGTTTACTTGGAAGCCACACTCATTTCTACTGAGGAAGGATGACAATGGGCTTTGAGCTGAGCACAATAATAATGGGCTTAAAGGGGATTCATGGGAAATGCAGTATTCTATGTCAATTGGTCTTGACTTTATTGTGTTCATGGAAATATACTAAATGTGGACACGAAATAGTCTCCTTTTCTTCTTATACTTGGGTCTTTCCTAGATTTGGAATACATGAATAAGCCCTCAGATAAAAGCTTGTTATCATATTATCATTGGTGGTGGTGTGACCTCTATTATCTAATTCTCATCCTTTTCCACAGAATTCAGATAGAAACGATCTGGGGATGACCCTCTCCTGGAATCCCTGTATATTTAATGCTCTGCATGGAAAAAAAGTGAATGTTTTTTGTCATTGAATAGAGGAATGAAATATACATAGACATACACATAATACACATGTATGTACACATACATGTATACACACCATTGTCATCATCGTCATCATCCCAGCTGAAGAGAGTCTAGTCTGTCCAGTAAAATATAAGGCCCTCAAGGGAAGGGCTGTTTTAGAGTGCTGTCTTTCCACCACTTGGGGTGGTACTTTGCACGTAGTAGGTGCTGAATGATTCCTGGATTAGATTGTGTCTGTGAACTTGACAAAACACAGCCAGAAACCAAAGGGGAGGGCCAACTCTGCCCAAGACACATTTAAATAAGAAAACAACCACATGTTAGCTGGTTCAACCCTTGAAATTGGAATGATAAGATTAATCTGACTCCAGATTTGTGTTGTTTCCCTGAGTTATCTGGTGTTTCAAGATCGTTCCCTGCTTCAAAGAAGCATGGGAATTCGAATGACTGAGTGTTTAGGGACTACTGTTCTTCTGGCAAGCCATTGCCAGCCACACTGCCAAGTCGCATCATCATCGCCTCCCAACGCTGAAACATGGGGAGCTGACTCGGGAAAAGGCCTGTCTTGTCTGTGCCAAAACAGTGCCCTCTAACTCACTTACATTCCCTGAAGGTCTCCTCATAAGAGAATTAGGCCAAGACCAGCTCACTTCACTTATAGAGGCTTGCTAACCAAGATCTATGCAGGTCTAAATCTGCCATTTCGCATGACTCCCAGAAGTGGGCAGATCATTTAATTGCCATTTAGCCTTTTTATGTCTGGTTAGTTATCACCCCTAAGGTTTGAGGGCAAACTTCCTCCACCAGCTCCTCCACTTTGTACCACTCCAATGCGGTATGGCTGCTTGGGTTAGACCAGTCCCCATCCTGATCTTCCCTGCTGGCCTTGTGTATGGGTGGATGAAGCTCTTTTCTCCAAATTTTTGCAGAGGCTAATAAGGGATGAAGAGGAAGCCAGCTGTTAAAGCAAGGATACTGACCCATGCAGCCACTTTTAAGTCTGATGCCCCAATAACTTGCTACTCTCACAGTTCCAGAAATGATGGATCTTGGTTTCAGCATTTTCTGTCTGTGTGAAATCCATCCTGCCAATCAATTAAAACATTTGTCTTCTTGGCTCCATGCCATGGTCTTTGCTAGCATTAGGTGTACCTCTGCATGCTGTGTTTAAAAACAGCTGTTTGGACTTCCGCTTCCCGGAGCCAAGATGGCAGAGTGAAAAGATAGTTGCTCTCACCCTCCCCTATCAACCTCTGCAAACCCAGAAAATATCAGCCCAGGAAAAAAAAAAAAAACCCTGGAACACCTGAACTAGAAGAAAGACAAGGAGCAGCAGTGCAGTAGCCCAGCAAACGGATCTCTCAGTGCCTCAGCAAAAACAAGGGGCCCCAGATGGATAAGTACCCTGTGGCATTCATCTGAAAGGAGGTGAAGAAAACAACCTAAAGGCTTCCTAAAGCCCCAACCTTGCTGATTCCAACCCAACACCAGGTGAGCTGCAGAAGCCCTGAAGCCTCCAATTGTGAAGAAATCCTGAAGCCCAGGTGGTGGAGCAGGCAAACACTAACACCTGGACCTCTGAGTACCTCACTGAGGGCCGGGGAACCAGTGGAAACCAGCTCAGAAAACCACCAGGAGCCTCGGCACTCCACTGCAAAGGAATCTCCTGGTGCATTAGCAGAACCGAGGGAGACAACACTGCAGGGGGCCCCAGGCAGATAAACATCCTGCAGCAGCCATCTAAAAGGAGCAGAAGAAAGCTAAAGGAAAGGAAAAGCAGGCGACCTAGAATTGCCTGAAAGTTCCAGCCTTGGTGATTCCAGCCCAACACAAGGTAAGCTGCCAGAAACCTACAGCCTCCAATTCCCAGCATAAGAGGCCCCAGCACACAAAGCCAGTGACCAAGACCTAGGCTCCCAACACAAGAAGCTTGGGTCAGTACCCTCTGTTCCCCAGCAGGAGAGCTCAATCTCTTTAAAGGCCAGGGAATAAAGAAACACCATGAGTAAAAAGAAACGTACCATAGATTCATATTATGAGAAGAGTGAAGATCAAGACAGAAATTCTGAAGAGGACAACATTGTCAACAAACCCACATCTGCAACAACAAAAGGGAATATGAACTGGTCTGAAGCCCAAAAAGCCTTCTTAGAAGAGCTTAATAGTCAAATGAGAGAGGTAAAGAGTCCTTCAAAAATACAATTGGCCATTGGAAAAAAAATACACTGAAGAAAACAAGTCCCTAAAAAACACAATTGGCCAATTGAAGAAGGAAGGACAAAAACTAACAGAAGAGTATACTGAAGGAAACAAGTCCCTAAAAAACACAATTGGCCAGTTGAAGAAGGAAGTACAAAAACTAACAGAAGAAAACAATCTGTTAAAAACTAGAATTGGACAAATGGAAACTAATGTCTCTATGAGAGAGCAAGAATCAGTCAAACAGAAACAAAAAAATGAAAAAATAGATGAAAATGTAAAATACCTCATCAGTAAAACAACCGACCTGGAAAATCGACTCAGGAGAGACAATTTAAAAATTATTGGACTACCTGAAAATCATGATGAAAAAAAGAGCCTGGACAGTATCTTTCAGGAAATCATAAAGGAAAACTGCCCAGAAGTCCTAGAACCAGAAGGGAAAATAACCATAGAAAGAATCCACCGATCACCACCTGAAAGAGATCCCAAATTGACAATGCCAAGAAATATAATAGCAAAATTCCAAAATTACCAGATGAAAGAGAAGGTGCTGCAAGCAGCCAGAAAGAAAGAATTTAAATATCATGGAACCACAGTCAGGATTACACAGGACCTTGCAGCTTCTACATTAAAAGACCGCAGGGCATGGAACATGATATTCCGTAAGGCAAAGGAGCTTGGAATGCAGCCAAGGATCAATTACCCAGCAAAAATGAGCATCATTTTTCAAGGGAGGAGGTGGATATTCAATGAAATAGGAGACTTCCAAACTTTCCTGATAAAAAGACCAGAGCTCAACAAAAAATTTGATCTTCAAGTACAGGACTCAAGAAGGACTTAAAAAGGTAAATGGGACAGAAGGATACAATATGTTGTTAATAAGGGGGGGCTGTTTAAACCCCTACAAGGGAATATGAGACTTGCAACCCTTGAGAACTGTATTGTTATTACACCTTGTTAAAGGAGTATACATAAAGAGGGTGGATATTAGTTGACTTTGATGTAATGATAAAAAAAAATCTAATCAAGTGGGTTAAATGGATCCAAATAAGTGGATCAATCTGATCTTAGAAAATGTACTGAGAAAGGAGGAGGCAGACAAGGGTAAATTACATTACAGGAAAAGACACAAAATCCTATTACAGCAGAGAGAAAGGTGGGGAGCATTGTTTGAACCTTACTCTCATCAGATTAGGCTCAAGAAGGGCATAATATAATCAGTTAGGTATAGAAATCTAACTTGCCCTATAGGCAGTAGGAGGGAAAAGGGGAAAGAAAAGGGAGGGGGAAAGAAGGGAGGGAAGAAGCAGTAAGACTAAAGGGGAAGAAAAGGGAAAGGGATAATAAAAGGGGGAAGGGACTGAAGGAGGTGGTGGTCAAAAGCAAAACACTAGTGAAGGGGAGAAAGGAAAAAGGAGAAAGAAAAGCAAAAATGGGGGGGGGAAAGGATGGAGAAAAAGACACAGATAGTAATCATAACTGTGAATGTGAATGGGATGAACTCCCATAAAACGGAAACGGATTGCAGAATGGATTAAAAACCATAATCCTACAATATGTTGTTTACAGGAAACACATTTGAAAAAGAGTGACACATACAGGGTAAAGGTAAAAGGCTGGAGCAGAATATATTATGTCAGCTGAAGAAAAAAGCAGGGGTAGCAATCCTGATCTCAGACAAAGCAAAAGCAAAAATAGATCTAATCAAAAGAGATAAGGAAGGAAACTACATCCTGCTAAAAGGCACCATAGACAATGAAGTAATATCATTACTAAATATATATGCACCAAATGGTATAGCATCCAAATTCTTACAGGAGAAGTTCAGGGAGTTACAGGAAGAAATAGACAGCAAAACTATACTAGTGGGGACCTGAACCTCCCCCTCTCGGCACTAGATAAGTCTAACCACAAAATAAACAAGAAAGAAGTTAAGGAGGTGAATAGAACATTAGAAAAGTTAGGTATGATAGACCTCTGGAGAAAACTGAATGGGGATAGAAAGGAATATACTTTTTTCTCGGCAGTACATGGCACGTACACAAAAATTGACCATGTACTAGGGCATAAAAACCTCACAATCCAGTGCAGAAAGGCAGAAATATTAAATGCATCCTTTTCAGATCATGATGCAATAAAAATGATATGTAATAAAGGGCCATGGAAAGATAGACTAAAAAATAATTGGAAACTAAATAATCTAATCCTAAAAAATGATTGGGTCAAACAACAAATCATAGAAACAATCAATAATTTCATTCAAGAGAATGACAATAATGAGACAACATACCAAAACCTATGGGATGCAGGAAAGCAGTTCTTAGGGGAAGTTTTATATCTCTAAATGCTTACATAAATAAAATAGAAAAAGAGGAGATTAATGAATTGGGCATACAACAAAAAAACTAGAAAAAGAACAAATTAAAAATCCTCAACTAAACACCAAATTAGAAATATTGAAAACCAAAGGAAAAATTAATAAAATTGAAATTAAGAAAACTATTGAACTAATAAATACAACTAAGAGCTGGTTTTATGAAAAAACCAATAAAATAGATAACCTTTGGTTAATTTAATTAAAAAAAGAAAAAGAAAAACAAGGAAGAGGAAATTAAAATAATAATTAGGAATTATTTTGCCCAACTATATGCCAACAAATTTGACAATCTTAGTGAAATGGATACATATTTACAAAATATAAATTGCCCAGATTAACCAAGAGGAAGTAAAATACTTAAATAACCCCATCTCAGAAAAAGAAATCGAACAAGCCACTGATGAACTCCCTAGAAAAAATCTCCAGTGCCAGATGGATTTACATGCGAATTCTATCAAACATTTAAAGAACAATTAATTCCAATACTATATAGACTATTTGGGAAAATAGTGAAAAGGAGTCTTACCAAATTCTTTTTATGATACAAATATGGTGTTGATACCTAAACCAGGAAGAGTCAAAATAGAGAAAGAAAATTATAGACCAATTTCTCTAATGAATATAGATGCAAATTTAAACAAAATATAGCAATAGATTACAGCAACTTATCACAAGAATAATACACTATGACCAGGTAGGATTTATACCAGGAATGCAGGGTTGGTTCAATATTAGGAAAACTATCAGCATCATTGAGCATATCAACAACAAAACCAACAGAAACCACATGATCATCTCAATAGATGCAGAAAAAGCTTTTGATAAAATACAACACCCATTCCTATTAAAAACACTAGAAAGCATAGGTATAAATGGAGTCTTCCTTAAAATAATAAATAGCATCTATCTAAAACCTTCAGCAAGCATTATATGTAATGGGGACAGGCTAGAAGCATTTCCAATAAGATCGGGGGTGAAACAAGGATGTCCATTATCACCACTGTTATTCAATATTGTACTGGAAACCTTAGCTTTAGCAATAAGAGAAGAAAAAGAAATTGAAGGCATTAGAATAGGCAAAGAAGAAACAAAGCTATCACTCTTTGCAGATGACATGATGATATACTTAGAGAATCCTAGAGAATCAAGTAAAAAACTACTTGAAATAATAAACAACTTTAGCAAAGTTGCAGGCTATAAAAAACCCACAAATCATCAGCATTTCTATATATTACCAACAAAGCCCAACAGCAAGAGATAGAAAGAGAAATCCCATTTAAACTTACTGTAGACATTATAAAATATTTAGGAGTCTACCTCCCAAACAAACCCAGGAACTCTATGAACACAATTACAAAACACTTTTCACACAAATAAAATCAGATCTAAATAATTGGAAAAACATCAGTTGCTCATGGGTAGGCCGAGCTAATATAATAAAAATGACAATCCTACCTAAGCTAATTTACTTATTCAGTGCCATACCAATCAAACTACCAAAAAATTATTTTATAGAGTTAGAAAAAATAATAACAAGATTCATTTGGAAAAACAAAAGGTCCAGAATATCAAAGGAACTAATGAAAAGAAATGCAGGGGAAGGTGGCCTAGCAATTCCAGATCTTAAATTGTATTATAAAGCAGCAATCATCAAAACTGCTTGGTACTGGCTAAGAAATAGGGAGGTGGATCAGTGGAATAGGTTAAATATGCAAGACACAGTAGTCAATGACTATAGTAATCTATTATTTGATAAACCCAAAGACCCAGCTTCTGGGATAAGAACCCACTCTTTGAAAAAAACTGCTGGGAAAACTGGAAAAGAGTATGGCAGAAACTAGGCATAGACCCAAATCTCACACCATATACCAAAATAAAGTCAAAATGGGTTCAGGACTTAGATATAAAGGCTGATACCATAAGTAAACTGGGAGAACAAGGAATAGTTTACCTATCAGATCTATGGAGAACAGAAGAATTCATGACCAAACAGGAGATAGAGAACATTATGAAAAGCAAAATGGATAATTTTGATTACATTAAATTGAAAAGTTTTTGCACAAAAAAGCCAATGCAACTAAGATTAGAAGGAAGGTAGAAAATTGGGAAAGAATTTTTACAACCAGTCTTCTGATAAAGGCCTCATTTCTAAAATATATAGAGAATTAAGACAAATTTATAAGAACACAAGCCATTCCCCAATTGATAAATGGTCGAAGGATATGAACAGACAGTTCTCAGATGAAGAAATTAAAGCCATCTATAGTCATATGAAAAAATGCTCTAAATCATTATTGATTAGAGAAATGCAAATCAAAACAACTCTGAGGTACCACATCACACCTATCAGACTGGCCAACATGACAAAACAGGAAAATGATAAATGTTGGAGAAATGTGGGAAAATTGGAACACTAATACATTGTTGGTGGAGTTGTGAAATGATCCAACCATTTTGGAGAACAATTTGGAACTATGCCCAAAAGGCTACAAAAATGTGCATACCCTTTGATCCAGCAATAGCACTTCTAGGGCTATATCCCAAAGAGATCAAACAAATGGGAAAAGGACCCACATGTGCAAAAATATTCATAGCAGCTCTTTTTGTGGTGGCAAAGAATTGGAAACTGAGAGGATGCCCATCCATTGGGGAATGGCTGAGCAAGTTGTGGTATATGAATGTCATGGAATACTATTGTGCTATAAGAAATGATGAACAGGCTGACTTCAGAAAAACCTGGGAAGACTTATATGGTCTGATGCTGAGTGAGGTGAGCAGAACCAAGAGGACTTTGTACACAATAGCAGCCACATTATACGATGACTAAGAATGTTAAACTGAACCCTTCTCAGCATTACGAGGATCTAAGACATCTCCAGAGGCCTTGGGATGGAAAATGCTGTCCACATCCAAAGAAAGAACTATGGAAGTCAAATCGCTCTCACTTATTTTTAACTTCTGTTGAGTTTTGTTTCATCTTTCTGATGGCTTCTCCTATTGGTTTTAATTTTTACTTACAACTTCACTAATGTGAAAATATGTTTAATGGGTATGTAAATGTAAAGCCTATGTCAGATTTTGCGCCATCTTGGGGAGGGTGGGAGGGAGACAAAGGGAGAAAAAATTTTCAACTCAAAAGCATATGGAAAAAAAATTTTTTAAATAAAAATTAAAAAATAAAAATAAAAAGAGCTGCTTGCCTCCCTCTGGGAAGAAGCCTGAGGTGCCATTTATATGAATTTGGAGAATGGTTAGGGCAGCAGGATTTTTATAGGAGTGCACATTTTCCTTCTGCTCACTTCTCAATATGCAATATTGCATAGACTCCCTATAATGAAACAGTCACACAAAGGTTGTCCATCTCTGTACTTGGAAGAACTGGACACACGGAGCCAGCCAGCCATCTTCCTGGGGAGACTGTTGGCAAAGTAACACGGCTCAGTTCAGCACACTTCCAAATGATCTGAAAGGGGATCATCCTCTTGCTTTAGAAAAATGGAAATGCCCGAGATGCTCAGGAATGGTAAGAAGTATTAGAAGGGGTCCTCTGAGGGCAAGTGAGAGTCTCTTCAGAAAATGTAGAATTAGGACAACTAGGAGGAGGAGGAGGAAGAGGAGCTAGAGGATGATAACCTTATCAACATTATTCTATGTAAGCCTTACTGTAACTCCATAGTTTAGGTCCAAGTGTTTATTATCCCCATTTTACAGATGAGTAGCCTGACGCTGTGAAAAGTGAAGTGGCTTCTCCTGACTTCTTAGTTACAGTGGAATTGGGGGGGAAAGTTTTTAAAAAGTAGAGAGTTTGGGAGAGTTCTGTGTGTTCATTTTTCTCCTGAAAAAAAAGAAACTAAAAAGATGATCCAGGTTAGAGGCACAAATCAATGCGTTCAAGGGGTGAGAGGATGAAGGGAAACCAAGGCAGGTGAGAAAGCCTCACTTCCAACATTGCTGCCAATACCAAGAGAGCAGTGCAGAGAACTGGACCTCAGTGTCCACACTGGCCCCTTCAAAGGAAAGAGAAAGAGAGGAAAGGCCTCGTCTTGGGTCACAGACAAAGTGAGTGGCAGAGCTGGGGTTCATATCCAGGGTCCCCAAGTCCAGAGGGAAGGTTCTTGCTGTGAGCTGGGTGACCTTGGGCACCTCACCTAAGCTCTGCTGGCCTCATTTCCTCAAATATAAAAATGGGGATAGTCACAGCACCTAACTCCCAGGGTGGTGCAGGGATAAAATGAAATGTCTGGACAGAACTTTGCAAAGCTGAAAGCACCATATAAATGCTAGTTATTGTTCTTGTCAGTATTTGTTATGGGAGCTAGGTGGCACAGTGGATAGAGCGCCAGGCCCGGAGTCAGGAAGACTCCTCTTCATGAGTTCACATCTGACCTCAGATGCATACTAGCTGTATGACCCTGGGCAAGTTACTTAATACTGCTTGCCTCGGTTTCTCATTTGTAAAACTGAGCTCAGGAAGGAAATGGCAAACCCTTCCAGTATCTCAAATGGAGTCACAAGTGAAAGAACTGAACGCCACCTCGTGATGGTTCTGCAAAGACCCACTTACCAGATCTACTTATTAGAATAACACGACTACTAAGGTTCAGTCTACGACTTACTGGGCATGTGTCGGTTTGTCTGTAACTTTGCACGCACATGTGCGTGCATGCGTGTGTGCATGCATGCACTGGGTGCCTTGTGCATGCACATGTGTGCATGCATGCACTGGGTGCCTTGTGCATGCACATGTGTGCGCATGTGTACAGGCATGTGTGCACATGCATGCACATGTGTGTGTGTGTGTATGTGTGCGTGCGTGTGTGTGTGGTGTGTGTGTGTGTGTGTGTGTGTGTGTGTGTGTGTACTTCCTTTCTCAAGGCAGCTAAGCTAACACAGCCTGGACCAGACTACCATTACACATGGGTAGTGAAACAAAGGAAAGTAGTCTCCTTCCTTCAGAATTCCAAACCTTGGGATTAAAAGGAGACCTTGCTCTTCTGGATACCACCTTACGATTGACTAGATGGTCCTTGGCAAAATGTCAGTGCAGCAGAAGGCTGCTCAGGGAGCCAGCGTGAGGGTGACTTGGTGGTCTCAGACCATCTGTGGAGGTCAAGGCATGCTCACTTCTCCCATATATATTATATATATCTCCCCACTCCATCACACCTAGACTTAGCACTGAGAAGGCACTGATGCCATCCATCTTCCTAAGGCTTGGGAAGGGTAGAACTGCTGCATTTTTGAAAGCTGATTCATGGGGTCCTGGGCACTTAAGACATCATCCATCAGTGCTGCTGTGACTAGGGATGGATGAATAGTAAAGCTAAGCATCAGGGCCACGGATGGAATAGGAAGTGCATTGGAAGGCTGATCGAACACCTCATGCACATACTCTCAGGTAAGCCTTGGGCCCACCCCGGCAGGTGGGTGTCCCTATGATCCCTATTTGACAGATGAAGAAACGAGTCTGAGCCCAGTCCCAAGCACCACTGCCTCAGATGCCAGTGTGATGGCTGGGTTGCCTTCCGACATCACGTGGCTGCTGTCTTTCCTCCTGAGGGGCCTGCCAGTGCCACTGAGAAAGATCTCAAAGTTACTATAGAAAACACCAGCAAAAGCACTGAGGGGTGAAGGACAGGATAGCTGTCCACATTTAGGACAGCAAATCCTACCAGAAAGCCGGTGTCCTGGAAAGGAACCTTGAGTGGCAGGCCCAGGCTTGCCACAAACCAGCTCTGTGACCCTGGCACACCTCTTCCCCTCAATGTCCTTATCCCCAGAATGAAAACCCCGGAACAGAACTCTGAAAATCTGGGCAATCTCTTGTTTCCATTATTTCCCCAGAGCTGACTGTGAAATGTGTGAGATTCCTAAGCTAAACATACTTTACTTACACTAAGCATTTACTGAAGATTGTCAGCTTTGCTTCTGTTGAGTGAGAAGCCTTTCACCTCTCTGTGCCTCAGTTTCCTCCTCTGTAAAATAACGGGGGTTGAACTAGATGTCTTGTGCATGGAATTGGCCAGAAATGGACATCTTCTTCTCTGAAACCATTAGTCAGTGCTTGGACCAAGAGCCTGGAGCCACCAACGTATACCATGAACATGGCAGTCCAGAAGAGGGCCAGTGTTTGCTGCGCTTGTCAAGGGACAAGCCAAGGCTCAGATCAGCCTCCCCCCAAGAAACAATTCCCTGGTCTATATTTGAATGTCTACACTTGTCTGTACTCCCCTATGTACATGCTGTCTCTCTGAGGGACTGTTTCATCTTTGTCTAGATCCCCAACACTTGGCATGCAGTGTGGGCACATGGCAGGCACGTTACAAATGTTTGTTGACTGGCTGATGCTTGTTTCTGTGGCCCTGACACCTAGCACACGAATTGGCACAGAAGGGAGATCAAGACCTCCTTCCACAACCCCCACCCCAGTCCTTTTAACTGAACTGACAATGTGGAAGAAAGAAAGCTGCAGGTTTTCTTCATTGCTATTGCTAGGCAACAAACCAAAACATTTCAGAAGGTCCTACTGGACCGTATAGCTGTGTGACCTTGTGCAAGTCACTTAATCTTTGTGCGTCTTGGATTTCTGCTGTGCAAACAGTGGAGAAGAACGCTGCTTCCTCCCTCCCTCCCTCAGCAACTGGCTAATAATGTAATGACTCATGTCAGCTCCTAGAGGGCTGACCAAGTTCCATCCTCCCAACACCCAAGTTAAGTCAGCATGAAAGCATTACTATCCCATTGTACAGATGAAGAAGCTTGAGACTCACAGAAGGCCCCCAAGCAGAGACGTCAGGATACAAGGAGCTCTAGAAAGGTTGCTGGTGCCACTGACGGTCTCCGGTGAGGACACTGAGGCCTGGGCAGAGGAAGCGCTTACCCAAGGTCACACTGGTAAGGGAGCACTCAGGAACTACACTAAGCACGTGACAGTTATTATCTTATTTTATCCTCACAACAATGCTGGGAAGCAGCTGCTGTTGTCATTCTCATTTTATAGTCGAGGAAACTCAGGCTGACCAGGTAAGGGACTTGCCCAGGGTCACACAAGTACCACATCTCAAAGGCCTGCATTTGAACTCTGGTCTTCCTGACCCTAGGAAATGTGTCAACACACTCCTCACTGTATCACCTGGTGGCATCATTCATAGTATATCCATGGCATAATGAAGAGAGTGCTGAAATGCCAGTGAAAAAGACCTGAGTTCAAATCCTTCCTTAGGTCACTTGCTAGCTCTGTGCCTGTGGATCACTTACCTTTTCTGGGTCTCAGTTTCCTTATCTGTAAAATGGGGTTAATACTAGCATTCCCCTCACAGGGTAGTTGTGAGGATCAACGGAGACACTGCAGAGTGCCCTGTAACCCTTCAAGCCCTAGACAGGGGGGTCCTGCAGAATCAGGGCCACCATTCTCACCCATGGGCTCATTTGAGAAACTGCTCCTCGTTCACAACACCGAGTTGTTAGCAAGTTAATTACGCAAGTCATTTGTAGACCATAAAACATTATAAACTTGAGGCATTTGAATATCATGTTAATTACACCTGTAATCATTTTGATTATGATTATAATCATATTAATTATAATTATTTTCTCTGTCACCTCTCTCTGTCTCTGTCTCTCTCTCTCAGATCAAAAATCGTCAGCACAACAGGCCATCATTCCGTTATTATTATCTGCTGTTGAATGCTCTAAGGACTTTTGCCAGAATGGATCAAGCGATTGCCTTCTGCAGCCTAGTGATCATGAGAGGTAAACTCATCTGCTATGGACTCTCTGAGAGCGCTGTCAGGACGCTTCAGGAGCAGACTGGAGGAGGGGGATGGCCAGCACCCCCTTCTGCTTCCAAATGAGTCACTCTTCTTTCTATTACTGTTGCTGTGGCTGTTGTGATTTTAATGCCTGTGACCCAGATCAGACACCCTCTGGCTCAAAGGCCTCTCCTGTAGATCTGACTGATCAGCACAACGCACCCACAAAGGCCTAGGATTTCAATTCTCAGAACTTACTGCCTTTGCAAGGACAAAGCCATCGGGGGGGCATTTTTCATCCTCTGCCTGTCAGTTGATCTTCCTGCTGTCCTCAGGCAGGCTTTCTCAAGGGGGATACTCCCCTTTCCCACATCCTGTACAGCTTTATTGTTCAATAACACCCATTTATTGATTACTGGGCACCGAGGTGGTGCAGTGGATACAGCACTGAGCCTGGAGTCAAGAAGACTCATCTTCCTGAGTTCAGATCAGGCCTCTGACGAGGAAACGGAGTCTTAAAGAGGCTAATTGAATTCACAAGGATCAGAGGCTGGAGGGGACCTTAAAGGGTATCTGGTAGAACTCCTCCATTTTACAAATGAGGAAACTGAGGCCCAGAGAGAAGTGATCTACCCAAGGCCACACAGTCTGGCGAAGGACTTGAGCCTA
The DNA here is from genome assembly GCF_003287225.1 of Phascolarctos cinereus. NCBI lineage: Eukaryota > Metazoa > Chordata > Mammalia > Diprotodontia > Phascolarctidae > Phascolarctos > Phascolarctos cinereus. The sequence goes on along the minus strand of NW_027556402.1, from coordinate 5,060,487 downwards.
GCCAAATCCATGGCACCATCCCATCCTCAGCTGTTAACGCTACAACCAGCATCTGAAGCTATATTTTCTAGACTCAAAGACCAGCCTCCTATTCATTCTGTGATCCTGCCTTTACAAAGCTCTCAGATACTTTTTGTAAAGGTCTTTCATCCAGCACAAATAATGTCAAGTCTAAAAAAAAAATCCAACCTAGTCTAACTTTCTCATGTCTCTGATCACTGAAGGTCTTTGGGAGGGAGTTCCCAGCCTGCTGGGACTGTGGAACTAAAGGGTGGGTACAGGCTGACAAAGCCCCCAGGATTCACTTTTATCGAATCCGTGCAGAGACCTTCCCGTTATTGAAGCAGCTGTCAGAAGGGCCAGGTCACAGTTCCCCACGGCTCACAATGACACTTTTAAAATGCCAAGGAGAACAGCTAGTGAGTTTCACTCTCAATGGTGGTAACAAAGCCCAGAGGGGATCAAAGGACATGCAGGAAAACTCTAAGCAGATGGTGCTGCCTGTCACTGGATTAGAGCGGTCTGAGAGATAGAACGTGACCCTAAGAGGTCCAGCCCAGCCTTCAGAACGCCCCATTTATTCCTTGTGGGGGCCACTCTTCAGAGGATGGAGAAAGCAGAGTACCCAGTGGAAATCACAGCCAGAAATAACCAAGAATCTAATTTTTCCTTCTATTTTTGGACCTGTCACTGATTTCTTTCAAGCTTCTCAAAAGAGACTTCTCCGCCATCTCTGCCTAAGTTTGCACAGAATGCCCAACATGGCACTACTTCTATATACCTTAAGAGGAAACAGTCTGAGAGGGTGGAAAGAGCTTCTGTTGCTGACACTTACCTAGCAATGTGACCCTGAGCCAAGTCACTTAATCTGTGCCTCAGTTTCCTCATCTGTTAAATAGGGATGATCATCTCCGGACTATCTGTATCACAGGACTATTTTCGAGGAAAGTGCTTTGTAACCTTCAAAACAATAGAAATGGCCTCATGGTGGTAATAGTGATGGGGATGGTCACTGGAGAGCCCCAGTAAAGTAAGGCAGTTAAAAGGCAATGGGCAGAAGCCAGCCTAAGGACTTAAGAGAACTCACCTGAACAAACATTGTTAAATGCCTACTATGATTAAGGTTGCAATACGTGGTAACCCATTCACTGGGCACTTGAGGTGAGGGAGTCGGGCACCTGGGAGTGACTGACTCAGGATAAAATCCTGTGTGGCTGGGAGGATGCTGGGACCCTCAACAAAAATGGGGAAGTCTGGAGGTTGGGTAGGTTTGTGTCCCACTTCCAACATGGAAGATAATGAAGCCTTAGAATCGCCTGCTTTGAAATCCCTATTCAGCTTTTTAGCTGTGTGATCCTTCAGTCCCCCGTCTCTAGGTGGAATGTAGCTCCCTGAGGTCTTCAGATGCAGGGCTCTGCAGGACTTTGCACGAATCATGTCCCCTCCCAGGGCCCTGGGCTGGATGACCTGCCCGGCCTTGGCAAGTTCCAATCTGAGATCCCAGGGCCTTTCAACATCAAAGACACCAACGTTCATTGAGTGTGAAGCGAGGTGCTCCTTGAGCGCCCTCTGCAGGACAGAGAAAGGTGACAGAGGCAAGAGTCAGATGAAGGAGAGAAATAAACACACAGAGACTCAAAGGATTGACCTGGAGGGAGCCTTAGACATTCTCAAACCTGGAATTTTCAAAGGAAAGTGAGGAACTCCAGGAGGGTGGGGATGAGTGGAGTGTCTGCCCAAGGTCACTCATCAGTTACTGAGTGATGCCAAGGATCTCTTGAGCCATATCTCTTTTCCAGGGCTGATCAGTACAGCAGAAAACCCCAGAGCTAGCTAACAGCAATCTGGATAAGAGAAGAAATGCTACCAAAGGCTTCCTATGGCTACTTTGTTCAGAGAGCAGTGGACTGAGGACAGTCTCGGATACAACCACAGGATTAGAGGGTCAGTCCACAAGGATCTACTAAATGCCTCCCATCAAGCAGGAGCTATGCTGGGCTCTGGAGCTACCAAGGAAGACAAAAGGCAATCCCTGCTCTCAGGGATCTCACAGTCAAATGGGAAGGAAGCACGGAAACAAGCAATTGCTATTGTTAGCCCCGTTCTGCCGATGAAGAAAGTGAAGCAGACTGAGATTAAGCCTCTTGCCCAGGGTCACGGAGCTGGGAAGTTTGTGAGGCTTGATTTGAACCCAGACCTTCCTGACTCCAGGCCCACTGAGTTACCTCGCTGGGTCTTAGAGTTGCAGTGGGAAGGGACCTTAGAGCAACAATGATTTTTGGTTTTGTCCCCATAACATGGAACTATATATGATAGACGCGTGTATGCACATATGTGTATATACACATGTATGTAGATCACAGGTAATGATGTTCAGATACATATATGCATATATAATCTACAAACATACTTCTCTACCCATGTTCTGAGTACATATTCTGCTGGGGCAGAAGGAGAGAGAACACGGATTTTTCAAGACTTCCAGTGGGGAAGCATTCATTCACATAGGTTTCAAGATTCCAAAATTAATCCCTGATGAAGCTGGGTTTTGCTTTGTTTTAAAATGCTCCCAAAGAAAATGTGGGAAAATTGGAACACTAATGCATTGTTGGTGGGGTTGTGAAATGATCCAACCATTCTGGAGAACAATTTGGAACTATGCCTAAAGGGCTATAAAACTGTGCATACCCTTCGACCCAGCAATAGCACTTCTAGGGCTGTATCCCAAAGAGATCATACAAATGGGAAAAGGACCCACATGTACAAAAATATTCATAGCAGCTCTTTTTGTGGTGGCAAAGAATTGGAAATTGAGAGGATGCCCATCCATTGGAGAATGGCTGAGCAAGTTGTGGTATATGAATGTAATAGAATATTATTGTGCTATAAGAAATGATGAACAGGCAGACCTCAGAAAAACCTGGAAAGACTTGTATGGTCTGATGCTGAGTGAAACGAGCAGAACCAGGACAACGTTATACATAATAAGAGCCACGTTGTGTGATGACTAATGTTTAAAGATTTAGCCCTTCACAGTAATACAAGATCTAAGACATCTCCAAAGGCCTCATGATAGAAAATGCTATCCACAACCAAAGAAAGAACTATGGAGTTTGAATGCAGATCAAAGCAGACTATTTGCTCTTTTTTTTTCTTCTGTTGTGTTTTGTTTCCTCTTTCTGGTGGTTCCTCCTATTGGTTCTAATTCTTCCTTACAACATGACTAATGTGAAAATATGTTTAATAGGAATGTGTATGCAGAGCCTATATCAGATTGTGTGCCGTCTTGGAGAGGGTGGTGGGGAAAGAGGGGGAGAAAAATTTTAAACTTAAAAGCATATGGAGGTGATTGTTGATAAATCAAAATAAATTAATTTAAAAAAATAAAATAAAATGTTCCCAAGCTCTTAGGCAGCATCATGGATAGAGCTGGACTTGGAATCAGGAAGATGTGAGCTCAATCCTGCCTAAGTCACTGACCAGCTGTCACCTTGGGTAAGTCATTTAATGTCTCCCAGCCTCAGTTTCCTTATTTGCCAAATGGGGATAATTATAGCACTTACCTCACAAGATTGTTGGGAGAATGAATATATATATATACATTATATTATATATGTATATGTGTATATAAACATATATATTATATGTGTATATGTGTGTATATATTATGTACGTATATGTGTAAGTACGTACATGTATATGTAATTGTATTATACCCAGTACTTTGCAAACGTTAAATCACTATATAAATGCTCAGCATCATCATTATTATTATTATTACTACTATTACTATCATTACTTCCATCTGGTTAGAGAATTCCATTCTGCGTGTGATGGCTCTGGGCAGCCCCATTTTCCATTCCAGTACAGCACCTGGGGGATTACCTTCTACCACACCCTAGCTTCTCCAGCCAGCCAGGGCCTCATTCTCAATGGACTTCTTTCTAGCCAAAATAGGTCCCCATCCTCCTTTTCCCACATGGGAAAAGAGAGCCATGCTCTAGGGTTAAGGGGAGAATAAAGAAGATATACTGGTCCTCAGTTTGGTTTCTTGTCATAACAGAACATAACTGACTTAACTTGCTCTGTGGTTAAAACCACACCCAGGATGGTTTCATTTGGAATGCTAGGCAGAGCTGTAACTACGGTGGGTGGGCTTTGTTCCTTAAGTGATAAAATACAGAGGGTGCCAATGGCACCATACTGAGATGTCCTTCTTTCTTTCCTAGTCTATGGTTCCTGGCCCAGCTCCACCTCTGTACCCCACCATCCCCCAGATATGCAGTTCTTTAGCATGACAGCACCTCATGGCTTCTCCAGCATTCTCCCTTGATAGTCACATCCCAGCAGAGCCCCCACACATCCCTTCTTTGAACCTTTTCCCCCAGTTATAGCTCTGATGTTAATAAAACACTGATTTCCCTTCCAGAAACTCAGCCCCTCCCCATCCTGGGTTGGATCGCATGGGAGATGCAAGGGGATGAGAGGGAAAGACAGAGAAGGATAATTTACATTCCTGCACCTGTGCCTTATTGCACAAAGCCAAGAAGGCAGGAGACTATCCCATTACATCAGACAAGAGGACAGCAACTATCCTCCCCTTCGGAAATCTCCCTAATAGCTACTTTTGCTAACACAGTCTCTCAAGAGGAGTACAATGAAGTCCATGTGATAAAACTCAGTTGAAGCATTAACTCAAGTGTTACTAGGAGCTCGGGTTTCAAAACCTTCTCATAACTTATAAACCTCAAGAGGTTTCTGTCAAAGATAAAGTTATGCCGAGCTTTGCTTGACTTTCTTTATTTGCACAAAGTTCAACACAGATTTTCATAAGTATGTTACTGACTGTCATTGTGGAAGTAGGCAGAGAATTGTTAATAAGGGAAAGTCTGACTGCAGTCTCCATGACGCAGGAGCACAAAGAGTAATTAGGTCTCAAGGGGAAGACTCTGATTGGAAGATACAGTTGGCCATGCCCCTATTATACATATTCCAATGGGTCTGAGTTCTCACCAGTTCCAGAGGACCCTCCAATCATGACCCAGCCATCTAGGTATTAACATCTAGTGCAGATCTTGCCCACATCATTCTACAGTATGTCACATGGAATCCACATGCTGGAGACCTTCTTCACCATCTACAGACATTGCTATGGTCCCTGCCAATAGAGCATTCTGGCTGTCCACCTATCAGCCCTCACTCCTGCCATGTGACCAGTTTTCTCTTCCTAGCCTCAATTCCTCGACAATATCTAGCCAATATATGACTGACATTTATAGTAATGGCTAGATATGCTTATTCATTGTATTTCTAAGGATAATAAATTTGGTATTTCAAAGGGGTAATATTTCAAAATTGTGTCTAATCATTTTGTGCATACACACAAAGATCAAATAAATTTCATGTCATGTTTTCTTAGTCAGTTTTATGCTGGAAAGCATTATGGCTGGCTTCTGAAAGGTTTGTTTCTGACCATTGACACTCAGTATGATCCAGGAACGTTATTTTGGGATTATAGATTGAAAACTGGAAAGGACCTTGGAGGACAACCACCTTATTTTGCAGATGAGAAAACTGAGGCCCAGAGAGGTTAAACAAATTGGTAATAAGAGGGTCACACAGCTAATAAGGGCCTGAGACAGAATTTGAATGCAGATTTCCCTAACTCCCCATCTAGCACTATACCTACTACTCCATTCTGTCTGAGTTGTGGCCCATGCCCTGTCATCAATCCACTGTATATCACTGAATAACCCATTTAGAGAAATCCCTCTCTCATCTTCATTTTCCTCATCTGTAAGCTGAGGGTCCAAAGTCTTAAAAGCCTCTTCCAATTCTGAAATGCTGATGCTATTTTGCCTTGGAAATAATAGCAGAATTCCTACAGTTTGGTGTAATAATGATACTTTCTTAAACAAAAAAAAACCTAGCACACCTAGAGTTAGAAATCACTTCTAGGTAGATCCACTCATTTTACAGATGAGGAAACTGAGGCCCTGAGAGGGAAAGCGACTTACTCAAGATCCCACAGGCACTAAGTGAGAGCACTGAGATCCCAATCTCACTCACCTACTCCAAGCCTCACTTCTGGGCCAGCCACCTAGGTAAGTCACTTGAATCCTCAGGGTCTCAGTCTGCTCATCTGTAAAATGGACAGGCTATATTTGAATGACCTGTGTTGTTATGTTGTTGAAAGTGTTCAGTAAACTGGGTGATGTGCTCTCCTTACTCTCATAGACCTCCTGGCATTTTCCTCTGCAAAATGGTTCATATTTTATTCTATCAATAAGGCCATTACAGTGAGCTCTTATTTCTTTTTCTTTACTAAGCAGAGAGAAAAACAAAGAGGGTGTAGCTTTTTGTATTTAGATTGAAGCAGAGTGCCCCCCACCTTGACCAATACTTCTTTCCCCTTAGTCTCTGCCATGCTGTTCTGCTTTATCTGCCCCATAATGCCTGGTTCTTGCTATTTACCCTAAGGAGTGATGTCATGGGGAGAGCATGCTGTCAGTTTCTACCCACTTGGAAGCCTAAATTTCTCATTTTTCCGCCCCCTGTACTTACAAGTGGTTGGAAAGGTTACAGGCAAATGTAGACACAATTGTTCTAGAGTTTGGCTTGATAAAGTTAACCCAGTTTAAACTGTTGACAAAGCCAAGCAAATAGTGCTGAGGGAAACCACAGCCACCGAGCATCCAAGCATCACAGGAATTGTGTCTCTAGTGGAGATTTCATCCTCACCATAGTCTTGGCTGGGGGGTTGGCCCATTCACTAACAGAGAATGGAGCTGCCCAAATTATACAAGAAACTGAGACATCTGAAGAGGGGCCCAGCATGCGGGAGGTCCCGGATGTTACAGAGCCCTAAGCACATGTAGAAGAATGCACCAAGGGTGCTTATTTGGCTAAGAGTCAAAGCATCAGTGATTATTGGGCTTGGGATCTATTAGAACCCTGAGCAGAGAAGTGGTAATGGTCCCAAATATCTGCAGACCAATCGGGACTTAGATGCTGGTACAGAAATGCATCGGTCTAAGAATTGGCCACCAGTGGCTCCCTTAGCCAACACAGAGGTCCAATTGAAACTTCCTGCTTTTCAACAGATGTGTGTGTATGGTCATGCCTATGTCTGACCTAATGCACATCGGGGCTCACGTTTACTCTCCTGGCAATTCTAAAGTAGCACAGTCACATACAAGGGCCATAGCTGCCTGGATGTCTTTCTGTTGGCCCATTTTCAGGGGCTGTTATGAGGCATGGGGGTAGGGGGGCTTGGAGGGAGTGCTTCAGTGTTAGGGATCCGATTACATCAGCAATTCAGCCATAAGAGGTGGGCAAACATTCCTAGTCTTGCAAGGTCATAGGATTGGAGGCAGATGGGATCTCAGAGACCCCTTAAATCTTATAGATGAAGCAACAGATTCCGAGATGAAATTTTTTGTTCAGCTTGGAAGAGTGAGTAGAGGGCTGGGCCTGGAGTTAGAAAGAACTGGGTTTCAGGTCCTGCCTCTGAGACATACCAGCTGGTGACCCTAGGCAAGTCATTTAATTCATCCAGGACTCAGTTACCTTATCTGTAAAACTAGGAAAAAGTGCTATGATCTAAAATGAAAAAATTTAAATTTTTGATCCCCAAATCACCTGAGTAACAAGTAGAATAGTGAAGATTCTATCACAGACCCTCTGATTCCAAAACTCCTACACCCTGCAGCTTCCAACCTCAATGCATTAGTTATTAAACACCTGTTGTGTGAGGGGCCATTTGCTTGGAATTTAAAGATAAAAAAAGTATTCAGACATTTCATTAGTAGCTTACAAGCCACCAAAAGAGCTAAGGTGGATGGGAATCAATATAACAAGGTCCAAAGAATTCCCATTTCCACAGTGCCTTCCTCATAGCAAACCCGCAAATGAGATGTCAGACTGGGGTGGGGAAGGTGGGGAGCTGCCTACATAATCCAAGAAGAGCAGATGAGTCAGCTAAGAGGAGGAACAGAAGACAGCCCTGGGCAGAGCCCTGAGGCATATCCATACTTAAGGGACAGGAGAACAATGAACGAGGGAAGGACAAAAGTACTTGAATGAAATAGGAACATCATTCTGACCAGTAGGTAGGTCTTGCCTTTAGGAGTGATAGGTGTTTACTGACAGATTGCTAGGAGCCAGGGTATAGGAGAAAGAGTCCTAGGCCAGGATCCAGCAGACTTGAATGAGTCTCAGCCCTGCATTTAATTCACATATGAGCCTGGATACACTGCTTCACTTCATTGGGCCTCAGTTTCCTCATATGTAAAATGGAAATGGTCTCAGCTCTACCACAGGATGGCTGTGAAAGGAGCAAGAGAAAGTGCTCTCCCAGGCAACCAAGCTAGGAACAGGGTAATAGGCATATACATAGCAATTTCTGTTTATGGGTCTAAGGATACTGACTGTTGGGATAGGGTGGGCGCTTCCAAAGCAGTCTTCTCTGATGCATCAAGCTCTATGCCAGCACAAGCTATCCCCACATAGCAGTATTTATACACCCTAACCAGGGGGAGGCCAGTGCCTATTACCAGCAGAGAGGATATAGACAGGCCACGAAGACACCATGTTCAGCCCTCTTCCTGCACTTCGTGATGTGATGAGAGAAGACACACTGACTTTGCATTCAAATTCCATCTCTTTGGAGCACCATGACTTTGGACAAGGAACAACTCTCTTTGGGCCTCAATTTCCACTTTCATAAATGGGGTGCCCGGCACACAGTAGGTGGCTAATAAATGCCTCTTCATCTGTATACATGCTCTGTAACATCCTTTGCTCCTTTAATTCCCATGAACATAAAATAGTCCTACCTCCCATGGGATAGGAGAAAGGTCATTATTCTTCACATATAGGATGTGGAATACCAGCTGTCTTAACTACTCAACGAGGACTTATCATCCCCACTTTCACCTCCCTCCCATCTAGCCCTCATGCCCTTGCCAAAGTAATTTCACATGCCCACAGATCCAGGGACATCATTGGCTGCTCTCAAAATCTGTAGGTGCACCTTACTTTCTATAGAGTAAAATTTCAAAGTCTTTTCTTGGCCTTCAAGGTCCTCTACTATCTGGCCCCACCTAACTTTTTCAGGTTTTTGGAAAGGCAGAGAGCTTTCTCTCTACTCCACACCTCACCCAGCACTAGGTTTTAAATTTCTTGGATGTGCAGAAGCAGTCTAGGAGGGTAGCTGATAGAATTCTGGACTGGAATTCACATGAAGCCTCAGACAATTACTAGCTGTGTGACCCTGAACAAGTCACAAAAGCCTCAGTTCTCACATCTCGAAAATAGAAATGAATCAAAACTCTTTCCCATGGTTATGGTCAGGCTCAGTTGGGAAACCTTTGTAATGCAGTTTGCAAACATTGCAAATGTTAGCTATTATCTGTAGCCCAGATCAAATGATATGGTACATTAACATGAAAGGTGGTTGAGCCTAATGGATGGAATGACACCACTATCAATGCCCACTTGCCCTGGGAGTCAGGCAGACCTGGTTTCAAGACAGTTGAACAGATACTAGCTGTGTGATCCTAAGCAAGTCGTTGAATCTCAAAGGGCCCAGGCAACCAAGACTGTAGTCACAGAGGAGTTGCTGGTCTTAATTAGTAGAGGGAGTTTCCAAATCGTGAATCCCCCCCATTCTAATGAAATAAATCCCAGGTCCAACCGTCCCTCACTCCCCACCTATACTATGGTTCTCTACCTCAGAGTCTGTCCTCTACTATTAAACTATGAGTTGAAGGATGCTAGGTACAAGTCTTCATTTCCCTCAGAACCTAGCTTGGTAAGTCTTTAAGAAATGCTACCATTTGGCCCTGTTTGCCTCAGTTCCTCATCTGTAAAATGAGCTGGATGTAAAGCCACCCCAGTATCTTTGACAAGACAACCCCAAAAGGGGTCACAAAGAATCAGACAACAGTCTAGAGAGAACAGCACCCATTCAAAAAGATTTGTTTAAGCACACGTTCATTCTTCCAAAGTTTATTGGCGATGTGTTCTAGGGAGGACATCCAACAATGCAATTTGAAATAGGAGCTGGCTAACACAAGGGCAGCTACCCTCTCTAGAAGCGAAGACCAACACAGGGGTAGCGACAGGGTGTCAAAAAAACGCCCGAGGCCAAACGCTTCCATTTCTAATCACTCCACCAGCGGGAGGACCAGCCTTAATGAAAAGAGGCAGCTGGGCACCTGAAAAGGGGACAGCAGAGTTCTTCTCCCTTGTGGGGCTTAAGGGAGCGCATATGGATGGATTTCGGAAGGAAACTCAACCAGGATTTGGGGGGATCTGGAAGTCTTTATATGAGAGCTTTGATGGGACCAGAGATTTGATCTGCTAGGCTGACTTGAAAGAATTCTGGGCTGCTGATCAGAAGTGTGGGATGGTTAGAATGAATCGAAGCGAACCGATGCATCTCCAGGAGACCCTCCGTGCCCCAGAGCCGGCACCAAGACACAGCTGTCCTTTCCTTTCCTCTCTATCCCTGACACATCCATACACCTCGCTGGGAGGAAGGTCCCCTTCCATTCATTACCAAGCTTCCTCTCAGACTTTGGGCAACCTCTTCCGGCTGGCTCCACTAGGTGGCAGCCGGCGCCCGTCCAATGAGCTTCAACCTTCTCACTATTCCCTCAGTATCCCCGAAGGCCTGATTCCAGGACTCGGGTTCCACTATGAATTGCTCAGGAGAAAATGCTGCATCCGAGTAGGGGCCGCTGTAGGGCTACAGCCCAGAAGAGAGCAGCCCGGAGCCCGAACCTAAGCTTTTGGTTCTTTCTATCTGCCTTCCTTCCCTGGGCCTCAGTTTCCAAACCCGGAAAATGGACTCGGATTGAGGTCGGTCCTTTCCAGCTCTTGGTGCTCGGATCTTGAGCTGGAGAGACAGAGGGCAGCCAGGTAAGGAAGACGTCGGACCAGGGACCCCTAGGTGAGCCCTCGCCCTTTTCCCTGCCCCACGCCCACCCCAGTCGCGGGATGAAGAGATAGAGACAGCTCCAGGTTTCAGGATGCGCCGCTGCAGCCGCTGCTTCTGCAACCTGCCCGCTGCCGGCTCGCCTAGATTGGGCTGGGCTCTCTGGGGAAGGCAGAGTGGGACCCAATGAGAGCAAAGCGAAGAGAGGAGAGAAGAGAAGGGAGGAAAGGAGAAAGGCGAAGAGGGGGCGTCTCTGGGGTCGTCACTCACCGCCCTCCGGGGGCACAGTCTTCTGGCCCGAGCCTCGTTCCTTCTTTTTGCCTCTCCCCCTGGCCTTGCCGTCCTTATTCTCGGACATCTTGGCGGCGGGCGCTTGGAGATCTTGGATGTACTGGCGTTAGTCGGTGTCGGCTGTCCAAAGGCTCTCGGCGTCTCTTTCCGGCAGGAGCGCCGCAACTTTCTGGCCCCGCAAACGCCCTGGCCGAAGTTGGCGGCTGGAGATGCGCAGCGAGCCCCGAGGGTCCCCTGCTAGCCGGAGCTGCCGGGGAGTTCGGAAGGTCTCGAAGGGGATGGTCTCGGGGGAAGAAAGTCAGACAGACAGAGAGACCACCAGCGTGCCGGAGGAGGCGGAGGGTTCGTGTGGATCACCTGGCCAGTGCGGCGCGCTGATCCTCTCCAGCGCGCTCGGGTTCGAACTCGGGCTCGCCCTTGCAACACGCTCTGAGCCCCCCGCTCGTCGGCACTGAACGCGGAGCTCGCGAGGAGGAAGGTGGACTGCGCCAAGGACGAGGACGAGGAGACTGCACGAAGGGAGAGCGACCAGGCAGAAGGACCGGCAGGCAGGCAGGCAGGCAGATCGGAGACGCTCAGCTCACTCTCTGCCCAGGCCCATGATCGTGGCTGCGCTGCCGCTGCTGGGGCTGCTCCTGCTTTCGCCGCCGGCCCGAGAGCGGAGACCAAAGGAGTTGCTCAAAGTTTGGGGGGAACTCCTCGCCTGCCCTTTTCATTGCCCCGCCAACCACCCACCTCCTCGCCAGCAGGTTGGACGACACGCCGCGCCTCCCCTCCCCTCCCCTCCCCTTCCCCTGGCCCTGCCCCTCCCCCTCCCGCGCCCCTCCCCCTCCACACCACACCTCCCCGGCCCAGGCCTGGAACCGCCGAGGCGGCGCTGCTAGGCTCTCCTGCCCTAGGGAGCCGCCAGGGCTCGGTGCTCGCGGCTAGTGGCTAAGGACCACGCTGCCGAGGGAAGGTGGGAGGGCAGCAGCCGAGCAGGCCGTTTCGACGAGGCCCCTCTGGGCTTCTGCCCCGGACAGCGCCCTCGCCGCGCCGGGAAGGGAGGCTGGCTCTAGGGGGCTGCGATTGGCCGCCGCAGCTGTAATCCGAAACTTTACAGCTGCTGGGGACCTTGGAGGCCACCTAGCCCAAGGATCCCCCTCATTCGACAGAGGGGAAGACTGAGGCCCGCAGAGGGGAAGGCACTTGTTCGTAGCGTGTGGCAGAGCCCAAGTCCTGGGACTCCGGGAAGGTCACGGGAGCTGCCCACCTCCTACAGCCCCCCAGGGAGCTCGGAAGGGAGAAGGCGCTGCCCAGCGGCTCCCCGGCAGTGGGAAGGCTAGAGTCCCAGGGCTCGGGCTCTGCCACGGCCTCTCGTCTCTTCTCACTCTTCCTTTCTATCCCTCTGTCTCTACCGCCGTTTATGTGTCTCCCTGTGTCTGTGTATGTCTCTCAGTCTCTGACCCTCCCTGTATCTCTCTGGGTCACGGCTCGCTCCCCGGCCCCGGGGCTGCTCTGCTGGCGCCCCCCTGTGGGGCCTATGTGGCTCGGGGAGCTCCTGCGGGGCCCTTGTGGAGGAGGATTGGAAGTTCTTCCACTGGCGCTAGGTAAGAACCAGGTAGGAGGATTTTTCTGGAGCCCGAATGGGAAAGTCCCTTTACTTCCTGTCCTGGGCTCCGCCTGGGCGGACACTCCCTCCCTCCTTTCTCACCTGAGGCCCACAGCGAAAGTGCCTGGTCCAGGGAATTCAGGGGAAAGGTGAGCGCCTCCCCACTAGGAGCTTTGACGGGGCTAGCCCTACGGGACGGGGCGGGGGCTCAGGAACTGCTCCCTGCGCAGTTGCTAAACCAATTTACAACTTAGCGCGCCAGTGGGCTAGCAACGATCCCACCCTGCACTGTTCACCCGCTGGGCTGCAAACTAGAGATAGTCCTAGGGAATACTGCTGGGATCTGTCCCCTGGGACCCCGCAACTGCCTGCCGCCGGTCTGCTCCCTGAATGCCTGCCTGAAGGAACAACCTTGAAAGTTTCTGAGACTGCGAGTCAACCCTTTGACTGGTAGCGTGGGTGCTCGTTTCTTCCTTCCGAGTGAATTCGGTAGGTGAGACGGCCGAGGTGCTGCAGGCAGTGCTGAGAACCCCTACACTATTCCCATGGCCTCTCTGAGCTGCCGAGAACCTAGGATCCTGGCTCCGAATGCAGTTCGGTTTGCACGTTCTTTTCTTACTCTTGCCTCTTCCCTGGTGGGGACGTCTGATGAGCAGTGAGGTGGGCGACATGCAGGAACCAGGCCTAGAGAAGGAGGGCTTGATAAACCCACCAGGCCCCTAGTCAGCCGGCCGCTGCCTGATCTGTAGTTGGCTGGGGAAGAAGACATACCCACAAGCAGCATCCATGTCTGGGATGGGCTAATATGGGGAGGAGAGAGTAATTATGGGAAATTACTAGAAGGAACTAGAGAATAAAAATCCACGCTTGATTGTATAGGAACACAAACTTATATACCTTACCCAGTGTTGGGGGGAGGGGGAGGCGGCCTTCTGCCACATTCACACTTGGAGAGCTTGTAGACAGCAAACAAGATCCACTCATATTAAAGAATACAAAAGAACCGATTCATATTTGAGTCGACTTCCTCTCCTTTGCAAATTAGGTGTTCCTCGTTTCCTAGCCTCTGCTGTCAACACTAATTGAATCATCACCTATGCATGCAAAGAAAGAGCAATTTTGTAGTAAGATTTTTTTTTTGGAGGATCATAAATATTTTGTAGGGTCTCCTGGCTACGTGAAAAAAAAAAGAGGTGACAGTCCGAATTAAGTCCCATCATGTAAGATTAAATGTTTTTTTTAAGTTAAATTTGGATACTTAATAAAGATAAAGCCCCCGTGGGTAAGTTTCCCCTGGTTAAGCCCTCTCTGCAGTATTGCCTTTATTTGGCAGTATTAAATTAAAAAGATTTGACAGCCAAATTTCCTCTGACATCCTTCCAGCAGACACTGAATATGAATTTCACTGGGTCATAAAGACAGCAAAAGCAGAGAAAGGAAAACGTCTATTTTATGAATTTGACTGGAGAGTGAGCATTTGAATATTCCGCAGAGACATGAATGTTAAACTAAATCCTGGATGTTGGCTGAAATACTTTAGCTCTCCCAGAAGGGGCCACTGCTTCGCAAGCAGGAAACAGCCTGCAAGAGGGAGGGGCCCCCTGCCAGCCTCACTGTACCTTGTTCAGGTCTGAGACAATGGAGCTAAACTTTGGGGCTTATGCCCTGCACGTGTTACCCAGAGTCCAATTCCCTCCAAGCTGGGTAGGGGGTGGGCTTCTGCCACATTCACAGTGCAAGGATTATAAGAAGGAAAAATGGCATATCCAAGAAGCACTATAGAAAAAAAAATCAATTTATATTTAAGTACTCAACTATACATGGTTTTGTTCTGGGTCCAGGATATTACCTAAAGAGTTATTTTAGCCTTCCAAACATGGTTATTAACTCTTAACGATACCCGTTTGGGTTAGAGGGCACATCCCTGAATTACGTGCTACTTTTATTTGGAAAGTAATGGAGAGAAATTGCAATGGTGCAATTTTAGGCTTGGTTGAAGGAAGCAAACACTTCCAAAGAACTTCTAAATACTCCAAAGTGGAATGGGCTGCTGTGGAAGGTAGCAAGCTCCCCATAACTGGAGGCTTCTGAGAAAAGGCCAGACGGCCATTTGGCAGAGATGTTGTAGGGAAGATTCCCCATCTAGGACTAGGACAGATGAGGTGACCTTGAAGGGCCATTCCAGGGCTGAGATTCTTGGCTGTACTCTTTGCAGGGAATTTAATGAGGTCTTTAACTAATGAGGGAGAACCTTCGAAGAGAGATGGCCAACCAAAACCTATAACAACACCTTAACAAAATCAAAATCTGGACCTCAAATGAAAAAAACTTTGTGAAGTCTACCAAAACTCCCACTCTGGGAAAAAGGGAAGGTTGACGAGCTTGCCCAAAGTGACAATCCACACTTATATGTTAAGCACCTACTATGTGCCAGATATTCAAGGGTACTAGGATACAATGATGTAATAATCCCTTCAGGGAGCTGTGAAGACAATATGTCCTCCTACAAGCACATACAAAATAGATATATAAAATGCATTTTTGAGGGGGGAGAACATTAGCATCTGGGGAGAAACAAATGGCCTTATGTAGGAGAAGGGACTTGGCTTGAGCTTTTAAGGAAACCAGAGATTCCAAAAGGCAGAGTGATGAGGGGGTATATTCCTGGGGAGAAGCTACGTAAAGACACCGAGATGAGGTGGGAAATGGAATGCCACATGAGAAAGAGCAGAAAGGCCAGTTTAGCTGGACCAAAGTACATGAAAGTACAGAATGAGTATTGAGGAAGACAAGGGAGGTTGGAGCAATGTTTTAAAGTCTTTAAATGACAAGGGAAGAGGGATCAATCTTAAAGGCATTAGGGAGCCATTGGAGTTTTTTGAGCAAGGGTAGGACATAGTCAGAATTGTGCTTTAAAGAAATCACTCTGTGTAGATGTTGAACTGTGAAGAAGAGAGGCTTGAGTCAGGGCCACCAGTTAGGAGGCTGTTGCAAGAATTTAGGTGACGGGATGAGATCCTGAACATTGGTTCTGACCATTGAGTAAAAAGATAAGGGGATAAATGGGAAAGATATAGTAGAAATAGGATGGGCAATACAGCTGATTGGCTGTGGGTATGAGAGCAAAGACAGAAGACTGACACCAAGGTGGAGAACCTGGGTGACTGCCCTCAACGGAAGTAAGAAACTTTAGGGGAAAGAGTGGGTTTGGCCGTGAATGGAGCCTAAAGAATATTCACTTTGAAACACCTAATATATAGTTGGTGGGACAGAATTGGCTCTCTGGAGAGATTCTAGGATTGGATGTTTAGGTCTAAACATCATGCTCTCATTACAGATGATAACTGAGCCCATGAGAGCCAATAAGGTCAGCAACTAATGGTCAAACCAAGCCTTGAACCCTGCTGGCCTGACTCCAAGTCCAATGTGCTATCCTCTAGAGAAATGTGACATGGTGGGTTGGTCACTGGCCTTCATTCTGGAAGATGACCCAAATGACATCACTATGCTAGAGTCAAGTTACAGTGTGTCCAGCTGCGGCTGATCAGGCCGATACAATCTCAGAACGCTTTACCACAGGCCGGACACAAATAGTCCATATGAACAGTTTGGGGAGATTCTCTAAATGTGTATATGTCATTTTTCTTGAGCTGCTTCAATTCTGCTTTGCTCATAGAGCACAGCACCTCTAATGAGGGCATGCTGAGTGGTCCTGTGCCACTGCCTCCTATGTCGCACGATTAAGTCCAAAATTCTTAAGAGAGATCTTGAAAATGTCCTTGTATCTCTTTTTCTGACCACTGTGTGAGTTCTTGCTCTGTGTGAGTTCTCCAGAAAAGCGTCTTTTTGGCAAGGATACATTTTACATTCAAACAATGTGGCCAGAGCATATGGGCTGAGCTCTCTGCGGTAGAGTTTGAATGCTTGGCCATTTAGTTTGAGAAAGGACCTCAGTGTCTGGCATCTTATCCTGCCAGGTGATCAGAATCTTCCTAAGACAACTCAAATGAAAGCAATTCAGTTTCCTGGCATGGTGCTGGTGTACTGTCCAGGTTTCACAGGCATACAACAATGAGGTCAGCCCCAACAGCTCAGTAGACTTCAGTTTGGTAGTCAGTCTAATACTTCTTCTCTCCCACACTTTCCTTCATAGCCTCCCAAACACCAAGCTGGCTCTGGCAATGCATGCATCAACCTCATTATCAATGTGTACATCTCTGGAAAGTACACCACCAAGATAAGTGAACTTATCCACAGCATTAAAAACTTCTCCAGGGGCAGCTAGGTGGCACAGTGGATAGAGCACTGCCTTGGAGTCAGGAGGACCTGAGTTCAAATCTGGCCTCAGACACATAACACTTACTAGCTGTGTGACCCTGGGCATGTCACTTAACCCCATTGCCTAGTGAAAACAAACAAACAAACAAATGAAAGAAAGAAAGAAAGAAAGAAAGAAAGAAAGAAAGAAAGAAAGAAAGAAAGAAAGAAAGAAAGAAAGAAAGAAAATTTCTCCATTTGCCATAACCCATGGTTCCATACATGGATGGTGTGATGGTGCCTGATGGAGCACTTGTGTTTTCTTGGTGTTAATTGTTAGGCCCAAATTAGCACAAGCAGCAGAGAATCAATCCACACTTTGTTTCATATCAGCTTCAGAGGCTGCACTGAGTGCCCAATCATCTACAAACAGAAAATCACGCACCAACACTCCCTCTACTTTGGTCTTGGCTTGTAGCCTTTTGAAGTTGAAATGTAAAATAGTAGAAAGACAAAAGAATAGTCCAGAATTAAACCCAAAGAGGGAAGATCCTTTTGATCTGGAGATGAAAGTGATGAGGTGATTTGGAGAAGAAAGTGATAAGAGGTGATCTAATCTTATCCCCTTATTTTACACATGAAGAAACTGAGGCCTGGCCAAGAGAAGTGATTTGCTTAGGGCCTCAGTTCCTGATTCCAAATCAAGCATGCTGTCCACTGTACCCTGTGGTTTCAAAAGGAAAGGGAGAATGGGAAGGCAATCATAATCTTTGTCTACCAAGATAAAACTAAGGGTCTTTTAAGAAGTTTTCAAGGAGGCTTCTATTTTGGATGAACCAAAGCTCTTCCAGACACAAAAATCCAGATTGTGAGTACCATCACTCTCCCAGGATGCTCTGTGGATACAAATCATGGAATACCATAATCTTAAAAGAATCCAAGCAATGGGTGACCCAAAGGCAGGGTCAGGAGGGAGTCATAGGGTGAGTAATATGGTTTGACTCATGCACAGTGATGACACCTAAGGTTAGCAAAAGAGGGCATCATTATGTTGGGAGATAGAAGATGAAGAGATGGATAGACAAACCCCATGGTACCTTGGGATCTTGATCAGTTGGCTTACCCAGAGTTCACATTCATGGCTTCACTTTAGTTTTGGGGATTTCATTTTCAGTTATATTCAACAAATATTTGTTAAGCACTGACTGTGTATTTACAAGGCATGATGGATACACAGACAAGGTCCCTTCAAGCAGCTTTCCTTCTATTGTGGGGTAGGGAAAGGAAGGATAGCACCTTTATACCAATAAATTAATATAAATTAACTGGAAGGGGGGAAAAAACACACTTGATTATGGCAGTTGTCCTCAAAAGATATGCCCACATAGTTGCTGTGAATTTCTGCTGAGTACAATGAGTAATATGATAATTAAATGCATGGTTTCAGGTCTTGCATAGCATGCTGGTATTTCTCAAGCAAAGAATAATCATCAGGGCAGCTAAGTGGTTGGTGCAGCTCAGCCAGACCTGGAGTCCACAAGCCCTGAATTCGAATCTGGCCTCAGACCCACTTACGAGCTGTGTGACTCTAGGCAAACCTCTGTTTGCCTCAATTTCATCATCTCTAAAATGGGAATGATAACCACACTTACTTCAACAGAGTTGTTGTGAGGAGCAAATGAAGTAAAAACTGAAAGTTGCTTAGCACATTTCCTGGCATGTAGTAAGGGCTATATACACATTAGCTATCATTATTTTATTAATGATACTATGCTATGAGAAAAAGAAAATATGAAAACCCCTGGACTAGAGAACTCAGTAGTGGCTTCATGTAGGAGCTGGACCAAGTTCAATCTTGAAGGAAGTTCAGAAATCAAAAAGACTAAAATGAGAAGCAGAGTGCATTCTAGTCATTGGGAACAGCCTATGCAAAGAACTGGAGGTGGGAGGTTTTGCTTAACTATTAATGGTGAACCAGCCCTTTGCAAAGATTGCAAGAATGAAAGTCATTGTAGACATTTGTTTTCTGTCAGTCATAACTCCAATATGGATTGATGGAGAATCTGATCTGGATTTAAAGTTGGAATTATGTATTTTGGTGTTCATGGAATAACTTTTTTTAAATCTTAAAAAAAAAAAAGTTGATGGCGTGACCTAAATTATTCTTGCACTCTGTGAAAGAAACTCCTCTTAGAAGGACAACTTCCAAAGAATGTTTTTGTTTTGCTTAACTTACAGAATATGTCATGGGCTCATAGACTGAGTTGCCCTAAAGACAATTCTTCATATTTTGAATGCTTTACTTTTTTTTTAACCTCTAAAAAAGCAGGATGATATAATGGAGAAAACCCTATTCTTGAAGCTAGAAAGGCCTGGGTACAAGCCACATCTATGATAAGCTCTGAGTTCTCCAGGCAGCTCTACCACCATAAGTTGTAGAGAAGGTGCCAAGCTGCATTGGTAGAAGGTTTTTCCTCATCTGGGAGGACCTTATAATGATGGCCTCATAAGCCCAGACCCTGTACCCTATTTTCATTTAAGGTATGAAGGTCACAACCTGTCTATAGTAAGAAGCATAACCAAAGGTCAAAGGGTGGAGAACCTTTGAACAGGAGTGATAAATTCATGTCTGTATTGCAAATTATTTTATGAAATGCCATGCCTATTATCCCCCAATTTGGATTCAGAAGGCTTATCCTGGAGAACTTAGATGGTCAATATAGAACTTCTGATCAGACTCAATGGCTGAGCTGGGACATGGTCAAGAGTGGGCACACGTAAAAATCAAATGTTTTAAAAATGTGGAAATATGTTTCGCATGACTTCATATGTATAATGAGTATCATATTTCTTGCCTTCTCAATGGGTGGGGAAGGGAGAGGAAGGAAGGCAAGAATTCAGAACTGCAAATGAAAATTTTAAAAAGAATGAAGTTAATTTTTTTAAAAAAGTGAGCCCACATGCATACCCTTTGACCCAGCAATACCACTCCTAGATCTGTATCCCAAAGAGATTTAAAAAAAAAAAGGGAAAGGACCCATATGTATAAAAATGGTTATAGCAGTTCTTTTTGTGGTGTCAAAGAATTGGAACTGAGGGAATGTCTATCAACTGGGGAATGGCTGAACAAGTAGTGGTATACGATTGTGATGGAATACTATTGTGCTATAAGAAATGATGAACAAGGTACTCTCAGAAAAACGTTAACAGATTTACATGAAGTGATGCAAAGTGAAATGAGCAGAACCAGGAGAACAGTGTATACAGTGACAGCAATATTGTATTATGATCTACTGTGAATAACTTAACTATTCTCAGCAATGCAATGATCCAAGACAGTTCTGAGGGACATGTGATAAAAGGTGCTGTCCATCTCCAGAAAAAGAACTAGTGAGGCCTGAATGCACATCAAAGAGATTTTTTCTTTACTTTATTTTTCTGGAGGATTTATTTTTGTCTGTGTCTTTTTCCACAGCATGACTTACATAGAAATATGTTCTGCATGACTACACATGTATAAGTTATGTCAAACTGCTTGCCTTCTCAATAATGGTGGGGAGGGGAGGGAGAGAATTTGGAACTCCAAATCTGAAACAAAGAATGTTAAAATTGTTTTTATATGCAATTGGGAACAAATAAAATACTAAATTTTAAAAGTGGACTCCTAAAACTATGCCTCATCCTTTCAGCGATTATGAACTATCACAGTGATTGAGCATTTATTTCAGGAATTCACCCATATTCCATAGATGCTCCCCCCAGAAGAGTTAAGCTGTATTGTGACTAGTGCCATGGCCAAGGCAGTGGGGGCACGGCAAAAAGTGTTGGACCCAGGGTCAGAGGACCTGCCTCTGCCTTTACTCCTTTACTCCTTGTGTGACCTGGGGCAGTTTTTTCTTCTTTGGGGACCTTGAATCCTCTCATTTCTATCAGAAACCCCCAAGAAAGTTAAAAAGAGAAGGAAAGACCCCATGTGTGCCAAAATATTCATAGCAAATACTTGTGAGAAGATAATATAGATGATCTATGATTGAGGCATGACTAAACATACTGCTAGATGAAGCAGCCAATCACTGGGCCGGCAGAGGCAGCATGGAGTAGAGAAAAGTAAATCAGGAGGGCCTGTCTTCAAGTTTGGCCTCTGACACACACTGGCTGGAAGGCCCTAGGCAAGTTAAATGCCCTCTCAGTACCCCCAGTCACCTCTCTAAGGCTTCCCCGTTGGGGAACAGCTAAAAGTTCATCACCAGAAAGGTCAGGATTCCTGTTTCCTACATTGATGGACATTCAGACGTGTGGGTGAAATTATTACATCATCACAAATGACCAATATGAGGATTTCAGAGAAAATGAGCAGTCTTGTATCAACTCGGGCAGAGAAAAATAAACAGAATCTGGGGAATAATATACACAATGTCTATAATAATTTAAACAGAAAGATTTGAAAAGGAAGCCTGACTCAGAATAATGACCGATCTTATTTCTAGAGAATGGATAATCTATGGCCCATTCTCCACTTCAAAAAAAAAAAGATATTTTAGTGGTAATAACAACAACTTGAGATTTCTTTTTAGGGTCAACTGGACTTTCTATAAAGGTGACACACTTCCTGAAGCAGGAGGTCATAGGTTCAAATGCTGGCCTGGATACATACTAGTCATGTGATCTTGGAGAAGCCATCTGTGTCTCAGTTCCCTTATAAGTAAAATGGGAGTGGGGGTGGAGGGTTGACTAGATGACCACTGTGCCCCTTCCAGATCTAGGTCTATTATCTTGCTATACAAAGTACGTATCAAGATTGAATTGGCCAATATGGAACATTCCATGGAGCATTGCTCAGAGCTGCCATTCCTGCTTCTGAGTGATAACGTGGCAGTTTTAGGGTCTGCCTCTATCCAAGTGAATGGATTTTGTTTTCTTGTAGGGTGTATCAGATCCGAAGGACTCTCTTGGCCATCTTGCACTCTGTGACAGCAGCAGGGGGGTTAGGGTTCTGTTTCAGTTCAGAGAAAAGACATCTTTAAGCCCTATCTCCATTCAATTTTTCAGGTGGCACCATGTAATGCTAAGACTTTAAATAATGGGAGAAAAGAGTTGCTTCCACCCCATCATCATAGCAACTATATCCACACTGCAGCTACTATGAGGCAGTGGTGGGAGGGGCTCAACTGGACAAGCTTGCACTTGGGTCAGCCCCTGGATGTCCTATTTTGTGTTTATTCTTTTGTGATCCCAGATGAACAGATGTTCTGAAATGTGTATGTCCAGGCTTGGAAGATTGGAGAAGTCCAGAGGTCCCATCAAGTCAAAGCTATATATGAGCAGGGAAGCATCCCTGGGAACTAGTCCAGCATTCTTGGAGAGGATACCCATGGAGAAGAAAATGGACTCTAGCCTGTAGCTTGTCTCTTTTTTGTTGTTTAGTTTTCTTTTAATAATTGTGTACTTGTGGGTCTTTTATATTTAGTGTTTCCTTTGTGTGTAGGAATAAATTACCTATCCCATACTGATTCATATTTTACACCTACAGATCAGTTGCTTTTCCTGGGATCAGGGTCCTTGCCTGAATTAGCAATTTCATTTATCCTTCCAGAGCACAAATATAACTCCAAACCAGTTTCTTAAACACAAAGTGGGAACCACCCCCCCTCTCCCATTTCACTTTCACTCATACTAACCCTATCTCATAGGTTATTGTGGCACAGAGAATATTTCTTACTCCCCATTGTCGTTTCTAGACTTCTTTCACCACCATCTCTCACTAATCTCTCCTCCTTTTAGGTTTATTCTATCAATATTTATCCAATCAAGATTCTGTTAGTAGTTGTCTACTGACCTCCAGAATACTCTACTTCCTTCCTCAGTGAGTTCAGTCCCTAGTTCATGTTCTTTCCTTCTCCAACTCTTGCCCTTATACTTATATATTCAAGAAAGAAAGAAAGAAAGAAAGAAAGAAAGAAAGAAAGAAAGAAAGAAAGAAAGAAAGAAAGAAAGAGAAGAAGAAGGAGGAAGGAAGGAAGGAAGGAAGGAAGGAAGGAAGGAAGGAAGGAAGGAAGGAAGGAAGGAAGGAAGGAAGGAAGGAAGGAAGGAAGGAAGATAGATACTCCCTTAAATATCCTAACTTCCCAGTTCCTCAACTTTTTCATTTCCCATGACCTAGTCCTACATCCTACATCTGCTACACTCACAGATGGTCATACCCTTGATCTTGTCATCACTCACATGTGTTCCACTTCCATGTTCATGAACTCTGAAATTCTTTTTATCTAATTGTATGTTTCTATCATTCTACCTTTCCCTTTTCCTCATAACATCTACTGCTGTTCTTCCTTATTGTAATCTCAAATTTCTTCCCTCTCAATTATTTCCCAGATCATCACCTCTGCACTGAATGCATTCCTCTCCTATCCCCAACTTGTAAAGGTGAACCAGATATAGATCAGGTCAACTGGAGATGGCCCAGGATGCAGTGGGGAATCTTGGCCTTTTCAAGCTAAGGTCTTTAACAGGTCTCAGGTTGACTGAGGCAATGCCCATTCAGTGATTAAGGCTTCATAAGAAATGAGGCAGAGAGTGGCCTCTTTACTAGTTAAAAAAATTGATCTGGGAGGGGAAGACCTTCAGGGTTTCTGACCAAAATAGAAACAATTGCTATTTACATTCATTCTCAGCTTTGCTTAAAAAGGTCAAGGTCCCCCACCGCATCCTGGGCCATCTCCATTTGTCCTGATCCATATCTGGCCACTGGACCCAGATGGCTCCAGAGGAAAAAGTGAGGCTGGTGACTTTGCACAGCCCTGCCTCACTTCAATTGAATTCACTTGTATGTCATGGCAGCACCTCCCTGATGTCATGGTCCTCTTCCAGAATGATGGACAAACAACAACAACAACAACAATAGAGGTGAACTACTTCAACTCTCCACTTTCATCTCTTGAGTCCCTTGTCTATTGCCAGTATAACCCTGTTAAAACTAATCCAACCACATGCTGCCTTCATTCCCTATTTACACGTCCTTAAACAAAGCTGGAGAAAAATCACAAAAGTGATTTTTTAAAAGTCCAATAAAAATTTATGTTGCATAACCTCAACTGGTCCTTCATTGTGGCAAGGCAATTGTTTTTCCCTTCCCTAATTGATTCACTAGCCCACATCCTATGGTGGATTCCCCCACCCCCATTTCTAACCCTAATTCCTTTTCATCCCTTTGTAAACTTCTTGTGGCTTCTTCTACCCCAAGCCTCTTAGTTGAGGTCTTTGCTTCAGTTTCATTAAAAAATGTTGAAACTATTCACCAAGAGCTCCCTCTTCTTCCCCTTCAGCTCTCTTTTCTTCCTTCTTGGTCATCGCATATAATTAAAATGTCTTCTCCTAATGTCTCCTCTTTCACCCATCTCACATGAGGAAGGGGCATGTTCCATGACAAGACAAATTTCTGCACATGCACACATGATCCATTTCATTTTGTCTTCTCTGGTAGATTGCCCCTCTATTATCCCCACTCTCTCACTTATCTTTAATGTCTTCCTGGTACTGGCTGCTTCCCCAGTGCCTACAAACATCTATGTCTTACACACACACACACACACACACACACACACACACACACATTTATACATGTATACACACAAACCACCTCATTTGATCCATTCTTTTCTGCTAGCTACTATCCTATATCTCTCTTCCTTTTCATAGCTAAATTTCTCAAGAAGACCATCTACACTTATACTTCCTTTCCTCTCATTCTCTTCTCAACTCTTCTTAACTTAGAACTCTGACTTCCAATCTCATCATTCAACTCAAACTTCCCTCTCCAAAGTTACCAATTATTTCCTAATTACTAGATCTAGTGACCTTTTCTCTATATCTTCATTTTTTTTAACCTCTCTTCAGTCTTTGACAGTGTTGATCACTCTCTCCTCCTTGTTTCTTCTCTTTAGGTCTTCATGATACTGTTCTCTCCAGGTTCGCTCTTACCTTTTTGAACATTCCCTCTCAGTCTTTTTTGCTGGATTACTAATCATAGATATCCTCTTGGGCTCTGTACTGGACTCTTTTTTCTTCTCCTTTTATACTATTTTGCTTGTTGATCTCATTAACTCCGTATAGATTCAATTATCATCTCTATACAGATAATTCACACACCTATTTATCCAACCCAAATCTCTCTCCTGACCTTCAGTCTCACATCTTCAACTATCTATCGGACATCTTAAACTGGCTACCTCATTGTCATCCTAAAATGACTATGTCTAACAGTGAACTTATTATCCTTTCTCCAAAACTATTTCCTAATGTCCCCATTCCTATGGAGAGTGCCACCATCTTCCTCATCACTAGGCTCTCAACCTAGTTGTTACTCTTGACTCTTCTCTTTCTCCCCCAGATCCAATCTGTCGTCAGGAACTGTCAATTACTTTCACAGCAGATCCCAGATGTGGCCCCTTCTTTCCTCTGACTCTGCTGCTATCCTGGCACAGACTCCCATGTCCTCATGCCTTCACTATTGGAAGAGCTTTCTTCTGGACCTCCCTGCCTCAAGTCTTTGCTACTCCAGTCCATCCTCTTCTTGCTCTTGTTGAGGCTTTTCAGTCACATCCATCTCTTCATGACCCCAGTTGGGGTTTTCTTGGCCAAAATACTAGAATGGTTTCCTTCTCCAGATCATTTTACAGATGAGGAAACTGAAGTAAACAGAATTAAGTGACTTGCCCCAGGTCCATTCTCTACTCAGCTATCAAAGTGATCTCCCTAAAGTACAGCTCTCACCATGTCAACACCCTATTCGTGACTTCATTGGCTCCCTGGTGCTTCCAGGTCAAATCTAAAATCACCCGTTGGGCTTTTAAAGCCTTTCATAGTTGGGTTCTTTCCATACCTCTTGCACCTGAGTCCTTTCCACGTACTCTGAAATGCCGTGGCTCCGGCCTCCTGGCCTTCACCTCCGGATTCTGGACGTTTTTCTGGCTCTGCCCCATGCTTGGTATTCTCCTCTGCCTCGCCTTTTCCTCCTGGTTTCCTTAGCTTCCTTCAAGTCTCACCTAAAATCCCAAGTTTGGCAAGAAACTTTGCTTCGCATTAGTGCCTCCCCTCTGCGATTAGCTATAATACACACACACACACACACACACACACACACATTTCTATTTTTAGATACATATGTGTATATACACACACATGTATGTGTGTGTATCTTGTTCCTACATAGTTTTTTGCATGTTGTTATTACTTCTACCATGTTAGATTGACAGCTCCTTGAGGGCAGGGGCTGCTTTTGTCTTTCTTTGTAGAGGCAATTGACAGCATAGTGGCTAAAAGCCCTGGGCCTGGCAATATGAGGACCTGAATTCAAATCCAGCCTCAGACAGTCACTGGCTGTCGTGTAACCTCTGTTTACTTCAGGGTCCTCGATTGTAAAATACCTGATAGGATCTACTTCAGAAAGTTGTCGTAAGGACCAAGTGAAGTAACAGCTGTGAAGAGTGCTTAGCACAGCAGTTGGTATACAGCAGCCATGACATAAATGCTTATTGCCTCTTTCCCTCCCATTCACATCCCCGCCACTTAGCACCGTGGTTGGTACATGCTTGGTGACTAATAAATTCCTATTGACTTGGCTTATAAATTGAACACCTTATTAGTCCTTTTCTTTGGATTAAACTCTAGACATGAGCCATCACCTAAGGTATAAGTAAAATTGTCTAGGCCTGGAGCACTGTGCTGGGAGTTTAATAAGTCGAAAATGTGAGAAAAGAGAGCCTAGGCTCATTTCGTTTCAAGAGTAGGCCCTCCTAGGACTGCCCCTTGGGCCAAACCCTAGGCCCAAGCACAGAACTAGAAGGGCCCAGCAGCCCAACTCCTTGTAGTTCAAGCCAAATGTCCTTCTCTTCATCTACCCATTGGTCTCAAGGCTGAGCTCTTAGAAAAAACAACCCTGGGTCTCCTTCGCCCTCACTTCTATTAACTCATTTATATTAAGCCAATTGTTTTCTGACGATAGTTTTCATGGTCTGTATCCTGATTACACACAATATCCAAACAATGTGGTCTGAGTGAAAGACTGAATCCTGCAAGACAGTGATTGTTTGGCCAAGAATGACGTCCTTAAGCTGTACCGTCTGAATCAACTGCATGGTTCCCTTTGTTTACATGTGTACATTAAGATGTACCAGAAACCGTTTGTTCTGTCATCAATCTTATGGACTTCAACAGTGGAAATTTAAGAAAATTCCAAAATGTGTAAACTGGCGCATTCGGGTTTATTTTTCAAAACTTCCTGAGGTTTTAGACAAGTAACCACAACATGCAAGAAATCAACACGTGGGCCATGCTTCTGTCACACCTAAATAAAGCCCATCACTGGATGACAGCATCATCTATTTCAAGCTGGAAGAGATCTTAGAAGTTATCCAGGCCCTTTATTTTACAGAGAACAAGACTCAGGCCTCGAGCAGGGAAGCATTTTGCTCAGGATCACACAGGTGCTACATGATAGAGCTGAACTGCTGAGGGAATTAAAACAGCATGAGGTTAATTGTGGGAACTGAGTGGCCCACGTTGATGCCATCTTGTGACTCGGTTCTGGAGCTAGCTCAGTTCCCTTTCTATTCAATTATAGGTCGAATCCAATTTTTCTCCTGTGAGAAAACCTTATTGCATTGCTTGACCCTAGCCCTGCATGTTTGGGAAGCTGGACCATCTCTACCCGCTACATAAAGACTCTTGACTAAGGACCTAGGTAATGTTGACCAGAAACTGGGTCAGATCAAAAGACTGATGCAAGTTATACATCACAAATACACATCCCAAGCAACTCATATGTCTTATCTGAAAACTGGCCCCATACTGGTCAGTTACTGTTTCCACGTTCTTTTGCTTGATTGCAGACACTTGGGGGGAGTCAGATACTCCTTTTTCTGAATTCAGGGAATTACACCTATTTGCTCTCCCCCTCCCAACATAGAAAGTCCTTAATCTTTCTTCCAATAAGAAATCAGATGAACTCATTTTGTATCCTGGTCAATTGTTTTCTTTTAGTCAATTGATCTTATTGTTTTTAACAAATAAAAATCTGTCTCTCCCAGGATTGGTGGTCCAGTGCCAAAGGTGAGGAGACCTGGTCCTGATTCATTATGCAATTGGTATACATTGCTTAATAAAGCAGAAGCTTAAAACCTTGTTTCCTCAGTTATTTCATCTTCCATCTGCCACACTGCGGGCCCAAGTCCTTAGAGGGAGAACAATCAAATACAGATTTTGAAGGAAAAAAAAAGATGCACAAATAAAGCATTAAAAGACACATTAAAATATGTAAAATAAAGATCACACTGGGTACCATTGGGGTTGGGATCAGATAGAGCTGGGTTCAAATCCTGCCTCTCTAATTTACCAGTTGTGTGACCCTGGAAAAATCGCAACTTCTTTGGGTCTCAGGCAATTTCTGGGGGCTAATCTGCTGAGGTCTAGACAGGTAGAAGAAGTTGACATACCAGGAGTTCCCCATGATGACCAAATCCCAGATCCCAAAATGTCAAAGTAAGTATTTGTGGGCCACAGACATAGAATGTGATTTCTAAGAGCAGCCAGATTGCCTGGGACATGTTTCCATACTCGGTTTCCAGATCCAAAGCAAAGGACACAGCGTCCATAGCGGTGCATTCATGGGGACTTGCAATACAGACCAGGCCCACCTGGACAGGGAGCTGTTCCCATCTGAAGTTAACTTTTAAGGCCAAGGTAGAACGAAGCCAAAACATGGAGGATCCGGGGAATGCTAGTCCATTCACTGCAATCAGCTATGCCAAACTGCAAATGTGCCTATTGATTGGAGCTCAAACTTTTCAGATGCTCAGCTCCAAACCTGAGCTTTGTTCTGCTTGGCCCCTCGGATGCTGCTGTCATCTTGCTACCCTCCGCATGCACACTTTGCCTTTGAGCTCCGATTATGAGCTACCTCCTTGTTCAAAGCTCAGATCACATACCTTGATGCCTCAGCTGGCCCGCATCTACGTCTTCAATAATTTCCCTCTTGCCGTGGAGAGCCTTGCTTCTGGCAGTTCCAGATCTATCCTCCCCCTAAAGTAAGGGCAGAAGGTCTTTGGTTCGATGCCTACCCACCCCTCTGGTGGTACCACTGGTGCCCCTCCCCAAAACTGGATCACCAGAGCCCAGCCTGACAAAGGACAACTTGAATGGAGACGTTATTGTGACTAACAATAACTATCACATACAATAGCAACAACCTGACAGTCCCCATGGATTAATGGATCAGGAGCTTTCTTCAGACTCAGGAAGAGCTGGATTCAACTCATGTAGCCTCTCCGTGCGCTCATCAAGTTTCTAAAACTAAATGTTAATTGGCAGAGGGAAATTCTTCATCTAGGAGTTCTCCAAGTTCGATGCTGGGACCCCTAAGGGTCCTTGGTATGGTCACTAATATGTCCTCCTCTTCCCAAGTCCAGGATCCCTGGTGCCCAGGGTCTGAATAAAGCCCATCCATAAAGCATAAATCCATGGGGATGGACTTGGACATTGGGACCCACTCACCAGGCAGTCTTTTTCACCCATTCTACATTTTTCCTCTCTGTTTGGTCAGGGCAGCCTGATCACGGCAGTCCATGCTCTTAGCCACTCTATCTGGTTTCTTCTAACACCCACAATGAGAGGTAGTAGAATGCAGGAAGTCATAATATGCTGATTTAGAACCTGAAGGGACTGTCGAGGCCATCAAGTCCAGCGATCTCTTTTTATACAACTGGAAACTGAGGCTTGGAGAGGCTGTCACTTAGCCTCTGTCCCCCAGGTAAGTGGCAAAGTGGGGATTTGAACCAAGGTCTGCTGACTTCAAATCCAATCATCTTAACACTGAAAGGCCAATGAAAGATTCCTTCCCAATGAGTGGTGTTTCTTCTTTCTGGCCAACTCAACAGCTTTTGTAACGGATTGCAGACTGTAGTCATTATCAGGGATAGAGACAGGGCCTTGGCCTGGGATTTCATTGGCATAGGGCAGTGGTTTTCAACCTTTTTACTCTTAGAACTCCTTTATATACTCTTAAAAATTATTGAGGACTCCCCCCACAAGTGTTGGTGATATGTGAGTTCTAGCTAATGCCAGCCACTGTACTAGAAACCAACAGATGCCACATCCATACTCAGTTCCCGTGGGTATGGCTTTACTTAGCTATCCCAGGGTCCCCTGCAAAAGAGGAAGATGCTGTGCTCACCTTTTCTAGCCCCTCCAATGAGCCCATAGAAATCCCTCAGGTGCTTTGACATGGAACTTGCTACAAAGCACTATGGGGGAACCAAGGAACCAGGATTGGGGGAGGGAAAACTGCAGGAGTTGGTAAGAGTGGGACAATTTCACAAGTTACAAAGATTGTTGGGAAATGTACAATCACTACAAATCAGAACTTCATTCATTATTTTATTGATTACAGAGTCTTAAGAAATTGTTAATGATACAGATTAAGTTTAAAACTATGTGGTGGCAAAGAATTGCTAATTGAGGGGATGCCCATCCATTGGGGAATGGCTAAACAAGTTGTGGTATATGAATGTAATGGAATACTATTGTGCTATAAGAAATGATGAGCAGGCTGACTTCAGAAGAACCTGGAAAGACTTGTATGGTCTGATGCTGAGTGAAGTGAGCAGAACCAGGAAAACATTGTACACAGTAACAGCCACATTGTGCAATGATTGACTTTGATAGACTTAGCCCTTCTCAGCAATGCAAGGATCCAAAACAGCTCCAACAGACTCAAGATGGAAAATGCTGTCCACACCCAGAGAAAGAAGTCTGAATGCAGATGGGAGTGGACTGTTTGCTCTTTTTCTTTTCCTGTTTTCGTTTGTTTCTTCTGTCTTGTGGTTCCTCTCATTAGTTCTAATTCTTCTTTACATCATGACTAATGTGAAGATATGCTTAGTATGAATGCATAAGTAGAGCCTTTATTAGATTGCATGCTGTCTTGGGGAGGAAGGAGAGGAGGAAGAGGGAAAAAATTTAAAACTCAAAATCTTACGGAAGTGAATGCTGAAAACTAAAAACAAACAAATAAATAATTTTTTAAAAGAAAAGAGATTATACGCACACACATTTTTTAGAGGGGGGATTAAACATTTATTAGCACACCTTTGTATAGTTATATAAACATTGCTTGAGATCAGCAGCGGTAGAGTAGAAGGTTCAGGAAATTGAATTATGATCATACTGGGGGATTGGTGACTATAGGTTAAGGCTGCTGCTGCTGCTGATCATTTATACAGTGCTTTAAGATTTGTGAATTGGCTTCTGTTGTACTTTATATCCAATGCTACATATCCATTATTTCACTTGAATTCACAGACCCCATGAGTGAGAAGATCTCCATTCTCTCCCTATTGACTGGCTCCTTCCCTGCTATTTACAAATGTGCCCAAGTCTTCCTCATCCTAAAAACAAAACAAAACAAAAACAAAGAAAGAAAACCAACCTTCATCCTTGGTCCAATGGACACCAACATAGAATTCTCTTATATTTCTCCACCCTTTCATAGACAAACTAGGGAAAATGGGAAATGGGGGGCTCTTTACATTCATCCCCTCCACTTCTTCTCTACTTTCTAACTCCTCAACTTCCTGCATCCTGGCTTCTAACCTTACCACCCACTGAAACTCCTCTCTCTCAGCTCACTAATGGTCTCTAAAATGGTGATATCTAAGAGCCTTTTCTCACCTCCTCCTTGACCTCTTGGGCAGTATTTGATGCTGCTGGTCACCCTCTCCCCCAGGATATTCTCTCCTCTAGGAGATTTTGGGATGTTGCTTTCTCTTGGTTCTCCTCCTGTCTGGCTGCTCCTTCTCAGGATTTTTTTTTTGTGGGGGGGAAATCATCATCCAAGTTCTGTCCCTTAACTGTGTATGTCCTTAAATCTCTCTCCTTCCTTCCCGGACCATCTATCTCTCTGTGTCTCTATCTCCCTGTCTCTGTCTCTCTCTGTCTCTGCCTTTCTGTTTCCATTTTCATCTTAGTATAAGTGACTCCCAAATGTGTAACATAAAGGGCTTGGACCACATGTTCTCTGAAGTCCTTTACAGCTCTAACCTGATGATCTTAAGGTGGGATATTGAACTCCAGTCCAGCAGCACCAATTGCCTATTGGACATTTTGAAGTGGGCCTTCCATAACTGTCTTGAGCTCAACAGATACCAAGGAGAAGTAGTAAGCCTTCCTCCTGAAATGGGCCCCTCTTCCTAACTTCCCTCCATCTGTTAACAGCACCATTATCTTTCCAGTCAGCCAGTGATATAGACTTACCCTCAACTCTTCCTTCTTCCTCACCCCACGTAACCAATGACTCACCAGGTCTTGTCCAT
This sequence comes from Phascolarctos cinereus, assembly GCF_003287225.1. Classification (NCBI taxonomy): domain Eukaryota; kingdom Metazoa; phylum Chordata; class Mammalia; order Diprotodontia; family Phascolarctidae; genus Phascolarctos; species Phascolarctos cinereus. The sequence goes on along the minus strand of NW_027556402.1, from coordinate 5,028,044 downwards.
TTTACCTTCAGAACATTTCTCTCACGTCCCTTCTGCTCCCCTCACATGTGTACCATACTGATTCAGGGTCTAATCACCTCTCACCCGAACCATTGAAATTGACCTCCCACAAGCCTTAAAGGGCTCTGTGAATGTTAGCTCCACAGTATCATTGGCTATCAAATGGTCTACCTCCAGTCTCTCCCCCTACTCCAATCTACAGCCCCAAAGCTGCCAAAGTGATACTACTTAATAAGCCTGGCGCATAGTAGGTACTTGATATGTGTTTGTTGATTAATTTGGTATCAGTGTCCTTATCTGTCAGGGGGGTCAGCTCTAAATGTTTGATCACTGCCAACATGGGGCCCAGCTCTTGTTTGAAAATATTCTGGTGTTAGACTACGATCCCAACAGAGGCAGCCCATGCCACCTGAGGACAGTTTTAATTGTTAAGGGTTTTCCCTCCTTATATCGAGTCCTATTCTGCCTCCCTGATATCTCCTTATTCTGCCAAACTCTTTTGCCTGTGTAACTGGGAGCACAGACAGGCATGGATGTTCCCCAGTGCACTTACTCTCCAGTTGTGGCCCTGCAAACCATGGTGGCCCTGCCAGAGGTCTCCACTCACTGTCCAGGATGACATGCCAGCCATATCCTTGAGCCTGCGATCAGTCAGTTAACTAGTATCTCTTAAATACCTCCTACGTGCCAGGCATTGTGCTAAGGCATCCCACTATTCCTCTCTCATGGACAGTATCCAGCTGGCCACGTGTCTAATTAACAGTAAAATCACATTGAGGAAGAACCACATCAATGCCGTCTCCTTTTCATGCTGTCCCCATGGGATCCTTGATGAGAACTGAAAGAAACCCCAGAGATCATCCAGTCCAAACCCCTTATTGTGCAAACTAAGGATGTGGAAACAGATCCAGAAAGGAGCTGTCACTTCACTAAAGTCACACAGATTATAAGGACAGGGCCAGGATTTGAACCCAAGCCTTCTACTTCCCTTTCCACTGCACTGTAAAGCCTCACACCTCCACAAGGCAAGGAGGTCAGCTCGGCACAGGGCTATTTTTCAGGTAAAGTGCCCAAATAGCTATCCAATTTCATCTATTCTTTTAGGGGAATGAAATTTCAGTTGAAAGTGAATTCCTCCCCCTCCAGGCATCTAAGCTGCTCAGTCAGGTCTAATACTGTTAGTCATCTTTGCTTAGTGAATCACTACAAATAATCTAATGTTACAGGTTTTAAAACTGGAAGAGACCTTAGAACTTAGCAGATCATGTAGCCCGAGGGCATATGGCTGGCAAGGGCCAAGCTGAGCAAGGAATCAGGTATCCTGGCTCAGAGGGCAGCCCTGGCTCTCACCTCCCTGACTCTGTGACAACTGACTTTGTAGATTGGATTAATATCTCTTGATATTTAAAGGGGGGGGGAGAACGGATGGAGAAAAGAATGGAGTGAGAGAAAAAGGAAAAGACATAGGAGGGAAAAGAGAAAGAAGGAAGCAAGAGAAAGGGCAAAGAATGTGTTGTGCGCAAAAGTGAGCCAGAGTGCTGCCAACAGGTGGCATCTATACTATGGCCTCCCTAGGCTGCAGGGAGGGCAGGAGAGTATGGGAGAGGAGGTGCAAAGCACTGGGTGTGGACCCAGTGGTGGTGGGACTAGGTGGTGCTACTACTGCCTAACTGGGGGACCTGGAGCAAAACCCTCCTACTCTTAGGGGCCTTGGTTTCCTTGTCTGTAAAATAGAGGTGGTGGAAACATTTGCCATGGAAAAGAAGGAGATAAAAGTGGTATAGAAAGGTCAAGGAAAGTGTATTTCCTTTTTCTTTTCAGGACACGTTTTTTGGTAGAAGTGAGGAAGCTACTTGTAATGGAGAGACTGAAGATGTGTAAAGAGAAAGATTGATGGGACAGACTCCAAAAAAAACCAGGAAGAACTAGGGTCAAGTGCACTCACTGGTCAAGGAGCTAGCCTTGGAAACTTAATAGGTTCCCTCTTTCCTTGGCACTGAAGAGAGAAGGAAGGACAGGATAATATAGAGAGAGCATTGGCAGCTGGTAGGAGGGTGTGTTGACAAGCAGAAAGGGGGATGCAAGGAGGAATGAGTAAGCTCCTCAGGAATGATATGCTCAGGTAAGAGACAAGATCCTCTGAAGATAGGGAGCAGTGCTGGGATGGGAGTGGAGCTTTGCAGGGCATGACAAAGGTCTTCAGGAAGGAGTGCACGGGGGAATTTGCTAGGGATTTCACATAAGATGAGTCCAAGCGATTCCAGGCAGTGGGGGAGGCCCAGGTGGGATGAGATCACAGGACAGGTGGCGGATCCCAAGAGGGACTTTGGACCAGGAAAGGCAGCAAGTGTGTGTGAGGGGGAATTCAGGTTCCCTGGCCTACCCTCACTGCCATCTTTCTCTGGGATGCTCACTTCTTAAGAAGACAGAAGTCTAGTCTGCATGAAGATTCCTTCAGGATTAGCATGAAGAACTTTCTTTGTGGTCACCTAAGAGAATTAGAAAGGATAGGACTGGTGCCATGATTTCATTGCTATAGGGAACTCCCAGGTGAGGAAGCTTCCTCCATCATTGCAGGTCAGCACCTTTTCCTCGACTTTTTTCAGGGGTGGGGAAGATATATGCATATATGGCTAAGTATATGTAAAGACAAGTGTAAAATGTCAGGATAGGAATTGATGTATGGAGCTCACATGAGAAACTAAATTGGCAAAGCAGTTTAGTTAGGGACTACTCTGCAATAAATTTCAGTCTTACTGAGTTGACCAGAGCACTGAGAATTTAAGCAACTTGTCCAGGGTCATAAAGCCCATATGTGTCAGGGGGAGGACTTGAACTCTGGCCTTTCTGCTTTCTGCAGTCACCATACCCGACTGCTGACAAACATGGCCATGTCTCCCCTATCCTGAAAAAGACCCTCACTTGGTCCTTCCATTCACACTATCAGCCTATATCTTTTCTATTCTTTGTAGAGGGCTTGTTGAGCCCTCTTCAGGGCTACTCATCCACCTTTGGTGTCCACCTCTCACCCGTGGATCCAATAAGCTGTAGTACATGCAACTTGGTAAAGGTGTCTCTGCAGATGGGCTGAGCCAGATTGAGGGTAACTGACAGGCCTCAAACCCATCAATGAGTTAGGAGGATGTCTACCCCAAACATGTGAACATTTCCCCTGTGGAATGGGTAGATGAGAAAAATTGGTTCCAGCAGCCATGAAGGCGGCTAACATAGGCTTGGTTAGACATCAAAGACACCAAGGTCATCATCTGTGGCCTGGATCATCACCAGTCATTTTGACTTTTGTTCTGCCACTGGACTTTGATGACTGTGGAAGAGAGAGTGAGGCTGACGACTTTGTGCAGCTCTGCCTCGGAGATCCAATTCATAGGCAAGACATCACCTCATGATGAAATGAAGGACAAATAGCAACAGCTAAACAACTCAAAAAGGCTGTCTGTAACAGGTGTCACCACCTTCTGTCCTCTCACTCTCTTCTTAACTTCTTACAGTCTGGCTTCTGACCTTCTCATTCCACCCAGACTGCTCTCTCCAAAGTCACTGATGATCTCTTAGTTGCCAAATCCAATGGCCTTTTCTCAATCCTCATTCTCTTTGACTTCTCTGTAGTCTCTAATACTGTCGATCACTCTCTCCTCCTTAATATTCACTTCTCTCTAGGTTCTCTGGACACCCCTCACTCCTGGTTCTCCTTCTACCTCTCTGACCACTCCCCAGTCCCCTTTGCTGGATCCTTATCCACATCATACCCTCTAACTATTGGTGTACCCCAAGTTTCTGGCCTGGGTCCCCTTCTCTTCTCCCTCTTCACTTGGTGATCTCATGAGCTCCCAGGGATTCAATTACCATCCCTATGTTGATGAGTCTCACATCTGTCTGTCCTACCCTAGTCTCTCTGCTGACCTCCTATCTCACATCTCCAGCTGCATTTCAGACATCTAGATCTGGATGTCCAGTAGACATCTTAAGCTAAACATATCCAAAACAAAAGTCTTTATTTTTTTTCCAAACCCTCCCCCACCTTCTCTATTACTTTTGAGGGCACTATCATCCTTCCATTCCCTTAGCCTCCCAACCTAGGAGTCATCATGGGTTCCTCACTATCTGTCACCCCACCTCCCATAGCCAATCTGTTGCCAACGCCTACCAATTTCACCTAGCAACCTCTACGGAATCCAAGCCCTTCTCTCCTTTGACACTGTTCCCACTCTCATGTGGGCCTTCATCACTTCATACTTGAACTATTGCAAAAGCCTGCTGGTAGGTCTGTTTCAAGTCCCTCCCCATTCCAATTCTTCCTTCATTCTGCCACTAAAGTGATTTTCCTAAAGTGCAAGTCGAATCATGTCACACACACACACACACACACACACACACACACACACACACACACACTAAGCTCCAGTGGCTCACTAGCACCTCCAGAATCAAGTATAAAATGTTCTGTTTGGCATTCAAAGCTCTCCATGACCTAGCCCCCTCCTGCCTTTGCAGTCTTCTTACACCATGACCACCATTACCTGTTCTGCAGTCCAGTGACACTGGCCTCTTGGCTGTTCCATGAACAAGATACACCATTTCTCAGCTCTAGGCATTCTTCTCTGGCTGTTCCTCATGCCTGGAATGCCCCCCCTCCTCTGCTCTAACTATTGACCTCCCTGGCTTCCTCTAAGTCCCAACTCAATCTGCCTTTTATAGGAGAGCTTCCCCAAGCCCTCTTCATCCCAGTGCCTTCCCTCATTATTCCCTATTTATACTGTGTGTGTGTGTCTGTGTATACACACGCACACACAAATAGCTTCCTTTGTGTGTGTGTGTATGTATGCTTGCATTTTTTTCTTTTATTTATTTTTTTTATGCTTGCGTGTTGTTTCCCCCATTAGACGGCACGTGCCTTGGAGGCAGGGGCTATCTTTTGTTTCTTTTTGCAAATTCAGCACTTAGAATAGTGTCTGGCACATAGTAGGGACTTAATAAAGGATAATTGATAGATTCATTGATTAATAATACCACACTTACTCTTTAGAAGTACCAAAAAGAGGCATGGATCATGGGCAATTGTCCTTTGGGCTTATAAACTAAGCGCCCAGTACAATGTAGAGTTTACGCATTGTACTCTACAATATGCCCTAAAATTTTCAGGGGAAAGGAGAAATTACCTCACTCATCATCTGCCTGGAAAACATTTAGTAGAATGTCTTTGCAATCAGTTTTTGGGTTATTTCTCTTTCTTTCCTCTTCATTTTCCTCGAGAGAAAAGGATTTCTTTTTTTTTTCCTTACGTGTTATTAAAGACTCACCTGTAAAACCTTTTTTCAGAAATATATAGACCTGATGATGTTGTTTATTTTGGTCATGTTTCTCTGTAATTTCTACATATGTCACCTCCTTTATAGAAAGAGGCAGCAAGAGGAGGGGGAGAAGGAGGAGAGGTGGTGTTAGTGGTAGTAGTAGTAGGTAAGTGGCTGTCCATTACTTGATTCCAATTTTGTATTAGAGATTGACTATTTCTGGATCCCACATTTTACGAAAGATGTTGGTGATTTGAAGAATGCCTGAGGAAGGCAACAAAGGTGGTAAAGGGCCTTAAATTCATGCATATGAGAGTCTGCTTAAGGAACTGAGATTATTTAATCTGGAAAAAAGACATGGTGGGGGAGGGGATTGAGACCTTTTTTAGTTTTTGAAGAGCTGTTATTAGATGCATTTGACTTATTCTGTCGGGTCCTAGGAAGCCAATGTAGAATTAATTTTTTGGGGGGGGTGGTTTAAAGGAGCAAATTTTGGCTTGATATCAGGAAGACTTCCTACTAGCAGAACTCTCTGGAATTGGAATGGGCAAGGGGTGCATCCTCTTGCTTAATATCTTCAAATGAAGTCTAGACCACAACTTGTTGGGGATGTTGAAGTGGGTATTCTTACTCAGCTTCTGGTGGGACAAGATGGCCTCAGTGGTCCTTTCCAACACTGAGGGCAGGTGATTCATGACTCCTCCCCACCACCTCAATCCTTCCTCAATTTATTTTCTTCTCAGAACAACAAAAATGCACAGGCTATAATCCCTATCCCAGCTCCCAATGTTGGCTAAATGTTGTTTTCTAGTAGAAATATTTATAATTTGAATCTAATGCTTAAGAGTAAAGGTAGTATTCTTTACTCATTAATCTGTAATGAAGCCTCAGGAAAATGTTTCCCAACAGATTTGCAGAAAAATGTGCTGTTTCTGGAATTAGGTGTCCCTATTAAATGGCTTTAGCTGAGACAAAAACCAGTCAATATCAGCCCCAAACCAAGACTTCAATGAATTGCTTGTCCCAAACATTTGGAGAAAATATTTGAGTCTGGAAGATGTTGACTCCTTTTTTTAGCAAAATCATCATATTATCAGAGGAAGAGGTCATGTCTTCATGATCATTCATCAAGTAGAATGAAATGCCCAACCTGTTTCCTTCTTAGGGCCCTGCCTTGTCACAATAACTAACCACTTAGAATTAAGCCCCTCTGAAAAGGGAGGGTGGAGGAAGAGAGAGGGTAAAGATGGAGAAAAATCCACTCTTTCTTCCCTCTTATTCCCAAGGTCAGTCATCCTTAATCCTTCTATCTCCTCTGCCTTATCCCCTAGGAAGTCACCAGATAGTGGGAGAACTGAGATAGAGATAGAGTCTACCCCCTCATTCATCTGTAGTTCAGATTGTTTGCTATTAAGAACTGGGTGGTGCAGGAAATTGGGAGTTTTCTCAGGAGTAGGAGCTCTTCACTATTCTGTTTCAAGAACCCCTTTAGCAGTCTGTAGGAGCTTATGAATCCTTCTCAGAACAACTTTTAAAATATTTGTAGAAAATGACGAATTTCAGTTAAAATAGTAAAAATAAAGATGTAATTTTTTTTTGCCATCTAGATGCATGGACCTCCTAAAATTGATCCATGGACTCCAGATTAAGAACTCCTATGCCTTATACCCAGAAAAGACATTTCTCTAAAAACTGTATCTCTAGCATGAAAGTACCGTAGTTCTAGAGTTGGAAGGGACGACCGAAATCATTGAGTCCAGCTTCTTCTTTATTTTACAGATAAAGAAACTGAGTCCTGGGTAAATGTAATATCTTGACCTGACCAAGGTAGCCCAAGTGGTAAGTGACTGAGCCAAGATTTGAACCCAGGTTCTCTGATTCCAAAACTATCACCTTTTCATTTCACTTCCTCCTTAAGAGTGCACATTTGACTCGCAGGGATGAGGACAAGCTACATGGTTTCTCTATTGCCCAGAACCTCCGCTGCAGGTCAAGAGATGGAGGTAGCCCCTTTGCAATGGATCTCAGTGGGGGGAAAAGTGAGAATGAGCAAAACAAAGCAGTCACTACAAGATGTGGACTATTAGTTATAGAATAACAGATTTAGAGCTAGAATAACAGATTTAGAGCTCTAAGTTCTTCTAGTCTGACCCCCTTATTTCACAGTTGATGAAACTGATGCCCAGAGAAATCCAATGACTTACCCAAAGTCATTGAGGTGGCAAATGGCAGATCGAGATTCCCAGATCTTCTGATTCTGAATCCATTGTTCTTCCCAGGCAATCCCTCCACCTCTTTCAGATTTACCAAGTATTTTCATCATCAGAATCCAGTGTAGTATTATTCTTGTTCTCCCCATTTTATAGATGACAGACTGAGGCTAAGTGAGATGAAGTGATTTGCCCAGGGTCCAGGCTAGTAAATGACAGAGCTATAACTTGAATTCAGGTCTCCTAACCTCCACCACAGTGTTCCTTCACCAGGCTCCAAGCCAGATGATTATTTGAAATGTTCAAAAATTCTTTGGAAGAATTCTCAAGCTAGGGCCCTCCACAATTCAAACTTCATATTCTTTTCACTGCCTTTTATTGTCCTGGGGCTACAGGCCCCAAGTTAGGCAGAAGACAGCATCAGGAAATATCATTCTCTGCAAATGAATCTAAGAAGCATCAACATTAAGAGGGAAAAGGTTAACCTCAAGCAAAATCCACTCAATGGTTGGCAAATAAACTCATGTCATCAACAGAGCAAGGTGTATCTAAATGCTCATTAATATTAGAGCAAGTGCTTTGAGATAAGCTGAGTTCTTGGAAACTGGGGCATGTTCATACCCAAACAGAAGGATGGGGGTGGGGCTGGAGAGTAGAGGAAAGGACAGTCAAAACTTAGAAGAAGTCTATTTCCCTAATACTGTCGAGGGTCAATAGTCCTCTGGCATTCATTACAGGAGGAAGTGTGGTACAGTGAATAGAGAGCTGGATTTGGAAACAAAAGACCGGAGATAGCATTTCACTTGCTACCACTGGGCATTCTCCTCTCTTGGCTCACTACCCTCAAGTACCAAGAGATTGGGCTCCTAAGTGGCTCCCCTAGCAAGAGAGAATGTCCTGTGTTAGTCATTCCACCTAGTAGAGGTCCTAGTAGTGGGTCTTCTCAGGCCTCTTAATGAGGAAGCTAAAGTTTGAATACATCTACAATTCCTAGAAGGAGAAGATGAGGATAGAAAAAATTCCAGACATGATGGACAGCCAATACAAAAGCAAGAGATGAAACAAGGCCTCCTGGGGAGGAAGAGGGAGACTTCAGTATAAAATCCCATGGGGAAGAGGAGAAGCAGAGACCTTCATTCCCCAGCTGGGGAGGGGAGGGCAAGACAAAAATCAGGGCATTGACAGGGTAGGAAGGTGCCTACTTGAAGTCAATGGTAAGGCAGGGAAAGTAAGTGTATTATCCAGTAGATACTGATTTGAATTAATTATTCTTGTCAAGTAGTTATTAGCTCAGTTGCCAGTTCACTCTACATTTTAGCCCTCTGTTGGAAACCCTGGTTGCATTGTTGGTGTTTTCACTGTTCAAGCTTAACAGTGACACCATTCACTTTGAGTCAATACTGTGTTTCCTTCCTTTTCAATACTCCAAGTTCTGAAGTTTGGGGCCATTCATTCACTTAAGTATTGGCAAATTTACAGTGTCCCAGATGCCACAGGAGTGGCCACTAAATGATGGGACTGAATTCCTTTGGCTTACTCACTCAGATAGGAATGGAGATTTTTTTTTGCCTAAAAAATCCATTGAGGGGACCAAATTCACATGACAAGGAAAACAAAGATCATTTCCCTCATCAGATATGGGAAGTCACTTCACAAGGCAGGATGAAAGATAGCTTCAAAAAGACCTTGCCACCAATAGTGTACTCAGAAAATGTAAGTAATGATGCTGTTTTTATTGAGAGGCATGGAAGAAAGATAGATAAATGAAAATAGTGGAACATTACCACATTGTAAGAAATGACATGAAGGATTCAGAGAACCTTGGGAAGAATTACTTAAACTGATGCAGAGTCAAGTAAACAGAATAAGGAGAACAATAATAGTCATATTATTAAGGGACCAACACTGAAAGATATCCGGTGACCAATGAGCCATCAGAGGGCTGATGGGTGAAACATGCTTCTTGTTTTCAGGAGAGAGCTGGTGGACTCCAGGAGCAGAAGGAGGTAGTGCATATTGACAAGAGTGGGCAATATGCCAATGTTTTTCTTTTCCTTAACTGTACTAGATTACAAGGGAGGATTCCAGTGGCGGTAGGGGTGGGAAATGACAGGAATTTGTTTTTAAACAGCAAAACATGCTTTTTTTTCCTTAAAATGTGAATCACAGAATCTCAGAGTTAGAAGAGACATCTATTTCAACCCATACATAAAAGGAATGCCCACTTTAGCATTCCAGACAGCCTGATAAATCATTTATGTACTAGGCACTGGGGGCATTGGAGATGTGAATACAAGCCAGAAATACTGTGTCTGTCCTCAAGGAGTCTAAGTTGTAATGGAAGAAGGTAAGAGAAAGGAGAGATGGAAGGGAAGAAGGTTGCCTATATTGGGTCGAGTCAGTTGGTGAGAAGGTGAATTGAACTGAGGGTGAATCAGGCCTGGGGCCCCTCAAGAAATGGTGGAAAGGAAAGAAAGCCATGAATTAGAGAAGGGACAGAATGATGTCATCAGTGGAAAGAGGGCTGAGCTTGGAGTCAGTAAGACCAGCAAATCCCATTTCTTGCACTTACAGCTGTGTGATCCTGAGCAAGTCACTTCTCTCTTGGCTTCCATGTCTGCAAAATGGAGATACCCTTTCCAGGACTCAGCTGAGGAAGGTCAAGCAGTCACTTTACAAACCTTAATTCCTGACAAAGAAGCTAGCTATTAGGAAGCCCCAAGCAGAAAAGGACTTCTTTCTTCTTTTGTTCATTTGCATCTTCTGAAAAGACTCTCCCTCAGTGATAGCCTGGACTACATTTACAACAACTTTTCTTTGTTCCTAGCAAACAAAAAGGTTAAGTATGTGTGGACAAGTCTTGGCAGAGACATGTGGTGAATCAGCTTTGCTCACCTGCCTGAGTGGGGACGTATGTGCTACAGTGGGGAAGAGGGAATATCTTAGAAAATCCATCTGCTCAGAAATACCTCTCATGAAGCCAGCCCAAGAGCAACTTCCTTTAGCAGAGAGAAAGGAAGGACTCTAATATTGGAACATTTAAGACACTTGAGGGAAAGCATGCCATGGAGCTGGGTTTGACTTAGGCTTCTTAGGGTCTGAAATTTAAAGCAAAAGAGGACTTCAGGGCCACCCAGGCCATCTCTCATCTTACAGATCAGGAACCTGAAGGGGTCAGTGACTTGACAATCAGGGGACAGTTGATAGAGCCATGGACTTGGAGTCAAGAAGACCTGAGTTTGAATCTTGCTTCAGATACTTCCTAGCTATGTGACCCTGGGCAAGTTACTTAACCCTTTCTGGTGTCAGTTCCCTCATCTGTAAAAATGGGGGTCATTGATAGCACCTACGGCTCAGGGTTTTGTGAGGATAATATTAGTAAAATACCATATCAGTTTGTCTATTATCATTATTGCCCAGGGTCACCTAGGTGATAAGTGGCAGAGCCAGGATTAGAACCCAGGTCTTCTGACTTGATGTTCAATGATTTCAGTCATGTCCAATTCCTCATGACCCCATCTAGGGTTTTCTTGGTAAAGATACTGAAATGGTCTGCCATTTCCTTCTCCAGATCATTTTACAGATGAGGAAACCAAGGCAAACACGTCCTCTGACTACAGATCTCATTTTCTTGTCCACTGTGCCATGTCATCTTTAATGCTTTGAAGATCTGTGATTCCATTAGTGTGGCTTATCTTCTCATTAATGGAGGTCAAAACCCATCTATGCCCTGATAAATGGTCTCAGCGAGCTGCTGAGCATCTTTGACCTTTTGAATTCCCAGTTGTATTGTAAAGCCTCGTTCACATGCCTCTCCTTTATGAATCTTTCCCTGTCCCCTCAGCTGGTGAAGCTCTCACCCCTTAGGGATACATATCCAGGCATCATATCTGGGTACACATCTCAGACTTTGGTGGGATGGTCCTCAGAGAGCAGACACAGTTAGTGACTAGGCCCTTACTTTGAGAGTTGTGCTGGTAGGTACAACCATCAAGAGTCCAAGGCTACTTCTTAGGTTATGGCAAGGCGTCAGAGGGGAGCCTTATAAAGTCAGACTCTTCAGAATTCCATTTAGATTTTCGTTTCCTTTGTGACTCACAGAAATCAGGTTGGGGCTTAAATGAAGCACTAGTGAACGGTTTAGGCTCACTAGTCACAGACTTTTCCATTAGGGAAGGTCATTTCCTGGTAGGTCAATAACTGCCTCCACACACTCTGCAGCAACGTCATCCTTTCTGCCCCAGAATGGGATGGAAAATGGATGCCAAAGAGAGCCCAGGAAGTGGAGGCACGTCCAAGCGGAAGAAAGTGGGTGGAGGGGGAGGAATGCTGGATTGGGAGTCAGGACCTGGGTTCAAGTCCCCATACTGTATAAAGTAGGCAATATTTTCCTCGTGTGCCATGGCTGAGAAAAGTGAGACCCAGAAAGGCTGCATGAGTGGTCAATGGTAAGGAAGGCAATTGAAGTCAGGTTCTCAAATTCCAAATCCTCATGAGTACTCATGGGCTCAACTATCACCTCTATGCTAAAGATTCCCAAGTCCATCTCTCAATTCCTTGCTGGGCTCCAATCCCGACCCTCTGTCTTCCTGCATGACACCTCCATTTTGATGGTCTCCAGGAGTCTCTGACTCAATAGATCCCAAAGAGAATTCACTCTCCACACCTCTAAACCAAGGCTTCCTAACCTGTGTTGGAGGGCTATGGATAGATTTGGGGTGGAGGGTGGGGGAAATGGGAAGGGAAGGGAAGGGAAGGGAAGGGAAGGGAAGGGAAGGGAAGGGAAGGGAAGGGAAGGGAAGGGAAGGGAAGGGAAGGGAAGGGAAGGGAAGGAAGGGAAGGGAAGGGAAGGGAAGGCAAAGGACGGCTAGAAGGGAAGAGGAAGTGGAAAGGGGTAGGAGAAAGGAGGACAGGGAAAGGGAATGGGAGTTAATTACTGAAGTGTATGTATTCTGGGGATCTATTGACTCCTAAAGAAAAGCCTATCAGTCTCTATCTTGCCCTAGCATGAGTTTACTATTTATATTAAACGCACAAAAGCAAGTTCTGGGAAATGGCATGGGGGAGTGTCTGAACCTGGGGGAGGGGGGGCCTACAGCTGGAGCTCTTCCCCACTCTCATCCTTTTGTTGGCATGCCCAGATAAGACGAACTTCCTCTTTATTGCTGCACAGACCCAGATTCTTTGACCCCTTTTAAGGAAAGAATCTACTTGCTCAAACACGTTGGGAAATAGTTTTTTTTCTGTTGTTGTTTTTTTTTTTAAGGGAGCCACTAAAAATATTGGAGGCAAAACAAAACACCCCACAAAACAAAAACTTGCAACTTTAGCAAACAATCCAGAGGAGCCACCCAAAGCCGGCCAGTGATTAATATTCCTCAATGGTGTTATTATAAGCATGTCACGATGGGCTCACAAATGTCTTTCTCTATTTTTAGAAAGTGAAAAATTGTCCTCTTCCAACTTTCAAATGCTCCCCGAGTTATTCCTTCTTCCTCACTGGCTATTGGAGTCCTAAAAAACACATTCTCCTCATTTCCTATTAAAGGCCAATAAGGCAGCCATGTCTCCACAAACACACACACACGCACACGCACACGCACACGCACACGCACACGCACACGCACACGCACACGCACACGCACACGCACACGCACACGCACACGCACACGCACCTGGGGAAACTACTTGGGAAATACACCAAGTTAGGAGAATTGCTTATCTCACTGAGCTGTGAAATGCCTAGATCAGCTTACCCAACTCAGAATCTGAATCTAAGCACGTGACTACCCCTAAGCCAAGTGACCTAATGATAGAACGGTAAATATGTTAACTACCAGGGAAACTAGCCTGTGTTTGTCGGTTGGCAGGTATCTGGGATACGGGCTGTTTTACATCATAATTGGTGTGCCATCACCATACTATTCCCTCTGGGCTCCTCCTCCCATCCAGATGTGCGCTTGTGGCCTGAGTCCTCAGAGGGGGCTGCTAACCTAGGTTTTAGGAAACTCTGTACTTCCATACACCTAACAGCAAACCCCAAAGCCTTTTCTAGAGCACTTCCTGTGAGCAGTTAGCTTAGCAGATGCCGTTAATTCTTAGGAGCGGTGGGTACTTGAGAGTTACATTTCCTGCTCCAGTGGATTAAAGCAAACAGAGATAAATGACTTGCCCAGGGTCGCAAAAGCTCCTAAGTGTCTGAGGCTGGATTTGAACTCGAGTTTTCCAGACTCTAGGCGCAGCATTCTATCTGTTGAGCCACCTAGCTGCCTCCCCCCTTGAGAGTTACTAAGAATAAAAACAGAGTTTTCAAAGCCCCCCCCCCCCCCCCGGTCCCACTTAGACCTCCAATGCTTGCTCTTCCAATTACCAAAAGCAGCCAGACAAAGCCCCTCCTTAATCCACCCCCAAACGGAGAGCACAGTGTTAGTGAGACTCGCTGGAGAGGAAGGAGCCTGTGCGGTGGCCCAGACAGCTCTGCACTCCACAAGCGACTCAGCTTCCCTGGACTTCAGCTTCCCTAGATGTTCTTTTCATTTATTTTTAGTCTAAAAATGTTAGCTTTAAAGAGCCCGGATAACTGACAAGAAGAAAACAAAGCGGCAGCATTAATCCAGTGAAAATGTTTAGCTGATTGATTGAGGCCTTTTACTTTTATGAGTCATTTATTTCCTAGTTTACTAATCTCTGCCTTCTTTATTCAGAACAATTACCTTTCTAGCGTCTATGCACATTTGGTGTTATGCTCTCTGAATGTAAGGAGGTGAGGAAAGTCTTTTCCTACCCCTGTTACCTCTAATATCTAGAGCAGCAAACTTCAGGCCTTTATTCTGTTTCTGTCTCTCTTTATCTCTCAGTCTCTCTCTATCTCTCTCTCTGTCACTGTCACTGTTTCTGTCTCCCCTGTCTCTCTCCTCTCTCTCATCTATTTCTCTTTTCTGTCTCTCTCTCACCTACCACATGGTAAGAGCATGCCTGCTAAGGATGGGGGAGGGGGCAAGACAGGGAACAGGGTGAACGGTCTTTCCACTACCCATGCCCCAAAGCACGCCCATCAAACCTCCACATGAGTTGGCGGCAGGCAGAGCATCCTGGGTGCACTATAAGGTCTGGGCCCACATCGCCTAGTCCCCTCCACTCAGAGAGCTGGACTCCGTGACCTCTAACATCTCTGCTGTCCCCAGTCCAGTGCTCTGAGCACACTTCTGAGTGTCCAGCAAGCACCTCGAAGCTTTCATATGAGCAGAATTAGGGCTCCCTTCCCTTCTGTGCCCTTCCTCTCTGTGTCGATGAGGGTTAATGAGTCTGGCTAACATTGAGGCACTCACTGTCACTCCTCTGACAAACTTTAGTTTGGGGGCAGCTAGGTGGCCCAGTGGGTAGAGCACTGCTCTGGAGTCAGGAGGACCTGAGTTCAAATCCGGCTATTCACTCAAACACTTGCCACTTACTAGCTGTGCCACCCTGAGCAAGTCACTTAATCCTCATTGCCTCCAAAAATAAATTTTAAAAAAACCCCAAACTTCAGTTTTTACACAAGAAGTCCTTATAGTCAACACACCCCAAAGGCATAAGACAACTTAGGTGTGGTTGTCTCTCCCTCTCTCAGACCCAAATACCCAGTAAGATCCAGAAGCAACTTCATTGGTTAGAAGTATGGGAAACCAAACCATAATGCCTGTAGTGATTTCTAGTTGTTCAGGAATATGTATACTGGGACAAGAGAAGCTTTTGTTCTGCAGCTAGAGGCAGAACCATCTGAGCCACATTCATTTATTCATTCGATGATCATTTATTAACTTCCTCCTATGTGCAGATGCCTGTGTTGGGCCCTGGGAGGAAACACAAAACTTATTAAAGCCAGGCTGCAAAGGAGCCCCCAGCCACTGGATCAGAGATTGCTCTACAAGGGTTCGGAGGGGGATCGATTTCAGACGGTCCACAGATTTGGATGGGGGGAAACTATGTCTTTATTTTCACTAACCTTTGGTTTCATTTGTAATCCTACATATTTGATTGCATGCTTTTAAAAACATGATTCTGAGAAGGGGCCCATAGGCTTCTTCCAAGTGGCAAAGAGGTCCAGGACACAGAGGGACCAGAAGCACTGAATTATATAACATCCTATGTAATCTGTGATCTGAGGGGATAACTACCTGTGTGACCTTGGCCAACTCATTTAACTGCCCTCAGTTTCCCCATCTTCAAACATGATGGTTACATTAATAATCCAATATAATTATGTTTTAAAATGTAAAAACCATTATTACCTCACAGATCACACAAAAGTAGGTGGTAGACTGGTTTTGCCCTGCAGGCCATAGTTTGCCAACTACTGGATTAGATGATTTCTGAGAGGCCCAACATATAGGGTGTAGGAGGAGCCTATGATTCTATGAATCCACCCAGCATCATAAATGCTTTATCAATGGAGGGGAGCAGGGAAGGCTTCTTGGAGGAGGGGGGAATTTGGGCTTTAGGCACAGGTGTAAGGGACAGAGGGCCATTTCCAGCGTTTTCTGCCTGCTCCCGTCATCCATGGCCAATACTACACATCTGGGAAATGGCGCAGATGCCAGCTCCTCCAGGAAGCCCTTTCCTAGCCGCCTCTCCCTCTTGCCAGAGCTCTCCCACAGTGAGAGTAGCTCTCCCTCCTCTGATCTCTCTGAGCAGTTTCCCTGGCTCTCCTGTGCCCCAGTCACCCTCCACCCTGGATCATCTTTGTCATGTTGTATCCCCCACATCAGACTGTAAGCTTGGAGAGGGCAGGGGTTATGTCCTTTGTCACTGTTCCATCATTGGTGCCTAGAAGATCATTGCACAGAATGACTACTCAGCTTAGTCATTGTCTGTTCAATTGAACTGGTCGGACAAACACATGAGAGGGGCAGGATTGCCTATAAACGGTGGTGTGCTGGCAAATGGTTAACAATCAGCTCCCTGTATAAAATAAAATGTATGCTGGACACATTTTTAAGTTTAATTTGCATTATTAACAGTTTCTCCATCACTTTCTTAAGTCTAGCGTCCCAGGGGTAAGGAACCACATGTGGCCTTCTAGGTCCTCAGGTGTGGCCTTTTGACTGAGTCCAATCCTTTGATTAAAGGGATTTGTTCCGTGAAGTTTGGATTCAGTCAAAGGGCTGCCCTTGAGGACCTAGAGGGCCACATGTGGCCTCGAGGCTGCAGGTTCCCCACCCCGTCTGAAGGACCAACAATCAAGAATGGGTCAATGCACTGGATGTAAATGCTCCAGCTGAACATTTAACGACCAGCTCTCTGGATCCAGTTCCAATCTGCTCCAGCACACCCCTGCTTGTAGCTGAGACCAGAAGCCAGGTTTCTGGTGGCTGGTAGTGGATGGAGAGGGGACCCTGGCCTCACTGATCTGTACTCTCACCCACTGGGCCCAAGAGGGTCTTTGGGAAGTCCCTCTCCCTCCAGAGCCTCTTGACAAGGCCAACCTGTGATGTTGTGTGAGCCAAGAGCAGGCCACAGCCATCATGGCACTCCTCACACAGTTGGCCAATATTCCTGATCTTGATCTGTTAAATTGTTAACCAGCCAGCCGCAACATCAGCTACAAGAAGAAAGCAAAGCTAGGCTGCTCTTCAATGCCCATGTTTCTGCAACAGTAGAGTAAGGCTTAATCGATAAGAATTTGTTAAAGGGCTTACTATGTGCCGGGCACCATGCTAAGTGCTAGGGCCACACAGAAAGGCGAAATACAGTCCCTGCTCTCAAGGAGCTTCTAGTCTAATGGGTGAGACAACTTGGAAACCACCACGTACAAAAAAACTGCATATGGTGGAAATGAGAAATAATCATACATGTAATCTAATTCAGGCAATAATGGAAGGTTTGCTTCCTTCCCCCCCCCTTTCTCATTATATAAGCTGCTTCAAGGATATACAGTCACAGTCATGGGTGAAGCTGGTAATAGGGATAAAGAGTTCCAGGGAGAGCTGCGGGGAGATAAACCATCAGAGAGAATAGAAAGACTGCATAGACCAAGGCTGGGAATTCAGTCAAAGGGCCACACTCAAGGACCTAGAGGGCCACATATGCCCTTGAGACTGTAGGTTCCCCACCCCTGGCATGGATTATGGTGGCCCTCATTTTCTATCAGGAACTTGTAAAGGAGATAAAGAGATGGAAAGCAATGGTTCCCAAAACTCTCCACAGTGTTAGAACCCTTCAGTTAAAAAAAGATGCCAGATCCCTCATGGTGAAATCCTCTAAAAGAATTCTTTTTATTGTGTATTAACAAAAAATGTCAAATTCACTAAAGCAACAGCAACTTGGGATGTTGGGATGTATATGGGTGTGTGTGTGTGTGTGTGTGTGTGAATGCCTAGTTTCCTGGATATACGTATGTGGATGTCCAGTTTCCTGGGTACAATACACAGATGCCCAATGCTTTTTGGTTAAATACAAATGGATGTCCAGATACACAGATGCTAAGTTCTATTGTTGTTGTTCTTGTTGTTGTTACATATACATGGATACCCAGTTCCTTGGGTGTATACACATGGATGTCTAGTTTCCTGGGTGTATGTTGAACTTCCCCTTACTTTTTCCACTACCACACAGTGACTCTGTCTTGTTTTTTATAAAGTCCTTTCTATATTATTATTTAAGGTTAGGTAGCATCAAAAATGGAATTCCCTGACCCCAGTCCTTCAGATGTGAGACAGTGGGAAGAAAACTGCTTCTGGAGTCAGAAGATATGGGTTCACATCACAACTCTGATATTTGCTACCTGTGTGTCACCTTGGGTAAATCACTTCCCATCCTGGTACCTTTGTTTACTCATATGCAAAATGAAGAGGGTGAAATAGATCCTCCTCAAGGTCCCTCCCAGTCTGAGATCTGTGATCTTAGAGGTGACCAATCTCACCACTCAAGTCAAAGCATTTATTAAGCATTTACTAAGAGTCAGGCACTATGCTAATGGTTAGAGATACAAATAGAAGCAAAAAGGCACTCGCTGTCCTTAAGGACCTTACATTCTAGTGGAGAAAGACAATACAACACAAAAGAAAGCCTGAAAGGAGGCCGGGGAAGAAGGCAACCATGCTAGGGAATGGTGGGTAAAGAAGTCTGGAGAGTAAGAAGCAGATCCCCGAGAGCAATGGAAGCGTGAACATACCTGTCCTGGGCTCTTTCTGTGAAGTGGAAGTTACTGCGGATTGTAGGAAGAGCTGCCTCAGAGACAGCGTCAAGCTCAACTTCTGTGCCTTCTCACCTAAGCTGCCCTCTCCATGGTGCTGATGGCCTCGAGCTCCCTCTGTCTGCCCCACCTAGGCACAAGATGCCTGGCCCACCTAAGGATGACTGCCCAGAGGCCTGCTCAGAAGTCACCTTTTTCTCCTGGAGCCCCAGCTGCTCACTCCCCTCCTAGGTTATTTTTTTTGGTGGTCTGTTCCACCCCCCAAGCTCTAGGTCTTTCTGCAGCAGTCTGCTCCACACTGTACCTCCACACTCCCCATCTCTTCTGCTCTCTGGAACTTATTTTCCTATTTTACAAAATGAGGAGGGATGGAGTAGATGATCTTGAAAATCCATTTCAGTTCTAAATGGTTTTCAATCTGTTTATTGCTAGATGAAATCCAGGTACAGATCCTATCACCTCACTCCCTGGCTCAAAAACTTTCACTGGCTACCTATTGCCTCTAGGAAAGACAGATACCTCAGCCTCTGATTCAAGGCATTTCCCAGTCTCACTCCAGTTTCTCTCTCTGGGCTTAGGTTGTATCACTCCCTTTCATTGTCCATCTTAGCCAAACTGACCTCCCTGGACTGTCCCCAAAATGTCCCTGAACCGAATTGAACATTCCCACACAACTTCTATGCATTGGCATATGTTTTTTCCCTTACCTGAAAATTGGTATCTCATTTCTGTCTTTCAATCCTTTTTTTATTCAGCTCAAGGGACACCCCCTTCATGAAGAGTTTCCTGAGTCCCTTACATACTAATGCTCTTTCACTTCTCAAATAACCAGCAAATTATTTATTTGTGTATGAGTTTTATTCTCCTAGGAGATTGTAAACTGGATGAAAATAGAGAGATAGCCTTGGGCTGCCTGCTGCATGTATGGAAGGAGACATTAATTCCAAATTGGCTGAAAGAAGGCTAAACCAAAGACTGGGCTGGGGCTCTGGAAAAACCACCCCAGGCTTGGGCGGACACTGAGTAGCATTTGTCTTAGAATCCTGAGCAAATAACAAAATGAATGGCACACAAAAGGTGCTTAATGAGTGTTTGCTGAATTGAGCTGCATTTTAAATCAATAATATCTAGAGAAATGCTAATCAGAAACACTCCTAGGTACCATCTCACACAGGTCTGATTGGCTAAAATGACAAATACTGGAGAGGATTTGGGAAAATAGGTATGATAATGCACTGTTGGTGGAGCTGTGAAATAGGCCAACCATTATAGAAAATAATTTGGAAATATGCCCCAAAAGCTATTAAACTATGGACACCCAGCAATACTATTATTAAGTCTATACTCTGAAGAGATCAAAGAAAAAAAAAAGAGAAAGGATCCATATGTACAAAAATATTTATATAAACTCTCTTTTGGGGGACAAAGAATTGGAAACCAAGGAGACATACTATTTACTGTAAGAAATAAAAAAGGGGACCATTTTAGAAAAACCTGGGAAGACTTGTATGGATTGATGCAGAGTGAAGTAAGCAGAACCAGAACAATTTACACAATAACAGTAATATTGTAAAGAGAATCAGCTTTGAAAGTTGTAGTAACTCTGATCAATACAATGACCTACCACAATTCCAAAGGACTCATGAAAAAGCATGTTATCTACCTCCAGATAGAGAACTAATGGACTCAATTCAAATTGAAGCAGATTTCAAGCAAATAAAAATATTTCCTTCCTTTATTTTTCTTGGGGTTTTTTTGGGGGGGGATGAGGGGGGGACATAGCTAAACCCTGAATGGATTTTGTTTTTCTAGCTTTCACCATGGGTGGGGAAGGTACAGGTGGGAGAGACTACTGAACTGAAATGTAAACTAAAACTAAAAATTTTTTTCAAAAATTGAATTGGATTGCATTTTTTTTGTCAGAACATGGTTCAGCCTTATTACACATGACTCTCCTTCACCCACACTTTGATAGAGTCAAATTAACTGAGTACTGACTTTCTGGCATAAGACATTCCATTTCCCACTTCATACCTTTGCACGGGCTGTGCCAATATCTAGAATGCACCCTCTCCCCACCTCTGCCTCTTAGCATCTTTTCTTTTTTTTTTTTAGAGTCACCTCAAGTGCCACCAACTACATGATGAGGCCTTTCCTGATTCCCTTCCCAGGTCTCCTCAAACCCTGAAATTACCTCATAATTACTTTTTATATTGGTGTATTGGGAATCAAGGAACAGCTAGGTGGTACAGGGAATAGAGTGCCAGGCCTGGAGTCAGGAAGACTAATCTTCCTGAGGTCAAATTTTCCTCAGACACTCAGTAGGTGGGTGACCCTGGGCAAGTCACTTAAACCTCTTTGCCTCAGTTTCCTCATCTGTCAAATGAGCTGGAGAAGGACACCACTTCAGTATCTTTGCCAAGAAGACCCTAAATGGGGTCGTGAAGAGTTGAATACAATTGAAATGACTGAACAACAACAAAGGGAATTAGCCAGGTAGTGGGTAGAGAATTGATTTTAAATACAGAAATTCCTCAGTTCAAATCTTGCCTCTGATATATGATGTCTGTGTGTTCCTGACAAGGTCTTTCTTTGACTTCTCTGTGCCTCTCAAACTCTCTAAGATTATAAATTGGAGAGCAGGTGCTAATGGCTAATTGGCAGATACGATAACTTGGCCAGAGCTCTTGCTACCAATCAAATCAGAGGGCAAAACCAAAGCATGTATGCATCTAGTGTTTCCCCCGAAGCAATACAAGCTCCTTGAGGTCAGGATGGGTTTGGGGTTTTGCCTTTGTATCCCCAGTCCTATGGCTGGCACATAGTAGGTGTTTTATTTATGGTGCTAATTCCTCCTGTCATTCTGTGAGGGAGGGAGAGTGATAATGGATAAGGATAGGAGAGAATTAAGAGATGAAAAAAAGCAGGAGGTGAGTTGTGTGAGATGGGAGGGCACAAAAACGTATCAAGCCCCTGCAAAGGGCCAAGCACTAAGCTGAAAGCTTTACAAATACGATGTCATTTGATAGGTGAGAAAGGATACAACACCAATCTTCGTAGGCCCTTTGAATCGGCCATTAAAGGTGCTGGTGAAATGGTTGAGCAATGTTGGAAACCCTCGTCTTCTACGGACTCTAAGTTAGGAGAGAGCAGAACCAAGCTAGGAGATCAGAGAAGGCTTCACTGAAGGTACCAGAAGGAGGAAGAATTCTGAAAAGCAAGGATGGAGAGGGAGGCCATTCCAAGAAAAGCAAAGCACCTGTGGAAATGAGACAGCCAGGACAGCAAATGAGCATGGGAATGAGCTAGCAAGATACTCCTATGTGCTGACAACTGGAGGTGGGGACGAGTGGACTTAGGACATGCTTTGAAGTTTAAACTATTATTAACATTTTCTTCACCACTTTAAGTTGAGATAATCAACTAAACAACAAAGCAAGCCTGGTTTGGAGTATGTGCTGGTTGTCAAGGTGTAAATATTCAAACTGAAAAAAAAAATTGGCCCTCTCAGGCCAGTTTAAGATGGCTTCTAGAGATAGCTAGTATGAATGAATTAATGAATGTGTGAATGAATGAATGGATTTTTAAAACCATTTACTAAGCATGTAATATGTGTCAGGCACTATGCTAAGCATCAGAGTTACAAAGACAAAAGAACCAGTACCTCCCATCAAGGATCTTACATTCTATAAAGGGTAAGACAGCACCAGAGCCATGAGAAGTATTAGTCTCTTTTAGGCTAAATCTAATAAATACCATTCAACAGGGACAAATGCAAAGTCTTACACTTATGTTCAAAAATTCAACTTCCCAAGTACAAAATCTAGAGACAAAGTAGATAGTGAGAGAAATGTGAAACCAGGTCAGCAAGTCAGCTAAGTCAACTTAGGTTCTCTTCCTTCCTGAACTAGGCCAGATAGTGCTGCTCAGCGACATGTAACGCAGTACATGGCGTAACAGAGATGGCCAAGCCATCTGTCTTCAGCATGATTATGGACATCATTCAAGAGGCTGATACCCAGAGGCAGAAACAGAGAGGCTTCCATCATTCTTCCTGGGTTCGTGCACTTTCCTTTTACCTCAAGAGCCCTTTAATTGCTCAGTTTATTTTCTTGACCATTGAAATAAGGTCTGTCCTAAATCCCTCACGGATGTTTATCCACACCAGATTGTCCATCAGCACCCTGACATGCTCAATATTTAGGCTGAGATGAGCACTAACGCATGACTGAAGTGTTTCGGCAAAGGCATATGTTTGTATGTGTGCATGACTCTGTGTGTGTGTGTATATCTTTCCTAACAAACAAAAGGATGGAGAAATCCTAGGACAACTGAATAAGAAGATAACAAAAATCATAGTTTCAAAATCTAAAAGCATGTAGGTCAACAACGCTCATCCACCTCCCTATGTCATACAAATCTGGTCCTCGACAATTAGAGAGAAGTAGTTGGGTCATATCCACCTTGTTATCACTCTTGGTGTGATTACATATATTATATGTTGATCCAGTCAAAAAACATTTAAGTGCATACTCTATCTCTATAGTATGCCAAATTGAAGCACTTGTATTTTATTCTAGAGGCAATGGGGAGATGCTGGAGGTCCTTTAACATGGGAATGAAATGGTTAGAGCTTTAGTAATATCAATTTGGCAGCTATGTGGAAGATGCATTGGAGAGGAGGAAGAGTTGATAGAGGTCAAGTAAGAGACTATTGTAATATTCCTGGCAAGACAATCCGAAGATCTGAACTGGGGTATGGTTGTGTAAATAGAGAGAAGTGGTGGGGGTGGGGTAATGCGAGTGATGTTGGAGAAGCAGAAGGGACAAAACTGGCCAAATGAACAGACACTTGATGTGAGGGAGAGTAAGCTATCCAAAAGGGAGCTGGATTTGAAACAGAACAGTGTGTGCACTGAATGAACAGAAAACAGAGTTGGAGCAAGGGACAGCTGGGTTTCAGTGCTACTCAACTCTGGAGAAATCATTTCACTGTCTAGTGACCCATTTAAGACTAAGTTAGAGATAAGTCTGGAAGACTATACTTTAGAAAATAGTTGAGCTCAAATCCTCCTTCTGATACATAATGGCTCTGTGGCCCTGGGCAACTCATATAACTTCTCATTGACCCACATAACTCCCTAAGACTAAGAAATAAATGCATGGCAGAGAGAGTTCCCACACTGGGAGTTCACTGTACTGATGAATTTATCGGACTGAACCAGAAATAAATAAGGAACTGGCCTAGTTGATCTCTAAGATCACCTTTCCCTAGAAATTCAAAGGTTCTAACTTCTGTATAATTCAGTTCACCTGCTAACATTTGTTATTTCATCAATTTGTTGTGTTCTATCACAGATTACAACTTACTTCTAACATAATTTAGAATTGCTAGTTTAGAGGGATTCAGTGATTTATCTATGGTCACTCAACTAACAGTTGTCAGAGATGGGACTGGGACTTAATGGAGAGTTTCTGAGGTCTACTGCCCAACATTGGATATTGCAGCCCAAGCTTGTTAGTGGCTTCAGGGTATGGCCAAACTTAATCCCTATGTATTCATCATAGCATCTTAAAATTAAAACTAGAAGGAACCTTAGAAGGCATCTAATAATTTGCCCAAGGTCATACAAATAATAAATAGAAAAGGCAGTATTTGAAATCAGATCTTTTGAGGCTTTCCCTACACCATCCTGCTTTGGACTTAGCTTTCAATGACTTTTCACTTGTTTCAAGATTGAAAGCTCTCCTTACCAAATAGAACTTTTCTGCCACTAAGGATTCTCAAAAGAATTGTCCATAGGCCACTTTGGCAATACAGAAAGAACAGGTGTGGCTACATCTTTGGGATCAGTATGCTAAGGGGCCTGCTTTGAAGGGGAACAAATTTGTTTGGACATCCTAGTTCTGAAAGGTTTGCTACCATTAAAAAAAAGTCTCATTGTTATAGCAATATGTCATATACTGGGGACTAGGTGCAAATTCCAGGTTCCCCTTTAGCCCACTTCTGCTAGGAACATCTTCCACCAGTCACCATGGGCCCACTGGGAGCTGTTTGGGGAGCATCTCATAAAGCCTTTAATGTGTGGTGTACTGGAACAAATTCTGAATTTGGAAAACAGATACCAAGGCTCATGTGAGCTTGACTAAGTCAACTCCCCTTTTTGTGCCCTTTTGTACCCTACCCAGACTTTTTGCCTTCATCTAGCATCTATCAGGCCACTCACCTTCCTTCGTCAATGAGTTGTATCTTGTTCCAAAACATCATTATTACAGCAACTTCTTGCTCTCCTCAGTGACTTCCATATTCATTGATGACCCTTGAGCACTCAATACTTCTCTTCATCAATTTCCTTGACTCCCAGGATTTCCTTGTCAATTCTGCTTCATTCACCCTATAGCATTCCCTACCATTACAAATGATTTCACCTTCACAGTACAGTATCATCGCTAAGTGAATCTAGAAGTGAATTCTCCCCTCAAAAGTTAAGATCCCAGTCCATCCATGTCTCCTCATCCTGACAAGGTCCTTCAATAAATATTCCATAAGGGCTCTAACCAATATGTTGGCAACCTTCCTTAACATCTCTTGACACTGTGTGTATAAGATTGGAGCACACAGACTATCCATTAGTCCTTCACTCCAATTAAACAACTGGTCTGCTTTTTCTTCCATTCATAAATATCGATAAAGAGCTCCCTTGTACTAGGCCTCTCATATATTCTTTGATAGGGATGTGTTATAGCCTTCTCATGGCCAGTATTAGGGGCTCCACTGCTCTTTGTTTGAATGACCTGAAAACTTAATGCTTCGGGGACTGTAATACTCCATGACTCACAGCCATATAACATAACATTTCTAGAGAAATACTGATCTTACAGATTTGGGACTTTTTTTTCATAGAAAACTGTAGGGTCCTTGTAATATTTTATAAGAATTCTGAAAGACAATTTAAATGTAACTCTCTCTCCTCTTGTTCAGTGTTGGGCCCAGTATATTGTCTATCTATAATAAATGTCCATTGTTAAACCAATTTTATTGGTTGTCCATCCAGCTGCATGTCATACTTTAAATAGTAGATCAACACCTTGGTTTTCCTTGTGTGGATAGGCTGAACATTTGAAGCATGATTAGGGGGATAATCAAGAAGGCTCTGCAATGTTCTGGGGCTTGATAAAAGCAGAATAGTGTTACCCATAAATTGGAGCACTTGGGTGACCTTGCTATCTATAGTAGGAGTTCTTAAGCTTGAATCCTTTAGTAGTCTGGTAAAATCTAGGGATTCCTTCTCAGAATAATGTTTTTAAATGCACAAAATAAAATACACAGGATATGGAGGAATCCAGATGTATTCATTGTTATTAACATCTTTTTAAAAGGTCACTGACCCCTTGAAATTGATTTATGGACCTGTTGGTGGTCTGTGGGCTGCAAGGTATGAACACTAACCTAGAGTGCATTCTTCTGAGATGTGGTCTCTTCCCTGGATTGTCTCTTTAACAATGGCATACATCTTTAACAGCTACACAGCTCCATGTTTTATTGTTTTATGAATTCTCTGGTATCAGTAATCAGGGGATCTTTAAACAGTCTTTCCTGTTGTTAAATCTTTCAAGAAATTTTGGATGATTTTAATGTATGTATGGAAGAAATTATTCTGGAGGAGGGCTTTTAGGACTATGTTTCTCTCTACCAATCAAGTCACAGAATCCTAGCATTAGAAGGGACCTCAAATGCCATCTAATCCAACCCACACCGGAACAAGACTCTTCTACAACAAGTGGTTATCAACTTCCGCCTGAAGACTTGCTTCTGAGGCAATACATTTTACATGTGGAGAGAGCTCTAATAAGGGCAGCTAGGTGGCACTGAGTCAGGAAGACTCATCTCCTGAGTTCAAATCTGGCCTCAGACACTTATTAGCTACGTGACCCTGAGTAAGTCACTTAATTCTCTTTACTTCAGTTTCTCATCTATAAAATGAGCTGGAGAAGGAAATGGCAAAGCACTCTAGTATCTCTGCCACTAAAACCCCAAATGGGGTCACAGAGAGTTGGACATGACTTAAACACGACTTAACACAACAGCAAAAAATACAAAAGGTACTGTGCTAGGCACTGAAGATACAAGGACCAAAGCAAAGTGCTCCCTGCCCTCAAGGAGCTTACATTCTCCTGGAGGGGAACAAGGACAACAATACCCCATTCCTTTATGGTTGGAGCTCCCTTATGCAGTGTTTGGCACTGTGATAAAGAAGAGGAATAAGGGGATCTCTCCATCTGACTGAAAATCAGAAGGATGATGATGGTGATTCTTTTTTGGCCTGGTCTCTAAATATACATCTCTGAAACTTTAGAGGGCTGGTGATGACAACATTTTGGATGAGCCCAAAGTTGACTGCATGTTCCACTGACATAGTATTTGCTAACAATTATTCAATGAAAGTCTTGTACAGACATTTGGAGAACAAATAGGAGTGATAAATTGAAATATTTGTCCTACCATTACTTCACATCTTTGACTCTATCGCCCAAGGCACTCAGCACCTGTGATGGGATCATAGAATTCTGAGCTAGATAGAGCCTTGGTGGTCAACTGGTTTGTCCAACACCCTCATTTTACAGAGGGGGAAACAAAGACTCTGAAAGGCAATGTGACTTGCACAAAATGACATATATAGTAACTAACTGAGCCATGACCAGGACCCATGTTTTCTGACTCTACACCCACTGCTCTTTCCATGATGCCATGCTAATAGAAAAAGAGAAGTCAACTAATTATATATGCTCTCCAAATAGGCTTTTGAAATGAAATTCTTCCCTATGCTGATCCGCAGGAAGGGGACCATGTGTTTCACCTCCACTTGCTGTATTTCCCTTCCCATTCTTCTCTTTCCCAGATAACACCACCATGAGTCTGTTGAATGGAAACATCAAAGGACAGTTTACAGACTTATACCCTGTCTCCACATTTTCCCCTCATGGACCCTCTCTTTTCAAAAGCCCCATTCACTACTGGATTTCCTCCCACAAGGCACTTTATTAGCATGGCCCCTTTCTCATCCTGAGAATCTGGGCCTCCCTCTAGTTCCACTTGTGAATATGCTTACAGAGGTTCCCACCAGTGACCACCCTAGTATGAGCCAAGTCCTGGTGAGTGCAAATAATGAATCCCTTGAAGGGGTTGCATATATTTGAATGTGTAGTATTCAAAGTTACAATTATGAAAAATATGATCATTGGTTCCAGGCCAATAGAAGTATGCAGTTTGAATTTGAGTAATACAGCTACTTCAGGGGATTTGTTATTTGCACTAGTCAGAACCAAGCTTACTGTGTTGGGATTTACAGTTCTGACTCTGCCAATTCCTACTTGTGTGATCATGGGCAAATCACACCCTCTCTCAACTTCAGCTTTCTGGTTTTCCATCTAAAATAAAAGGCATGAACTAAAGGGCCCCACTGGAACTCAACCTCAGGGCCTTTTAAACTGTAGCCAGCTCCAACCTGCCTGGGTTGCTGATTGTTAAATTTCCATTGTGAGCATTTATACCGCAGAAATCAGCAAAAACTACAAATTCACATCTTGATTTATTGTTGTATTGATTGTCAAATGTTAATAATGCAGATATTAATTAGTATAGATTCAACTTAAAAGTGTGTCCCAAATACCTTTGTTAAATACTTACCAGCAACATCCATGCATGGACACCCTTGGCAGCTAGTAAAGTCTATGGACCCTTCAGAATAAGCTTGTTAAATAATGGAATAAAATGAAATACATAAGATTACAAAGGAAAACAATTGTATAGAGATATAGTCATGGAAATGTTTTTTTTAAAAAGATGAGTTCATGGCCCCCAGGTTAAGATCCTCTATTTTAAAATCTTATGATTCTCTTTAAGTCATGTTATATCATGGCACAGAATCTATTTTGTGGTCAGGAGAGGGCAATAACATACATCCAAATGTAATGGATTTTTGCCTTGTTAGGTTCTAAATTAAAAAAAAATAGATCCCATTCTCTCCTACAGACATTCATGATTCTCAGGAATAGGGCATCCATCAGAGTATAGGATTTAAAGCCCGGGAGGGACCTTTGAGAAATCAAAGGAAAAAAATAGTTAAGCAAAACTGCCAGTGCTGCCACATCTGAGAATCCAAGATTCAGAGCTAGAAGGGGCCTTAGAAGTCATCAAGACTAAATCCCTTGCTCTTCAGGATGGTGGAAGAAATTGAGGAAATTGAGGTCCCGTAAAGCTCAGTTGCCCAGGATCATATGGGCTGAAAGTGGTTTGAACCCCAGTTCTCTGGCACCCATAATCCCACTCCTCTTCCTTCTCTACAGAAAAGAGGCCATTCTGTACCATGGTAGAAGGTAGTTTGAGAGGGGAAAGTGCTAGCAGCTGCAGGGACAATGAAGTGCTCCTACAGAAGATTATATTGGAGTTGAGTGTTGGGGAAAACCAGAAATTCTAAGAGGAGAGATGAGGAGGAAGAACATTCTAAGAATGAGGACCACTCAGTACAAAGGCATGGAGGTGAGAAATGGGGCAGAGTGTATGAGGGAGACCAAGTAGGCTAGTATGCCTGCTGCAGTGTGCATGGAGAGGATTAATATGAAGATGACTGGAAAGAGACGTGGGCCAAAACTTCCAGTTTGGAGGAATTTGAAATTCCAGACAGAGTATGTTACATTTGACCCAAGAAAGCCAGTGGATTTTAATGAGATGGGGAAAGGCAGTGACTCTACCACACTTCAGGAAAATCACTTTGGCAGCTTTGTGGAAAATAGAATGGCAAAGGAAGAAATAAGGCAGAGAGAGTGATTAGGAGGCCATTTCAATAGTCCAGGCCAGAAGTGATGAGGGCTTGAGTGATGGTGATGACTGGAGAGAACAGGGTATATTAGAGAGATGCTGCAGATTGAAAGGATAAGGTCAATGGTGAAGTCCAGATTGTGAGCCTCTGTGGCTGAAAGGTTGATGGGCTAGGATTGGAATACTAAGTCAGGGAACAATAGAGAAGGTGATTATTCAGTGGGATGCTTTTTGATTCAAGGGTAGCATAATTGTGGTACCAGAAATATCCCTTCTGTAGGTTATTTTCCATCATCATATGACCTGGGCGGTCTTCAAAGTGCATCTGCTACTGAACAATGAAAGCAATGAGCAATGGAATCAACTCTATCACCATGTGCTGAAAAGCCAGATGCTGAAAGATCTAACTTTACTGATGTCAAAAGGAACTTGTAATCATATACCCTTGCAGGCCCCATCTTTGAAAATGCTTTGGGAAAGAGTCTCTGGCCTCAGGAAACCTTCACTCATTCTCCAGTCAGGGCTGCATGAATCATTCTGCCAGGGCAAGGGTGACCCAAGTCTCTTTGCTCAAAGGGCCAGTAGAGGAAGGCAGATATCAATTTGACTGAACATTCATTCATTCAAAAAGTATGTATGCCAGGAAGAGGAGGCAGTGGTGTGCTGGGAAATGTTTAATGATTGGCTGGGGGGTAGGGCGGGGAAAGTATGCACAGCACACTCAAACTAGCTAGCAATGAATGAATTAGAAGGAGGATTAATCTGCACTATTAACAATTTCTCTTTCGCTTTCTTACATTTAGACAAACAATACAACAATAAGTCAAGCTCTGATTTGTAGAATTGATCTATTTTGAGGTATGAATGCTCCAACTGAAAATTCAATAATCTGTCTTCTCAATTTGTCTTGTCGTTCATACTTTTTGAAGAGGATCAATGACATCATGGGTGATGTCCTGACTTGCTCGTGAATTGGAGTTAAGTGAGGCAGAGCTGCACAAAGTCATCAGCCTCACTCTCTCTTCCAGAGTCATCAAAGTCCACTGGATGGACAAAGGTCAAGAAGACTGGCCATGGCTGGAGATACAGTGGATGACTTTGGCAGCTTTGATGCCTGACCAAACTCTAAGCACTCCACAGCACCTGCTTTGGTCACCTTCATGACTGTTTGAACAAATTCTTCTCATCCACCCTTTCCTACAGCGGGAAGTCTTCACATGCTTGGGGTAGACATCCCTCTAAATCATCAGTGGGTTTGAAGCTATCAGTTAGCTTCAACATCTGCTAAGAACTAGCTCCAGCACACCTCCTGAGTAAGTAAAGACAGTCCCTGTCCCTAAGATGCTCACATTATAGTGGTAGGAGTCAGCAAGGATTCAAGTTAGTAGGAACCAAGTATCTGAAAAGCACCACAAAGTAATTATAAGGAGACAGTGCTAATAATTGGAATGATAAAGCACAGTATCATGTAGGAAGTGACATATGAGCTATGGTTTGGAGGAAGGTAGGGATTCTCTTAGGCAGAGGTGAGGAGGGGATATATTCCAGACATGGGATATCACTCAGTGTATTCACGGATAAAAATTCCCAACCTCCTTTTTTTTTTCCTTCTTCTTCTTCTTCTTCTTCTTCTTCTTCTTCTTCTTCTTCTTCTTCTTCTTCTTCTTCTTCTTCTTCTTCTTCTTCTTCTTCTTCTTCTTCTTCTTCATTTCTTTCACCTCCAATCTCTGGAAAGGCTGAGCAAGTCAAAAAACACAGAGATATTCTCCAGTCTTCTTGGTAGCAAATGCTTCCTTTGGATTGAAAATCCTAAGTCTGGAAGGGATCTGAAGATGAAAAGGTGATCCTGTCCAGGTCTGCAAACAAACATTACTGTCATGTGAGAATGCTTCATCTTACTCCCTCCTGAAGTGCCCAAGGAGTAGAAGGAACAAAGCTGTTCTCCCTTGCCCCTTGTCTGACTATGTCTCTGGGTGAGGAGGAAGTCCACTATCTGCAGGGTTAAATTTTCTATTACTGTCTTTAACCTCTCCCAGTGCATTTAACAGTATGACCAAGAGAACATAAAAGATGTTAGGCCAAAAAAAAAATCTTACTGATCTTTTAATTTTTTTTTTTGAAATTGTTAGGGTTCAAAAGGCCTAGAAACTGCAAGAAACTGAGAAGTGTTCCCAGCTGCCCAAAGGACAGTGGTCTATTGCTGCTTCCATCCCTTTCTATTATAGAAGAAGGTCAGAGTGATTTCCTGAAGCTGACCTTTGGTGGTGTGGGCAAGACCAAGGGAATTGTAACAGGTATTATGGGGTAGGGTTTGAGTAACTGGATAGAACTGAAGAAAGTGGTGGGCAAATACAGTCATGTGGGGGCTAAAGGAATTGTAGTCATTTTGAGCCAGTGTCTAAGTAGGAATTTGATTTGTAGTAGCATAGCCTAGAATTCTTTCTGTGAGAGAAGGGGTTTAGAGGCAGAAGACCTGAGTTTATATTCTGCCCCATGCATTTACTAGCTATGTGACCATGGGCAACCCCTGTAACTTTCCTTAGCTTCACTTTCCTCATCTGGAAAATGGAAAGAATAATGTTGCTCACTGTTGTTTCAGTTGTGTCTGACTTTTTGTGACCCCATTTCAGGTTTTCTTGGCAAATATACTGGAACAGTTTGCCGTTTCCTTGTCCAGTTCATTTTGCAGATGAAGAAACTGAGGCAAACAGGGTGAAGTGACTTGTCCAGGTTGAACCAGCTAGTAAGTGTCTGAGGTCAGATTTGAACTCAGGAAGATGAGTCTTCCTGATTCCAGGCTTGGCACTTTATTCACTGCAGCGCCACCTAGCTGCCCTATGTGGGGTTGGATGGGGCATAATAATACTTCTACTATGTATCTCCCAAGGTTGTCACGTGCAAAGCGCTTAGTGTAGAGCACTAGGTAAATGTGAGTAGTTATTTTGACTGTGAGTGAGTGAGTTCAAGTCCAGAGCTCTTTGCAAGGAGAAGGTGCATTTGTTTTACATCTGTCACTCTTCAAAGGGGTTGGCCAAGTAGGAGGCGAGGGCATTAGTGCATGTATCCAGAGAGGAAGTGTACATTGCTATCCAGTACAAATCAACACAGAGGAATATCAGAGTTCAGAGGCCGTGATAATGAAGCCTGAGGAGATGTGAATGTCTACTTTGTTCTTTCCTATAAGCACGGTGTTTTACCTAACGGGGAAGGAGGTCCCTTTGAGTATCGCATGCCACATAAAATTAATTAAAGCTTCTGGGTAGTACAGTGAATAGAACTCTGATTCTGAAGGCAGGAAGACCTGAGTTCAAATCTGGCCTCAGGCACCTACCAGCTCTGTGTCCCTAGACAAGTCTCTTAACTTCTATCTGCCTCAGTTTCCTCACCTGTAAAGTGGGCTTAATAAAAGTAACTACCTCCCAGAGTGATTATTAGGATAAAATGAAATAATAATTGCAAAACATTTACAAACTCTTAAATCACTATATGAATGATAGTTATTATTATTATTCACTGTTAATTAAGAATGATTTGGGGGGCAGCTAGGTGGAGCAGTGGATAGAGCTCCAGCCTTGAAGTCAGAAGGACCCGAGTTCAAATCCAGTCTCATACACACACCACACACCAAGTACTAGCTGTGTGACCCTGGGCAAGTCACTTAACCCCAATTGCCTAGCAAAAAAGAAAAAAAATAACAAGAATGATTCTTGATGGAATCAACCAGAACTGAGTGTGAACAAGGCCTGTATACCTCCTTTAATCAGTCTAAGCCATTGCCTGAGAGTCTTGGTCTCCCCCTAAGGATCTTGCATAAAAAGGAAGTACTATCTCAGAACCAGAGAAATATTCGGAGGACCAGGAAGTTGAAAGGAAAAAGTAGGGATAAAAATAGCCCTGGGGCAACTAGTGAGAGGAGAAAGAGAAAGCAGGGCTGAGCAGGGACTAAGAATGGAGCTAGAGAGAGCGCCCAGCTGCACACCAGGCTTCTTGGAGCAGAAGACCCATGCTGATTCCAGCAGCATGCTCACCTAGTCAGGGACTGAGAAATGTCTGAGGAAAGAGCTCCTAGTGCCCTAATTCCCCTCCAGATTCTTGTCTACAATATGTGTATTATCTGCTATAATATTATTTGCTGCTTTGTTACCCAAGCATGTCTAGCAAACTAAACTTTACCTCAACCACAAGGAAGCCAAAGGGTTAACTAGAGGAAGATGTAAATGTCAATAAAGACTGAGAGCCAAACCTCCAACTAAATGTTAGGGATATTCCTAACTCAGGGTTCAGAACAATTATGATCAAATGAAAAACTTCATAAAAATTACGAAGAACTTGTTGCACACACATCTATATCTCTGTCTCTG
Organism: Phascolarctos cinereus; assembly: GCF_003287225.1. NCBI lineage: Eukaryota > Metazoa > Chordata > Mammalia > Diprotodontia > Phascolarctidae > Phascolarctos > Phascolarctos cinereus. The sequence goes on along the minus strand of NW_027556402.1, from coordinate 4,994,172 downwards.
TCTCTCTATCCATACAGATAGGTCTCTAGCTATGTAGATTTATGGATATGTATATTTTCTCCCGTACTGTCCACGTCCTGACCTCGGTGTATAAAAATTGGATGTCGACCGTAGTTAGCGCTTGTATGTGTAGAGAACCCTGGACTCAAGAGGGGTGAAACGTTAGGGGCTCCACTGACGTAATGTTTACATACAAAGAAGATGCAGAGCTATGTTAAGAGTGGAAAAGATTGTTTTGTTTCTCATGTTGCAGCTGTTGGGTCACTAGTGTGTTTCCAATGTAAACATATTCCAAAGGAAACTACACCTTCCTTTTCTATACATTTATATAAAGGAATAGATCAATTGTCACGTAGAATTGAATCACTATAAAAACCATTCTACACAGAAGCAAACGTGTGCTTCTTCTACTGTATTTATTCTGCCTTATGGTCTCAGATGTTTGGCGAGAGAAAGTTAACAATTTCCTTCACCCCAAAAGATGGCTTTTGTTGTGTTAAGTGAGTGGTTTGTGGGGTGTTAACTCTCAAAATGCTTTTACTGAATCCTTAACATTATTGGGGAAGCCAGGTGGTGCAGTTGATAGCCAGAACTGGAGTCAGGAAGATTCAGCTTCCTGAGTTCAAATTTGGCCTTAGATACTTCCTAGCTGTGTGACCCCGGGCAAGTCACTTAACCCTGTTTGTCTCAGTTTCCTTATCTGTAAAATGAGCTGGAGAAGAAAATGGCAAACCACTCCAGCACCTTGCCAAGAAAAGCCCAAGAGTCCAATATGTCTGAAAAATGACTGAAGAACAACACTACTGAACTGTGTGGGTGGTGAGGGGTTTGGGAATAAAGTTTGTGATTGCAGGAGTTTTGCTTGGGGAATGTATTTAATCTTATTTCTTCAAACAGTACTTAGCTAGTATTAGGAAATTGTTGAATAGGGAAGGTCAGGTTCCAAACAAAGCTGGGAAATATGGCTAGAGTGAGAGGGCTTGAGCTCCAATATTCCCACTGCCATCACCTGTGTGACTTTGAGTAAGTCACCTTTGTTTCCTCGCCTGTAAAATGAGATTGGACCAGGTGACCTGTATATTTTCTTCATCATCCTATGAAAATAAAACTCATTTTCCATCTATCCTTGCTTCCTAACTTCTTTATTACTGTTAAGGACATCACACTTCATCTAGTCCCCCAGGTTCACAATCTCAGAGTCATCCCCAACTCATCCCTCTCTCTCTTCTTCCTGTCATAGTCAGTAAGTTGCCAAGCCTTGATGATTTTACATCTCTAATACTTATCGCGTCATCCCCTTTTCCCCTATTCTCATAGACACTCCCTTGGTCATAATTGCTCTTTGTGTAACCTATTGTAATACTCTTTTAATTGGCCTCCTTGCATACATCCCCCCTTTTTGAAGGCATCACCCACTCTTTTGACAAATTGATATTCTTAAAACACATTTCTGACCATGTCTTTCCCTTGCTAAGAAATCCCAGGGGCTACCTCTTGCTTGTGTGAGGAAAAAAATGGAACTAAACTAAGTGAAACGAAGCCGGCTTTCCAAGTCCTGCACGCTCTGGCATCAGCCCACCCTCCCTTCCGAATTGCAGAGAAATGAATAGATGCTAGAGAGTTACAGAGATACATGGCACACAGCTGAAGTGCTTATGTGCTACTTCCTAAGTGCCAGGCACTGTGCTAAGCACTGCAGAGACAAACAAAAATAACAAAACAAGGGACTCTTCCTAACAGGGGAAGGTAACACAGAAAAGGGGATGACAGAAAGCAGGGCAGAGAGAGGATGCCTCAGCTAGTGTGTAGGTGGGCCAGCTGGGAGGGAAATGAGCTGAATGGCAAGGATTCATCAGTTAGTCCCAGGGTGGAATCATCCTCAGTAGGGCAATAATGCACAACCATTGGCCCATCCTTCAGCCACAAGACCCTTCCTGTATCCTGTATCCTCTACTTCTCCCTTATTGTTGTTGGGATTTCTTTGACACAGATACTAGAATGGTTTGCCCTGTCCTCCTACAACTCATTTTACAGATGAGGAAACTGAGACAAATAGGGTTAAGTGACTTGCCCAGGGTCACACAGATGCTAAGTGTATGAGGCCAGATTTGAACTCAGGAAGATGAGTCTTACTGACTTGAGGCCCAGTGCTCCAATCCGCTGTGCCATCTAGCTCCCCTCATTCTATACTTCTCCTTGTATGTTATGACTAACTAACGCATTGGGTCATGTTTGCTATGTGCGTCAGATACAAATCTCACATTTTCCAAGATTTGGGAATCTGACTGAGAACCAAGGCTATGTCTTGGATACGAATTTGTTCTCTTGTCTCAGATTATTTTTCTCTGGAATCTGCTATTAGACAGATGAATTCTGAATGTGCCATAGGCATCTTCAACTCAATATGTCTGAAATGGAAGTCATTCTCCTCTCTCAAAGTCATCCTTCTTCCAAACTTCTCTGTCTCTGTCAACCTCTACACTTGTAATTTTGGAGCTACCTTCCATTGTCTAGTCTCCCTCACCCCACATGGCTACGCAGTCACCACTACTAGTCATTTCTACCTCCCCGATATCTCCTGTATCTATCTCCTTCTCTTTTGCAATTGATCCCAGTTGTAATTTAAGCATCCCTCATTTCTCCCCTGGACTATGACAATGGCCTGAGTTTTCTTCCACTCCAATACTCCAATCCATCCCACACACACACACAAACACCCCACTGAAGAGGAAGAGCTGCCCAAGAGCTCTTCCTAAAGCCAAGGTCCGACACATTGCTCCCCCACTCAGTAAACTCCAGTGACTGCCTATTCTCTAATCTTATACAAACTCCTCTACTCATCGATGAAAATTCTTCCTAATTTGGTTTCCGCCTACTTCTCCAGCCTAATTATACATGATTCCCTTTTAAACACTCTATAATCCATCTTCTTGCTGTTCCTCATGCCCGCTGTACCATAGCCCATTTCTGTGCCTTTGCAGAGGCTGCCTGCCATGCCCACCCCTCCACATGCTTCTCCTGCCTTGCTTCTACCTCTTAGAATTCCTACTTCCTTCAAAGCTCAGTTCAAGGGCTATCTCCTCTATGAGGCATTTTTCTGATTCCTGCCCCCTCCTCCTCCTCCTCCAAACTGCTAGTGCAGGAGTTTTCTCCGTGGGAGACACACACTCCCAGGGGTAAGGAGAAACTTGCCAAGGTGGGGACCACAAATAAAACCATAATATTATTCTATTGAAATATTCCAAAAGTACTGGTGTTAATGAAAACACCTGTGAATTGGAGAGAATAGTAAGGAGGTGGGGAAAGGATGTTATATTTAGTCTGAAAATTTTGAAAGAGCTTGTTGAAGAAGGAACTCCTACTGCCCCAAGCAAGTGAATGAGGTTTGGACACAAAACCTTTTTTACACTGAGCTAGAAAAAAAAAAGCAGCTACAACCAACTAGTGAAAGATGAGTTGGTTGATCTTATCAATAGGCAACAGTGAAAAACTTATTTCCTGTCCATGAAGTTGAAAACTTTTTTGGTATAGCCTTGGAGCAACACATCCTCTTCTCGCTAAATGCGACCACAAGACTTTAGCTCTTTTTATAACACTTTATCTCTGGGAATCAAGATTCTAATTCCTGTTCTCAATCCAAGCCAAAGCAAGAAACAAACTGAAGGCCAAACACGATATGTGGATACCTTTTTCCAGAGTCATACTCAGGATAAAACCAATGGTCGACAAGAAAGAAAATCAAGGCTCCTATTAATTTATTTGACTGGATACTGATTAACATTAAGCAACCTTATGATATTAAGACTTTCATGGTCCAAACAAAGTTTTCTTTCTCAAAAATTAATTCATCTCTATTTTATTTCTCATGGCAAACATAGAATTTATTTCCCTTAATGTGAAATGGGGGTAGAAGAAACTTTCCTGAAAGCCAAGGGGTATGAGGATTGAGGAACTTTGGAACCTCTTTATTATTGACCCCTTCACAAAATTTGACCTTGTGCATATTTTGTATACATGTCTTTGTGTATATATTGGCCTCCCCGATGGAATCTGAGCTCCCCAAATGCAGAATGTTGAATTTTTGTCTTTTTATCTACATCACCAAGTGCCTAATTAACACTTGTTGACTGATTGATGGGGTATTTCTGCTTTTATGACCTTAAAGTAGGTGGGGACATCCCTTCCACAGGAACCAGACTTGACCTGAAGACAAAACTTTTTGGGAAAGGGAAACAGAACAGCTTCTAGGAAATGTAATCTCAAGTCAAGGCAGGCAGCTTAGTTTAATTTCCAAGTTCAATTAATTATCTACTCTGCTGCAGGGAACACACACAGACACACACACACATACACACACACAGTACTCAAAGACATAGGCAACTTCAGCATTTGGAAGTCAATAGAAACTTGATTGAAGAGGCACACTAAGGATGACTGATTTCCTTTCTATTTCTTTTTAAACCTGACTTTGCTAACACTGGGTGGGGTTCCATTGTGGTGCCAAAATGATTACCCAGCTGTCCTTATTCTCTTGCTGAGTCACCTTCCTTGTGGCCTCCATGAAACCATTGCCGATGGGGTCTTGGAGCTACTTCTCTTGTCTCAGCCAGCCTCCAGGCAGAGGGATTTGGGTGGGTGGGGGGGAATTGGCTTGGGAAGGGAGAACTAAAGGAGAAATGGGAAGACATGTAGCAACTGGATCCAGCAGAAAAAGCATTGGTCTTGACGTTTCAAGATGTGGGTTCAAATTCCATATTTGATGTCTATTTTCTATGTTACCTTGGGAAAGTCACTTCAGTCCCCTCATTTTAGAGAAAAAGAAATAGAGGCCCAGAGAGGTTAACAATATGAGGCCTTTTCAGTTTTCTATTCACAAACATGTGAGACTAAGACTTTATGGTTAATCATGAACAGCAGAGACTTGGGGCAGGGCCAGTTGGCCAACAAATTAACCACTCAACATGGCCTCAGGCAAGACAAAAGGAAGTCTCTGTTTTTCTCTTCCTAGCATCATAACTGTCACTTTGGAAAGAGGTCTCTAGTGGAGAGTCCCAGGGATTTATGCTGGGCCCTGTGCTTCTAATATTTTTATCTATGACCTGGATAAAGGCAGAGATGACATATTTGTCAAGTGGACAAATTTTTCAAAGTTCTATGGGATAGTCAATACCCTAAATGACAAAGTCTAGGTCCAACAGAGATCCCAAGGATCTAGATCGCTGGGCCAAACCCAATGAGGTGAAATTTAATAGAGATTAGATTTAATAGAAATTTAATAGAGATTACCCTACAAGTAGGGTAAAAAGCAGGCAGCTAGGTGGTACAGTATATAGAGTCCTGGGCCTGAAGTCAAAAAGATTCATCTTTACCCTGTTTGCCTTAGTTTCCTCATCTGTCAAATGAGCTGGAGAAGGAAATGGCAAAGTACCTCAGTATCTTTGTCAAGAAATCCCCCAACGGGACACAAAGAGTGGACACAGTTGAAAAACAATTGAACAGCAACAACAGAGGACCAAAAGCACAACTTCCAAGTCCAAGAAGGAGAATGCATGGCTGAATAAGAGTTCATCCCAAAAGGGGGACTGCAAGCTGAGTATTAGTCCACAGCGGGATATGACAATTAGAAAAGCTAACACTATTGTCAACTGCATTAATAGAGACTAAGTGTTCAGAACTAGCGAGGTGACAACCTGGCTTTCATCTGCCTGGGCCATAGCCCTCCAGGAGGGTTGGATCCAGTTTGAAAGGATATTGATAGCCTCCCTGGGACACCCAATGGAGGCCAACCAGGGTGCAAAAGCGGCATAGGAGAATGGGTTGCAGGAAGAGGGGATGAGTTACCTGGAGGAAAGGTATCGAAGAGGGCAGGATAGCCAAGTTTTAGTTGTTAGAGGGCCACCACTACTTAGAAGAGGGATTGGCCTTATTTTGGTTGGCTTCTCCAGAATGGTCCAGAATATTGATATTGAAGGGGCAAAGAGGCAGATTTGAGTCAGATGTCAAGAAAACCTTCCTAACAATGAGAGCTGGCCAAAAGTGGAATTTCTGTTGTTTTTCAGTCGAGTCTGACTTCCCCATGATCCCATTTGGGGTTTTCTTGGCAAAAGTACTAGAGAGTTGGCCATTTCCTTCTCCAGTTCTTTTTACAGATGAGGAAACTGAGGCAAACAGGGGTAAGTAACTTGCCCAGGGGCACACAGCTAAGTGTCTAAGGCTGGATTGGAACTCAGATCTTTCTGACTCTAGGCCCAGTACTCTATGCACTGCCCTTAAAAGTAGAATGGACTGCCTCAATTCATGGTGGAATCCTTCTCATTGGAGAGCTCTAAGCAGAGGCTGGAGGACCCCCAGTAATGGATATGGGAGAAAGGGTTTTTGTGTGGGTGCACATTGGACCGATGACCTGTGGGGTTCCTACAACGGAGATTCTGACTCTGAGAAAAGGGCCCTTAGATTGCTCCCCACCCCTCCTCATCTTCCTCTCATCCCCCTTTATAAGGAGCACCGGGGAACCCACACTCACACACACACACAAGGAGCCCCCTAGGCATGCATTCCTTGCCTAAAGTCCAGGACTCTCCTGGCAGCCTGCTCACAAACACCATTTGCCAAACCCACTGCTGTGTCATTGTGCAGCTAAAGGATGCTTGAGACAGTCACTTGGTTTTGCTTGTCACTTCTCATGACTGGGGTCAGAGCAGCAAGACCCTGAGCATGGGGTGGAGGGAGCTGACGTTCTCTGTGCTCCCCTAGCGTTCTGGGAAGAGGCAGGCAAATACTCTTTGGCACATGGCAGCCAGACCTTTTCTCACCCTGCTTCCTGGGTCTTTGCCAGTGGTTGGGGCAGCTGTGCTTGGGAAAATAGCTTTTGCAGGGTAAGTCAAAGTAACCAGAGCCCACTGCAGTCCCTTCCATGGAACAATGTCCCACACCTAGAAGCTGCATTAGTGAATCCGAGAAATTTTGTCACGTGAGTGCCATTGGTTCATTAGATGAAACCAAGGCAACAAAAAATGACTGGTGGAGTTCCTATGGCACTAAAGAAGGTAGAAGGGCTTGTGGATCAGAGGACCTGAATTCAAATTCTATCTCTCATGTGAACTACCTACGTGATCTTGGACACATCATTTGTATCTCTCTGACTCGATTTTCTGAATGAGAAAGGAAGATGCTGGACTAGCTGGGGTCCCTGCCACCCTATAGTGGGTTCTGAATCATTTCTGTGGGTCCTTGGTGATCCAACAGAGCCTCAGGATCCCCTCTCAGAAAAAAAGTGCTTTTATGGGAGTGAAATAAAACACCTGGGATTGCGAGGAAAATAAATCATATGGAAACAGTTTCTCTCTGTCTCTTTGTCACTGTCTCTCTGCTTTTCTCTCTCTCTCTGTGTCTCTGTGTGTGTGTGTGTGTCTCTCTCTCTCCTTCTCCCCTTGGTAACTAGAACAGTGACCCTTTTAACTCTCTTGAAATTAGCTCTTTCCTCCCTAGGCATACCCCTGACACAAATGTCCCCCAGTAAGTGTAAACTACATATCATAGGCTTCTCTATTCCTTATTCATGGCATAAGCCTGAACAGGTGGCCCTCAGTTTCCTCTCTTGTAGGACAAGGTCAGAATTGGACTAATTCACTGATTAAGTTTGCAAAGCCTCTGGCATCTGAACTGTGGCTTTAGGGAAATGTGTTTGAGGGACCCTGGCCACCCTTATGTGTCACCTAAAAAACAAATCCCTTGGTAACCACTATCTCCAAAGCCCAGCCCTGAACTTTAAATGACAATGGGGCTTCCTGTTTTAAAACCAGACAACAATATAACCTCCAAGGGGACTAAGCAGAGGCCTTAAGAAGTAAAATTCAGTTCTGGTTCAGTACTAAAGCAGAGGTAAAAAGTCAAAACAACAACCAATCAATTCTCAGAGAATTTTTCTTTTTGATTGGTGTTGATGGGGAGGAGAGAAATTGATCGTTGGGTAGCCCCCAGTGATCTTAGAATCATCGCATCATAGAATCCAAGAGCTGATCGGCCTGCTTGGGGTCATCTTTCTCAAAGCTGCATGCAGCCGGCTTTCTGGAAAAAAGGCATGCTTCATAAGATCCTTTGCTCCTTGTCTGCTTCTAGAAAAGCAGAAACTTCAGGAGGGAAGGGAGGCATTTGGTGAGAGGCTGAGACTGCTGGCTACAAGGAATAGTTAACTTGATGGGCTTTCTGAATCCCTGCTCATCAATCCTCCCCTCGAATTGCTTTCCCAGTTTATGAACTCGTTGTCTCCCCGGCTGCTTTGATCTGAAGCCATTGTCTTCCAGTTGAGTATTTCCCTGCCTCCCCACTTCTGTGTCCGGAGTCCCCTAAATAATGAGCTGCTTCAGAACACAGCATTTCCCAATAACAAAAGACGGCCCTGCATGCTTCAGTGCCCTCTGAAAGGCAGGCGGAATCATCAATCTTACGGCTCTTGTAGAGGTCAAGAGACTGCAGGCAGGGCCAGTTGGCCAACCAATTAACCACTAAACATGGCTTCAGGCAAGACAAAAGGAAATCTCTGTCTTTCTCTTCCCAGCATCATAACTGTCAATATTTACAGCAGGTCATATATAATGAAGAAAGAATCATGTGCACATTCCAATCACAGGGACAAATGCCAGATTCCTTGGTCACCCCCATTTGTGCCCAAAGGTACCAAATACCTAGGAAATGCAGAGCTTCCGAAGTCCTAGTTAGTGTGGAAAATGCCAGGGTTTCACAATGGCCTAATCTCCAGGAAAAGAGCTGGAGTCCAACATTTGACTTATCTTCCTCCTCCTCCTCTTCCTCTCAGGCTCAATCCCAGCCCAGAAGGTGTGACCTGCTGGACATGCTGTGGGAGGCCTGGAAATTGGCAGCTGAGGTAATGCCAAGTAGTGTCATTTTTCAGGAGAGAAAAAAGAGGAAGACAGTTCTGGCTTAGAGGGAGTCTTCTGTTCATACCTGGCCTTGGTGCTAGAGAAGGGTAGTTGCTATGACTACTTATTCCCAGCTGTCTACACCGGCCTTCTCTCCTACACACTACCCTTTCCTTTCTCCTTATGCTTCTTGCTATTATTATCAAGATAGCTCTATCCTCCCTAAGACAGTGGTGTAGAATAGGGAGAAAGAAAGGGGAAAAGTATATGTGTGTGTATACATATATACTTATACATACACACTATATATGGGGAAACGAAGAGAACAGAGACAGAGCCTGCTACGTACCAGACCCTGTGCTAAGCTCTTTACAAATATTATGTCGTTTACCTGAGTGCCTTCCTAAGCCTCCCAGGGTAGATTAGGTAGGATCCAGCCCGAGAAGCTCGGGACCCATCCCACCGTGTGACTATTGGCATGGTCCTTAATCTCTTCAAGTCTGTTTCTTTACCTGAGAAGGTAACCTTCACGCTCTGTAAAAGCTGACTCAGCATCCGGTATCCATTCTGCCCCAAGTCCTCAGGATAACAAATAGGCTCGAACCTCAGGTTCAAGATCAGCTTGTTTACAGAGGAGGCCCGAAATAGGTCGCCACCCACATCTCGAAGAAGTGACTTGCCCATAGCTTCAGTGAGGGGCTGAGTGGAGCCTTGGAGTTACATCATTAGACTCAACACTTTTTTCCATTAGGACACATTTCCTCCCCAATACACAATGTACGTCTTGGTTTGCTCACAAAACAGTCATGTTTGGAGGATTTACAAGTGGGAAAGTATGGAAATGAATTGGAATTGGAAAACTGAAATGGAAAGAATTTTGGCTTCAAATCTAACTGAAGGTGACCTGGGTTCAAAGCCTGGCTCCCCCTCTTCCTAACTGTGTGGTAAGTCATTTCACTCTTTGGGCCTTGGGGGTTGTCATCTGTACCATGGGGATGGACTACCAACCTTACAGGGTCATTCAGAGGAAAGTCCTTTAGATGCATGATTTCTCTTAAGGGCGTTGCTTCTGATTTTCTCTATGCCCAGTGCTGAAAACTAGCCACCCTTGCCACTTTTTGAGGTTACATTTACTGTGACATTGCCCAGTCTTTTTGCTGTCTCTGACAATCTTTTCTGAGTGAGGGATTGAGAGTTGAAATAGGAAGTGAGGGGGAAGCCAGGAGCAGGCGCTGTCTGGGGGGACCTCAGTAGTGAAATCCAGGAAGTGGGGTTAGTGCCAAGTGAGTGATTCCCCACTTTTACTGGATGCTGGATCCTGGTGACTGAAGGCTTAGGAAAGGAAATTGTGGCTGGAAGTAGGGCAGAGACTGATTGCTGAAGGGCCAAATATAATTAGTTCAGGGACTTGAAATTATAGGATATCTGCCAGAAGGCACCCTAGGGACCTTTGAGTCCTAGTCCCTCCTTCTACAGAGAGGGAAACAGAGGCCAAGAGAGAGTCTTGCTCAAGGTGACATAGGCAGTGAGCAGCAGAGCTCTGACTCCAGCCCAGATCTCTCCTTCCTAGCCCAGGGCTCTTTCTACTGTACCAGGGATGACAACTACAAAAAGTGCTAAGTGCAGATTAAACCAGCTCCCCCAGGTCCCAAGAAAAGTGATTAGAAAATGGCTTTCCTGAAATAAACCAATCAGCAGGTCAGCATGCCCTTCCACTCTCTAAACCCCACAGAGAGAGCATTGTATTGTCGCCAAGTGAGATAATGGAAGAGCAGCAGAGATAAGCCCATCGATCCCCATCACGGGGAGACAGAATTAGAGAGCTCATTCATCGGCAGTGACAGGGCAAGCAGATGAGCAGCTGCTCCCACGTCCCTGGCCAGAGGCGTGGGTGCTGCTAAGTGCCATTGATAGAAGTCCTGAAGGGGGCACAGAGGGTGGAGGCAATGGCAGGAAAATCAGATAACAGCTCTTCTAATAGGAGTTTCCCTCCACTCCCCAGAGATCAGTGACAGAGGTGAAAAGTTGAACATATGCCAATTGTTAAGATATGAAGTCAAAATGATGGAACAAGAAAACTTGTCCTGACCTTTCCAAGCTTCAGGATACCAAAAACTGAGATGCCTTCTCATCATGCAAATGAAGGTGAGAATCAAGGTGAGAAGAAAGTATAAGTCCATAGCTATTTCTGGATAAATTGAAAAATTGCTTTCCCTCCCACTGGAGCTCTGCGGAGGATATTGGAGAAATTTGAGGCAGGGAGACAAATTAAGGGGCTATTGAAATAGTCTATGAAAGCATCAATGAACCAAAATGGTGGCTTTTTGAATGTAAAGAATCAGTTATGTACGAGGGATGCTTTGGACAAAGAACTCACAAGACAAGAAAAGTGCTGGCGAAGGGAAGTGAGAAAGAATGAAGAGTTGAAGGTGACAGAGTTTGTGAAACTGGTCTGCTAGCAAGATAGTAGTGCCCTTGACAGAAATAGATAAGTTAGGAAGAAGCATTGGTTTGGGATAAAAGAAAATGAATATGTATGAGACATATTGAGTTTGAGACACCTGTGGGATAGCCATGTAGAAATGACGAATAGGTGGGTGGTGATGCAAGTCTTGAGCTCACAAGAGAGACTAAGGCTGGCTATATAAATCCAGAGTCCTCTGTGTGCATGTGATAATCGAAACCATTGGAGCTAATGGGGTCATTGTGAGACTTAACACATGAAAGGATCTTTAAGTTAGAAAAGACAAATGAGGTCTTTGAGGCCTCTAATTCCCACCAGAGAAGGCCCAGTATTATCTATCCTCAAGTAGCTTCCTTCTGAACATCTCCGAGGATGAGGAGCTCCCTACTTCCTGAGGCTTTGTGCTCTGTTTGGGGGATACAACTAATCACTGGGAATATTTTCCTTCATTGATCTGAAATCTCTCACCCTGTGACTTCCATTGATTACTCTGCTTTGGACATCTGGGGAGGCCCACACCTTTTAAAAGACAGGACAGCTCTTCATAGTACTCGAAGAGCTTATACTTGCCTATCTACCTGTCACTACTGAGTTTTCTCAGTCCTTCAATTCTTCACTGAAGGGGAGGAGTTCAAGTACCTAGTAGCTGAGTTTGCATTAATTAGGAGGTGTGTGTGTGTGTGTGTGTGTGTGTGTGTGTGTGTGTGTGCGCGCGCGCGCGCGCGCGCGCGTGTGAGAGAGAGAGAGAGACAGAGACAGAGAGAGAGAGAGAGAGTTTTTGTAAATCACCTTCCCAAATCTACTTGAGTCTTTTTATTGCCAGCAACTGCAGACAAAAATAAAATAGCCTATCAACCCAATCACCCTCTCCTGGACATGCTCCAGTTTGCCCATATCCTTCCCATTATGTAGTGTTATGGACCCATCAGTGGAGATTACCTGGGCCAAATGAGAGCAGTGGCAGGACCATCACTTTCCTGGTGCTGAGTATTATTCCTCTTTCAATGGATCATCAGATTGGATCAGTTCACTTGGCTACCAGCCCTCTAAAACCTTCACGTCTTTTCCATACAAACATGTTTAGTCATGGATCCTCCATCTTAGTTTAGTACAATTGATTTTTGGAACCCAGGCACAAGATGTTCTATTGTTGTTATTGTTGTTTATTTGATTCCATTATGTCAGATTCTTTGTGAGGCAGGGGTTCTGGAATGGCTTACCATTTCCTTTTCCGGCTCATTTTACAGATGAGGAAACTGAGGCAAACAAGGTTAATGACTTGCCCAGGGTCACCCTGTTAGTAAGTGTCTGAGGCTGGATTTGAGCCTGGGTCTTCCTGACTGCAGTTTAGGCACTTTATAACTTAAATACATATGTGACCTATAATTTCATCATCATTGGAAACCTCTGGTGTTGACTACTAAGGGCTCATAGAGGCTGATTTTTCTGAGTTCAAATCTGTCCCTCAGACAATTACTAGCTATGTGACCCTGGGCAAATCACTTAACCCTGTTTGCCTCAATTTCCTCATCTGTAAAATGAGCTGGAGAAGAAAACGGCAAGTCACTCCAGTGTCTTTGCCAAGAAAACCCCCAAATGGGGTCACGAAGATTTGGACATGACTGCAAAATGACTGAACAACAACAGCATAAATGAACTGTCATTTCATCATAATTGGAAACCTCCAGTGTTAACCAATAGTGACAAATTGGCATAACAGCTAATTCTCAATAGAGTAGGCTTCTGAGTTTGCCAAAGACATATAGAAGGCAAGCAATTAGAGACAGATAAATAGATAGATGATAGATAGGTAGATAGATAGATAGATAGATAGATAGATAGATAGATAGATAGATAGATAGACAGATGAATGGATAGATAGGTGGATGGATAGATAGATAGATAGATAGATAGATAGATAGATTTATTGATTGATATAGATAGATAGATGGATAGATAGATGGCTGGATGGATAGATAGATAATAGATGGATAGATAGACAGACAGACGGATGGATAGATAGATAGATGGATGGATAGACAATAGATACACAGACACTAGATAGATAGACATCCAGGCAGACAAGCAGGCAGTTAGCTGGTGTGGTCGGTAGAATGTTGGAATCAGGATGACTTAAATTCACATTCCTTTTGGATACTCATTATCTCTGGCTGGAGCAGCTGGTGGCTCAATGAATAGAGTGCTGGACCTCAAGTCAGGGAGAAATGAATTCAAATCCAGCCTCAGATAGTTACTAGCTGGGTGACCCTGGGCAAGTCATTTAACCTCTGTTTGCCTTTATCTACTGGAAAAGGAAATGGCAAACCACTGTAGTTTCTTTGCAAAGAAAACCCCATGGATAGCTTTGGCGTGCTAATGTCCACAGAGTCACAGAGTCAGTCACAACTGAATGACTGAAAAACAACAAAATCAACATAATCCTAGGCAAGTAGCTTAACTTTTCTTAGGTTCAGTTTTCCCATCTGTAAAATGGATATAATGATAGCACTTACCTCACTGGGTTATTGTGGATATCTAATCTGAGAATATATGTAAAGCACTTTCCAAACCTTCAAGCAGAGTCTACATGCTAGCTAATTATGGAGCTAAATAAATATCTAGATCCATAGATAAGGCATTTATGCAGTACTTCCTATGTTCCAGGCACTGTGCTCAGGGGGGAGAATACAACCAAGCAAGACAACCACTACCCTCAAGGAACTATTACATTTTAAGAGCTAATGGGGGCAGGGAAACTAAATGGTGCCACTTATAAAGCACAGGGCTGGGAGTCAGGAAGACTGTGTGATCCTGGGCAAGTCACTCCACTGCTGTCTGCCTCAGTTTCCTCATCTATAAAATTGGGGTAATAATAGCACACCTCTCCTAGGGTTGTTCTGAGGATAAAAATAAGACAATATTTGCCAAGTGCTTGCAAACCTGAAAGCATTATATAAATGTTAGCTTTTCTAAGTTATTCATATTATTATTTCATTCTAATAGAAGACAAGACACAAAGGGGAGGTTGAAAGGGGGGTCGTGTGGGAACCTCAGCATCAAAGAGCAGGAGAAGAAGTCTGGACACCGAGCTGAGCTGGCAGTAAAGGGAGAGGGTCTGGGGCACCTCAAGAAGAGGTGGTCAATGTGAGGAGTCCCTTGATGACACCACTATGGACCAGAGGCCCCCGATAAAGTCAGGCTGGCCTACTGACTCCAAGTCATGTTCTGTCTGTACAATAAGCTGCTTCTGAGACTTTCTATTTATTTTACTAAATAATATTTTGTTAGATTTGGCCAGCATCCTACCTTCTCGTGATCTTTTTGGACTCTGGCTGGCATCCAGTGTGTTTGCTCTCCCTCCGAGCTTGGTGTTGGATGCAAATTCAATGAGTCTGTCTTTAGCCAAGTCATTGATAAACACATGAAACAGCACAGGGCCAGGTACAGAGCCTGGAGTCACACAACTAGAGACTTCCATCCAGACAAGCCCATCATGGAATCACCATTATTTGGGCCAGTCAACAGTAATTAAATAATAATAATAGTTTACATGTATGGTAGGACTGTGGTTCACAATACATTTTTATCCCAATACTGGATAGAAAATATTCTTCGTTTTAACGTATAGATAAAAAAGCAGAGCCTCAGAAATGAAGTGACTTCTCCAAGACCATCCTTGCACATGATGGAGCTACGATTGGATTGCGGGCCTCCTGGTTCCAAGTCTGCCCTCTTTATAGGATAAAATCCTGGCCCAGGGCCCCAGCTTTGCAGAGCCTCTGACTCCAGACTCTTTCCATGCTTCTGATCACTTTAAAAGACCCACCCATCCTGATGCCCCTCCACCCCTGGCGTCATTATTTTGCAGAATACTCAGTCTTTCTGAATCTGTAGGCTTATTGGCGGACTTCTTATTGCCTCTTCATGAAGCACACCTCATTCACAGTAACAGCACATGAAAGAATAGTTACTACTTACGTAGCTTGTTTCACACGTGATCTTAATTGTTCCTCCTGGAAACCCTGCGAGGTGGGTACTATGATTATTCTTATTTTGCAGATGAGAATATTGAGGCACGGAGACAATAAATGAATTGCCCAGCACAGCAAGGACATATTCATGGCAAATATTTGCATTTCCTCCTACTACCTCTACCTAAATCACTTCCTCCAAGCCCAACAACTGAGATCTGATGGAGTGGAGGCAAAATAAATAGGAGAAAGAGAAAGAAAGTGGTTTGCAGGACAGCATCAAAAGAGCAGACCAGGAGTAGGGGATGGGGAAGAGTTTTTCCCAATGAAGTGCTGAGGAATATAAAGGAGGCTGCCCCCAACACACACACACACTCACTCACTCACTCACTCACTCACACAACATGGACAGTTCTTGGATGTCAGATTTTTTTTTTAAAGCAGAACAATGAAAGATAGAGATAGAGAGATAGAAATATAAATGGATAGACAGATAGACAAACACAGACAGATAGATTATTTCAATTTGATTGGATTCAATTCACTTTAATAAAAATCTAAGTATTTCTTACTTAAAGGTCTACTACAAGGCCAGGCTCTGGGTTAAGCGGTGCTCCGTCACATACACAGATTAGCGAATATGAGATCTAAGCAAAATAAATGCAAAATAATATTTGAAAGAGGATTAATAATTGAGGACATCCAAGAAGGTGTTTTTTCACTGGCAAGCTACAAGTGCTGGTGACATGAGCTGAGCTTTGAAAAACAAATAGAGATTCCACGAGGCTGACATGATGAGGAAGAAAGATTTCCAGCCCTAGGAACAAACAGCTCTTGTATAGGCCTCTCGACTCTAAATCTAGGTGGGCTGGCATTAGGGCATGCGCCCTCACCACCTAGAAGTATTGGAAGGGATGCTGCACTTGGGATCAAGAAGCCCTCAGGTCAAATCCTGTTTCAGAGACTTGCTATGTAACTCTGGGCAAGTCACTTAATCTCATTCAGTCTGTTTCTCCACGTGTAAAGCGGGGATAATAAAAATACCTACTTTACAGAGGTGTAAGTTTCAAATGAAATAACACATGCAAAGTGCTTCACAAACCCTAAAGTATAGTATAAATGTTAGCTGATAATAATCGTAGCAGCAGTCGCTGATTGTTATAATTAGCATATACACATATACAGGGTGTCCCAAAAGTCTTAGTGCAATTTAAGCTATTAAATTTTAGAACTTTAGAATATGAATCATTGGAAGTAGTTAGAAGTATTAGAATTAATTATAATTGTATTATGTATGTGGTAGGGGCAGCTAGGTGGTGCAGTGGCTAGAACACCGGGCTTGGAATCAGAAAGACTCATTTTTATGAGTTCAAATCTTTTCTCAGATATTTTCTAGGAATTTCATTCTTGGTGAGTCACCTAACTCTCTTTGCCTCAGTTTCCTCATCTGTAAAGTGAGCTGGAGAAGAAAATGGCAAACCGTTCCAGTTACATTGCCAAGAAAAACCCCACAATGGGGGTAGGAGCCATGGAGAGTCGGGCCATGACTGGAATGACTGAACCAGAAAAACAACAAAACAATGTGATTTGATAATGTATTACAATAATAATATTATTGGTATTACCTGTATTCAAGTTTGGCCAATAACTCAAGGAGAAATGCTGGGATTTGGGAAAGGGGGCAGGAAATTCTCTTCTTTTACTTCCTGGGGGAGCTGTTTTGTTAAGGTTTCCCAGAAGCACTTTTTACTTTGATTCTCTAAGTGAAAGTCCTCATTCAAGCTCATTTCACTTACTTTCTGACAAACAAAGGAACACAGGTCAGACAAGTGGGAAGCTGGGAAGGTCTTCAGCCCTAAGGAGATTATTGGCTCTGGCCGGCTTGATTTGGTCTTCCCCCAGCACTTTAAATTACAGCTTTAGAAGCTAGCTGATTGGCTTTGTCAGCTGAAATGATTTGATTATTAGCCTAATTGCTCTCTAAGTGGGCTGAGGAATCTTCCTTGATTGTGTTTTGATTTCTCTTTCATGGGAAAACAGAGCCCTGGAGTTCTCTGGTACTTGAAGCAGGGCTTACCAGGGGCCCCAACATAATCACTGTGTTTGACTTCAAACCCTGGTGGGGTGCAATAAATGCTGTATTTGGAATCAGAGGAACTTGGCACTAATTCCCAGCTGAGCCACTTTTACCATCTCAAAGGACCTTAGGCAAGGCACCTCTCAGGGCCTCAGTGTTCCATTTGTAAATTGAGGAAATTAGACAGAGAAGGATTTTTCTTAACCTGTACACCTGTATACATGTCTGCACATGCCCTGGACCCCTTTAACAGTTCAGTTAACTGTATGAACTCCTTGGGACAATAAGTATAAATACATATTATAAATGACATAGGATTACCCAAAAAATCAATTATATTGGAATTCCATGTTAAAAACAAAAACAATAAGCTCATGGACTCCACAACTGGAGAACGGGCACAGTCCCTTCTATTCTAAATTCTATCTATCATTCTGTACCACTAACTGTTTCTTACAGCCATCTCCAAAGGGTCAACCAGTCCTCTTGTTTACTGGAAATCTACGGTACCAAATGTTAGCAACAATCAATGAGCCCTCAATTCTATTTTAAAATCCTGAGCTATTCAGAGATTTGTGTCCTGATGGAATGTGTTTGTATGGGATCATGAGATTTCAAGCTGGAAAGAATCTTAGAAATTATTGTTTGGTCCAGAGGTTCTTAACCTGGGGTGCAGGAACTTGTTTTACATACACACACCCCCACCCCCACTGATAGCTGTATTCTAATTTGTTCGATTTCCTTTGTAATCCCTTGCATCTTAACTTACACATTCAAAAACAAAATTTTGAGAAGGTCTAGAAGCTTCACCAGAGTGATTGCTAAAGGGATCCAGGAAACACAGGCAAAACAAAGAATTGCTAATCTAGTTTAATTCCTTCATTTTTTACAGACAGGGAAACAGAGATAGCCATGAGGGCCGGCTTGAACTGCTATTGTTAAATAATTTTCAGCTATAAATCAAGACTTGATTTGCTATTTTATTGACTATCTAGATATAAGGTGATGGAGAAAATATTAACATTGCAGAATAAACTAAAAAGTGTGTCATTTGTACCTTTTGTGCAAATTTAAAGCTGGTTGTTAAAAATTTACCAGCAGCCCTTTGGATATAGCATCTAACCTCTGGTTTCCCTCAAACAACAACAACAAAAAGCATGGGACGGAACCAGAGGAGTGTAAGAATGAAAACACATTTGTTTAAAAAACAGTTTTCAGTAGCAGTGTATAAAAAAAGAAAATGGTTTGAAACTTTCTAAGAGCCAGAGAAGGTGGAAATTAAGTTTCATTCAGAAAGCTTTTATTGATTTGAGCTTTCTCTTCAACTCAGTTTGGGGAAATAAAACAAACAGTGATAGAAAAGATCTTCCCTCTTGCTTTCCTCTCCCCAAGGGAGCATCCTTTCTCCTCCTTTTCTTCATAGGGACCATTTCAGATACAAAGACCTAAGCAGACTCTGAAATGCATTACTTGGGTTTGTAAGTTTTCCTGTCCATTCAGCAAAATCCAACCCAAATCCATTCAACATCACAGAGATGGGGAATCGAGATCTGTGAAATAGGCACATGAACTCTAGCTCCAGCTACTAGAGACAAGAGCATGCAAGAATGCCTACTCCCTGGAGTTTCAATTATCTCCTCAATGCAGAACTTCATTATCTTGGAAACATCATTCTGATCATAATGAAAATAACAGATATTTACCAAACACCTTCAAGTTCGTGAACACTTCATGTAGGTTAGCCCATTTGCAACTCACAACAGTCTCATGAGGCATGTATTATTTTACAAATTAGGAAAGGTTAAATTACTTGCTCAGAGTCACACACAACTAATAAATACCTGAAATAGAATTTGAAAACAATTAATTCTAGTGCTCTATCTACACAGCATCTGCCTCTGATCATTATAACTGCAAACATTTTACATTTGTATAAATAGATAAGTGGATAGATTGATAGAGGATAGATATATGGGTGGATGGACAGATGGACGAATAGGCAGATAGATAATAGATATGCTTGTACACTTCTATGCACACACAGAAAAGCTATGACTTGATTGATATAGGGGGTTCTTGGGCTTGGGGCCTTAGAGCTTTAGAGAATTGTTTGGGGCACTGAGAGAGGAAATGACTTGTCCCAGGTCACACAGTCTGTATATAACAGGGGCAGGAACCAACTTCAAGTCCTCCTCCTGATTCCAGGATCGGTTAACTACCCATTACACTCTGATGTATCATTATGTGTACATGTATGTATGCATGCATGTATGCAAGGATATTTGTGTATGCCTTCTTAACATGTGCATATGTATTATACAAGGCATTCAAAATCATAGTTCAGTTTTAAGCTATTTAAAATGTATATGGACTCATACATACATTTATACACATATAATACGTGTATGGGTGTATGTGCATGTGTGTATGCATACATATATGTGAATATAAATGTTCCTTTAGTGCTTTCCAGTACACAAAGCAATTTCTTCACATTGGTAAGATCCCCACTTTGCAGAGGAAACTGAGGCTTAGAGTGGTGGAGAGGATTCTGCAGGCTCATATAGGTGGCTAGTACTGGAACCAGGGCTAGAACCTACCTTTTCTGGCTTCAGGACCAATGCCCCTTGTATAACCCCGTGCCATAGAGGGGGAAATCATATCTCAACCTGTTAATCCTTGAGTTTTTCTAAGAACTACCTCTCTGTGTCTCTCTTTGTCTCAGTCTTTATGTCTCTGTCTCTGTCTTTATGTGTCTGTCTCTGTCTCCGTCTTCCTGTCTCTATCTCTGTCTCTGCCTCTGTCTCTCTGCCTCTGTCTCTCTGTCTTTCTTTGTGTGTCTCTGTTTCTCTATCTCTGTCTCTCATTCATTCTCTCTTTCTCTCTTTCTCTTTGTATCTCTGTCTGTCCCTCTGTGTCTGTCTATCTCTGTCTTTGTCTCTCTCTCTCTCTCTCTCTCTCTCTCTCTCTCTCTCTCTCTCTCTCTCTCTCTCTCTCTCCCCCTCTCTCCTCTCCCTCTCTCCTCTCCCTCTCTCCTCTCCTTCTCTCTTCTCTCCTCTCTCCCTCTCCCTCTCCCTCTCTCTTCTCTCCTCTCTCCTCTCTCCTCTCTCCTCTCCCTCTCTCTTCTCTCCTCTCTCCTCTCTCCTTCTCCCTTCTCTCTTCTCTCCTCTCTCCCTCTCTCCTCTCCCTCTCTCTTCTCTCCTCTCTCCCTCTCCCTCTCCCTCTCTCCTCTCCCTCTCTCTTCTCTCCTCTCTCCCTCTCTCCTCTCCCTCTCTCTTCTCTTCTCTCTCCCTCTCCCTCTCCCTCTCTCTTCTCTCCTCTCTCCTCTCTCCTCTCTCCTCTCTCCTCTCTCTCTCCTCCCTCCCTCCCTCCCTCCCTCCCTCCCCTCTCTCTCTCTCTCTCTCTCTCTCTCTCTCTCTCTCTCTCTCTCTCTCTCTCTCCCCCCCCCCTCCCCCACCAAGACTCTGGGCCAGCAAACTCTCCACTTTCTCATTATTAGTGCTGTTTTCAAAACTCTTCAGTGACACTCTGCGGGTTGCACAGAAAGTCAACAAATGAGCTTGTTGGGAAAATGTGTGAAAAACAGCTTAAGTCCATAGTGCAGCACTGCACAGCTTCTTGCTGTCTTTGCTCCGTTCCTTCCTTGCTGAACCTACAGTCTTTGGTGCTTTCTCTTTCCCACTTTTGGGTTGGGATAGATAATGTATACTTTCCTAGTCCTGGATTTGACCCCTCAATACACATAATGCCACAGAAGCTCATGGGCCCACACTGCTTTAAGACAGAACAGAGAGGGGAATGGAGGAAGGGAAACCACTTGTTAGAGATGCAGTTTGTGCTCAGGTTAGCACTAGTCTAGGTGACTCTGTGTTCCGTCTGTGCATCTGTGATTTCTCCTTCTTCCTGCTCCTTCCTCTTCAGTACTCCAAGGATCCAGACTCTTGACAGGATTGTTGCACCCTCCGAAGACTAACCAATCAGAACCTGGGTTTGGGTTGCCAGATGTGCTTTGTTAGTTGCTGCGGCTCAACATTCATCCCACTTGAGTCAATCTGGTAAGAACTAAAGTGGTCTTAGATAGTAGATATCATCTGGCACTGAGCTGTGCAGTGACGTGGGAATTATTTGGTATAAAGCAAATTTATCAAGTTTATCAACTTATCCAACAAAGCATACTTTTTAGCATCTTAAAAATGTACAATATGTCCTCATTTGGCTACACTCACTCTCTTTAGATGACTTGGCAATGATTGTTGCAAGATTTTGACACATTTTCTTGAATTCTTCATCATGGAGCCACATTGTTATTACATTGCATGTTAAATTACCTAAAATTAGCAGTTCATTTCTCCAAGCCTAGCCTTGATTATAGCCCATAGGTTTTTCTTCTAAAATTCATTTTTCTTTTATTTTCACAAATATTCCCACTACTCTCCCCATTTCACTTCTATGCCCACTGAGGCAAGAAAAACAAAACCCCTATTACAATCATGTATAATCAGGCAAAGAAAAAAAATCCCATATTGGCCATTCCCCATTCCCAATATGTCTTAATTGGCACTCTGAGTACATCACTTCTCCATCAGGAAGTGGGCAGCATGTTTTATCATAAGAACTCCCAAACTGTGGCTGGTCATTTTGTGGATCATTTTGCGTTGTTATTGTAGAAGATATCTTCCTGCGGGCATCTAGGCGGTGCAGTGAATAGAGCACCAGCCCTGGAGTCAGGAGGACCTGAGTTCAAATCTGGCCTCAGACACTTGACACTTACTAGTTGTGTGACCCTGGGCAAGTCACTCAACCCCAATGCCTAGCCAAAAAACAAAACAAAACAAAACAAAACAAAAAACAAAGAAGAAAATGTCTTCCTGGATAACAGATTAGAGTCAGCTGCACAGCTGAACTCTTCCAACACCCTCCTCCAAACAACTTTAAAATAACTACTCAACCCAAAAGTTGGACTAGCAGAGGCAACAGAAGGTCGAAATGAGGCCTTTTTCCAGTCTAAGACAACTTAGGAGGTTGGCAGGAGAGGTCTATAATACTGCTATGGTAGTTGGCCCAGAGCACACTGGTGGCACCAGCTACTTTGGGGGAGGTGGCCGGGAGAGTGGCAGCAGGACAGCAGTAGCAGCAGCTTCTGGAATTCTCAGCCCATAGATGGTAAGGGGGTTAGATGACTAGTCAGAAGCAGATTACAGGGGACCCTTTGCTGTCACTGGGTGCAGCTGGCACTGCTTGGCAACTCTACTACTCATGTACAGTTCTAAGCTGCAGTTGCAGGGTGTCAAGGAGCGCTTGTGGTCGGTCTCAAGGGAGTAGGGCCCCTAGTTACAACTCCAAGGCAGAGAAAAGCACACGTACCTGTGGCTGCAGGAGAAGAGGGCTCCTGGTCCCAGTTCCAGGGCCAAGAAGAGTGTTAATACTTATGGGTGCAGGGGGCCAAGGTAAAGATCAGAGCACGGACCAAGAGAGCAGTGATCACACCTCTGCCCAGATCCTACCACCTTGGAAGCATCAAAAACTTGCAGATCCCCAGAACTCCCTCTAAAAATGGCAGAATGAAAAAGCCTGAGGCTTGGGAGAGTGCCTCCCCACCCCACAGGTGAATAGAACCCAACTTCAATCCGATGTTGAAGGCCAAGAAATATGCTAAAACAATGGGCAAGCAGCAGCAACAACAAAAAAGGATGTGACCATAAAACGCTGCTCTGGTGGCAGGGAAGACCAAGATATAACCTCGGAAGAAGGCACCGATATGAAAACAGCCATAAGCGAAGCCTCAAAGAAAAATGCTAATTGGACCCAAGCCCAACAAGAATTCTAGAAAGAATTTTTTTTTTTTTTTTAAGAGAGAGATAAGAGTAGTGGAGAAAAAGATTTGGAAAAGAAATGAGTGTAATGAAAGAAAATTATGAGAAGAGGATTAACGGCTTGGTAAAAAAAGGCACACACAAAAAAATACTGAAGAAAATCACATCTTCAAAAACAGAATTGGCCTAATGGGAAAAAAGGCACAAAAATTCACTGAAGAAAAGAACTCCCTAAAGAAACAGAATAGGCTAAATGGGAAAAGAGATTAAAAAATCTCACTGAAGAAAATAATTTCTTAAAAATTAGAATTGGGCAAGTGAAGCCTAGACATCATATTTCAAGAAATTATAAAGGAAAACTGCCCCAGTATCTTAGATCCAAAGAGAAAAATAGATATTGAAAGAATCCACTTCCTGATCATCTCCTGAAAGTGATCCCAAAATGAAAACTCCCAGAATATTATAGCCAAATTCCAAAGTTCCCAGATCTAAGAGAAAATACTGCAAGTAGCCAGAAAGAAACAATTCAAATATCATGAAGCCACAGTCAGGATCACAGAAGATTTAGGAGCTTAAATGAATGAAGGACTTAGAATGTGATAGTACAGAAGTCAAAGAAGCTAGGATAATTTACCCAGCAAAACTGAGTATAATTCTTCTGGGGAAAATATATATTTAATGAAACAGAGGACTTCCAGGCATTCATTCTTGATGAAAAGACTAGAACTGAATAGAAAGTTTGACATTCAAAAACAAGACCTAAGAGGAGCATAAAAAAGTAAGCATGAAAGTAATCATAAGAAACTCAATAAAGTCACATTCCTATATGAGATGATACATATAACTCCTAAGAACTTAAGCATTATAGGAAAGCTAGGAAAAGTCTACATAGAAGAGGGCCATGGTGTGAGTCAAATGATCTCTAAAAAAATTAAGGGATGAGAAAGAGGGATACATGGGAAGAAGGGAGAAGGGAGGAGTAGAATGGGGAAAATTTTCTCAAATCAAAGAGATGCACAAAGAAGAATTTTTGTAGTGGAGGGAAAGTGATGGAGTTGGAAAGGTCTGAACCTCACTGTCATCAGAACTGGTTCAAAGAGGGAAGAATATATGTACACAGTTGGGTATAGAAATTTATCTTACCCAAGAGGTAAATTGGAGGGGAAGGGGATAAGAGATGAAGAAGGGGAAAGGGATAAGTAATACAGGAGCAGGGATGATAAAAGGAAGGATAGATTAAGGGAAGCAGTGGTCAGAAGCAAAACAGACTTTTGAGGAGAGAGGATAAAAAGAAAGAGATAAAGATAAATAGAAGAAAATAAGAGGGAGGGAAATGCACATTAAACACAACTAAATGTGAATGGGATAAGCTCTCTCATAAAATGGAAGCGGATAGCAGAATGGATTAGAAACCCAAGTCCAAAAACATGTTGTTTAGTAGAAACACACTTGAAATAGAAAGACACATATGAAATTCAAATAAAGGGCTGGAGTAGAATCTGTTATGCTTCAGCTGAAGCAAAAAAGGCATGAGTAGCAATCATGATCTCAGATGGAATAAAAGCAAAATACAGACCTAATTAAAAGAGCTAGGTGGGGCAGTGGATAGAATGCTGGGCCTGGAGTCAGGAAGACTGGAGTTCAAATTTGGCCCCAGACAGTTATTAGTCATGTGACCCTGGATAAGTCACTTAACCCCATTTGACTTGGTTTCCTCATCTATAAAATGAGCTGGAGAAGGACATGGCAAACAACTGCAGTTTCTTTGCCAAGAAAATCCAAAATGGAGTTATGGAGAGCTGTACGAGTTGGACACACCTGACCAACAGCAACAAGAGATGATCAGGGAGACCACATGTTGCTAAGAAGATGCCAGAGACAATGAGGTAATATGACACAAATTAATGGTAAAGGCCTCATTTCTCAAATACATGGGGAACGGAGTCAAATTTCTAAAAATTAGAGCTATTCCCTTCTTTATACATTGTCAAAAGATGTGAAAAGGAAGTTTTCAGAAGAAAGCAAAGCTATCTGTAGTCATATGAAAAAAATGTTCTAAGTCACTATTGATTAGAGAAAATCAAATTAAAACATCTGAGGTACCACCTCATATCTAGTGGAAACAACAAATGCTGGAGGGAATGAGGGAAAATAGGTAAACTCATAAACTCTCAGTGGAGTTGTGAACTGGTCCAATCATTCTGCAGAACACTTTGGAGCTATGCTCAAAGAACTACAAAACTATATACCCTTTGACCCAGCAATACCACTACTAGGTCTGTACCCCAAAGAGATCAAAGAAAAAAGAAAAGGATCTATATGTACAAAAATATATATAGCAGTTCTTCTTGTGCTGGCAAAGAATTAGGAATTGAGGGGATGCCCATCAGTTGGGAAATGACTGAACACTTTGTGGCATATGATTGTTATGGAGTACTATTGTGCTATTAGGGGGTGGTTTCCAAAAAAAAAAAAACAGGGCAACATCTATATGAACTGTTACAAAGAGAAGTGAGAAGAACAAGTCGGTCATTATGCACAGTAACAGCAATGTTATAATGAAGACTAACTGTAAAAGACTTGGCTGCCTTGACTAATACGATGATCTGAGATGATTCCAAAGGAGTTGTGATGAAAATGTGCTCTCCACCTCCAGAGAGAGACTTGATGAACTCTGAGTGCACACTGAAGTAGAATTTTCTTGCTTCTTTATTTTTCTTGCTCTTTTGTGGTAGAGCTAATATGGAAATATGTTTTGTGTGATTTTGCATTTTTAATTGATATCATTCTGCTCACCTTCCCAGTGGGTGGGGAGAAGTAGGAGGGAGAGAACTAGAAATTCACAAATTTTTAAAAAGTGCTAAAAATAAATAATGCCATCTTTAAAAAATAAAAATGAAAAAGTGAAAGGGTAGAGAAAAGCTTTTCACAAAGCATAATTCCTCTATTTGGTAAAGGAAAAGACCAAGTTAAAGATATCAGCATAGATATTAATATAAATAAAGGATTATCATTTAGACTTATTTTAAATTTAGGTTATTGGTAATAGAAATAATAAAAATAACATGTACATTAACTTTCTGTAGGGTGAAGAAGAATCTAATTTAACAACTATAAAGCTACTAAATAGACTAAACTCTCCAATATAACACTGGAAGAAAACATAAGAATATTTGTCCCAACTGTGGCAAGGAGGAATTTTTTTTTCAAATAAATTAAATATTAGAGACAAAAAGAAAATGTCTTCCTTGTCCTACTCACTTAACTTTGCACCATTCATACAAGTCTTCCTATGTTTTTCTGAAGCCATTGCCTCATCACGGTTTTTTTTTTAACAATACAATAATATTCCATCACATTCATATACCATGCCTTGTTCAGTCATTCCTAAATCAATATAGCACACATATTTTCAATGAGATTTTAAAAAGGTGAGTTCCCAGGCCACTGAAGCATGTTTATCTCCTACTCTTGGATAAATGACTTTATATATTTGTCAGACTTTATCATTTCCTCAATTGGGTCAAAACTTCAAGGCCCACTGGAAGCAAAAAATGTCTCCCAAACAATGTATAAAGAAGGGAATAGCTCTAATTTTTAGAAATTTGACTCCGTTCCCCATGTATTTGAGAAATGAGGCCTTTACCATTAATTTGTGTCATATTACCTCATTGTATGTGAATTGATGTTATTGATTCCTCTATATCATGGTATAAGCTTATTGAAATTGGAGGAACAATGAAACCAGAAAAAGAAAAAGCAGTGAACTGTAGCTGTGAAAGGGGGAGGAGGGCACGTGATATATTTATAATATAAAAACAGGATTACTAAACAGGACTTGAAAAAGGTATTTTTTTAATGGATTCCATTCACTTTTTTATTCAAAGCTTTACCAAAACCATTATCAAAAATTTCAGTGAGCCTCTAAGATTTGGGAATCTTCATAAGATCATAGAACATGCACCAGCCCAAAAAATATGTTTGGGAGACATTTTTGAGGACTGCCTACAAAATCTGTCTCCAGTGGAAAGAAATCCTTCTGGCCTTTATAGCTTAATGCTTTGAAATAGGAAGCACTGGAAACACTCTCAAATAACCATAATGAACCAGTGTCTATGAAATATGGTTTGGAACAAGATAAAAGAATGCATTGTATCAATCCAAAATGGAGGCAGTATGTCAAGATAGAAAGATTCAGCAGATACAGGTTCAAATCCTGGCACTGCTAGTTAGTACCTGCAAAATCTTGCACAAGTCAGTTCTCTGAACCTCAAGTTTCTCATTGGTCAAATGAAAGAATTGGGCCAGATGAGTTTTAATGTGTCCGGCTCTAGAAGCTGATGATTCTGTGCTCATCGATGCAATGTTGAAGGAAAACTCAACGGAAAAAAAAGATCCCTCAGGACAGGTACTAGCTCTAGTTACCTATCCTCTTTAACCCAGAATGTAAGAATTGGAAGAGGGCTCAATGGTTATGGAGTCAGCATATGACTTTCCTGAATCCACATTCTTCTTGAACCCTTGACTGCCTTTGACAGTGGATCACCTTCTCTTCTTGGTTATTCTTTCCTCTCTAGGTTTTCTTGACACCACTCTCTCCTCTCTTACCAGTCTGGTCTCCCTGATCTTCTTTGCTGGCTCATCATCCTCGTATTTCTTTATTATACGGGTTTATCGCAAAGGTTCCATCTGGAGCCCTCTTCTCTTCTTTCCACATTATCTCATATGATGACGTCATTATGTCCGATGGGTTTAATTATCATCTCTATGTACATAATTCCCAGATTTCTGATTTTCTGATTAGTCTGATTCTCTTCTGGACCCCAGTCCTACATCACCTATTTGACAATTCTACCTGAATATCCCATAGGCATCTCAAACAAAACTAAGGAATGTGAGATCATGGACTTAGTGCTGGAAAAGACTGCAGAAGCCATTTCATCCCATCTTCTCATCTTACAGATAAAGAAGTCCAGACCCAGAAAAATTAAGTGAATTCCTAATTCACATAGGTAGTATATAGCTGATCTGGGACTTGAACCCAAGACCCCGACTCCTAAGCAGGAACCTTTCCCATTGTACCATACTCCCTTTCTAGCCAAAAGAGAGCCCATTATCTTCTCCCTCCCACAAAACCACCACTCTGTGTCTTTGCACAGGCTGTCTCCCCAATCCTAAACCTCTGTGCCTGGAATACACTCTCTCCTCACTGCTTACTATCTTTCAACACAACTCCAATGCCCTCTTCTACATACAAGCTTTTTTGTGCCTCAAGCTGTTAGTGCCTTCTCCCCCCAAGCCCCCTTGTATTTGCCTTACATGTTTGTATGCTCCCATTTGGACATCTTGTTCTGTATGAGAGACCATAAGTTCCTTTAGGGCAGGATTTATTTCATTTTTGTCTCTTTATTCCCAGCAGGTAGCACAGTGCCTAGAGGCATTTCTTAGTTGATTGATTAACCAAGGAGCCCTCCATAATATTTGCTGACATGAGGACAGCTATCCCTTGCTGAATGACTTCTAGTAACAGGAACCTCATTCTCTTCTGCGTTAACCCATTCCACTCTTGAATATCTCTAATTATTTGGAAGATTTTCCTTATATGGAATGAGGAACTACCTGTCTGTCTTGTTCCCTTTTTCTCACCATCCTTGTTGAACTCTCCTGAACACATTATCCAGCTTATCTATGACCTTCTGAAAATGTAGTGCCCGGAACAAAACACAACACTCCAGATGTGGGCCAACATAGTAAGAATACAGCAGTATCATCACCTCCCTGTTCACATACACTATGCCCCTATTCATGGAGACTAATAGGAAATTGGCATTTTGGATGTCATGTAACACTGTCTTCTCACATTGAGTTCGGGTCCACTTAAGCCTCCAGAATTTTTTCCATATGAATTATTTATCCACTCTCCCCATTCAATACTTTTGAAGTGAAGAATTCTGATAAATATATTTTTATTTGATTCATAAATTCAGAGTTGGAAGAAACATTAAAGATGGTCTCATCCAACCTCCTCTGTTTTATGGATGAGGAAACTGAAGCCCAGAAAAGGAAAGCAAGTTTCTGAAAGTGACATGGATAATAAGTAGGAGAACTAGGCCCTGAAGCTGCCCACTCACCTCAACTTCAGAACTCTTTTCATGACATCATCCAGTTCTTTGTAGACCCTTTCATTCATAATGTCACCCATCCCTTCTAACTTGGTGTTATTTGCAAATCTGATAAACATGCTAACTATGGATGCATCCAAGTCATTGGTACACATATCAACAAACAGAGAAGCAAACAGGGACCCCTGCAGAATCCCACCAGAGAGCTGCTTCTAGTGTGGCCATGACTCTTTGGGTCTGATCACTCTACTCTGATCACTCACATCTACCTAACTCTGCCAGTCCCTGTCTCTCCACAGTATCCCCAAGGAGAGCAAAAAAAGAATTCTCCGAGTGCTTGACTGAGATCTAGTTATGTCATGTTTCTAGACTTTCCCCCATCTACCACAGATTTCTCATTTATAAATTAGGAGGTTTTGACTTAATGATTCCAATGCCCCCTCTAGCGCTGACATTCTAGGATACTTAGTGAGGATGCAGAAGCCTGATTAAGCCATCTGCTTCCCCAGATGTTATCCATCTCCAGGATCCAGGGGCACTCACGTAAGGAAAAAATCTTGTAGAATTTCATGTTTACTTAGCCTCCCTGGAGTGCTCCAAACCCTTGTTTCTGAGGATGCTATGGAGGCTTACCAAGGTCTAACTTCTCCCCAACTGTGAACACCAGGGATTTACCTTCCCTTGTTTACTTAGCAAGGCTCTGAAGTCATGTAGCTAAATTTACTGCAGCATAGCCCAGGTATAAGAAACCACTAGTTTACATTGACATGGGGTTTTAAGGTTTGCAAAATGCTTTACAGATTCAGCCTCACAACAGTCCTGTGGGGAAAAGACTTCAAAGACTAGTATCCCCATTTTACAAATGGGAAAATTGAATCTTAAAGAAAGGTTGAATGACTTGCTTTTGGTCACACAGGTGAATGAACATTGTTCTCTCTGATGCTTGGAGGAATCTGGACTTCTGTCTTTCAGGTGGATCAGAATTCAATTTCATATATTCTTCCCTTAGCAGGAAAACTTTAAATAACTCCTAAAATAGGATTGTCTCTGAGGCCAGGGATGGAGGGATGCCTCAGATGCAGCAGAGGTCAGCTTTTTCCTAATCCCATTCTGCTGCCTCATTTTGGCAAATTTTTGATGGAGCCAGATAAAAGTTATCCTCTGGAATCTGCAGGGTTTATCCTATGTCCTGGGGATGCAGCCAGTAGACAAAGCTCAGCTCTCCTTTCCTTTGAGATAGAAATGGAAAGATGACTTTGCTAAGTAGTTTGGGAAATCCAAAACATTCTATAAGGACAAGACTCCTTCTATGCACAAGGAGAGTGCCCCAGAAGGGTTTGGGGAGAGAAAAGAATCTTTCAACACAAGGGAATTGGAAGAGTCCATTTTCTTATTTGTTCATTCATTCATTCAAAGAGTACATTTGGAGAAAACACATAAATAGGTTTGGCAAGATAGGCTTGACCCTATTGGAATGAAGGCAGCAAAAAATCCAAGGAAGAGCAATGCATGGGGGGATCAGCTCTCTTGGATGATTCAGAATGAATAGGGGACATAATGTTTCAATATCCAGGGCTTATTAAATCCAAACGAGGAGAAGGGATTTTTTTTCCAGTGATAGAGATGGATATTTTAAGGCAAATAATCGTTCCACATATAATGTGAATTAATTTTTTTTTAAAAAAGCAGGAGGTTGCTTATAGGAGATTTGAAGAGATGACTTCTCCAATCATTTTCCCCTCAAAATCCATACCCGTAATGGTCATTTCTTGGTTTGTACCTTCTCTCCTGTTTTCTAAGGGCACAAGATGCCAATCTTACTCTATCTCATGTACAAGAACTGAAGCCAGGATGGTCCACTGGAAAGGGCACTGGCTCTAGAATCAGTGATGTGAGTTTAAATTCTGCTATTAATGCTTAAATATGTGACTTGAGGAAAGTTATTTCACTTCCCGGTGCCTTGATTTCCTCATCTGTAAACTGAAGAGATTTAACTCAGAGGCTTTTGGGGTCCCTTCCAGCTCTAAATTTAGAAAACTATGATCCTAAGACAGTGTACCAGAGTCTTAAAAATCAGTACCAGAAGACTGCATCAAGGACTACACCCCACCCATCTTTTTCCTCTACCCAATATGCCTGAAGCCTGCACCTCTCCCTTAACTTAGCCCTATCCCTAACCAGCCCATTTCTTCTGTAGTCTCAATGACTTTGCTTGGCTTAGGCTCCAACTCCATTTGGTGAAGTACAACTCAGGTGCCACCTCCTCCAATGAAGCCCTCCCTGAGGTCCACAAATGGGGATTGGGACCTCTCAGTCCTCAAAGAGTTCCTAACAATTTGACTTGAAATCTTTGTTATAAAGAATGACTCTTTGGGAATGGGAAAGGGGATTGGATACTGATGGAAATCTAAATGATATTAAAAGAAAAGATTTCAATAACAATTTCATTTTAAAATTACCCAGCTCTTCATCCTCTGGTAGATGATACACATTCCCATACCATATGCTGTGTCTCACTAGTGCCAGTGTTCTACTTCCCCTCTCCTCGGTGGCTCAGAGCCCATTGTTAGAAAGGCGTCTTAGGAGGCAGCCTGTCCCTGTGGAGGAATATCCTCTGCATGATGTCAGACCAGTTAGAATGTAAGCCCCTCAAGGTCAGAGAGCCAGGTCATCTGTGTATGCCCAGTGGCTACCATGTTGCTTTGTATAAAATGGGTCTTAGATTGAATTGCTCCATGAATTTTTAGGAACCTTGTGCTCACTCTGAATTTCATTTAAAATAGAAAAATAATCCTGCTTCACTTTCAGCTAAGAATTAATTAGGGTCTAGGATGGGCAGAGTGGTTGTTCAGGCACCATGTGGTTTATAAAGTCAAATCTGAGCCCCTGAAGGGCTCTGAGTCAAGGAACCCCAAATTCTCCAAGGACTTAGGACTGAGTCACTCACTGTGTTGGAAGGGGCTGATGCTAGGCACGAACTGATTGCCTTACGTTACGAAGAGTTTCATGAGAGAACCTGTCTAAAAGGTTGCATGTTTTAGACATACTTTAAAAATATGTATGAATAAAAAGTTGTGGCAGAAGCAAGGAACAAATGATGGGTGGTCCTTGGGCTCCAGGTGCATACATCAGAGAGACAAGGTAAAGTTAGGGTGAGGGAGCTAGCAGCTGCAAGGAGCTGAAGGTCCCATGTCAAAGGAGGTGCTTGAGCTGGGCCTTGAAGGGAGCTAGGGCTTCAGAGAGATGGAAGGAAAGGTGGCACACAGTCATTACAAAGACAGAAAATGGAACACTGTGCATGAGAAAAGCCAGAAAACCAACGAGCAAGGAGAAGAGTAGTAGGGCGGAGAAGGGAGATTGGGACAATATTAGGAAAGGCTTTAAATGCCAAGCAGGGGATTTTATATTTGACCTTGACAATAATAGGAAGCCACTGGAATTAATCAAGTGGTGGAACTTTGTGCTATATTTGCACCTTAGGAAATTCAGTTTGGCAACTGGTGTGAGGGATGGATTTTAGGAGAGGCCCAAGGCAGGGGAACTCATCAGGAAGTTATTGCAACAGTATAGGTGAGAAATGATGATGGATTGAATTAGGGTAGTGACTACATGAATGGAGAGAAGGGGGTGGATGTGTAAGGGAGGTAGAAACCATTAAACTGTATGCTTCGTGAGGGCAGGGGCTGTTTTTGTCTTTGTCTTTGCATCTATAGTGCCCATCATGATGCCTAACACACAATAAGCACTTAATGGATGTTTGCTGATTGACTGATTTGTAGTAACAGCCATAGCATGGTAGTTGGATGCTCTGTAAAGGATGTCTGGGAGGACATGGAACAGAATCTCATAGGATGGACTGGCATGGACAGGTTGGGATCTCTACCACGTGGAAGATTCGGAAGACTTAGGTTCATATCTTGTCTGACATTTACTACCTATCTGACCTTGGGCAAGTAATTTAATCGCCTTGGGCCTCAGTTTCCTTATCTGTAAAATGAAGGGTTTGGATGAGATGACTTCAAAGGTCCATTCCTGCCCTGGATCTTGGATCCTATAAGTCTCAGGTCTATTGAAGTATCTATGCTTTGGAGCAATAGCAACCCCTCCCCTAATCTTGGAGAGTCACCACACAAATCATCTTGATTACAAAGGTAAGGACAGAAATACTTGGTGAGGATAGGAAGTACTGATGGATGCTAAGGAACCAGCCAACTGATGTTTTCTTCTGATAAAAAAAAATGGCATTCTGGGGTACTTGAATGCAGATTCAATGGAGCCTTCCATCTCTAGGACTCAGATGTGTGAATGTGGAGAAACAGAGTCTACACATACCCTCAGCAAATGAAGAGTGAAACGGAAGCCTCCAGCTGGATCCTAGCAGCTTAAAAGTGTACCTCTTTTCCGAAGTAGTTATAAATGTTTCCAGTTGGTGTTATTTATTTCGAGAGTTGAATATCAACAATAATGCTTGAAATGACAAATAATGACTACAAGAGGACCATGTGTTGCCTGAAATTAACCAAACATTCTCTCCCCTCCTAACCATATGGCTCTGCCCACCTCCTGAGGGACATCTCAAGCTTTCTCCTTCCTATAAACAATTGAGAGTAATCATGATAAACATCCAGGAGAAAAGCCAAACTCTTCCTGCTCCTCGCCCAGTCACTATTTGTGACTGTGCAGTCGTGTTTACTCCTGCACAGGAGAAGTTTATGTAGGCAGCCCTCCTGCAGTGACCCCCTGGGGAGGTGACTAAGAGATGGCAGCTGGTGAGAAACAAGTTCCAAGCTCCTTGTTCTTTCTTGACACTCTATTCTAATGGCTCCTATGGACCAAATCTTTTGCTTTTTTCCATGCTCTTAAACATGTTAAATTAAAGTAGAATATAACTGCGGAAGCAAGGTACAATTCATAGCTTTCTTTCCTGCAACAATGATCAATGTATTTTATTGGGCCAGAAAAGTCTGACGCAAGGAAATTATTAGAAATGATGGAAAAGTATTCAAGAAAAGACTTAGGACTTTGGGAAGCTTCATCAGAATTTCAGGATCTGGGATTGCTGCCAGCAGCTATATCCACAAGATTTAGATCTATAAGGGACTTTAGAGGGCATATGGTTCAACACCCTCATTTCACAGAAGAGGAAACTGAGGCCCAGGAAGGGGAAAGGACTACCATGAGGTCACACAGATACCAAAGAGCAGAACTAGGAATCCAGTCCAGGTTTTCAGGCTTCAGATAAGTGCTATGTGCTCCTTCTACTCTATTTGGCTGCTGCTGAAATCACTGAAGATGATGAACCTCTGAGGATTTTCCTATTAACAAGAGAAGATGGCCAAAGGTAGGACAGCCTTCAGAAATGCAAGTGGCAACCTCTTTCTTAGCTAGTCCCATCCCTGTCACTCCTTGGCTCTGAGAGAGATTACACTGGGAGCTCTCTTGCTCATTATTCATCTCATTCAAGATTCAAGCACAGAAGGTAGCAAAATACCACATCATCGGAAATTATTGGGAAGATAGACGTCAGGCCTTTTCCTGGTCAGTTACAGTCAAAATTCCTACCGTCTCTTGAAAGTTACGAATTTATTAGGTGCCTACTCTATGCCAGGTAATATGTTAGGCACTAGGGTCACCGATAAAAGGCCCTCAAGGAGCCTACATTTTCCTAGGAAGAGGTGATGCTGCATTTAAGCAAAGAAGCAACGTTCCATTATTATTACTGTTATTATTATTATTTCTCATCTTCAATATGAATGAACAGTTCAGCACAGGAGAGCATGTATACAGATGACATTTCCATAGCTTTCCAAAGCACTTTACCCATAGTGCATGTTTCATAGGGCTGTACGCTTCCCAAAGTACTTACACCCCCATCTTATTGGACCCTCTCAATAGTACTGGGAAGGAAATGGGAAGGACATCATTAGCTCTATTTGCAGGTGAGGAATCTGATATGGAAAATTGAAGGAAGTTGTGCACAGTTACCCAATTAGTAAGTCAGTCACAGGACTGAAAAACAGAGACACTTTAGTCAACAGAGTTGACTCTTTCAATTAGCAGGGAACACAGCTGAGTTCCAGACAGGAAATGCCTTATCTGAGGTCATACAGCTAATAAGGGAAAGAGTTGGGATTTGACTTCAGGTCCTCTGACTAGAGGACTCTTTCCACTGAACCACACTGCTACTACACAAACTTCCTTGTGTAGGTAACTATTTCCTCATTGTTTTAGTTAGGCAACAGAAATCAAGCTCATTAGAAGCCACTCTAAATTTAAAAAAAAAAAAGAATGTAAGAAAAGAATTGGCTATTAAAATTCACGTAGCCCCAAAGCACTTCCTTTCCTCATCTAAAGCTGAAACATCAGAAGGAAATACCCTGGGAAAAAATGAGGATGAAGAAGCCAGAAGCTGCTGTGATTAATGCTGGCCAACTTGCCAACACGTTCCCTTCAACCCAAACTCAGTAGGGTGGAACTCTTCTTCATGAAGGTGTTCTCCCTCCATGCCTGACAAAATCCATCAGGGTAGGTAACTTGCCAGAGATGAAATGCAATTTGGTTCCAGGTACCAGAAGAAACATGGGAGAAGACATGAAGAAGAAAGTGATAGAGGAAAAGACAGCCTTCGCTACTGTTGACTCCTCTCCCTCTTGATTCGGTCTTGTGTCCTGGCTTCCGAGATACCCCACGTTCCTCATTCACCTCCTACTTCTCTGACACCACTTCTTTCATCTCCTTTGCTGGCTCCTTTTTTCTTCCCAACTCCTTAGCAGGGCTGTTCCCTAACGATGTGTCCTGGACCTTCCTCTCTTCTTTTTCCTCTGCAATCTCACTCATGCTCACGGATTCTACAACCACCCTTATTCAGATAACAGCTAACTCATTATTTTTAGTCCTTTTCTCTCTTCCTAGCTCCAGGCTCTCATTTATAAATGTCTACCTAGATGATCCCCACTACCTCATACTTCATATACCCAAAGCAGAATCAGCAGCAGCACCCACAGAGGCAAAGCAAGGATGAGTTCATAACAACAAAAAGATGGAGAAGGAACATTTAGCTAAGAAGGAGGGTGGCTATTAGATGCAATGTCACAAAAGGCAAGAGAGGAGAGAGAAGGAGGGTAGCAGGGAGGAAAGAATTGTCAATAGCATCCCATGTTGCAGAGAGGTCAAGGAAGAAGAACACAGAAAAGAGGGCATTGGATTTAATAAGGAAGTCATTAGTAACTTTGGAGAAAGATGCTTTAGTAGAACGATGGGAAAGGAGGTTGGAGGGCAAGGCATGGCAGAATAAGAGTCAAGGGGAAGTAAAAGTGGCCAAGGAGGACTTTTTTTAGGAGTTGGACAGCAGAGAGATAATGCTAGCATCTGAAAATCAGGAGGGACCTCTGAGATCATTAAGTCTAACCTGTGCCTGATCATAAATCTCTTCTACCATATGCTTGACAAGTGGTCAGCTGACTTTTCCTTGAAGACCTCCAGAAAGAAAGCTTGAAAGGGAAGGGAGGTCAAGTGTGTATGTTTCAAGGAATAAGTCAATAGAGAGAGAAAAACTGAAAATGAAGGAGATTACTAGCAGGACCAGTAAGGAAATAAACGTTTATTAAGCACCTACTATATGCCAGGCACTGTGCTACAGGCTAGGGGTACCAAAAAAAAAGCACAAGACAGTCCCTTCCCTAGAGGACCTCATATTCTAGTGGCAGAAACAGCGTGTGTGTGCCCAGGTCACAGAGAAGAAGGAAGCCACAGCTGTGGAGGTCAGCCCAGTATGCATGAGGATCAAATATTATTCTGAGACTCGAAAGAAATAGGAAAATATGGGAGAGGGTGTTGAGAGGTTTAGACAGGTAGATGAAGGGAAATGAGGACTGGCCCTTTTCTCAAACAAAACCTTTCAGAGAATTGTTTTTGTCCATTCGCTAAGTTCCATACTCCTCAGCCTAGAATTTGAGATGTTCTGAAATCTGACTCCATCTTACCGGTCTAGGTTAATCTCCAGATTTAGTACCCTTCCTGCACATGCTCCAGCTGGCACTTTCTGAACTGCATCTCCTTGCCTCCATTCATACTATTCTCTAAGACCAGAAGTGTATTTCTACATCCCTTCTCAGTTCCCTCCCCCATCCTCACTCATTCCCCCTTACTTTACCTATTTGTTGGAAATCTGCTCATCCTTTAAGATTCAAACCAAATGCCCTCTTCTCCAGAAGATTCTCTGAACTTACCTTGCCTTATTCTCATGGACAGAATGATCTCACTTACTCTCCCCTCATATAGGACTTTGTAACTATTTTATAATTTTATTCCATTCTATTCTGCCTATAATTGCATAACTTATTCATCCATTCACTGAACATTCACTAAGTACCCACATGGTATTTCCTGGTTCTTCTCATGTGTATCAGACAGTGCCTTTTCAGGCATCCTTGCTGAATCCTCTCCTAGCTCATGGCCACTAGCTGTAGGCATTTCCCAAGGCTCTGTCCTGGATCTCTTACCCTCTCCCTCTGTACCATTCTTCTTGGTGATCTCATCAGTTTCCATGGATTCAATGATCACCTCTAGGTTGATGATTCCCAGATTTACTTATCCAGTCTTACTCTCTCTTCTGGATTCCCTCTCATATCTTCAACTGCTTATTGGACATTCAGGCTGGTTATCCATAGACATATTAAATTCAACATGTCCGAAGTCCAAAACAGAATTTATTATCTTCCCCCCCAAGCCCTCCTCTCTGGCTAATTTTTCAATTACTGTAAAGGACAGCATCACACTCCTGGTTCCTCAGGCATGCAGCATAGGTGTCATCTTCTATTCTCTCTCTCTCTCTCTCTCTCTCTCTCTCTCTCTCTCTCTCTCTCTCTCCCCCTCTTTCTCTCTTTCACACACGCACACACACACACATACACACACACATGCACACACACACTCCTGCATCCACTCCATAGCAATCAGTTGCCAAGTGTTTCTGCTTTTGAGACATCTCTTTTTATATACTCTTCTCTCCTCCAACATTGCTATCAGGCTGGGAGAAGCACCCATAACCATCCCTTGGACTGTTGGAATAGGCTGCCTGCCACAAGTCTCTCCCTACTTCAGTCTATCTTTGACTCAGTTATCAAATTTATCTTCTCAAGTACAGGTCTGACAATGTCATATATATGCCCTCTCCTCCCTACCAATCACAAATCACAGGATCCCTACCACCTTCAGAAATAAATATAAGATCCTCTGTTTGGTGTTTTGTTTAAAGCCCTTCACTACCTGGCCTCCCTCTCATCACCTTAGCCCCGCTCAGGCTCTCTAAGTGACTCTGGCCTCCAGGGTGTTTCTAGAACAAGATGCTGCATCTCCTAACTCTAGATGTTCTTCTTCACCAGGCCTGGAAGGCTCTCCTTCCTCGTCTCTGGTTCCAGGCTCCCCTGGGTTCTTTCAAATCTCTGATAAATTTCCCCTGCTAGAAGAAGCTTTTGAAGATCTTCCTTAATTCTAGTACCTTCCCACTATTGATTCTGTCCAACTCATCCTGTCTATACCTTGTGTGTACATAATTCTTTGTATATTGTCTTCCCCCATGAATCTGTGATTCTCTTAGGGGTAAGTATTGTTTCGGACCTTTCTTTGTATCCCCAGTGTTACCCCTAGCATACAAAAAGTTGGTGCTTACTAAATGCTTACTGACTGACTGTATGCAGAATCCTCTGTTAGACATCATGAAAGATGGAGACTCTAAATGAGACACCATCTCGGCCCTTCCAGAGCACAGCACAGAGGCAGATACAACATCAACAACCATAGGTTTGGATACAGTATTACGTGAGAAGTGAATCATGACATACGTGGTTTTCTTAAACAGTAAAGGATTTAATCAGGACTGAAACAAATAGTGAAATAAACAAAGTCTGACTCAGATCCTTGAATGAACACAATACCCAGCTTTTCCCTTCGTAGTTATTAGGAAATAATACCTGTATGTGTTGTGTGTATTGCTTACATGTGAAGGGGTCACATAAGACCTGAAACGAAGATTCAAGATGCAGCTGTGCACTGCCTCTCTTGGGATTAGTTCTCTGTCCCTTTCTTTTTCTCTGCCTCCTACATTTGTGAAGTGTCTACTTACTGAGACCCCTGAGCATAAGATCTACAGCCCTCCTGACCTAGTGGGTCTGTCAGAAGAAGAGGATGATGTGAATCTGGTACTGGATCCCTGCTAGCTGGCATTGATCATCACCTTTCTCCTAAACACTCACAAGCCATCCCTGGAATAATTAGGCCCTAGAACTTTGCCAGGAATTAAAGGCAAACACATCAAATAAAATTGGTGGGGAGTTGCAAATCACCTTCTTCCCATAAACAAATGTTCATTTCCCTCTGGCTCCTTTCCCTTTCTCCATTATTTTTGATACTATTTTGTTTTTCCTCCAATTACATGTAAAGACAATTTAACATTCATTTAAAAAAAATTGAGTTCCAAATTGTCTCTCCCTCCCTCACCTTCCCTCTCCTTGAGACAGTAAGCAATTTTATAAAGGTAATATACATTCAATCATGCAAAACATATTACCATATTGATCTTATTGTGAAAGACGCAGACCAAAAGGGAAAAAAACACAAAAACCCCCAGAAAATTAAAAATATTATGCTTCAATCTGCAATCTTGATTACTTTTCAAAAATTACAGTCAATGGCAC
This sequence comes from Phascolarctos cinereus, assembly GCF_003287225.1. Classification (NCBI taxonomy): domain Eukaryota; kingdom Metazoa; phylum Chordata; class Mammalia; order Diprotodontia; family Phascolarctidae; genus Phascolarctos; species Phascolarctos cinereus. Next base: position 4,954,152 of record NW_027556402.1, on the reverse strand, counting down.
AAAAGCCACACCTGCGAATTCTTTCTGTCCCTTGGGATACCTTACATCATGGCTGGTAGGGGCCTTGGTGATCATTATCAACTCTAATTCCCATATTTTATGCAGAAGGAAACTGGGGACCTAAGAGGTTAACTGGCCGGTCCAACATCATTCAGCTTATCTGTGTCTGGGGAAGGATTTGAACTCGTGCCTTCTGACTCTTCTAGTTACTGTTTTTATCTTACTATTTTTGCTGTTTGCTTGTTCTCCCATTTCCAAAGAGGACCAATGACCTCACAGGGTGATGTCTTGACTTGTGCACAAAGTGGATTTAAGTGAAGCAGAGCTGCTCAAAGTCTGCAGCCTCTCTCTCTCTTCCAGAGTCAGTGAAGCCCAGCTGCAAGGCCAAAGTCAGGATGGCTGGCAACGACTCTGGATGCAATGGATGGCGTCGGTGTCTTCAAGGTCCGACCGAGTTCTAAGGGCTTGGTCGATCTCACTGTACACACTACTCCTGCCTGTTTCCTAAGCACACATGTGAACATCAAAAGGAGGGCAGCAAGGGCAGAACCAGAGGCCTGAAAGTACCAATGGGTGATGACACGTTCTTGTAACCCAGGAGCTCACAAACGCACTTGGAATTCTTTCATCTTTAATACAACGATCGGTTACTCTCAGCATAAGGGTGTCAGCCCTAGGATGGACATGGACGTTAGATCTTTGTTGGGCGGCATGCATCTTGTTGAGACGGCACAGTGACTCCGGGGGACCCGTGTCAACGATGAAGGGACACAGGAGGCAGAGGAAACCCCCACAAATACACTCCATGAGATAAAGAAGAAACTGAGGAGAAATAGCTTTCTTTGGGGCATCCTTCTAACCATTTCTGCAAGAACTAGTAAGGACTTCTCTCCTCTACTACCATTGGCCAGGCAGCTATAGTAACTGCAAGCTTACGGCAGCAGATTGTCAAGTCTACTGTCTTGTGCTTTCTTTCCTGAGAACAGGTCAGCAGGCAACAATCTGAAGAACCGGTGTTCCAGCTGCAGCTGTAACCTCTCGAATGTATGAGTCAGGTGCTGTCAGTTTAGCAGGAAGTGGTTCCCGAAGCAAGCTCATTTCTCCGAGGGGAAGAGGCAAATTCTCTGAAAGAACCACGCTCTGAATAGCCTGCAGATCCATTCTTTGGGAGTTATTGACAGTTGAGGTGTGTGATGAACATAAAATATCTATTTCAGCAATCCTATAAAGGAATCGTTATCTTTCAGGAGAGAATGCCAGACGTAGGGGTTTCATGTTTTATGTTTCTGTATTTGTTAATGAGAACTTATGAGTAACTTCTGTTTTAAGCATTTTCAAGGGTAGAAGACACAAACAACTATCATTTACCTGATATCCATAGCATACATTGAGTCTAGAAAGCACCCTGCTAGCCACTTTGGGGGGAGATGCTAGACATAATTCAGACCTAAACTTTGTTTTAGAGGTCCTCCCAGGAGTCCTACTCTGGGGTGAGCAAAACAAGCCAGAGAAACAGTTATAGCAAGAGAAGCCTGACCCACCACTTGTAGGGGCAGGTTCCTTTCAAGGTGAATTTGGTCTGTAAATGCAAAACCAGGGCCACTTGTGGGAGGAGCACTGCCCCCCCCACACTCCAGCCAAAGGTTGCATTAGCATGAAACACAACAAGCACTTAGAAAATTAGGCCTGTGGGAAATGTTTATGCAGTGCAGAAGAAATAAAAAGCAGTGATTTCTTTCATTTATGCATGTACTGACCCTCTTTTTCAATAACTCTTATCCAAGTCACTTCCCCTGTCTGGGCCTCGGTAAAATAAGAAAGTTGCACTAGGCCATCTCTACGGTTCCTTCCAGTGAACTATCCTGTAAACTGAGCAATTGTCTAAAGTATGTAATGCCCTAGATGGGCTCCAGCTGCCTTCACAGAGCTCATGATCTAATAGAGGGGAAAGTGTTAGAAAACTTACGATAATTTAATGTAATTGAATATCTATAGGAATGGCTTGACATTTCCATTTCTGAATTTAAAAAGTTAGACAATCTCAACTGTGCATTAAAATGACATCCCACAAGGGGCTTGGGAAAATGAAAAGGCACACTCACCAATCTTCTGGTTGGTACAGGGTGAGGAGGAGCTACCCCCACCATAGATCAATCAGAAAAGGTAGTATGGGTCAGGGCAATGAGGGCTTTGTCTAAGGGCACTGAAATTTAAAAAGCACTTGTAGCCTAAGCATTCTTCCAGCAGTAAATAAAACAATGGAACTTAGCACAGAGGTTTCAAGAATCATTAGTTAAAATAGGAAGTCCTCTCCAGGAGCAGATGCTCATGGGTAGTGGCCTTACCACGTATCTGCATCTTACCTCCCTCCCAAATGAGCTTGTCTTTTTTTAATTTTATTTTTAATTTGTGTAATAAAACAAGCATTTCCATAACATAGTACAATAAAAACCCAATTGTACATAAAACTGCAAATGTATTATGCACAACTTGCTATTTCTTTCAAATATACAATAAAATTATCATATAAATTTTTTTTGTTTTTTTCTTCCTTCCCCTGCTCCCCTCCACGTTAGAGATGACTGTCATTAGACACAAATAGGTATATATATGTGAAATTATTCTACACATACTTCTATTTATCAGTTCTTTCTCTGGATGCAGATAGTGTCTTTCTCCATATGTCCTTTATAGTTAATTTGGGTATTTATAATAGACAAAATAACTTATTCCCTCAAAGTCATTCTTAAAACAATATTGTTTTTACTGTATACAATGTTCTCTTGGTTCTGCTTATTTTGTTCTTCAATATTTCATGCAAGTCTTTCCATGTTTTTTGAAAATCATTGAGTTCATCGTTTCTTATAGCACAGTAGTATTCCATCACAATCATATACCATAACTTGTTCCCCAAATGATGGGCATCCCTATAATTTCCAATTCTTTGCCACCACAAAGAGAGCTGCTAAAACATGTTAGAACATATAGATTTTTTTCCCCTTTTTCCCTAATCATCTTTGGAGATAGACCAAGGAGTGTTATTGCTGGGTCAAAGAGCATAGGTAGTTTAATAACTTTGGGAACATAATTCTGGATTGCTATCCAAAATGGTTGGATCATTTTACAATTCCACCAGCAATGAATTAGTGTCCCAATTTTTCCACATCCTCTCCAACATTTGTCACTTTATCCTTCCATCATTTTAGCCAATCTGGTAGGTAAAATGATATCTCAGAGATGTTTTAATCTGCATTTCTCTAATCAATAAAGATTTAGAGCATTTTTATATGACTATTAATTGTTTTGATTTCTTTACTGGAAAATTGACTGTTCATATCCTTTGACAATTTATCAGTTGGGGAATGATTCAAATTCTTATAGATTTGACAAGGTTCTAATTACTATTTGTTAATTTCCCTCCATCTTATTTTTTATTCACTATTTTCCTCCTCAGCCTCTCTTTTCACCCTATCCCTATTATATTACTTTCCCCCTTACCCTCTTATTCCCTATTTTATCCACCCCTCTAAAATTCCATCCTTTATTTTCTCCCTCTACCCTCCTAACTTTATTCTGTATACCCTTTTAAAAGTCCCTCCCCAATCCTATCTTCCAGTTTTCTCATCTCTCTAGAAGTTCAGAAGACTTTTAAGCCTCTTCAGATGTACATTTTGTTCCCTTTTCAACCCATGTGGGAGTATGATTCCAACCTTATCAGTCCTCCACCCTCTCCTGTTTCCTCTATATTAGTTCTTCCTTTCAAGCCCCATTTCTATGATAAGTGCTCCTTTTTACCTTTTCATACCAAATTTTGTTTTTTTAGAATCACCCCATCATACACAACTCAGCCACAGCCTTTCTTTCAAACTACCTTAGAAATGATAACAGTTTTAAGAATATTGATAACATTTTTATGCATCATAAGTAAACAGTTTAACCTTTATCAGTGCCCTATAATTAGTCCTGAATGATTTCCTTATATTTCTTCTGGATCTTTTATGTCAAATTTTCCATTGAGTTCTGGTCTTTTTGTTACAAATACCTGAAAGTCTTTCAGTTCATCAAATGTCCTTTTTTTTTTCCATTCAGGTTTATACTCAGCTTTGTTGGATGCTATTCTTGGATATAACCCCACCTCCTTTGCTCTTCAAAGTATAACATTCCAAGACCTACAGTCTTTTAGTGTAGAAGGGGCCAGGTCTTATGAAATCCTGATTGCTTCTACAGTATTGAAATTGCTCTTTGTAAAATATTTTCTCTTTAACCTGGGAATTTTAAAAGTTGGTTATGACAATTCTTGTAAGTGGTGATTGGTGGATTCTTTCTATTTCGACTTTAACCTTCTTGTTCTAGAACTTCAGGGCAATTTTCCTTAATAATTTCTTATAATATTGTATCGAGATTATTTTTTTTATCACAACTTTCAGGTAGTATGGTAATTCTTATATTGTTTCTTCTTGATCTGTTCTCGAGATCAGTTGTTTTTCTAATGAGATGTTTCAGATTCTCTTCTATTTTTTCCAGTTTTATTATATCTTAATGTCTTATGACATCATTTGATTTTACTTGCCCTATTCTAGTTTCCAAGGAGTTCTTTTCTTCCTTAAGATTTTGTATCTGGTTTTCTAATTTTCTCAATTTCTAATTCATAGTTTGTCTTAAAAGGTTGATTTGAGAGGGGGGGGTGTGTGTATGTGTGTGTGTGTGTGTCCCATCAGTGCTGCTAGGTGGCACACTGAGTTGAGCTCTAGGCTTGGAATCAGAAAGACTTGAGTTCAAATGTGATCTCAGACTCTTACTAGCTATGTGACCCTCAGCAAGTGACTTCACCCTGTTTGCCTTAGTTTCCTCATCTGTGAAATGAGCTGGAGAAGGATATGGCAAACCACTCCAGTATCTGCCAAGAAAACCTCACCAAGAGTTGGACACAATTGAACAACAACAACTGTGTGTACTATCATCCTAGGTACACTTTGTGAAGCTTGCCCCAAAGATTGGCTCTGAAATCAATCCTTATCCTATGAGATTTTAGACTATTCTGTCTTCTCCCTTGCCTTGAGGCCCCCCCTGCCAAAAAAAAATCTCTCATTAACAGGAAGGACATTCACACAAAGTAATCCCTCTACTGTTGCACTGGAACAATTCTGATGAAGTCTCTTCCTTCTGAACTTTGGTTTAACCTTCTTTTAAAAAGTTAGGGGATTGGGTTAGTCGAGCACAAAGGCTCCTTCCAATCCCAAAGACATGACGCTGTGTTTGAAACGTGAAGCTCTTAATGTTGCTGCCTTGATAGACTGGATTTGAAGGCTCACAATAAGTGACTTCACAGCTCCAAGAACAAGCCTGCCTCATTTGGACTAGGACGCCTTTCCCTCAGCCCTTGGGATTTAGGGATGAGCCTGCACAACAGCCGAAACAATTTCCAGGCATCTTCTAACCCACACTGTAATGATGAACTGTAAGATTAAAAGGATTGACCAAACAGGATCCTTCGGCAGCTTGAGGTTGGGGGAGGATAGAATGATGCCAAAGTAGAGGTGACAGAAATGAGGAGTGGGAGGCTTCAGGGGCACAGAATCGGGGGGAGCTGCAGAAACCCTCTTGTTGATGACAGGAGGGAGGGAGGGAGGGAGGGAAAGAGGGAAGGAAGAGAGGAAGAAGGAAGGGAAAGGAGGAGGGACAGGAGAGTTCCTCCTATGTCCCAGGCACTGTGCTTTGTGCTTTATAAATATCTCCACTGATCCACAGCCCTGGAAGGTATATATGTACTGTATATGATAACTATGGGACAAACTTCTTCAGAGGAACAAGTCTGATCACACACATGACTTCCCTGCTCAAAAACATGGACTTCAGCTGCTCCTAGTCACATGACAACTAGGTGGCATAGTGAACAGTGAGCTGGAAGGCCTGATTTCAAGCCTGGCCTCTGACACTTACTCGCTGTGTGACCTCTGGCTACTCACCTAAACTCTGTCTCTTTTAGTTTTCTCAACTGTAAAATGGGATAATCAAACCTACCTCTAAGGGTTGTTGTGAAGATCAAATGAGGTAATATTTGTAAAGTGCTTAGCACAATGCCTGGTACAATGTTTCTTCCTTGCCCCACCTTCTTCTGTGGGCTTGTATTTGTACATCTGTTTCCAAGCACAAAACAGCCCCTGAATATCTCTTCACCTGATAAAATCCTCATCTTTCTTCAAGTCCCAATTCAGATGAAACCTACTTACTATGTGCTAGCTTTGATCTTTTCCTCTTCAAATCTCTTGGGTTGTTGAATTTGACTTATATTCTAATTTTATTGATTCATTCTTTAGTTTAATTTACATTGATCTGTTATGTTTTCATGTGACATGCATTTTCTAATTTTTCAGATCTTTTTCTCCTAGTAAAAAACTCTTTATAATAGAGATGAAGGGGGTGGGGAGAGAGAGAGAGAGAGAGAGAACAAAAGAAAATGACAGAGAAAGATGAAGAAAGCAAAATCAAAAGAAGAGAGAAGAAGAAGAAGAAGAAGAAGAAGGAGAGAGAGAGAGAACAAAAGAAAATGACAGAGAAAGATGAAGAAAGCAAAATCAAAAGAAGAGAGAAGAAGAAGAAGAAGAAGAAAGAGAGAGAGAGAGAGAGAGAGAGAGAGAGAGAGAGAGAGAGAGAGAGAGAGAGAGAGAGTTTCATCAAAATCAACAAGCACACTGGCTACATTAAAGAATGTATGCAATATCTCATCCCCATACATCACCGCTTCTATAATGAAGAGAGGAGCTCGAATGTGCCACACGTAACTACTCTGTGTTTGATTTTATCTGTAGTTGTTTCTATTTACATTTTTGGAATCCTTGTATTTATTGTTTTGATGGTTCTGCTTACTCCGTGTTGCATCAATCCATGCATGCTGACACAGTTTCCAGTTCCCACTACCAAAAGTGCTACTATAAATATTTTGGTCCATATTTGGCCTTTCTTTTTGTCTTTGACCTTTTGGGGGTATCTACTTGCAGTGAAATCTTTGGATTGAAGCATTTGACAATTTAATTACTTTCTTAGGATAATTCCTAATATTTTATCAGCATGGTTACACAGACAGCTTCGTGAACAGTGTTTTCATGTTACTCTCTTTCCAGAGCCCTTCCACCACTGCTTATTTCCAACTTTTGCAGTCTCTGTCAGTGTGCTAGGTGTGAGGCGAAAGGTCAGAGAGTCGGTTTGATTTACAGTTAACTTTGCCTTGGTTTATTCAAGTGAGCTAGCATTGTCTTTCATACAGCTCTCTTTTCGTTGTTTGTCCATATCCATTGGAAAATGAGTGGTCTTACATATTTGAGTTAATTCCTGATGTCTTAGTTGTCAGAAACGTATCAGAGATCTCTGTTGCAATGGTAATTTAATGGATTTGAGATTCTGTGATCATCTCTATCCCTTGTTTCTTTGAGAATTCTCCACCTAACCACAGATAAGAACACTCTTTAATTTGGCTGTAATTATTTTACAGCCTTCCAAATTTTGTATTCATTTTGAATTTATGGTGTTAAAATGTATCAACATTGATCTAAATATAACCTCTGCCAAACTGCTTTAAGAATTTTCCCAGTAATTCTTGTCAAATAGGGAATTCTTCCTGAAGTAACTTACATTTTTATGTTTATCAAATACCATTTTTTGAGGGAAATCATTTCTCATGCTTCTCTACATAATCTATTCCACTGATCTAATTTATTATTTTTTTTTAAACCTGTGTCAAATGTTTTTGTTGGTTATTGTTGTATATAGTAAAATTAGAGGTCTGGAGTTATTGTCTCACCTAAATTCTTCTTCCTCTTCATCATTATGTCTTCAATAATTATGCTTATTATTATTCCCCTAGACATCCTAGATCTTTAGTTCTTCTAATTATTTTTTTTACTATTTTACCTAGCACTATAAAATATTGCCTTGCTATTTGCTTTGCATCATACCAAACCTATAAATTAACTTATTTCACATAATAATTGTTATATTGTTCCAATTTGACCATGAGCACTGAACATTTTTCAAAATATTTAATTATTCTTCATTTTTAAGGAGAGTATTGAGTGTGTCTTAGTAGATTGCTTCTCGGGTATTTGAAGCATTCTACAATCATTTTGAAAAAATATTTCCCTTTCTAAATTCCTGTATTTCAATATTGTATATGGAAATGCTGTTGATTTTTAAGAGTGTGTTTTGCTTCCTGTTACCTTTAGTTAAGCTGAAATTTGGCCACATGATGAGAGGACAGAACTCATTGGAAAACACCCTGATTTGGGGAAAGATTGGAAGCAAAAGGAAAATGGGATGGCAGAGGATGACATGGATAGATAGTGTCATGGAAACAGCAAACATGAACTTAGAAAGACTTTAAGACATCATGGAAGGCTATAGTCCATGGGGTCACAAAGTACTGGACATTACTGAACAACTGAACGCCACCTTAGTAGAGATGGTAATTATCCTAATTAGTATATTTGTAGATTCTCTAGGATTTTCTAAATAAACAAAACTATCATCGGAAAACACATATAATTTCATGTCCTTTATTTTTTCTTGTCATTTTGTAAATGTGTTTCTTAGGCAGTTAGACATTACAGTGGGTAAGAGGCCTGGGCTTGCAGTCAGAAAGACAATACTTCCTAGCCTTGTGATCCTGGACAAGTGATTTAAATTCTCTTACCCTCAGTTCCCTCCTATATAAAATGGGGCTAATAATACTAAAGGATGAACTGAGATATAACATGTAAAGCATTCTGCATAACATATGTAAAGTATTACATAAATGCTAGCTATTATTTCAAATCAAATGATGTACACACTGCTCTGAAAAAGAAAATGAGAGAACGAATGAGAGAAAGAACAAGACAGAGAGAGACAGAGACAGGGACAGAGAGACAGAGAGAAGAGAGACAGAGAGTTCATTACTATGTGCCAGGCACAGTGGTAAGCACTCTGAATGCAAATACAAGCAAAAAGTCACTACCTCCCCTCAAGCAGCCTACGTTCTAATAGGGAAAGAACATATGAAGGAAAGTTGAAAGGAGGAGAAAGGTGGTGTGCTAGGAGTGAAGGGAAAACATATAGACCGGTCACGTCATGAATTGGCATTCTGATTCCAGGGATTCACCAACAAAAGGGTGGAGGCATCTTCATGATGAGGAAGCTGCTAGTAAGGAAATGGCAAAAGGGGCTATGTCCCCCCAGTAACACTTCAAATGCCTCTTTCCCCCAGCATCTAAAAGTAGCTGGGTGACCACTAGTTTGGTCTGTTACAGTGGATATTACTTTCAAGACTGTATGGCAATAAGATCCCTCCCAACCCAAAAAATGATAAAATTCTCTGATTTTGTTAAAAGTGCATCTTTGTTGTTGTTTTTGTGATGATTATGGGTACCCTGTAAGTTGTTTTTATTATTTTTATACTGATTTTTTTTTTGGTGAGGTGATTAGAGTTAAGTGACTTGCCCACACACCTAGTAAGTGTTATGTGTCTGAGGCTGGATTTGAACTCAAGTCCTCCTGACTCCAGGGCCAGTGCTCTATCCACTGTGCCATCTAGCTGCCCCTCTTTTGTTATTTTTAATGGACACTTCTATCCTTGTCCTATTTTCTATAAAAGTCAAATAGTCTTGTTATTCAAATTTGCTTTACTTCTTGTTTGAGGATATTTCTCCTGGAAGCTTGCAAAATGCATTGTTTCATATTAAAATTGTGAAATTTAATCAACATGTGCCTTGAAGTTTAAAGTGTTTTTATTTTTTTTTTGCAGTTGTCAATGGATTTAATCAATCAATTCTTTGTTGTCTATATCCTGAAGGTCTGGTCAGTTTTCTTATATGATACCCTAGAAAATCACAGTCTATTTTTTTTAAAAAATTATTTGTTATGTTCTTCTTGGAGACCTATGATCCTAATCTAACCCTCTGTAATCTGACTTCAAAATCAATAGCTTTGGCTTATATAGAATTTACATGTTTTCTTAACATTGTCACTTTTTCCTTCTCCTCTTCTAAATTTTCCTTAACTTCAATATTTTAGTGTTGAAATTTGTTTTCTAAGAGCTTCTACTTCTTTGGAAAGATTCCCCATTGTGTATTTTTTCCAACTCCACTTTTTGTTTTGTTTTTTTAATTCTTTTCTGAGCACTCTGATCAACAAAATAAGTTCATTTATAACTTTTAAAATTTTTATTCCTTATTTGAACCATGATAGAATTTGTTGGTAGTGTTTCATAATTTCTGGGAAGCCCACAGGATTCTTTCTTTGTTTGGAGAATGTTGGTTCATTCCACTTGCAGTTATAATACTTGTTCAATGTGCTTGTTTCTTTTTCATTTTTCCTTCATTCTTCCTTCTGATCTTCCTTCTGTATGATCTTCTCTGTTTATTCTTCTGCTTGGGGGTTAGGTTTTTATTCAGTCAATTTCTTTTGAACTTCGGGTCTTTCTGTTTTTCTCTACTTGTCGCTGGGCGCTTTCCTCACTCTTCAGTTCCACTCCTTTCCAAAGCTGCATAGAAACCCAGCATGGGATTACTATGTGAAGTCAGCCTCAAATGTGAGGCTGATTTGGGGAATATGGGAGCAGTTTAGCCTTCTCCCTGTCCCAAATAAACTGCAGTGGAAAGGCAGGGCCCTACACTGATGATCTTTCCCAATAGGCCTATGAGTTGGGAGCAAGGGATGGGAATCAAACTGAATTACTACCATGGAGGATTCTTAGAGTGGATCGCTGATGTACGAGTCTTCATGTTTGCTTGTGCTCAAAACACTTGGTACTGAGGATGGAGGTGATGAGTGATTTCTCTAATATTGTTCTATGGACTTTTTACTTTGTGCAGGGTTCTATCTTCTTGCAGATTCATCTATAACTACTCTATATCTGAGGCAACATTTTTTATGAGTATTTATATAGTATTTTTCAAGATGGCGAAATAGACATACTTATGTAAACTACTTTGGAAATTTAATCTTCCTTACTTCCAATTTTATCCCCCTTCTTTGTTAAAATGCCAGCTTACCTAAATCCTCCCAGTCTTTCTTTCTTTTTAAATTAAATTATTTTTTTGAAAAAATTTATATTTTTTTCAAATTACATGTAAAAATACTTAACTCTTACTTTCAAAAATTTTGAGTTCCAAATTCTCCCCCTCTCTGAGACAGCAAACAATTAGATATAGATTACACATATGTAGTCATGCAAAACGTATTTGCATATTAGCCATGTTGCAAAAGAAAACACAGGACACCCCCCCCCCCAAATAAACCGAGAAAAATAAAGAAAAAGTTTAAAAAGTATTCTTTGGTCTGCATTCAGATTCCATCAATTCCTTCTTTGGAGTTCCTTCTCCCTCAGAATTGTTTTGGATCATTTTATTGCTAAGAATGGCTAAGTCATTCACAGTTGATCATCATACATTATTGCTGTTACTGTGTATAAATTCTCCTGGTTCTGCTCACTTCACTTGCATCAGTTCATGTAAGTCTTCCCAAATCCTGCTCATCATTTCTTTATAGCATAATAGTATTCCATCTCAATCATATACCACAATTTGTTCATCCATTCCCCAGTTTATGGACATCCCCTCAATTTCCAATTTTTTTGCCATGACAGAAAGAGTTGCTATAAATATTTTTTGTACAAATAGGTCATTGCCCTCCTCCCTGCCCTTTCAAAAATCTCTTTAAGGATACAGACCTAGTAGTGGTATTGCTGTATCAAAGGATATGCACAGTTTTATAGCTCTATGGGCACTGTTCTCTAGAATGAGTGGATCAGTTCACAACTCCACCAACGGTTCATTAGTGTCTCAATTTTCCCACATCCCCTCCAACATTTGTCATTTTCTTTTTCTGTCATGTTAGCCAATCTGATAGGCATGAGGTGGTATCTCAGAGTTGTTTTAATTTGCATTTCTCTGATCAATAATGATTTAGAGCATTTCCTATGTGACTATAGGCAGCTTTGATTTCTTCATCTGAAGACTAACTCTTTGACTATTTACCAATTGAAGAATGACTCATATTCTAATACATTTGACTCACGACTCTATTTATTTAAGAAACGAGGCCTTTATCAGAGAAACTTACTATACAATTTACCCCCAATTTTCCGCTAGTTGGCTTTGTTTGTGCAAAACCTTTTTAATTTAATGTAATCAAAATTATCCATTTTGAATCCTATAATGCTCTCTACCTCTTGTTTGGTCATAAATTCTTCCCTTATTCATAATCTGACAGGTAAAATATTTCATGCTCCTCTAATTTCTTTTAGTTACCACCTCTTACTTCTAAAACATGTACCCATTTTGACCTTGTCTGGATATACAGTATGGGGTGTTCTCTCACACTTAGTTTCTGCCAAACTGTTTTCCTATTTTCCCAGCAATTTTTGTCAAATAATGATTTCTTCTCCCAAAACCTTGGATCTTTGCCTCTCAGTCTTTCTTCATGAATTGTCCCTTCTTCTATCAGAATTAGAATATCAGAATTGGAAAGGATTTCAACAGCCATCTAGTACAACTTGGCCCTGAATAGAAATCTTCTATATAACATTTCTGGCAAATGGTCACTAAGCATTACTCAAGTGGAAAATTCTATTTTAGGGAACTCGCTACCTAGTAAGGCAGCTCATTTCACTTTGATGCCTCTCTAATTGTTAAGAAATCTTCCTTTCACCTATTGTTCCTAGATTTACCCTCTAGGGCCAAACAGAATGAAGTTAGTCCTTCTTCCACATGACAGCACCTCAAATCCTGAAGACCATTATCATCATTCCCCCTCCTCCAACCCAAAAAAGATCTAGGAGGGTTTAGTGGAATGGAAACTCAGTATGAGTAAACAGGGTGACACGGTAGTCCAAAAAATGCACTAATTTAATGCAGAGGTATATTGAGAGGCAGAGTTTCCAGGGATAAGGAGATGTTAGTCCCTCTGCATTCTACCCATCTTAGACTATAGCTTGGGTACTGTGCTCAGTTCTGGATGCCCCATTTTAGGAAAGACTTTGATTCATAGGACAGCATCCGGTGAAGGACAGTTAGGATGGCGAAGTCAGTCAACAAACATTTATTTATTTTTTCATAGTTCAAGTTTATTTTCGGTTCCAAATTTTCTCCCTTCCCCACCCTTTCTCCTACCTGTTGAAAAGGCAAGAAATATAAAGCTCATTATAAATATGAATTATCTCGATTAGTATATTTGTCAATTCTCTACAAATATGAAGTCAAGCAAAAAAAATCCATACTAGCCATGTTTCAAAAGAAAAAAAGGCAATAAAGAGGGAAAAAATGCTACAATCTGCATTCTGAATCTATCAGTTCTCTATCTGGAGGTGGCTAATATGTTTTATCACGAGTCTTTTGGAATAGTAGTAGGCCATTGTGTTGATCAAAGTTAGCAAGTCTTTTACAGTCGATTATCTTCACAGCATTCCTGTTCCTGTGTAAATTTTTCTCATGGTTCTGCTCACTCCACTCTATATCAGTTCATACTGATTCCCAGATTTTCCTGGAACCATTCCCTTCATCATTTCTCACATCACACTAGTATTCCATTATATTCATATACCGTAACTGTTTCAAGCATTTTATACTTGATGGGCACCCCCTGAGTTTCTAATTTTTTGCCACTACAAAAAGAGCTGATATAAATATTCTTGTACATATCAGTCCTTTTCCTTTTTCTTTCAACTCATTGGAGTATAGACCTGGTAGGGGTACTGTTGTGTCAAAGGGTATCCATGGTGTTATAGTTTTTGGTACATAATTCCAAATTGTTGTCCAGAATGGCTGGACCAGTTTATAGGCTCTACCAACAGTGTATTAGTGTACCTATTTTCCCACATCCTCTACAGCATTTGTTGTTTTCCTTTTCTATCACATTGATTTATTTGATGGGTGTCAAGTGGTACCTCAGAGTTGCTTCAATTTGCATTGCTGTTATTATTAATGATTCAGAGTATTTCTTTGTATGACTATTGATAGCTTTGATTTCTTCCTCTGAAGACTTCTTATAGCCTTTGACCAGTTACCAATTACATAATGGCTCTTATTCTTACAAATTTGGCTCCATTTCCAATACGTTTGAGAAATGAGACCTTTATAAGAGAAATTTTGAGGCAAAGATTTCTTCCCAATTTCCTGCTTTTCTTCTAATTCTAGCTTTGTTGCTTTTGTTTGTACAAAACTTTTTGAATTTTATATAATAAAAATTATTCATTTTACATCCTACAACTATCTCTATTTCTGGTTTTATCATAAACTCTTCCCCTATCCATAGATTTAACAGGTAATTTCTTCCATGCAGATGTGGCACTGCTAGGCACTCTTCTTTCCCATTTTTAATTGGTTCCTTTGATATCCTTTAACTTTTATTCCTCCAAATAAGTTTTGTCATTTTTTTCTAATTATATGAAGTAATTCTTTGGTAGTTTGATTGGCATGGCACTGAATAAGTAAATTAATCTAGATAGTATTGTAATTTTTATTATATTGGCTTGGCCACTCATGAGCAATTAATATTTCTTCACATAGTTAGATCTCTATTTATGTGAAGAGTATTTTGTAATTGTGTTCATATAGTTAATGTGTATGTCTTGGCAGGTAGACTCTCAAGTATTTTCTACTGTCAGTAGTAATTTTAAATAGAATTTCTCTTTCTCTCTCTTCCTATTGTATTTTGTTGGTAATATTCAGAAATGCTGGTGATTTGTGTGGGTTTATTTTCTCTCCTGCAACTTTATTGAAACTGTTCATTGTTTCCAAGAGTTTTTTTGCCTAACCTTTATTAAGCACCTATTATGTGCCAGGCACAGAGTCCATATCATGTAAGAATCACTTGAATGACTTCATGGTAGTTAGTTTGGGGAAGACTGGGGGGAGGGACATGTTAGTTGCCTCCTTGTGCTTGAAGGGTTGTCCCATGGAAGAGTGATTAGACTTCTGTTTGGTGTAGCAGGAACAATAGGAGAAGGGAAGGGTATGCTAGTCAATGTTTAACAATGGGCTACCCATAACACATTTTTTTAAAAGTTTAATATGCATTATTAATATTTTCTCCATAATCAAGAAAATACTCATTCAAGCCCAGGTATCCAAGGTGTAGATGTTCGCATTGAAAATTTAACCACTATCTCTCCAAGCTGGTATGAGCTGAGTGTAGCCCACAACTTGGGGGAGCTACAAAGAGGTAAATTTAGTCTGGAAAAATCCTTAAGAATTGGGGCTGTCAGGCAAAG
The DNA here is from genome assembly GCF_003287225.1 of Phascolarctos cinereus. Taxonomy (NCBI): domain Eukaryota; kingdom Metazoa; phylum Chordata; class Mammalia; order Diprotodontia; family Phascolarctidae; genus Phascolarctos; species Phascolarctos cinereus. The sequence goes on along the minus strand of NW_027556402.1, from coordinate 4,938,911 downwards.
GGGAAGGGGCTGCCTGGAGAGGTAATGGCTTGCTCCTTCTTGGAAGCTTTTAAGCAGAGGCTGGAAACCAATCAGTCAAATAGCATTTATTAATGCTGTGGCAGGCACTTTGCTAAGCATTGGGCATCCAAAAAAAGGATAAAAAACCAGACAGCTCTCAAGGAGCTCACAGTCTAATGGGGGAACATTATAATAGCAATTCCTCTGGGGACTTGAGTTGGAAATGGTGACTCAAGTCCCTTCCTATCCTCAAATTCTCTGATTCTGTGATTCTAGCTATATAGGACTGTGGAAGTAGTCTAGTTTGTTTAAAATACAAAGAAAGTGGAGGGGACAACTGTGGAATGAGACTGGAAATGTGAATTGGAATTGCGTTGTAAGGACCTGAAGTAGCAGGCTGACATGTTTGTATTTGGTTCCATACACCGGACGGAAGTGACATGATCAGACCTATGTGGTGGGAAGATGATTTTGGCAATTGGAGGTAGGATGGGTTGGAAACTTGAAAGGCTGAAGGCCAGAAAACCAATTTAGATACCGTCTCAGTAGACTAAGGAAAAGCCATGTAAAGAGGGGAGGCTTTCACACCCTTTCTAAGAATAAACCATCAGAGGTAGCACACCACAGAGCTACATCAGGAGCAGCATGGCTTAATGCTGAGAACTCCCTATCACAGTTCCCTCCACCACCATCCCCAACCCACGTCATTCCACAGTACCAGAGGAGTGAGTATCTGAGAATAGAGTTTCCTTGGCTTCTTGCAGTGACAATAATCAACAATAGAGCTGCTTTGTGAGCCAGATGAAAAGAAGGCTTTGCAGGGAAGTGGAAGCAGGAAGTGCCAAAGTGCCCAAGGGGCTGGGCACCAGGGCAGGAAAATGTACCTGATTTCTTTTGGCTCAGAAAGAACCAATCCTTGAGGCCCTGGCTCTGAAAATGAACTTGGGGAAATCTGGGGCTAGGAAGTGGCCATCCTCTTCTCAGGCTGAAGAGGGGAGCAAGTGGAGATAGCAGAAGTCCCCCCCTTCTCACAGCTGCTCTACCCCTGTCTCTTCACAGGTTAATAGCAGCGTCCAGAAGAGGTGTTGGACCAGAGTGAGGGATGGTCTTTGTTTCTCTGTTCTCAGGGCAGGAGCCTTCCACAGGGAGAATGAGAGAGGGAAGCTTCATTAAGGTAAAATAATTCAAAGGAATACAATCTTCTTGATTTCTGCTGTGAAATTTATTATTTCTGGAGCTATGGGATATCAGAGCTTCTGGTTCCAACCCTTGCTCCCATCTCACAGTTTGGGAAACTGAGGAACAGTGAGGAGAAAGGGCTGACTTGGAGTGACACAGCAAAGGTTGTTGTCAGGGTAAAGTGATATAATGTGTGTGACGAATACAACAGCATATAAATGTTAAGGCAGTGGAGGGGAGGGAGGGAAAGGAAAACAAGACTTGGATTTAGCACCAGAAAACATATGTTAGAGTCTCAGCTCTTGTATTTATTGATTCTGCGACCTTGAGAAAGCAGTCATTCATCTCTGGGTCTCAGTTTCAAAGTTCTGTAAAATGAAGTAGCTAAATGATGAATTAAATGATTCCTAAGTTCTCTTCCATCTCTAGGTCTTATTGCGCAGGAAGAGATAGGACTCACCATCAATGCTCATTTCACTTGGTCAACACAGCAAGTCTTTGGGCCAATGGATGAGCACTAGGGATCACTAGTTGCCCGCCAGTGACTCAATCTTTTCCCCAAGCACACGGTCTATCACCACTTCTGCCACACTGCTGATAGCCAAAGGAGCTGCATGCAAGCAGCAACATCACAAGCCCTGTGGTAAGATTACAGCAATGAAGCTGGGAAGTCATTTGCTTGGTACAACCAACTTGGGTTTTGTTGTTATGGTGACAGGTGTACAACAGCCAACTGGCATTCAGTTTGCTATTCATCTGATTTTGGTTGTATCCTAGTGACAGAGCCTAAAGCATATTGTATTCCAGAACATCACATCAAGTGATGAACTGTAAAATACAAACCCTATTCTAAAGTTCAGAACACTGGGAGATCATGAAGAACTCCAACTGTAGCAGCCTCAAGATCTGGGTGCCCCATTAAAAAACTGGGGTCTCTATCTGCCAGTTTACCAATCTTTGGATTAGAGCAGGGCTACTTCACCTTTTGTGTGTTCTGGCCCCCCTGAGCTGTCATTCTGATAAAGTCTGTGGGTCTCTTCTCAGAATCACAATGTGCTTAAATGCGTGAAGTAAAATGCAAACCAATTGGACTGAAATAAAGACGGACCTTTTTCTCATGTTCAAGGTCATGGGCTTTCTGAAATCTACTGCCACATTATTACTGTGATATGCTTCCAAGCAGCAAGGCTGCAGCCTGGAAGATCCAGGGCTTCTTACTTGGAGCTGATATCACGGGAAACAATGACAGGGCTTTCTAGCAGAACTTCAGCACGTTAGAGCTGGGAACTCCCTGGGGAACATCTGGCCCAAGACCTTTATTTTACAAAGCAAAAACCAGAAGCACAAGGAGGGCTTGTGTCCCCAAGAGGGTCCTAGCAGTGGATTGTGCACTTAGTATTCAAGGATCAGCTCAGGAAATTGGGAGAGTCTGTCTCATCATATGGCAATATGGTTGTGGCAGATTTGGAGAGGGGGAGAGTTGAGGGGAGAGAAACTGATGGAGAGAATGAGCTGAAAGGGCCCATGATCTGAATGGGTGGCCTCATGAAGTGTGGAAGCGAGCTTACTCAGTGAAGAGAACAAGGACACACCTACTCCATGAACTCAACAATGTGTCCATTTTTCTACCAGTGAAGAATGCAAGCCCCCCCTGCCTTCTCAAGGAGAAGGGAAGAAGCATTTATTAAGCATTATACGAAACAGCGGACAGAGCTTTGGACATGAAGTCAAGATGACCTGAGTTCAAATCTGACCTGGGATACTCAATAGCTATGTGTCTCTGGGCAATTTACTTGTCTGCCTCAGTTTCCACAACTGTAAAATGAGGATAATAATGGCACCTCCCTCCCAGAGTTTTTGTGAGTATCAAATGAGATTCAGTTTGTAGAGTACTTAGCACAGTGGCTGGCACATAGCAAGCATGGTATAAATGTTAGACATTATTATTAGCTATCTTGACTAAGTAATCTCGGGGAAACCGCCTAATTTCTTTTGGTGGCCCAATTTTCACAGCTATAACTTGGAGATGGTTCCAAGGCTTACCACACTAGGATGAGGATTCTGGAAGCAAGGTCAAGACTGAGTAGAGAGGCAAATGAAAGCAGAGTGGGGAAGATGACCTGGGAGAATGGGGGATGGGTGAAGGACTGGAGGGCCTGAGGAGTGAGGAAGATTCATCACCATACACTTGCGGCTGCTTTTTAAGAACAATGGGTTCTTTCCATGTCAAATCCTCCCAAAGAGTTGTCTGCCCTTATTCAAAGGGGAGCTCCTTCAGAGCAGGGATTTGCTTGATTTTCTATTTGTGCTCATCTGTCCATGATGACATTCTACCACAACACACACCAGAGAGGAAAGGACAAATGGAATATCTGGGTTCTGCTGAGCTACAAGCTAAGTGTTTCCATTGGGTAGAATCACCAAATCGCCCAACTTTGGTGGGGGAGGGATTTCAGAGGGCCTAGAGAGGAAGACCTGAATTCAAATCTGGCCTCAGATACTTACTAGCTGCGTGACCCTGGGCAAGTCACTTATCCCTATTTGTCTCAGTTCCCTTATATGTTTTTTTAAAAAAAAAAGCTGCAGAAGGAAATAGCAAACAACTCCAGTATCTTTGCCAAGAAAATTCCAAATGGGGGTCAGAAAGAACTGGATACAACAAAGGGAACAAACTGTACCTGAAAAGGGACTTCCATCACAATATTTAATTCAATTCATCAAACATTTGTCAAGCCCTTCCTGTTCTGTGCAAGACCCTGTGTTAGGCTCTAAGGGTTTAAAAGATTTTTTTAAATGGCCCCTGCCCAAAAGGAGCTTGCATCCTACTTCGAGATATAAGTGTACAGATAAGCAAATGAAAGAGGATTTGAGGGAGATGGTAAAACTTACAACTGGGAAGATAAAGAAAGGTTTCATGGTGGAGGTGATGGAGGAAGATAAGAACACAGAGCCCTTGGAAATGAGGACAGCTTGCAACAGAGACATGCAGGACAGCATCCTGTGCACCCCCTGGACAAAATAGGAATTGGCGAACTATGTAGCTACAAGCTTGCCTAGGCAGTAGAGTACAAGGGAGAAGAAGCAGTGGACCCTGAAGGATGGGGCATTGGGCAAAGTCTGTGTTTGAAACCTATGTTTGAATCTAGCTTCTGAGAGTAGCCAAGTCACTTAATTTCACTGAGCCTCAGTTTCCTCATCAGTAAACTAGAGATATGGCTACCAGTAGTTCATATGTTCCTAATGAAATAAAGCATGTAAAGTCCTTTGAAAATTTTAGAGTACTAAATAAAATCGGTTGTTATTATTACATAATATGAAGGAAGGAAAGGAAGATTAGAAGCAAATTGAAGAGAGACCTAAATGCCCAGTCAAGGATTTTAATTTTCTATTTTATCCTAGAAGCAATTGTGAGGCACTGAAGGTTTTTTGAGAAAGGGGGCAACGTGGTCAGACTTGTCCCTTAGGAGGATTGTTTTATGAAGGATGGATTGGAGAAGGAAGCAGCTGGAATTGGTAGAAGATGACTGCAATATCCTTGGCAGATAACGATGAGGATGTGTACTAAGGTGGCAGCTATATGAGTTCAGAGAAGAGGACAGATTAGAAGAAATAGATTTGGTGAAGCTTAGAATCTGATTGACTAGAGAAGATGAAGGCGAGAGAAAAGCCAAGGATGACTCATAGGTTATGAACTTGGATGACTGGGAGGTGAGTAGCGCCTTCCAGAAAATGAAGGCAGCTTGGGGGAGGGCCACATGGGTTTAGTGGGGGAAATGATCGTTCCTTAACAAGTTGTCATCCAACCCTCCTCTTAAAGGCCACCTGTGATGTGAAACCTACCAAACACTGAGTCAACACCTTCTGCTTTGAGACAACTCTTGGCTTCATGAGTTTTTCCCACCATCAAGCCTCAATCTGCCTTTTGGTAACTACCATTTCTTCTAGTTTTGGCCCATGGGACCATGCAGAATAAATCAAATGTCCTCTCTACCACTTCAAACACTTGAGAGCAACTTTCATCCTCCCTTGCTTTTCTTCCATCAGGTAGACATAGAATGTAGACAGAATCAGAGACCAGAAACCTTGGTTTACTTGTGTGTACCCAGCTTGGTTTATCTAACATTAACTAAGCGTATTAGGTTCCTAGTGTGAAAGCTGGAAATGACCTTAGACATCATCAGTCCTCTAATTCTTAACCTTGGGTCCACATATCCCCAAGGGATGGATCAATTTCTGGGGCCCTGTGATTTAGAACTTTGAATATTTTGATGACTTGGTTTCAATGTACTTGGTTCTCTTTGCAATCCTGTGTATTTTATTTTATGCATTTAGAACATTTTTTTTTTGAGAATATGTTTCAGTGGATTACCAACGGGATCCACGACACACAAAAAAATTGAGAAGTCCTGATCTAGTCTAACCTCTTCATTTTAACATGAGAAAATTGTGGCAAAGACAATTTAGCAAACTGAGCCAGGGAGTTGATATCATCAAAGCTCAGCATGTCTGGACTGGGGCCTAGCCCAATCTAGGTTCCACTGTTCTGTGGAGCTGAAAATGTGCCACGGTGGGAAAGGAGAAAAAGTGACCAGTGCTATGGGATTCCATGGATGAAGCCACCAGGAGATCCTCTCCCATTCCCCAAACCTAGCAAGGTGGCATTAGCCACCTCCAGCCCCTTCATCTACCCTACAGCTTTTCCTTTTCTTAGAGAGAGAATGCCCCACAGCATAAGGCTCCAAAGCCAAAGACCAGGAAGGACAGAGGACAAGAAGTGCCCTCCCATTTCCTCAGGCCCCGCACCAAATCCCCAATTAGCTCTGTTCCTAATACTTTCCGTGGCCTGCCCTCAAACCTATCTTTCTTTCCAGCCCAAGCCCAATCTTGCTCCTGCCCTTTTCTCCAGCCCTGCTATCAGGGGGTTGGGAGGACCTTGACTCTTTCCCTGGTGTGACCCATCTTTTCTGTTTCCTTCTGACATTTTTCCAATGCCTCATCATTTATTCCTTTTATTTGAAGAACAGCTGTCTGATCTCTAAATAAGGGAAAGGATGGAAAACAGAGCTCAGGGAAGTGTTTACTAGCCCACCCACAACTCCACACACACCCTGGCCCAGCCCATTCCAGATCAGTGTTGCTACTGGGATTGACAAAGTTCCACATGACCAGTGTGATCACTGTGGCCTCTCCTCTTAGTACTAGACAAGGGAAAAGGTACCCCTAGCTTCCTCTGAATAGCAAGTTCCCAAAATACTGCCTGCCCAGGCATCTCCTACACATTTCTAAGTGCTGTATTCCAAATCAGAGGCAATCAAATTCCTCATTTCTACAGATTTGCCACCAGAAAGATGCTCCAGTCCACTGAGATGGTTTAGGCCTCCTTCGCTAGCTAGGAAAGGAAGCGCTAGGCTTCTGAGGTTAGAGTGGGTCTCATACAAATCAAGTCGGAAACCTATTTCATTTCTCCTTCACATTTTTCCTTTTAATCTGGTTATCCTGGGCAGGAGGAATAAGTCGAACATAGGTTCATAAGATCATAGACAGAGCTGAAATGGATCTTAGAGGCCATCCAATCCAAAGTCTAAATGGAGACCAAGAGAGGTGCACTGACTTACCAAGGGTCACACAAACACGAAGCATCTGAGGCAAGATTGCAATGCAAGTCTTCTGGACTCCATGTCCAATACTCTATTGACTGCAGCACCTAACTGCCTCGTGTCAGGCAGGCCACAAGCACTTATTAAGCACCTACTGTGTGCCAGGCACTTCACTGGCTATGAAGGCCACTAGGGGTTGAGGATAGAGTTTAGCATCAGAAAACTTGACTTTGAATCTACACTCTGGCATTTACTGTGAACCTGCACAAATGACTTCCCTCATCTTTAAATTGGGAGTGTGGATATTTGCCCTAACCAAATCTCACAGGGACTGTTGTGGGGAAAGGACTTTGGAAGCCTTCAAGAGCTGGAAAAGTAAAAGCTATTATTGTTCTAGCCCCATGACTTCATCACTGCAAGGAAGTGCTGGTGTGGAAATATGAATTAACCGAGAGTCCTAGAGAGGGACCCTGGCACCCTGGGAGGTGAATAGAATCTCCCACCTCCTCCAGTTCATAAATGACTCAAACAAACCTAATTCCTTCAGGCCTCCAAGCCACAATGCCTCTTGAGCTATTATTACAAAAATACCACAATTCGTTTTGCTAACATGGTACAATATATTGTTATTAAAATTAGCCACTATTATTTAATATAATTCAGGCTTGATATGAATCAACAGAGTGATAAGTCAATCACTAAGCAGTGAGTAAATACCTACCAAGTCATATAATGGGTTAGGTATTATGGATACAAAGACAAATATGAAACAGTCCCTGCCCTCATGGAGCTTACATTTTATTGGAAGAAACAACTAGCACAGAGTGTAGACAAGTTAATCTCAGGTTCCTCAAAGGACTCTGGTCTTATTCAAGCCAGGTCTGATCTTTTGAAAGAATTCCTGAAGATTCTCAGTTTCCCCTTTTGGCTATTAAATTAGAGTTGAATCCAGGATCACATCTAAAATAAAACTTAAGTATATATTGTAACTAGGTTTTCCCAAATGCGGATCCCCAATCCCAAGCAGGAGATCAGTGCACCCTACTGGGCACAGGAAAGGCTTTATTTCATACCCACATAGAAGGCATGGGATGCTAAGGCCTCATGCCAAACGTGTTAAGGGCCCATCACCTCCCCAGGAAGGGGACCACAGGTGGGGCTCCTGTTGTGGTGGTGCTTGTCATCCCGATGAGTCCCTCTGCCACACAGAACACCAGTGGTACAGCCTCTCCCAGACCCATGCTACCTCCCTGGGATCTGGGCTCCCCAGAATGATTAACTTGCTTTGGATCTTGCTGAACAAGCTAAGCCTCTTTCATCAGACCTGGACTGTCTAACAACTGCCTGGCTTTGCATTCTCTTGTAGGATGCCTCTTGGCAACCATGCAGGCTATCTTCTTCTTTCCGGATTGTTCCAAAACAAACGTGGTGGTGCAGCGGATAGAACACTGGCCCTGGATTCAGGAGGACCTGAGTTCAAATCTGGCCTGAGACACATAACACTTCCTAGATGTATGACCCTAGGCAAGTCACTTAGCCCCATTGCCTAGCCAAAAAAGAAAAAAGAAAGGTAGTGTCCAGGGGTGGGTAGAGGAGGTTCCATTGTTGGATCAATGCTGATCCAACCCCACTGGGGGGATGGTGTCTTACATTTTTTGGAAGACATTGATAGGGTGGAAAGTGACAAGAAGAATGGTGATGACCCTCTAAACCATTCCATAAGGTTGGTGGAAGGTATTAGAGAAAGAAAAGCTTTGATGGGGATGTGATAGTAGTCTTCGATTCTTTGAAGGACTGCTAGATGTTTTCCGGTTGGCCCCGGGAGTCAGAATGAGAAATCGAGGACAGAATTTGCAGAGGGGCTGATGTAGTCAGTCAGTCAATCAGCAAGCATTTGTGAAGTACCTGCTATATGCCAGAACTAGACCTAGCGTCTTTGAACTTCAGGAGCGTAGCGCCCCCTCTGGGTCATTTCTCCCAATCCCCGCTCTGACAGGCAGGTTGGGGCCCCAGAGGGTGGTGAACAAGGATTGAGGCTAGAGGTAGTCCTAGTGTTATTGCTCATGAGTGTCCTATCTGGGGAACAATTGGTATAGAACCACCCCCCCCCAAAGTTTGGGGCACATCTTCCACAGTATGTGCAGACTCCAGGAAAAAGTCAGATCCAGTTTAGAGAGTACATGTGGAAAAGAACGAAGTCAGAGTTCTCAGTTTCTGGAGGCCCTTTTCTCCTTTCATGGAATCCTCAGAAACTTCCCTTTGGCAGTGCTTTCTCGTGGTCTCCAAAGGCTGATGTTTTCTTTTCCTTGGGTGTTTTTAAGGCAGGATCCTCATACACTGGGATGGAAGGGTAGCCTTCTATAGACTACCACAGCTACACTGTGGCTACAGCACTCCCTAAAATATAACTGAGAAATATTTAACAAAACAAATACAAATAGGAAAGCATGTAGATAATCTTAATATATGGTTTTCCAAGTCAATATGTGGCCCACAGGGATGCTTATGTATGGTTTGGATATGACACCACTGTCCTAGACCATCCCCTAGGCTCTCTGAAGATTTTCCTGAGACGTTGGCTTTCTTTTTTATTAATATTAGTTTGATCTTTTTTAAGACCTTGGTTTTCTTTTTCCTTTTGAGACCGTGGTTCTCTTCTGTAATTTCTTTTCATTTTTGAGAGCCTGGTCTTTAAATTTCCTTATATTTTTTATTTATTCTTTAAATTTTGAAGAGCCTTTTTTTTTAATTTTAAAAAGCATTTGTTTGTTTCTTTGTTTTGAGACCCTGGTTCCAAGGAGAATTGGGCTATTCTCTTTCCCCTTTCCCTGAACTTACTGAGTATCTACTTTGTCTAATATTTTATGTTTATTTTTCTGCGAAAGCCTTACCCAGGGGAAAATATACTCCTTGAATGAAGGTCTATATTTACTCTTGCCTTTGTAGTCCCAGAACTTAGTACAACATCTGGCTTGTAGGAGGTCCTTAAGGGATGCTTGCTGAACTGAATTGAATGGTGTACATTGCATGGTATGCATCTCATACAATGTAAGGTATCTGAGGGCAAGGATTCCTTCATCTTGTATCTTTTCATTCTCAGTTCTGTGCACATAGTGGGATACCTGAGGATGTCAAAATTGAGAATCCATTCCTGAAGCAAAAAGCTCATAGTAGGATTCCTTTTTAGAGCTGGAAATTGCCTGAATGACCATCTAGGTCTACTACTTGTTGTTGTGTTCATGCTATTAGCACAGTAACACCCACACATTTCCCTTCTCCTTGTAAGCAGAAGAAGCAGTACTTAAGGACATAAGTACCTTTAATTTATCTTGATGAAGGGCCAGATTCTTCTCAACTAATGGGGATTCCCAGTGAACTTCCCTCCTCCCAATGATAACCTGGCCTTCAGGGATCTGTGCTCTATGATGAAGTCGCAAAACTGGACCATCATATGGGCTACACTGTCCTGGGCATGGAAGAACCACCTTGGCTTGTCTTCTCTAGGCTGCATGATGAGTACGAAGTAGGGACTTAGAGGACATGTACTCCAACATGTTCCTCTCTGTGTCCAGGGAACCCACATGGCAATCCTTTATTGAATAGCAATGACTTGCAAAGCACTGGAAAGAAAGAGCCACTGGGAAAACTTAGATAAGATACAGTTCCTGCCCTCACAGAGCTTTCAGTCAAAAGCAGATCAACTATAAAAGACTTTGCAAATCCTAAAATACTGTATAAATGCTGGTTATTATTATTCTCATCATTATTATTTAAATTCTGTCTCTCACATTAAAATCTATAATCTTCTGTAATTCCATCAGTGTAGCTAATGCCTCCACCAACTCTGATCAAAGCCTTCCTACAACTCAGGGCAAGGGCTTCAAAAGCTGAGATTCTTCTTTAGCCATGTGGGTCTTAAAATGGGTCATCCCGTGGCCAACCCAAGGCTCATGCTCAGGAACGATCTAGACATCATTGAGTCCAATCCTCTCATTTTACAGAAGAGGAAACATACCCAGAGACGTAGCAAGATCAGAGCTGATCGTTGATTTCGAGCTGAAAGGGAACATGGCGGTCATCCAGTCTAGCCTTCTCATTTCTAGATGAGGAGCTTGAGACTGAGAAACATTCAATGACTCAAACACAATCACACAAATGTCTGAGGCAGAGCTGGAAGCGCCATCGTCTTGACCCCAAATCCAGTGGCCTGCCCACTATACCATCCTTCCTCTCTGAACATACTTAGGCCAGTTCTTGGACAGCAGACACACATACCCATATCTCAACCTTTTCTAGCTGAGAAGGATGTGCTAAAAGCTGTCCTCTACTGATGTGGCCTTTGGGAGATGATTGATGGTGATGATGATGATGAAGAGGAGGAGGAGGAGGAGGGGGAGAAGGAAGAAGAGAGCTAGTATCTGTATGCACTTACTGGGTGCCAGTCACTGCACTAAATATTTTACAATTACTATCTCACTTCATCCTCACAACCACGCTGGGAAACAGGTGCTATTATTATCCTCATTTTATAGATGAGGAAACTGAGGCAAACAATAGTTAAATTACTTTCCCAGAGTCACATAGTAACTGTCTGAGGCTGGATTTGAACTCTTGTCATGCTATAATGAGGCTCCAAACAGGACTTTGGCCAAAAAAACCCTGTATATAACCTTGACAAAGCTCCTTCTAAGTTTTAGGAATATAGATTTAGAGTTGGAAGAGACTAGCCCATCTACTCCAGCTCCTTCATTCTACAGATGAGCAAACTGAGGTTCAGAGGTAAGACGATTTGCCCAAGATCCCACAGGTAGAAAGTGGTAAGAGGAAAGATTTGCATGCAGCTTGTGCACCTTCACAGTCGGTGCTCTTGGCTCTGTCTCACCCTGCCTTCTCCTCTGATGCCTTGGAGTGGTGGTGACTTGGAGGAGATAGACCTTGGGCTCCTGAAGTCTATGTCAGCAGACTACAGGTCCAGCCCAATGCTCCCAAGCTGTGAAGGCTTTCAATACAGCCCTATCTTCCACCCAAGGAACAGACAAGCTGGGTACTGAGTAGGTCACTACCACTAAGGTGATCAGTCAGTCAGACAACCAACAAGCATTTATTAAATTCTCCCTAAGTACTAGGCACTGTGGCGAGTTCCTGGCCATGGTACAGGAATGCCTCACTTGATTCTGATTTGCTTTATTGCACTTCACAGACGTTGTGTTTTTTTTTTTTACAAATTGAATTGAAGTTTCATGGCAACCCTGCATCCAGCAAATCTATTGGTGCCATTTTTTTTTCAACAGCATGTGCCCATATCATGTCTCTGTCATGGTTTGGTAATTCTCACCATATTTCAAACTTTTTCATTATTATTATATCTGTTATGGTGATCTGTGATCAGTGATCTTTGATCTTACCATTGAAATTGTTTGGGGCACCCCATACCATGCCCATATAGGATGGTGAACTTAATTGATAAATGTAGGTATTTTGACTGCTCCACACACCAGCCATTCCCCTCTCCTTGGGCCTCCCTATTCCTTGAGACAATATTGAAATCAGGCCATTTAATAACCATACAATGGTCTCTAATTGTTCAAATGAAAGGAAAAGTCAATGCATTTGGCAAACTTCATTGTTGTCTTATTTTAAGAAATTGCCACAGGCCCCCCATCCTTCAGCAACCACTATTCTGATCAGTCAGCAGCCATTGACATTGAGGCAAGACCGTCCACCAGCAAAAAGATTCTGATTCATCGAAGGTTCAGATGAGGGTTAGCATTTTTCAGCAATAAAGTATTTTTGATTAAGGTGTGTACTTTTTTTAGACATAATACTATTGCACACTTAACAGACTACAGGATGGTGGAAACATGAATTCGTATGACTCACGTTACTGAGTTATTCACCTTACGATAATGGTCGAGAACCAACAACTAAGGCAAAATCTCTAAGGTATGCTATATATTCATGGCCAACATTTTAATAGCATTAATGCCTCTGCTTTGAACATGGAAACTAATGAAGTATATTCAGATGGATTTAAATTTAGTTGTGAATATAAATTTTCTGGCACACTAAATGTTATCAGTCAAGATCCCATGCAAAGTAATAACAATAATAACAAAAATGTATATTGTGCTTTAAAGCTGGAAAATAACTTTCCAACCATCTATGTGATTCTCACAATGACTCTATCAAGTAGCCACTAGTCTCATTTTACAAATGAGAAAACTGAGGATGAGGAAAGTTATTTGCCCCACAGCACAAGGCAAGGTCCCAACAGTTGAGGAAGTGAAGGCTGAAGGAGGTTGTGACCATTAGGAAATGTGTGAGAAGGAATTGGGATTCAGGTCTTGCCACCCTCAAGGCCATTGGTCTCTGCACTGGGGAGGACAAAGACTTGGCCATGGTCACATGATTAATGTCAGGGTGAGGATTGGAACCCAGGGCTTCCTGTTTGCCAGTCCAGCACTCCAGGCACCACATCATGCTGCCTCAGGGTTTAGAGATGAGAACACATGTCACTGCATGGGCCATCCATGCAAATGGCTGAGAAGAAAGCCTCCCACTCAACAACTAATAATTTACACGAACTATGTATGCCTTCCACAGCTGTGGCTTTAATTTACTTACTTTCATTTTGTGCAAATCAAGGTAATCCCCATCTTGAGAAATGATGGAACCTGAATCTAAAGAGAGGGAGGTCAGGGTTAGGGGCTTTGTGTGGTCAACTAAGAGCGTTGGAAAGGCCTCCTGGAATTCTGAGAAGAAGCAACCACTTAGACAGTGAACAAGCATTGATTAAATGGTTACAACGTGCCGGGTGTGCTAAGGGCTGGATATGCCAAGAGGGACAAAAATGGCTTCCGGGTCCTCCTAATGAAGAAACTCGCACACTTGGGGAGACAGCGCCTACCTTTGCCCATGCAGCATACCTGGAAGAGCCCCCCTAAAACTGAAGAAGAAGCGAGCAATTGGAAACATCTTCCTTACTTCATTCTGCCATTGGAAAAGAAAGAATTATTTCTTCCAAGATCATTAGCTGAGCATATCTTTTTAGTCCTAATCATGTTTGACCAGCCCCCTCTAATTAGGAGCACCCAGAGTAGTGCATGTTGCTTCTACTGAATCCAGTGCCAAGGCACCTCAATCCTTGGTTGGCACCAACTGGCAGGAGGCCTTGGACAAGCTGGTCCACAGTGGGAGTGAGGGTGCCACGGAAGGCTCTGTTGTAATGTGGCTAGGAAAAGGTAAAGACTTCCCCAACATCTTCAATCCCTCCCTACTGACCATGTTCCTATTGTTTCTAATCTACAAAACAAGAGCCAGAGAAATGGTGGCTAATTGTTCTTTGACATATTTTGAAGCTCATAGTTGATTGGACAGTGTCCTTTGCATTCCTAGCAGAGTGGCTTGTGTGGAGTGGGCAGTTAAATGTTTAACTCCATCCCACTCCCATTTCCCATGTAATTGAAGTCTCCCAGCTCCCTCAACTGTTTGACTGACCATAAGATTGAGATATAGAGGGGGCCCTTAGAAGTCAGCTAAGTCCATTTGATAGAAGACAAAACTGAGACTAGGCAAAGGAAAGGATAAAGGATTTGTCCAACATCTCACAAGTACTAAGAGGAGGGTCAAATTAGAACACAGGTCTTCTGCTACAAATCATCTGTTTGCTTATATAATTTTTCTAAGACAAAAGAATTTGCTGAAACATAATAATAGGCAATAATGCAGGACAGAATTAACTCGACATTGAATTCTCCTGGCACTCATTCCCAAATGGCTGCTAGCCATCCCTTCCACATATTTCTCCTTGGGGAACAATAGAATCATTCTTGTTAATACTTTGGTCTTCCCAGCAGAGCAGAAGGGGGATAAATTAGCCTTACTGTAAATACAGCTCTCTTTCCACTGCCTCAAGAGGACCAAGATGGCAAGGTGCATGGCCATGCTGTGCTCCAAGACAAAGTGCCACTATGGTTAGTGCCTCTCTTATTCCTCCACTTAGCTGACTAGAAACTGAGGTCGTACCAAGTACAATGTGGCTAGGTCACGGCAGAGAAGTTACACCGTCAGTCCGGATAGGAGTGTACACTCTGCAACTACTCAAAAGCTTCCTAACTTATTGGATGCCAGGTGCCACACCTTACATTACCCCGTGCCCTTCAGCCTTACGCTGATAGTATTGTGTGTTACCTAAAAGGAATGGGCAAAACAAAAAGTTTCACAGGTTTTGGGTATAGTGTGGTAAGTAAGGTGAGAAATGTTAGAATGTGAATCTAGACAGAGGGAGGTCAGGGTTAGGGACTTTGTCTGGTCACCTAAGAGCATTGGTAAGGTCTCCTGCAATTCTGAGAGGCAATCACTCAGACAGTGAACAAGCATTGATTAAATGGTTACAATGTGCCACACGTGCTAAGTGCCAGGTGTGCAAAGAGAGACAAAAATGGCTTCTGTGTCCTCCTAATGGAGGAGCTCACATGCTTAGGAGGACAGCTCCTGCCTTTGCCCATACAGGCGTACCTGGAGGAGCCCCCACAAAGCTGAAAAAGAAGCAAATGATTTGAAACATGGAGATTACAAAATTAGCTGGTGGCTGAACCTGAGTAGACACAAGTCTCTTTTTTCTCTACCCAATACCCTTCCCATCAGACTGCAAAGTCCCCTAGGAGAAGGGACGATGACTGTAGATATTAAGAGATAGGGGCAGTGAGGTGGCTCAGTGGCTACAGCTCTGGTCTTGGAGTCAGGCGGACCTGAGTTCAAATCCAGCCTCAGATAGTTGACATTTACTAGCTGTGTGACCCTGGGCAAGTCACTTAACCCCATTGCCTAACAAATAAAAAAAATATTAAGAGATGGTTGGCCACCTTAGCATCCTAGATCAAAATCTGTCCCAGATCCCCTTACCCAACCTTTCCCCAGGACTAATCATCATGTAGAGAGATAGGGAATGAACATTTCCAATCATCCCATGAGCACAGTTTCCTGGAGGAGGCCTTGAAATGATCTGGGATAAAGTAGCTTAAATTTGCCCAATGGTAGGAAAGGGGGAGGGAATAAGCATTTCTATAGTGTCTACTACATGTCGGCACTGTGCTAAATGCTTTCTGAATATTTTCTCATTTAATCCTGACAATCCTGCAAAGGGAGCTGTTTATCCCCATTTTACAGTTGAAGAAACTGAAGCAAGCAGAGGCTAAGTGACTTGCTCAGTGCCACATAGCTACTAAGTGTCTGAGGCTAGATTTGAACCCAGGTCTTCATGACTCCAGGCTCAGTGCTCTACCTACTGTGCCACCTTGCTGCAGATGTGTGGCACAAACGGACTTCTGCTGTATAGATTGCTACTGAGAGTTCCTTTCCTCTGAATGCCTTCTCTCTGACCCATGTAAGCCCTCATAGATAACATGCTTTTTTATTGTGATTTGATCCCAAAAAGTATGATTTAATCAAGATTGTGCCTGTCCTAGCTTTACTGCTAAACTCCATCCAAGTCAACCACTGAACTCATCAACAAACATTTACCAAGCATTCACTATGTATTAGATATTTTCTAATGCTAGGAAGACAAAGCCAGAAATGCACCTTCTCTCAAAGAACTGATGTTGGATAAGGGAAGAACAGCATATATACATGCATAATTAAATGCAAAATAGATGTAAAGTCAATATGACCTAACTGAAGTTGGGAAGTACAAGCAGTTGGGAGAGAGGTCATGGTCACTGTAGGCATCCTATAGGAGGGGGCCTCATGAAAGAATGCAGGCCAGGCAGGGGGCACAGCCTATGTAGTCATCCAGATGGGCACTGGAGGGTCGTATATGGAGAAGAGACTGGTTCGGAGAGTGTGTAAATGATGGCAAAGGGCTTTCCATTCTAAATGAGATCTGTTGTAACTCTGAATAGAGGAAAAGAAGGTTATAGAAGATGAAATGGACAATTTTGATTACATAAGATCGACAAGTTTTTAAGCAAACAAAATCAGTGGAGTTAAAATAGGAGGAAAACAACTAGGAAGTAAAAGCTCTGTGAAGGAGGTTAATTTGCTAAAGGTCTTCTCTGCAAGGTTTATTAGGGGTATATGGAGTGTTCAGGGAGGACTCTGGTCCTCTGGTGAGAGGACTTGCTGAACCCTTTTCAGGGCTGCTCATCCACCTCTGGTGTCCACCTTTTCACCCAACTCTCACTGTGGCCCCAAGAAGCTATAGCATGTGCATCAGCCACAGTAAAACCATCTCAGTAAATAGGCTAAACCAAGTTTGGGGTAACCAACAGGCCTCAAACTCATCAGTGAGTTAGGGGGGGTGTCTATCCCAATCATGTGAAGACTTCCTCCTGTGGAATGAGCAGATGTGAACAATTTGTTTCAATGGCCATGAAGGCAGCTGAAGCAGGCACTATGGAGCACTTAGAGCTTGGTCAGACATCAAAGACACCAAGGTCATTCAGTGCTTGCTAGGCCATCACCAGTCATCTTGACTTTTGTCCTGCCACTGGGCTTCAATAATTCTGGAGGAGAGAGTGAGGCTGACAACTTTGTGCAATTCCACCTCCCATCAATCCCATTC
Source organism: Phascolarctos cinereus (assembly GCF_003287225.1). NCBI lineage: Eukaryota > Metazoa > Chordata > Mammalia > Diprotodontia > Phascolarctidae > Phascolarctos > Phascolarctos cinereus. The sequence continues at coordinate 4,921,571 of NW_027556402.1, read as the reverse complement.
ATGCACATGTTAAGACATCACCTGGGATCCATCGGTCCTCTTCTAAAACAAAGGATGAACAATATTAGGAACTGACTCAAATATGTCAGAATGAGAGCCATTCCTCTAAGAGATAAATGGTCAAAGACAGTACTCACAGGAAGAAATCCAAGCAATCAATAACAATATGAAGAAATGCTCTAAAAAAAATGCAAATCCAAACAAGTCTCAGGCTTCATCTCAAGCCCATCAAATTAACAAAGGCGTTTTTTTTTTTAAAAGAGATTAACATTTGTTGAGGGTAGGCAGCTATGGGAAGATCAGTGCACTCATACATTGTTGGTAGAGTGGCAAATTGGTCTAACCATTCTACAAAGCAAATTGGAACTCTGCCCCAAATGTCACCATTCTACTACTAGGCTTACAACCCAAAGATGTAAAAAAAGAAAAGACCCATAAGCAAAACTATTAGGGCAGCATTTGGAGTATTATCAAAGAACTAGGAAGAAAAAGCATGCTCATCAGCAGGACGACGGCTGAACAAATGATGGCATATGGATATCATAGAATAATATTTTGCTGTAGCATATGATGAAAAGGATAGTTTCAATGAACCCTGAAAAGACATGTATGAATTGTTGCATGTTGAAATGAACAGAAGCAGAAGAGGCTAAATGCTAACCATATTTTAAAGGTACTCCAGCAGCTAGATGGCACAGTGGACAGTCAGGAAGAATTGAGTTTAAATCCAGTTTCAGACACATTATTGTTATTCTGGCACAACAAGGGTGGTGCACTTAATAGAGTGCTGGGCCTGCTGTTAGGAAGATCTGAGTTCAAGTCATTTAATCATTATTTGCCTCAGTTTCCACATTTGTAAAAATGGAGATCATAATAGCACCTACTTTCAAGGGTTGTTGGGAGGGTCAAATGAGCTAATAATTATAAAGTGCTTAGCACAGTACTTGACACAAAGTATACTACATGAATTATTATTTTTATAATTATTATTACAACAAATTTAAAAGACTTGAGAAATTTGATCAATGCAAAGAGAAACTGTGATTCCAGAGGGCTGATAAAGAAGCATGCATCTACCTTCTGACAGAGGGACAATAGACTCAAGATACAGAAGGAAACATATATTTTGGGACATGGACAATGTACTGATTTGTTTTACTTCACTATTGCTAGTCTATTGGAGGTATGGTAGACTCGATGATCTCTAACATACTTCCATTTCTGAGTGTGTGACCCCATATACTTGACTGCTGAATCAATGATGAATCCCTTTCATATGTCAACCAAGCATGATTTAATCAGTAGCTGTAGCCCTTCACTAATTCACCCCTCCATCTGCCCCTGCACACACACACACACACACACACACAAACACACGTTTTAGTAGACAGTCTCTCTGAGTTGCTCACATTTGAACCAATTGTCTGCTGGTGAGTTAGGCTGGTCCTTGAATGATGGATAGTCTATTACTGAGAGCAACCCAGGAAAGCACCCATCTTGATAAAAATGGCTGTCTTGTAGTCCCCTGGGATGGCCTTTCAGATTCCAGGCTCATCTTCACACCATAAGGAGGTATTAAGAAGGAATGCCATGAAGGGTAGAGGATAAGACCCCCAAATTCCATGTGAGAAGGCACTGCTGAGAGAATGCTGAGACACTTCCTAGGGACCCCAGGGACAACATTCACTGCCCTGAAGGCTGGGAGAATTACCCACTATTCCAGATGTGAACGAACACCAGATGGGTAGAGTCTCATTCCTAACGCTGGATAATAAAATGACCTAAGACTCTATTTAGAGAAAGAAAACAGCTCCTCTCCGGCTGTTTACAGATTTAGAAAATATCATGATAAGCTAAAGGAGGCAGTTCAAAGGAATGATAAAAAAGGACAAGAAGATAAATAATGGCCTGATGTGGTTACGAAAATGGAAGGTAACGGCTGCATGGCTAATATAAACACAGATGACCTTTAGGTTGGCTCAACTTTTCATCTTCAGGACAGGAAACAGCAACCGATCCTTATCGGGAGAACTCAGCTCTTCCCCTGGCCCCTGCTGCACTCGCATTGTACCGTATTTCCAAGCCCAGCCTGGCTTCTATCTCTTCAGAGCACATGCTGCAAACACGATAGGAGGCTCAGAGGAAAGTTGGGCCAGGGCATATGTTTTGTGTGTCCCAATGACAGGATGAATGAAGGGGAGGGGCCAAAGGAGAAGGGAAAGAAAACATGGTGAAATGGAAAGAGCAAGAAACTTGGAGTCATAGGCCCTGCATTCAAAATCTGGGGGCAGGTGGGTGCTGGATCCTAGGTCACTGTGAACAACAACATGACTCAGATTGGGACTCATTACAGAAATGGAGGGGGTGGAGGTTAGGGCTAGCCTCATGATTTCGTGCTACTGACTCCCCTTCTCACTCTTCCACTATTTAGTAATTTTTCAGTTGTGTCCAACTCTTCGTGACTCCTTTTGAGGTTTTCTTGGCAAACATACTGGAGTGGTTTGCCATTTCCTTTTCCAGCCCATTTTACAGATGAGGAAACTGAAGCAAACAGGGTTAAGTTGTGTTTTTCTGATTCCAAGCACGGTGCTTTATCTACTGTACCACCTGGCTGCCCCACTCACTGAGTCATCCCATACCAAACTGTGTCAAGTGACTATGAGTTCATGAATTGGAGCTGAGAGAGAAAGAGAGACAGAGATGAAGAGACAAAGAAAGAGAGAGGGAGGGAGGGAGAGAGAGAGAGAGAGAGAGAGAGAGAGAGAGAGAGCGAGAGAGCAAGCACAGTAGCAGGAGGGAGAGCACTCAGATTCATCCCATTTAGCCCCCACACTAGTTTTCTATCCATGCTGCTTCATTCACTACCATTAGGCAAATTGGTAACAACAGACATAAGCCCCAAGGCTACCCTCAGCTATTCACCTGAAGCTCTCTATACCAATCTTTTTTTTTACACGTAATAGTATTTTTTTCTTTTTTAAAATAAATTTTATTAATTTACTTTGATTTATCAACAATCACTTCCATATCCTTTTGAGTTTAAAATTTTTCTCCCTCTTCCTCCCCACCACCCTCCCCAAGATGGCACACAATCTGATATAGGCTATACATGTACATTCCTATTAAATATATTTTCACTTTAGTGATGTCGTAAGAAAGAATTAGAACCAATAGGAGGAACCATCAGAAAGAAGAAAACAAAATTCAACAGAAGAAAAGAAAATAGCAATTCAACTTCCATAGTTCTTTCTTTGCATGTGGATAGCATTGTCCATCATGAGGCCTCTGGAGATGTCTTGGATCCTTGTATTGCTGGGAAGGGTTAAGCTTATCAATATTAGTCATTGCACAACATGGCTGTTATTGTGTACAACATTCTCTTGGTTCTGCTCATTTCACTCAGCATCAGACCATACAAAGTCTTTCCAGGTTTTTCTGAAGTCAGCCTATTCATCGTTTCTTATAGCACAATAGTATTCCATTACATTCATATACCACAACTTGCTCAGCAATTCCCCAACGGATAAGCATCCTCTCAGTTTTCAATTCCTTGCCACCACAAAAAGAGCTGCTATAAATATTTTTGTACATGTGGGTCCTTTTCCCATTTGTATGATCTCTTTGGGATATAGCCCTAGAAGTGCTATTGCTGGGTCAAAGGGTATGCCCTTTGGGCATAATAGTATTTTTTTCAATTATATGTAAACATAATTTTCAACATTCATTTTTGTAAGATTTTGAGTTCCCAATTTTTCTCCCTTCCCTCCCCTCTCCCCAAGACAATGACCAATCTGATATAGGTTATACATGTACAATCATATTAAACATATTTCCACATTAGTCTTATTGTGAAAGAAGAATCAGAAAAAAAAAAGGGGGAAACCGAAAGAAAGAAAGAAAGAAAGAAAGAAAGAAAGAAAGAAAGAAAGAAAGAAAGAAAGAAAGAAAGAAAGAAACAGAAACAAAACAAAAACAAAAAAAGGTGAAAATAGTCTGCTTTGATCTGCATTCCATAGCTCTTTCTCTGGATGTGGATAGCACTTTCTATTATGAGTCTTATGGGATTGTCTTAGATCATTGTACTGCTGAGAAGAGCTAAGTCTATCATAGCTGATCATTGCACAATGTTGCTGTTACTGTGTGCAATGTTCTTTTAGTTCTGCTCACTTCACTCAGCATCAGACAAGTCTTTCCAGGTTTTTCTGAAGTCCACCTATTCATCATTTCTTATAGCACAACAGTATTCCATTACATTCATATACCACAATTTGTTCAGCCATTCCTCATCCCCTCAATTTCCAATTCTTTGCTACCACAAAAAGAGCTACTATAAATATTTTGGTACATGTGGGTCCTTTTCCCTTTTTTGTGATCTCTTTTGGATACAGACCTCATAGTGGTATTGCTGGATCAAATACATGGTTTGATTGCCCTTTGGGCATAGTTCCAAATTGCTCTCCAGAATGGTTGAATCAGTTCACAACTCTACCAGCAATGCAATAGTGTTCCAATTTTCTTACATCTTCTCCAACATTTATCATTTTCCTTTTCTGTCATAGTAGTCAATCTGATAGGTTTGAGATGGTACCTTAGAGTTTTTTTTTTAATTTGTATTTTTTTAATCAATAGTTATTTAGAGTATTTTTTCATATGATTATAGATAGCTTTAATTTCTTCCTCTGAAAACTGCCTGTTCATATCCTGTGACTATTTATCAATTTGGAATGACTTGTATTCTTATAAATTTGACTCAATTCTCCATATATTAGAGAAATGAGTCTTTTGTCAGAAACACTGGCTGTAAAAATTGTTGCCCAGCTTTCTGCTTTCCTTCTAATCTTGGTTGCATTGGCTTTGTTTGTACAAAACCTTTTAAATTTAATATTCTCTATCTCTTGTTTGGTCATAAATTCTTCTCTTCTCCATAGATCTTTCAGGTAAACTCTTCCTTGTTCTCCTAATTTGCTTATGGTATCATCCTGTATATCTAAATCACGTACCCATCTTGACCTTATTTTGGTATATGGTGTGAGATGTTGGTCTATGCCTGTTTCTACCATACTCTTTTTCAGTTTTCCCAGCAGTTTTTGCCAAATAGTGAGTTCTTATCCCAGAAGCTAGAGGTCTTTGGGCTTATCAAACAGTAGATTACTGTAGTCATTTACTACTGTGTCTCGTCTTAATCTCAGACCCACTAATATGGGAGAGAGGACAATAATAATTCTCTTTCCGAGTGCCATCAACATCTGATGCACTGAAAATTAAAGCCAGGAGTGAGCTTAGCTACATCTATACCATCTTATATTTTAAAGATGAAGAATCTGACCCTGAGGGAGGTAGAGTGCTACAGGTGCTATTCACAAAGGTGGATGGGAGGGATCTGAAACCAGTTCCTCTGGTTCCAATTTCACATCTCTTTCTTCTCTCTCCAGGAATACCTGGTCATTTAGCTTTTGCAAATGTCCAGGGCACTTGTCCTCATTTTCCAATCTTCCCACAATCAGTGGCTCAGAAAAGGGCACTTTGGTATTGTGCCTTCCCTTTAAAATAGAGCCCTTCCAGTTAAAACACGTTGGGCTTCATGTATAGCCTAGTAGTCCATCAGAACAAAGGTTAGAATGATTTGTTGGGGGTCTCCACCATCTGGCTCCAGCTTCCTATTTCAACCTGACTTCACTTCATTCCCCTTCATGTACTCTATGTTCCAGCCAACCTGGGAGACTAGCTGTTCCCCAAACTCCACACCCTATCTCTCACCTCTGCACATTTGCACAAGTTTTCCTCCATGCTTGGAATCCATTCTCTCCTCCATCTCTACCTTTTGTAATACTCATCTTCCTTGAAGCCTCAGCTCAGGGGCAAACTCCTCCATGAAGCTCCTGTGATCCTTTCAGTTCTAAGGGAGTTGCTTCTCCTCAAGTTACCTTGTAACATACATATATTGATGCATACTAAAAACAGTGTGGCACTAGCCACGGAGCCAGGAAGACCTGGGTTCAATCCCTACACATAACACATGCTGGCTGTGTGACGCTGGACAACTCACCTAACATTTCAGGAAAGTCACTTAGCCCCGGCAAAGTCAGTAAGACGATAAGTTGCATTCAAGATATCGGCATCGCTAGAAAGAGAAAGAGCTATTTATCGGAAGCTGCCCATACCAATCAATCAATAAACATTTATTAAGTGCCAACTACATACCAGGCACTGTGCTAAGCATTGAGGATACAAAAAGAGGCAAAAGACAGTCCCTGTCTTCAAGGAGCTTACAATATAATAGGGGAGAGAACAAACAAATATATAGAAAGCAAGCTATATATATGATATGTAAGAAATAATTAACAGAGGGCATTAAAAATGGTTGGCGAAGGCTTCCTATCTAAGGTGGGATTTTTGTTGGCACTTAAAGGAAGCCAGGAAAATCAGTAGTCAGAGAGAATGAGAGAGAGTGTGCCAGGCATGGAGGACAGCCAGAGAGAATGCCCAGAGCCAAGAGATGGAGGGTCTTATTCATGGAACAGCCAGGAGGCCAGTGTCACTTGATAAAAGAGGACATGTCAGGGAGTAAGGTGGAGGAAAAGTTAAGAAGAAAAAGCAAAAAGAGTCGGAAGTTAGGAGAGAGCTAGGTTATGAACTCCTTTGAATGTCAAAAAGAGCATCTTTATTTGATTCAGGAGGCAATAGGGAGCCACTGGTGTTTATTAAGTAGAAGGGTGACACAATTGGACCTTCACTTTAGGAAAATCACTTTAGTGGTTGAATGGAGGATGGATTGGAGTGGGGAGAGACTTGAAACAGGGAGACAACCAGCAGCTATTGCAATAATTCAGATATGATGTGATGAGGGCCTACACCAGGGTGGGGTTAGTATCAGAGGAGAGAAGGGGGCATATTAAAGAGATATCACAAAGGTGAAATCAGTAGGCCTTGGCAATAGCTTGGATATGGAAGGATGAGAGATTGTGATGAATCCAGGATGACTCCTAGGTTGTGAGCCTGAGGGACTGAGAAGATGATGTTACCCTCTACAGTAACAGAAATTACAGACCATGGTTTTTTTTAAATAGAAACAAAATATACATTCACGTATCCATAGCATGTGCCCCCAGTAGAACATAAGGACAAAGACCATGTAATTGTTTTACTTTGTAATCAGCACAGTGCATCGCATGCAGGGAGCAGGCATTAGATATAGTGTCAATTGAATGTTTGCATCAGATATAGGTCAGGCCTTCATCTCACCTATTTTACTATTAGATGAATACAAATACCCCTTTTCTTCTTCACTGTACGTTCCATTGAGTTGAGCTAAATTTTCATAGACTCATTAAATGTTAAGAAATAGAAGGGGGGTTCAGCTAGGTGGCACAGTGGATAGAGCACTGGCCCTGGATTCAGGAAGACCTGAGTTCAAATCTGACCTCAGATACATAATACTTACTAGCTGTGTGATCTTGGGCAAGTCATTTAATCCCATTGCCTAGCCAAAAAAGAAGAAGAAGAAGAAGAAGAAGAAGAAGAAGAAGAAGAAGAAGAAGAAGAAGAAGAAGAAGAAGAAGAAGAAGAAGAAGAAGAAGAAGAAGAAGAAAGAAAGAAAGAAATAGAAGGGACCTTATGGTCTAAACCCCTCAATATACTGATGGGGAAACTTGAGCCCAGAAAGGTGATTAAGTGACTTGCCCAAGGTCTCAGAATGAGGAAGTGGCAGGGGTGGGGCTTTTGCCCAAATACCAAAATGCTTCTTTCCTTCTTGTACTTCCTCCAAGGGTTGTGGGGAAGGAATCATTTTGCTATCTATAAGGAATCATATATAGATATTGGAGCTCTACTGAGCAGTATCACTATATCATTATCTAATTTAGAATCGTTGTGAGGACCAAATGAGAACATATCAGTGAAATGTTTAGCACAGTGCCTGACATGTAGTAGGTGATTAATAAATGCTTGTTCCTTTTCTCCTCTTATTCTATGATGTTTATTTCATGTTTACTTCATGTAAAGTGGAGTCCTATGACTCTAGCCAACACACTTTCCATCCCAATAGAAAATGTTGCATTTCCATAAAATATGATCTTTGCCTTACAAAAAACAAAACACCCAGAGGCAGCCAAGTTGGAAACACTCTGTTCCACTCCCCACTCTTGGCCCCAACATGCCCCCAGCCTCAGGTCCTGGCAAGAATAACTAAAAGGAAACATCAATCTGGAGAGAGAATCAGCACGTTTTTTCCTTTCCCCTCACCTGCCTCTTGGGCACTTAGACCATGGCCACTGCTGTGTTTGTAAGCCACGAACATGAGGGCTCTAAAATTTTCTCTTTGGACCTTTCTGTTTCAGCTTTGTCTTAGTTAATTAATTCAACCGTCTTGCCCAGGATGTTCGACTCACACAACTGGAAGGGACCTTGAATTGTGTCTAGTCCAATCCCAACCCAATGAACAAGGCTCCTCTTTACAGTAGCACCCAAAAGTGGTCCTCTCAATTTTGTTTGAAGCTCCCCAGTGGAGAGAGTCCATGACTTTCTGAGGCACTCTCAATTCGGGACACCCCAACTGATAGAAACTTTGATTTTCCTAGTCAAAATCTGTCTCTGTAATATCTCACCACTACCCCTAGTTCTCAACTCTAAGAATAGGAGAACTTGACTCTTTGAATTCTACACAAGAGCTTTTCAAATGCTTGAAGACAGTTATCATGTGTCCTTTGATGCTTTTCTTCTCTTAGTTCCTTCAAATAACCTTCATGGAGTATGATCTCAAGGGCTTTAATCCAAACTGTGCTCCTTTGGACCCTCCCTAGTTTATCCGTACCCTTCATGATTACTGAATACAATTAAAAAATATCACATTCAGTAGGAATTATTCTCTCCTCCAGAAAAATGTTTCTTCTAGTCGTGCTATACTTTGCCTCCATTAGACAACACCTATAATATTAACCATTATTTATTTATGCTGAGGGAAAGAGGAGAATAAAAATAAGAGGTATTCCCATTTCTGAAGTTATATAAATATAATATATATAATAAATATAATATAATTTATAATAAAGTGTGGAGACAAAACAGACCTTTACAAATATTATTTACCCCTTCCTCCTCCCACCCACCGAGATTGATCTCTAGACTTCAAAAATAGCCCCCAAAAAATGAGTACATGAAAGAGAGAGATGAAAGGACATATGAGAGAAGAGGTGGTGAGGGACCAAACTATCCTTAATGAATTCAGATTTCTAGGTCCAGACTAACAACATTCCTGGGTATGGCAAATACAAAGAGATGTGATTGCTGTGATGTGAGCCACCATCACTGGTGTTTGAAAGGTCATGTAGAATGGGAGAGGTGCCAAAAGATTAGAAACACGTGAGTGTTCTTGCTTTCATAAAGACAAGAGTCCACTGAGGGAGCAAAATTTCACCACCTAGTAAAATCCTGCAAGGTGTTAATAAATATTCTAAAATGTTAATGAGCACGTGCAAAAGGAAGCCATGATCACAAAGAGCCAAACTGGCCTCACCCAGAAGAGATTGTCCTTAACTAAACTCAATTTCTTTTTGACTGAGCTACTGCATTGAGACACGTAGACTTAGGTTACCTGAATCTCATTTGTAAAAAATGATACTCAACGTTCTTTGACAGTTACTGACATCCAAACACACAGCCAACACACGGTGAAGGAGTTGAAACTAAATTTCTGTTGTCAAAAATGTGCATATCATCGCTCAGAAAAGCTAGGAACAAAATGGTCAGGGTTTTCTTCCTTGTTGCTTTCTGAACTCCTTTTCTCTGCATCAACACACAGGGCTTTGCTGTTCTCCTCTTCACCTAAGTAGTCCTACTGCATATTTGGTTCTGATTTTGCTTTCTGTGCTCTGAAGGGCTGCAAAGAAGTCTTCCTCCATATCTTTCTGCTCTTCAGATTCTCCATTTTGTGGTTGATCTGGAGCTGGCATTTCATCAGGACAGGAAGCTGCCATTGCAGGAGCTCCCTTTCTCAGTGCAGATCAGTCCTGAAACTCACATACCCCCTTCCATTCTTCAACCACTGAAAACATAACTTGTTTTTACAAAATGTACACATTGTTAAAAGGTCTCTTTTCTCAATTCCATTGTTTCTTCTGTAACAAAAACAGGCGCTGGTAAGAATAGCTTTGTGTAGACGCATCGTTTTTACCTAGGACAGAGTACTAACAATAGGGATCAGTGGGTCAAAGAATATGAATAGTTATGTAGCTCTTAATACAGAGACTCATATTGCTTTTCAGAAAGACTGCACCAATTCCCAGCTCTCCAAGCAGAGTTGTGCCACATTTGAATTTCACAGCTTCTTTGGTTGCTAATTTTCTGACCGAAACATCCTGTTTCAGAGTAATTTTGTCATTTTTCTTAAATAATTTCTCATGTTGCTGCTGACAATCAGTATTTTTCTTCTTCTAAGTGTTCCCTGTTTATATCCTTTAAAGACATCTATTAAGGATTAATTTCTTTCAAAATTTGTTAATTCTAGATTTCTTAGATGACATCACTTCATTAGGAATGTTTCATCCAAAAATTATTTTTCTCACTCCTCCTTCCATTTTATTTTGCATATGCTTTTTGTTATGCAAACTTTCAATAATAACTCTAGCTTCATATATATTTCTTGAACTTCTCAGAATTTTTTCAAACTCTTCACAACTGTGAAAAATAACACATCTCATTACCTTCTTTTTCTGATATAATATTCTTATCTTTAAAACATTAATCCCTTGGGGATTTCTCATGGTCCATGTAAATGAGATGTGGTATAAATTCTATTATTCATCATAATACTATCCAATTTTCCCAGCAACTTTAATAAAAGCTTTTAATATTTTTTTTCTTTTGCAATATTTTATGATCCTAGATTCATAGGACATTTTTTATTGGATGCCTTTGGTTAATAGTCAGTTATCTAATATGTGCCCCTCCTCACTCCTCCCCCATTTTAATCTAGTAGCATTTCTCCATTTATATCTAATATGGGCAGTTAGGTGTTGTAGTAGATAGAGTGCAAGGCCTGGACTCCTCTTCATGAGTTCAAATCTGGCTTCAGACACTTACTAGCTGTGTGGCTCAGGGTAAGTTATTTGAACCTGTTTGCCTTAGTCTGTGATCTATAAAATGAGCTGGAAAAGGGCATCGCAAACTACTCTTATGTGTTTGCCAAGAAAATCCCAAATGGGGTCACAAAGAGTCAGATATAACTGAAAAATGACTCAAAACAGATTAAAAAAATAATTTTTACCTTTAGGGTATGATTTGAGATCTGGCTATATGAATCTTTTTTTTTTTTACATCATAGTTTCCCTTATTGTCTTTGGCATTTTGTGCTTCCATATGCACTTTTGTTATTACCTTCTTAGTTTTGTGAAATATCTCCTTGGTATTTTAATTGATATTGCATTAAACCTCTTCCAGAAGCATTGTCCTATGGGTGAGTGGGTGGGAGAACATTACCTAAGTTTAGTAGGCTTTACCTAGAGCTCCATGCTTCCAGGATTATGAAAATAATTCCATGGAGAATGAGTAACCAGGCAGACATCACAAGAGAAAGGAAGGGATCAGGGGAGAAAGAGAATTGTCTGGAGAAAATGCATGTGAGAAGGAACCAAGAAATGGGCAGGCCAAACTTGAGAAGTGAACAGCAGAGCATGAGATCAGAAACAGTCCACAAACCCTATTCATCAAAATTTTCTTTCTTTTATTCCATCCTGATGGAGGAAAACAACCCTCTTTATATCTATAACCACTCACTTCACAGATGAGGAGACTGAGGTCTAGAGAGCTTAAGTGACTTATCTATGTCAAAAAGGGAGTAAGACCCAGAAGTAGGATTTGGGCCCAGGTCACCTCATGGCAAAGCCGGTGGATATTTCTACCACATTGCTCTCTTTTCCTTTCTAGATCATCAGGCAGAAGGCTGTGTACAGGGGCTAAGACTGTGTTCTAGTCAATGGCAGCTAAGCGGTCAACATGTGGAAGCTTTATTTTTAAAAAATTGATTATTCTCATTTCTACGGCATTTGAAAGTTATTAATATATCATATACATTTTTCTCAAAAATGAATTTGTCAGATAATGAAATATGGAGTAGAACCGAGAGAGATTTTTTTTTCCAGCAAGGGCTGAGTGAGAGCAGAGCTGATTAAAGAGATTACATGCTATTAATAATAATTTCCAGGGGGTACACACACACACACACACACACACACACACACACACCCATGGTATGTGTTCATATCCCTGGCCTTTTTCCTTTGGAACACAGAGAGATGAAAAGACTAATAAGGAAAATTAGGTGGACTGCCACAAGATGTAGGGAATGGTGCAGTTTTTATTTTACCTGGCATTCAAAGTCACTACTTTGCCTGGCATTAGAGGCTGCTGAGAGCCTTGGCAGGGTTGATATGGAATGTCCTTGGCACACCATGTGAACAAACTACATGGTACCATTCTTGCATTCCTCATTTGAGTCAAGATGCCTAACCCCAGAGTGGGCACATTAGACCTGCATCTGTTGCCTCTTTGAGATTTGTCCTACTACTGATCTATCATTTTGCTTGCAGTTTCAAATCATTCTTCCAGTTGGGTAGACTCTTTTCCCATTTCCCTTCATTGCTTCTACCAGTATGTCCTCCAGCAAAAGAAATTAGTTCTCAGTGAACGCATTCAGTGAGTATTCTCACACACTCAGGCAGTTGAATCCCATCATCAATTTGTTGTGTTCCTTCTTTGTTAATCACATTTCTTTCTCTATCTCCTATCAGATGCTTATTATCTTTGCAGACATGTCTTCCTATAGTTATAGCTTCATCTTCCTGGCCATTGTTGTTGAGAATTCCTTGTTTCCCTTTCTTTTTGGTGCATTTTCTTCAATTTATTTAAATCTGCCCTAATCTTAGAGTTTTTAATTTCCTTGCTAATTTCTTTCATTATTTTTCTTTTCTGAGAAGCAATTTTCTCTTGTCTTTTTAGTTCTTGTGCCTGTTCCGCCTCCTTCTTGCTGCTTCTTTGAAGATGGAATTGAAGATCTGGGTCTCATGGCTTTCTCAAAGGAACACAGATTGAGAGCCCAAAAGGACCTCAGAGTCCAACCCCCCCATACCCCCATTCTATAGATGTAGGAATTGAGGAAAAGTTAAATGACTAGACAAAGGTCATAAGTCTCATCAGAGAAAGGATTCCCAGGACCAGGACTCCAAATGCATGGCTATTTGTTCTATTCTTGCTTTCTCAATCTTATCAGAGGAGTTCTTTTTTACCTAGATTTCTGCAAAGCATTTGAAAAGGACTCTCCAGCTAAGAAGGTGAAAAAGGGGGAAAGAGGTGGCATAGATAACATCACAATTAGGTAGATTCAGAACAAGATGAAAGACTAGACCTTAAGTGCAGGGATTCAGGGACTGAAGTCATCAGAGAAGGCCTCCAGGGAACTGCCCCCTGGGGAAGTCCTCCCCCCTCAGTTCTTGGCCTTGGATTGCTGGACATTTTCGTCAGGCTTCTGGATGAAAGCATAGATGGCATAGATTTGAATCTGATACAAAGCTGGAAAAGAAGATATCTCAAATATTGGATGGCTAAATTTGAAAAGATTTTGATGTGTTAGATTAATTAGAACACACCCAATGAGGTGACACTTAATAAGGATACAAATTTCATTGTTCAGTCATTTTTCAGTCATGTCTAACTCTTCATGATCCCGTTTGGAGTATTTTTGTCAGAGATACTAGAATGATGTGCCATATCCTTCTCCAGCTCGTGTTACAGATGAGGAACTGAGGCAAATTGAGTTAAGTGACTTGCCCAGGGTCATACAGCTAGTAAGTGTCTGAGTCCAGATTTGAACTCAGGAAGCTGAGTCTTCCTCACTTCAAAATTAATACTCAATCCACTGCGCCACCTAGCTGCCCTATATATTTAACATGCGTTAACTTAAAGTCTTAAGGTAACTTTGGGATTTCGTGAATTCTCACCAGCCAAGCAAGTGCAAACACAGCCTTTGGGCCAAATGTTCTCTGAATAACTATGTTGGAGGGCAGTACTGAAGTTCAGATGCTCCAGCTTCTTGGAGCCACACGTGAGAGTTGGGTGACAGGTCGACACCAAAGGTGGAGGAGCAGCCCTGCCCTCACCCTACAGGTACCAGTCCTCCCTGAATACCTCATACACCACAGACAAGAAAGGGCTAGATAACAGATTGCTTGATTGGCTGGTTGCTTGGTTGTTGCCCCTCGTTCTTGAAGAGGACCAAAATGGTGTCGCTATGCTCGAGTTAGGTTTCAGTGTGTCTGACTGTGGTTGATCTGACCAATACAAGCTCAGAATGGTCTGCTACAGGTTGGGCACAAAGAGGTCAGGTAAACATTTGGGGTGCATTCTCTAAATTTGTGCATCCTGCATTTCCTTTGAGTTGCTTCAATTCTGCTTTGCTCATAGGGCACAGCATCTTCTCTGATGTGGGCACACCATGCTAGGTGGTCCTGTGCCAGTGTCTCCCATGTCACACAATCGAGTCCAAAGTTCTTAAGAGAGACCTTGGGAGTGTCTTTATATCACTTCTTCTGACTACTGTGTGAGTGCTTGCTCTGTGTGAGTTCCCTATCACATATTCTTTTGGACAAGTGTGCATTTTGCATTCAGACAACACGGCCAGCCCATTGGAGTTGTACTCTCTGAAGCAGAGTTTGAATGCTTGGCAGTTTAGTTCAAAAGAGGACCCCAATGTGTGGTATCTTCTCCTGCCAGGTGATCTTCAGAATCTTCCTAAGACAATTCAAATGGAAGCAGTTCAGTTTCTTGGCATGGCTCTGGTACACTGTCTTGGTTTCACAGGCCTACAACAATGAGGTCAGCACAATGGCTCTATATAGATGAGAGATAGATAAATAGATAGATAATAGATAGAGTGAAAACCCTGGGAAGGATTCAGATGGGTTCATTTTCTACGCCCTCTCACTTTAGGTGAAGTGACATTTATGAGTTTCAGTATGGGACTGATCTCACCAGAAAGCCTACCTGGTCCAAACAGAGCCACTGACTATGTAGACAAACATTGTTTTTCTAAATTTCAAGGCAGTGGGACAGCTAGGTGGCACAGTGAATAGAGCACCGGCCCTGAAGTCAGGAGGACCTGAGTTCAAATCCAGCCTCAGACCAAACACTTGACATTTACTAGCTGTGTGACCCTGGGCAAGTCACTTAACCCCAATTGCCTAAAAAGAAAAAAAAATTTAAAAAAAATAATTTCAAGGCAGTGAAAGAAAAGTTTCAAAGGGTCCCATTACCCAATGTATAAACTTTGTTGGTATAGAGGGCCATAGAAGAAACCTGGAAGTCACAGTGTGGAAATCATGTGCCACGTGACTAATGTCTTTTATGCTAGCTGGAAGCCCCGAAATACCCTAGAGTTTTCTAAATGAATAAGGAAATGTATAGCAAAGCCCTATAAAGCAAGAGTCCTTTCCTTTGTCCAGTGTATGGGATGGTTGTCCTGATGAATAAAGTGGAAAGTTGGGTAGCTTCAGACAAGTCACTTCTCTTCTGTGGGTCCTCACTTTCTTTGTCCATAAGATGGGGATGATTGGACCTGCTTTATTCCATTGGTTTCCATTACACTACTGTGTGACTCCTTTACAGAATCTGTGGGTAATAATGAAGGGAAACCAGGAGAGCTTCACTGATTTGTTGGACTGGGGAATGATCACGGTGGAGCCTAAAACACATGAAAAATCATAGGCTGATGGTTGGTCCTAATCTTCCTCTCCCCAGTTCCATGATGGAGCTCTGCTTCAGGTAACATTGGCCAATGATGAATGAGAGTTGCCCACTTAGTAGATTTTAAAGGAAGAGACAACTTAATAGCATTATGTAGCACTTTACATATAATTTTTCACTTAATTCTCACAACAATGTTGTGTTTTAGGTACAATTGTTATCCTTATTTTACAAATGAGGAAACTGAGGCTGAGAAGTTAGATGACTTCCCCAAGCTCACACAGCTAGTGTCTGGGGCAAGGTTTGAACTCGGATTTTCTTGAGTCTACATCAGGTACTCTCTCTACTATACCACCTAAATATCTCACTTCTGCTTTCAGTCTCTTCTTGTCTTATGAATATCTAGATTGGGACTTGGGAAAACTCCCCCTCGGACCTCCTATGGTAAAGGAAGGGGTCTTCCCCAACCCTAGCAGCTATGGGAACTGGATTCAAATTATGGCAAGAGCACGTGTCCATCTATCTGATCCTGAGACTTGATCTCAAGGCCTCAGCTACCTCTTTGGCTTTGTGTATCTTTCTCTGATCACAGGTGATCAAATAGCAATCCTGAGATGGCTGTCTCCAGTCTGGGTGGCCACTTCATGGAATAGAGAATTCTGGTGTTGTCAAGTATTTTGGCTGAGGGGCAGCAGGAGGTTCTTCCTGCAACTGTTAAAACAATTCTCAGAGGACAACAGGAGGGATATAAGCCATGTATTAGGTGGCCAGAAGATAGGTGCCCAGATGGCATAGAGCTGAGATGAAGATGAAATGACTGCTCACCAGTCCTCCAAAGAGTTTCATGTCATAGATAAAATAGAACTTAGGTCCTTGGTTTCATGAACTAAAATTATGTCAATGCGCATTCATGAGTCTTCCACTTTAAGCAAGTCTTTTGGTGAAGAAGATACATAGTTATCCTATATCTTGTCTACTCTGTACTACCCAGTACTTTTCTAGAAGAGAACCTGTTAATCCTTTTGGGGAGGCCCTGCACAGGAGCCTGACCCAGTATTCTACTCTGGGTTGGGAGCATAATAAGCCAGAAACCATGAAAAGAGCCTGTTTTTTTCTCTGAAGTCAGGTTCCCTCAGGAATGAACCTGACCCATCTGAGCCCAAGACTGAGAAAGCTTAGTAGGAGAGGGTGTACCCAGCCTTCTGGGTCAGGGCAGCCATAATTCACAAAGTACCCTTTAATGTCACTGGCCAGTGACCTCTGAGGCCCTTTAATAGTTCTGAATGAAAAGCCAAGATCCTTTAAAAATAAACACTAACAAACCCTAAAGGTTTCTCTTTCTCTTAAAAAATAAAATGAAAACAAAACAACCTCCCACTAAAAAATAAAATCAAATCCAAACAAGCCAGGGGGCCCCAAAGGAAATGGATCCGTGAGTGAGGTTTACACAAATGGAGGGCTATGATGCAACCCCAAGAGAGCTGAGTGTCCTTGTCATGCCCTCTGTCTCAGCCCCTTTGCATCACAGTGTCCCCTGCAAGCCCTGGGATAAACAAAGAAATCAGTGAGCTATGCATGCCTTGGAACCTTCCACCTCTGCCCACATAGGAGAATAAAAATACCTTATTGCCAGTGGGGTACAGAAAGTCCCATGAAGCAAGTCCTCTGGGCCTTCCCTATGCATGAGGAAACTGAAGCAAACAGATTAAATTGAGATGCATCAAAGTAAGGATTGATTCTCTGCTGCTTGTGCTAATTTTGACCTAACGATTAATTAACACCAAGAAAACACAGGTGCTCCATCAGCTGCCACTACACCATCCATATATGGAACCATCATCAGTTACAACAAATGGAGAAGTTTTGAATGCTATGGATAAATTCACTTACCTTGGCAGTAGACTTTCCAGGGATGTACACACTGATAATGAGGTTGATGCATGCATTGCCAGAGCTAGATCAGTGTTTGGGAGGCTATGAAGGAAAGCGTGGGAAAGAAGAGGTATTAGACTGGCTACCAAAGTGAAGGTCTACAGAGCTATTGTGCTGACCCCATTGTTGTAGGCCTGTGAAACCAAGCCAGAGTACCAGAGCCATGCCAGGAAACTGAACCACTTCCATTTGAATTGTGTTAGGAAGATTCTGAAGATCACCTGGCAGGATAAGATACCAGACATTGGGGTCCTTTTTTGAACTAAACTGCTAAGCATTCAAACTCTGCATTAGAAAGTACAACTCCAATGGGCTGGCCGTGTTGTTTGAATGCAAAACGTACACTTGTCGAAAAGAATATTTTATGGAGAACTCACACAAGGCAAGCACTCACATAGTAGTCAGAAGAAGCGATGCAAAGATACTCCCAAGGTCTCTCTTAAGAACCTTGGACTCGATTGTGTGACATGGGAGACACTGGCACAGGACCACCTAGCATGGTGTGCCCACATCAGAGAAGATGCTGTGCCTTATAAGCAAAGCAGAGCTGAAGTAGCTCCAAAGAAATGTGAGATCTTCAAATTTAGAGAATGCACCCCAAATGTGGTAGAGCATTCTGAGCTTGCATTGGCCTGATCAGCCGCAGTTGGACCCATTGTAACATGACTCTAATATAGCGGTCCTCTTCGAGAATGAAGAAGAATAACCAACAACCTACACATCACCCAGCATTACCCAGAAATCTCTGTAGTCTCTAACATATAGTACTGACTAGTAAGCCAATAATGTTGAGGTTTATCTCCATATTGGACTCTGATCTTCATGAGGGCAGGGACTTAAACTTTGTATCTTCCTAGCACTTGGGATAATGCTCTGAATGCAGTAGGTGCTTAATAAATGCTCATTGGATGGATAAATATATTTGCCTGGCTACTCTGTAATTCCTCAGTCTCTCCATCTGCAAAATGGGAGTAACAGTGCTGTAAATCTGCATATTACAGCATAATTTGGGGACACCCAACCACACTAAACCTTTTCTTTCTCCCTAAATCTGTTATCCCACATCCCACCTACACTGTTGTCGTTGGGGGTCTTAGCATTCTCCTCAGCACTGATTTCAGAGTGTTGAGGTGATCTCTACCCATGAAACAAGAAAGCTGACTCCAAGCATTTTGGGGCTCTTCCCCAGTAGGTGCTCCATAAGTTTACTGAAATTAGAATATTTACTTCAGAGGTTTCCTGGCCAAGTGAACTAAGGGCAGGGCATGCAAAAAAGGACACAATGTGCTTTCAATCCTGAGTTCCTGCCATAATCTTTATGGAGGGGAAACCTGGCATAGTGACCTTGAGCAAGGCACTTGAAATGGAAGTAATAATGCCCCCTACCTCACAGGATTCTGGGCAAATCAAATGATGTACATACAGCCACAAGGCACTTGTCAAACCTGTTTCAGATACATACAAGTGCCTTGCCCTTTCTAGGAAGCCTTTCCTACCCTGCCCTGCCCTGTCCTGCCCTCATTTTAGGGCTCCACCTGACATTGTTTTTCTTTGCTTTATAGGTATTAATATTTGCTTATCTGAGGATGAGTTGTTTCCTTTCATTAGAATATAAGATCCTTGAGGGCAGGGGTTTGACTCTGGGTCTCCAGCCCCTGGAAACTGGAAGTATTTACTAACTTATTTTTATCTGAATGGAATCCTTTTCTTTTCACACTCCTCTTTCTTCTCACTTTCTCCACCAACCCACATTAGTTTCCTCACCCTGGAATTTCACTCTCCTCAGCCTCTCTTTACTCCAATTGGTTAGTTCCTCAGAGGAATTTCCATTTTAAAGAAGTCCTGGCCAACTAGTCTTCATTCCCCTCAGGGTCTATTCCCAAATCTCCACAATGCACCTCCTCCCCTTACAAGGGTGCCTTCTCTCTTCCCTTCTCTTCCTGGTCTTCCTCCGTTAGAATTAGAATGTAAACTCCTGGAGTGCAGGGACTATTTCTGCTTACATTTGTATTCCCTAGGCTAATTTCAATAAATGCTTTCACAAAAGCTTGTTGATTTGACCTGAATTGACTCTCTTTAGAAAGGCCCAAGTTAAGTAATTTTTCAGTTGAGTCCAACTCTCAGTGACCCCATTTGGGGTTCTCTTGGTCGAGACACTGGCGTGGTTTGCCATTTCCTTCTTTGGCTCATTTTACTGATGAGGAACTAAGGCAAACAGAGAAAAGTGACTTGCCCAGGATCACATAGCTACTAAGTGTCTGAGGTCAGATATGAACTCAGGAAGAAGAGTCTTCCTGACTCCAGGTCCTATACTCTATCCACTGCAGTGCCAGCTAGCTGCCCCAGAAAAGCCCTTATGGCTTAAGAAATTGAGTATTGGACTTTGATTCAGAAAGATTTGCATTCCAAAGCCTACTTCTGACAATTTCTCTACCTGTGCTACCAGGACAAGTCATTTAATCATTTGGTGCTTAATTTTAGTTTCCTCATCTTTATTAATACCTTTAGCCTCCGCTTGGCAAGGCCAATTTTAGTCTCAAATGAAAGAATGTGCTGTCCAAATATCAGCACCCTCCCACACACACCTCTCACTTCCAGCTGCTCACTGCCATGTCAATACCTCTCAAAACCCTCTTTTCCTCTCTATTCCCCTTCCCCTCATTTCCACTTGTCTGGATTATTGCAGTGACCTAATACAGGGGTGGGGAACCTGTGGCCTTCTAGATCCTTAAGTGTGGCCTTTTGACAGAATCCAAATTTTACAGAGCTGGGATTCAAACCCAGGTCCTTTGATTTCAGCTGAGACCTCTTTTCCACCTCTAGCTTTCCCCTTAACCAATCTATCCTCCACACCACTCTTAGATTACTGTCAGTATAGATGCACCCATGCCATGTCATGTCTCTGCTTAAAAATTCTTTGGCACTTACCTATCACCTACAGGGTAAAGTGCATATGCCTTTAAAAAAAATAACATTTAAGGCCCTACCTTTCCTGGCTTTTTTCATATTACTCTTCACCATGCTCCTTCACTGAGACCAAATGGAACTACTCCCCAAATCCCCTCCATCATCATCTATCCACACCTATGATTTCTCAGCCTCCTTGATGTTGCTAGGGCTGCCCCCACACCTAGAATGCTGTTCCCCTGACCCTTTCTGTGCTGGCTGAAATCTTAATTTCTCTTTAAAATCCAAATCAAATGCCACCTTCTCCAAGTAGCCTTCCTGATGGACCCCCACCCTCCCACCCCAGCCAGCACATAATGATTTTTGTGCTCTCAGACCCATACAATAGCATAATGTTTCTGCCTCTATCATGCACTCCTTTAAAAAAACATTTTTTAATTAACTAAAATCTATTTTCTCTCCTGCCTACCCCCACTATTGAAAAGAGAAAGAAAAACAAAAACCTTCTAGCGAATATGCATAGAAATTGTGAATTCTAGTTTTCTGTGATTTTTATCTTCTCTCTCTCTCCTGTGTCATGAGAACAGACTGTCTCATTAAGTCCTGCATCCCCTCCAGCTCATGGTCCAGTGCTCTACACACAGTAGGTTCTTTATATTTGTTTGTTGATTTTATTTAATCTCTGCATTTCTGCCAGGGCTAGTTGGCTACACATAAAAGTTATTCCATATAGGGAATATCCACCTTAGGTTTCCCTTGTTGTCATGCAGGAAATCCCTGTGTTTCAGAGGGACTTCAGAGCCAACCAATCCATGAACAGGAATTCCCTATGCACCATGCCTACCTCTTTTCAAAGACCTTCAAAGAGAGGGAACTCTTCTATGCTCTGCCACTATTAATTCTGGGCCATTAATTCAACCGCTAATTGTTCAATCAGCCACTACTCCTCAGTGCCTCTGGAAAAGGAATTTCAATGATTGAATGCTCTGCTGCCACACTCACTATCCCTATGACTTCATCCTCTCCTGACTCTTCCCCTATCTTTGTCCTCCTCCTCCCCAGCCCCACCCATTAGAATGTAAGCTTCTTGAGACCAGGGGCTAGAAGAGAATCCCCAGCACGCTTAGTAATCAGTAACTCATTCATTAATACATTTACCATAACATTATGGAGAAAATGAAAAGGATTGACCCAAAATATAACTGCACTGTCCCCTGATGAATCATCTTCAAACAGGGCTTTGCTCCTATTGTATTGCCACAGTAATGTTTTTCTTAGGTTGAGCATTTGTCTTGCATCAGCCCCATCTTTTCATCATGCAAAGTCGCGTGGTGTGGTGGAAAGATCACTGAACTTGGAGTCATAAGATTTCAGTTCAAATATCTACTCAGTAACCTATGAGATCTTGGTCAAGTCATCTCACCTCTCTGAGACTCAGTTTCCTCATCTGCAAAATCAGTGTTTGGTTTTATAACTTCAGTCCCCTTCCAACTCTCAATTGAGATCTTTATGGTTGCATTATGATATATGTTTATTACAAGCAATAATGCTGCATCTTCTACAAGTTGTTTAACGGTAAGAGAAAAAAATATCACGGGAGGCTGGTGATCATAGTAAATAAAGGCCAAAGCTATCATTTTAAATATCAGAAATCAAGCGGAATATTTTTGATTTAGGAAAAGGCAGCCTGCTATAAGACTATTAAGTAAGAATGAATATTGTTTAGTATGTATCTTCCTTCTTATAAAAAAAAACAAAATTTATGAGATGAAAGATTCAGAGTTGGAAGGGAACTTAACAGTCATCTAGACTAACCCCCTCATTCAATGAGGGGACTGAGACCCAAGGAATGTAAGAATCTCATTCAAAGTCACATAGTAAGCTGCAATTCAAGCTCACATCTTGGGATCACATAAGTACAAAAAATAATATTTAAAAATATGTAACATATAATGAAGAAAATGATGATACATTTTAATGTAAAAAGGAAGGATGATAGGAAAGAAGGAAGAAAAAAAGAGAAGAAGGAATGAACAGAAGAATGAGCAAAAGAATGAAGTGAAGGAGGGAGCAAATGAGGGAGGGAGGAAGTAAGAAGGGAAGAGAGGAAAGGAGAAAGAAAGGGAGGAAAGGAAAGGAGAAAGGAAAGGGGAGGGGAGGGGAAGGGAGGGGAGAGGGGAGGGAAGAGGGGAGGGGATGACTGACTTTGATAGACTTGGCTCTTCACAGCAATGCAAGAGTCTAAGACAACTCCAAAAGATTCATGATGGAAATTGCTATCCACACCCAGAGAAAGAAATATGGAGTCTGAATGCAGATGGAAGCAGACTATTTGCTCTCCTTTTTTTTGTTGTTTTGTTTTATTGCTTCATTCTCATGGTTTCTCCCATTAGTTCTAATTGTTCTTTACATCATGACTAATGAGAAAATGTGCTTAATATGAATGTATAAATAGAGCCCATATCAGATTGTATGCCATCTTGGGTGGGGGGGAGAGGGAGGGGAAGAAAATTTAAAACTCAAAATCTTATGTAAGTGAATGCTGAAAACTAAAAATAATTAATTTTTTTAAAAAAAGGAAAGGAAGCATAAAAACCCCTTCATTATTTAATTCAGCAGCCATGCTCTTTTCATAGGTGTGAGTGTCATTTGTCCATCACATCAACATTTCAATGGCTCTGAGGACTCATTAACACAGATCCTCCTCCCATGGGGCAGATTTCTGTCCTCCGTGCCTTCTCATTCTCTTAACCCTTATCAATGCCCAGCCCTAAATCCTTCATAGAGGAGGCACCCACTATCTTGAGGACATTTTTCTTGATCTCTCGATATCCTATAGGTACCAATGCAGCACACAGGTGATTTCCTCACCATCCCACAAGCTCAATATATGATAAACCCATGCTAACCCTTTCTAGTCAATATATGTCTTTCAATATCTTTAACATCACATTATCCCTCACAGTTCACTGAATATATTACACTGTAGTCAATGTACAAGTGACATACATCACCTCCCAGTGCCCTTTGAGTGACCCACAAGATAGAAAAAGTCATAACATCATGGCCCAGCATGTAATGATCTTCTTAGAACTCGTTTAAGCTGGTTCTCCAACAAGCCTCACTATTCGTGGCTAAGTCATGAGCCTTTCTGGCTTGGTTGGAGTTGCCAGAGCTTATGTTCTCCTCACAAGCCCTTCAAGAAGACAGAGTCAGCTCCATGTCAGGATGACATATTGGAAGATGCCTCTAGCATTGTGCCATACACAAAAGCAGTCCTTAGTATTTGTTTGGTGTGCTGGTTGCTACTGTTACAGGTAAGGCAGTGTTCATACCACACAGATTTTCTTATTTTAATGTTCGCTACTACAATAGATTCATGACATCAATGGCATGGGCACTCCCTCCAGAGGTGCAGGTCAATGCCTAATGAAACAACTCCATCCTGTGTGATTCTTGTCCATATCTATCCCCATGAGCATCTGTCCAATGTCCTGGAGGCATAACCATCAGTGGTTTGATAGAGAATTCTGCAGTGAACATCAGAATCTGGAATACAGTACCATTCAATTTGAAAACTCTTTCACTCAGATCCCCTATGCAACCTGAATTTTGTAATGGTATCATCAGTAGGGGAGGCAGCACGGCACAGGGGGGAAGAAATCAGCCATGGAACCAAGAATACCTGAGGTTGTTTCACCTCTAACACAGACCGGGTGGATGGCAGTGGGTAAGTCATTTAACCTCTCTGTTCTCTGGGCAACTAAGTTCAGGGAAAATGCTGAACTGCATCGGTAGAAGGACTTTCCTTATCCAGATATTCCCAGCACCAATGAAATCACAGGTGTAGTCCTTCTGTCTATTACTACATCTATAGTTATATCGAAACACATATGTGCATATTTGTCTTCTTTGTTAGAATGTAACTTTCTTGTATTTGTATTATCATCTCCAGCATGTAGTATAATGTCTGGCATATGGTAAATGTTTAATAAATACTTGTGATTAGATTGATAGGTTGAGAAGCTGAAAAGAATATGCCAGTCTGCACTTGGAGTTTTCTGTAGCAATGAAAATATAAGGCTAGTCCCTATCTTTATCATCACTGTACTTGGCCATGACCACATCATTGTAAGTTACCAAAAGCTGTCCAAGCTCTTTACCTGGCAGTCAGTCAGCTTCTCATTCCACTTGATTCTCAATTAAGCCATAGAAATACATTGCACAAGGGAAAGAAAACATCCCAACTGTTCCTTCCCCTCCCCCACCACACACACACACCCTTAACCCTGTTGGCCATGACAACCTGTCCTATTACCTACAGACCCACAATGCCACGTCTTGGACAAGAAGTTGTCTGTCCTCTGCATGGACACCTCTGCATGGCCTCAGTGAGGAAGAAATCCTGAGTTTAATAGACATGTTCATTTCTGGAGAGTTCCAATTAGTAAGAACTTTTACAAAACAAAACTTTTCCAAATCTGCATCTGCCTCCCAACAACTGTCTGGAACTCTTGCAGTTTTCTTCTCTGGGATAACATAGGCCAAGCTAGACTTAGCTTTCATATGATAGCCCTTTAACTACTTGAAGGTCATGACTGTGGTCCTCTGAAGTCTCCCCTGCTTTAACACAAACGCCTTTGGTTCCTTCAACTTTTCTTCATATCCCACAGTCTTGTCTGGCCACCCAAATCACCTTTTCATGGTCATTCTCACAATGCCAATTCTCTATTGGACATTTCAAACTCAAAGTCATCTCCAACTCAACAGGCCAAGACAGAACTCACTATTTTTCCCCCCAAATTCACCCCTCTTCCAAACTTCTCTATTTCTGTTGAAGGCATTGCCAATCTCCTGGTCTCACAGGTTCATAATCTCAGCATTATCCACAATTCCTCACTCTTCCTCATGCCACATGTCAAATCAGCTGCCAAATCTTGCCATTTCTACCTAGAAGCAGCCGGGTGGCATAGCAGATAGAATGCTGGGCCTGTAGTCTTGAAGCTAATTCAAAGCCAGCTTCAGACACTTACTAGCTATGTAACTCTAAGCAGGTCACTTCACTCTGTCTGCCTCAGATGCCTCAGTTCTAAAATGGGGACAATAATAGTACCTACCTCCCAGGGTTGTTGTGAGAATCAGATGAGACATTTGTAAAGTACATAGTTCCTGGCACTTAAGAAATGCCCTTCTACCTCCATATTTCTCCCATTTCATACTCTCTCTTTTCACACACAGCTAACACCTTCAATGAGGTGTTGATCAACTCTTACCTAGAGTACTGCAACAGCCTAACTGTTCTACATCATGTCTCTTCTCGCTGTAGTCCATATTCCACACTAACGTCAAAGTCATTCTCTTTAGGTGTGTGTGTGTGTGTGTGTGTGTGTGTGTGTGTGTATATACACACACATATATCTACATATATATACATATATACATATATACATATATACATACATATATATATATATGATCATGCCACTCCTCAGTCAATTCTAGGGGTTGCGTATTCCCTCTAGGATAAAACATTCACTCATTTAGTAAGCTTTTATTAAGTACCTATTATGTGCCAGGCACTGTGTTCACCTCCTCCGTTAATCTTTTAAAGCCCTTCACAACCTCACCCCAATTTACCTATCCAGCTTCTTTGTACATTATGCCCTTTACCACACTCTGCCATGGACTCAAATTGACTCTCTTATATGTGCTACTTCATCTCCTGTCTCCGTTCCTTTTCATGGACTATTCCCCTTGTCTAGGATGTATTACCGACTTGCAGAATTCTTCTCTCTCTCTGTTTTTTTTTATCATGCAGCTCAAGGCCCATTTTCATTTTGTTTTTGTTTGTATCAAGGCCTGTTTTCTACATGAAACCATTTCTGTCCTTCCCAATTGCTGGTGCTTTCCCTCTCAAATTAACTTATATTTAACAATCCTTTTATTTATTTTCCTTACATTTATACTGAATATACTTTTATATAAATTTGTTGCTTCCCCTCTTAGCATGAAAGTTCATTGCTAGTAGTGTTTTATTTATTTATTTATTTTTAGTTTTCAATATTCACTTCCATAAGCTTTTGAGTTTTAAATTTTCTCCCCCTCCTCCCCAAGATGTTGTGCAATCTGATATAGGCTCTACATATACATTCCTATTAAACATTTTCACATTAGTCATGTTGTAAGGAAGAATTAGAGGCAATAGGAGGAACCACAAGAAAGAAGAAACAAAATAAAACAGAAGAAAAAAAAGAGCACATAGTATGCTTCTATCTGCATTCCAATGCCATAGTTCTTTCTCTGGATGTGGATAGCATTTTCCATTATAAGGCTATTTGTGATCGTTAAATTCATTGTATTTCTATCCTCTCATCTAGCAGTGTCAGACACACAGTAGGGGCTTAAACATATTTATTGATTAAAGGATTGACTGGTTGATTCTCTGACTTGGTGATCTGGGAGTCAGTCTAAATATAACATTCTAGATTTTATCTGAAGCAGGGAGGAGTCAAGCTAACTTGTCATCTCCCTACTCCGGACCCTTTGCTTCTCTAAATTCAGCCAAAAATCACATGGCTTGTTTGTTGCTACGTTACAGTTCTGAGTCATATCAAGCTTGCTTTCCATTAATGCTTCCTACCTTTTTTTAGATGAATTATCATTCAATGTGTTGATAACTAGTTCAAATTTCCTGACTACAAATTGCTAGAAGCATATTTGGTCAACACCTCTTTGCTCTTTGATTTCCTGAAACTTCCTAAATATTTCTGGGACAACTGCTGGTCATTATATTTTTCATCCTCATTTACACCTTGAGGAGAAGGCATCACACTGCCTCTCTCCTTGAGTGAGAATATCTTTTTCTCAGAATTATAATGGTCTCACTAACTTTATTCAACTTTTAGACCACACCTCTGTCCATGTTTCCTTGCTTAATTGGAGAGCTGTCCTGGAATAACTTACAGTTAAGCAGTATGGACCCCATTTCATTTTACCAGGGAAGAGCTTTAGGCTTCCTGTGAAGGCTTCGTAAAGGCAAATATTGCCAATATCTGATTAAAGAACATGGTGCACTCTCCTTATGCTGTCTGGAAATTGCATGAGCCAGAGAGCCTGAAACAAACCACTGGGGTTTGTGCATGGACCATCGTTATTTTTATAAGTAGTTAGACAAACACAGTGTGTCAACAGCAGTGACCATTTTAACCAGCCAGTTGCCAAACAAGCAAAAACAAAGTATTGAGTTTGAGAGAGAAGTGGAAACATAGAATTTTAGAACTGGAAGGGACCTACATTAGTTTAGTTATCAGAAAACCGGTCAGCACCATGGCCAGCAGTTAGAGGGGAGGAGAACCAGCTGATAATAGCTGGTTGATACAGCACTAATGGATGTTGATGGAAGACAGTGGTGAGCCTCTCAAAGCTGAGGTGTATAGCATTGGTTCCATGCAGGGGCAGTATTACTGGGTAT
Organism: Phascolarctos cinereus; assembly: GCF_003287225.1. Classification (NCBI taxonomy): domain Eukaryota; kingdom Metazoa; phylum Chordata; class Mammalia; order Diprotodontia; family Phascolarctidae; genus Phascolarctos; species Phascolarctos cinereus. Next base: position 4,893,532 of record NW_027556402.1, on the reverse strand, counting down.
ATGAATGGAGGAAGGATTATTACAAGATTAATTTAAGCTTCATTCATTAGGACGATCAACATTGGTACCCTTAGGCAATTTGGATTGGCCACAGAATGAAAGTAAAACCCAGATGCCCTCTTGGATAGAACATTACCTATATTTACTTATGAGAGCTTCCTGGACACAGATGTGGGCATATCCCTGAGTCTGTCCTGGTGCAATCAGTCACAAGGAAGGTGGCATTTCTTCAGTTAATGAGGGGACATGGATAGATCTATGTGTGGAGGAGGAACACGGGACTTGGGAGAAAGAAGACTTTGTTTTATTATGGGTCTGGGAAGGGAAAGGCACATTGCATATTGATCACTTGCAATCAGCTCATAACTCTAATTGGAGTTTTTACTCTCTCTACAGGGAAGGACTTCTTGTCAATGCCATCCCTTCATGAGTAAATGATTTTGTTTTCTGGGTGGGACGAACTTCCAGCCCCATGTTCATTTTGTGGTACCCATGCTGGTAGTACCTCATAGGAAAACATTCATTTGAGGACAGTTGACACTTTACAACAAAATATTTCAGTGGAAAAGAGATGGCCAAATATATTTCATCCGTATGTTCTTCCTTCTCTACTTTCTCTTTCTTTTTTTTTGTTTTTTTCCCCCTTCATCTAATGTAGTGGGGTGAGGTCTAACCATGTCACTCCATAGTTCAAGAAGCACCGGTGGCTTTCTATTACAATCAAATAAAACATAAGCTCCTTGTTCAAATCCAGCTTTAGGCACTTCCTAGCTGTGTGATCTTGGGTAAATCATTTAATCTTTGTCTTCCTCAGTTTCCTCAACTCTAATATGGGGACCATAATAGCACCTAATTCACAGGGTTGCTGTGAGAATCAGGTAAATTAATATTTGTAGCACACTTAACACAGTGCTTGTCACATAATAGGTGTTTCTTTCATAAATACTTGCTCCCTTTCCTTCCCTTCCCTTGCCATCCCATTTAAAGGCCTTCACAACTTGGCCTCAGCCTATTTTTCCAAGCTGACTACACATTACTCCCCTTCACATTCAGTTTGCCTGTCACATTAGCCTACTGTAGCATATGCCCTCTGATTGTGATCCTCCTTCTCTTGCCTTTGTATCTTGGCATAGACCATCTTCCCTATGCCTAGAATGTCTTCCCTATTCTCACATCTATCTCTTAGAATAGCTAACATTTTAAGGGTTGCAAAATACTTTATTAATATTATCTTATTTTATTCTTACAACAACCCTGGTAAGGTGGTGTTAATTATGCCCATTTTACAGAAGAGAAAAGAGGTCAACAGAGTTTAGGTGACTTACCCAGGGTCAGAGAGCTGCTGTCTAAGGCTGGAATTTAATTTTTTTTTAATTTTTAGGCAATTGGGGTTAAGTGACTTGCCCTGGGCCATAAAGCTAGTAAGTGTCAAGTGTTCGGTCTGAGGTTGGATTTGAACTCAGGTCCTCCTGACTTCAGGGCCAGTGCTCTATCCACTGTGCCACCTACCTGCCCCTTAAGGCTGGATTTGAACTGGGGTCTTAAAACCAATTTGAAGTTAACACAGGTGCCACCTCCTATGATCGACCTTTTCATATCCCTCCGATCTTAGGATTCTGTCCTTCTTCAGGTTACTTCCTATTTGCTCATCTTTATGAGCTGTATCTCTCAGCAGAATGCAAGCTCCTTGGGGGAAGGGCTTGTGTAGCTTCTTTGGCATGGCTTCTAGCCCTAGCTCTTCCCTGGTCTGACAGAGGAGCTTTTTCCCCCCCTCATCTAGCTGGGAACATGGTGTTGCTCCTTTAGAATGTAAGTTTTTTTTTGGGGGGGAGGAACTTTCATTTTTTCTTTGTATCCTTAGACCATAGCACAATTCCTGACATCGTGGAACCTTGATGAATGCTTATCAATTGACTGATTCATCTTCACTGTGATTAGACCTATCTATAACCCTGCTTCCCCAGAGACTGTGATCCCTATGATTTGCAACAACATAGAATTAGTGCAAGAATATTAGTGATGGAGAAAGAGAGAGAGAGAGAGAGAGAGAGAGAGAAGAGAGAGAGAGAGAGAGAGAGAGAGAGAGAGAGAGAGAGAGAGATTCTAGTACAAAAAAGCCAGTTGGGATCATTGAAAGGATTCTCAGAGCTGGAATGCACCTCAAAAGTCATCTAGTCCAACCTTTTTCAGGAACAGGTTTTCACTCTTTCCCCCCTTCCAATCTATTCAACAGCATTCAAGAATACATTTTCCTAAAGCAAATCTTTGAGCACACCCTTCCACTATGGAAAACCTTCAATGATTTTCCAAAGCCCACAGAATGTAGTCAACTCAACTCATCCTTCATCCTGGCATTGAAGCTCTCTTTTGATATAGCCCCAACCTTTTTTTTTTTCAGCATCATCTCCCACGATTTTACTAAACATGAACTCTTTCTTAGGCTGTCCATTTCTACATCTTAAATTGTTCAACACCTGACTCAAGGATTGAGTCTCTCAAGGTGAAGAAGCCAAAAGAGCCCATAAAACACCGCAGAAAGCAAACACTTGATCTGTTTGCCAACAGCAGTGGTGTGACAACTGAGAGTAACTCTGGTTTCATATAGAAATGTGAGTATGAAATTACAGCTGAACCAGAAAAAAAGTTACAGAGAACATTGATCCTGCCAGGAGACTTTCTTTGGAAAGCATCCAGGGATCTACTTTGTAGATTAAGTGAGATGTTTGTAAAGCACTTAGCACATACTAGGTACTTAAGAAATGCTTATTGCTCTCTCTTCCCTAGACGATGATGATGATGATGATGATGGTGATGTCAATGGCTATGAGGGGGCAGAGGATAATAGACAAAAAGATATCAAGGAGAAAATGGTAACTAAATATGACAGGAACTCATGAGAATACTGACAGCAAAGAAAAACGAGAAGCAATTGGCATCTACATAATACCTCTTTTAATGTATGCTTTTGGCACTCTAAAATGAACCATAATAGGTTTGTAAAGAATGATCCACAGCCCTTCACCGAACACAGCAGAAAGAATATTAGCACTGCCCTTTTCTCTTTTTAGGCAATGGGGTTAAGTGACTTGCTCAGAGTCACACAGCTAGTAAGTGTCTGAGGCCAGATTTGAACTCAGGTCCTCCTGATTCCAGGGCTGATGTTCTATCCACTGCACCACCTCCCCCCCCCCAGTACTTCCTTGACAAATAGATTGAGAAACATTTTCAGAATATTTGATAAATGGCGGGGGGGGGGGGAGCCTACAGAAATACTTTTGGAACAACCCAGAAATTATAAAGACTCATAATAGATTCCCAACACTGACTCTGTTTAGTGCAATGGAAGGCAGGTGTAGCCTATGAGATGAATGTGGTACAAGAGCGGAATCAAAAGGCCTTATATGTGTAACATCTGCATGAACTCAGCCAAAAATGTCTGGGCAAAGAAGAGTTGAATAGATGGGTGAGTTATGAAGATTTTCTCATGAAAATAGATGAATCTATGATGGCAATTCAGGAGCAGGTCATTTGCTACTAGAAATTATAAAAGGGAGCCTAGACTTAGTAATAAATCGAGAATACACAAGGAAGTAAATGAAACTATAACATATTACTATAGGCTACAAAAAGTCAGCACCTACTGAATATCTAGTAAGACATGACCTGATGGCTAGAATTATGAATCAGAAGCTTTCATCTACTGTCAGATACCAAACTCTTATGCTAAAAATACAGACCTTGGGACAGCTAGATGATTCAGTGGATAGAGTTGGAGTCAGGAGGACCTGAGTTCAAATCTGATCTCAGACACGTAACACTCACTAGCTGTGTGACTCTGGGCAAGTCACTTAACCCCATTGCCTAGCAAAAAAAATAAAAATACAGAGCTAAAAAAATCCTTGAGAAATCAATCAACAAATTATATTGAAAGTGGACCATAATCCCAGACTAAAACTGTTGCCCACAGTCACCTGACTATATGTGATGGATCCATCAAAACTTAAAAGTAGCATTTTAACAGATGTTGCCTTATTGAATACTTGTAATCCCCAAGAGGTAGAACAAAAAGCTTTGAAAATACACAGAACTAGCAGAAGAAATTACAATCCTGTGGGAACAGGATGGAGTACCCACTACTGCCCTCATCCTGTCTGCAGCTGGAATAGCAGGGACAATACTGACAGCCTACAGAAGAGCTGATGTCCTAATATCTTCCTTTAACTACAAAAAGCAATTATTTCATCCACCTATGCAATAGTTTATAAAATGATAAACATAAAAGAAAATAGGAAAATCGCAATTTGTCCCAGGACAACTCTGAGCCCCATCAAAAAAGATGATGAGAATGAGGTAATAATGATGATAATAATATTGTAAACGGAATTTTATAGTGCTTTAAATTTTATAAAGTATTTTATATACCGTATCTCATTAGGATCTCGTAACAGAGGTAAGCGTTAAGGTGTTATTGATCCCATGTTATACTTGAAGAAACTAAAATTTATAAGAGATTAAGTGACCTTTCCATGATTACAGAGCTGATTAGTAAGAGACAGAATTTAAAAGACACTAGAAAAGGTGCTGAAAGATTTGCAAAAGTCATGCTGTTCTGTCATGTCTAACTCTTCTTCGTGACTGTATTTGAGGTTTTTTTTGGCAAAAATAATGGAGTGATTTGCCATTTCCTTCTCCAGCTCATTTTACAAGTGAGGAAATTGAGGCAAACAGGGTTAAGTGATTTGCCCAGGGTCACACAGCTAGTAAGGGCCTGAGGCCAGATTTGAACTTGGGTGTCTCTGACTCTAAGCCCAGCATTCTATCCACTCTGCCACCTAGATGCTGAGCAAAAGTCATAGATAACATTATTATCTTCCCTTCAAAAAAAAAAGGCAACTAAGGACATTTAAAAGTACCAGTATAATTAAGAAATATATTGTGGATTTTCTTGATGAAAATACAGATGCAAACAGGAAGGCTCTTGTAAATGATTTTCTACAATAGATAACATCTCCAAAATCACACAATTGACTATGTGACATGATCATACTTTTAAACAACATTTGGGCTCCAAGCCATGAAAACCAATCTGAAGGAGAAAGGAACTGTGTGCTGTTCAGAATGTTAGAATGGCTCATAGATCTTTGAGGACTCTGAACTAAGCTAAGTAACTCTAAATCTTTCGAAGAAGTCCATGAGAAAAAATAGAATAAGTGTGCTTTGATCAAAGCTAATTTAAGCTCAATAGAAAGTCCTTTAGAGCTAACCATTCCCTTTGACGAAGGCATCATATGTGACCATCTACATTCCTAGGAGATATGTCCTTATCATTTCCCCTTGAGAATCACTTTCTACTTTCAAATTCTGAGGCTTTGCTGACAAATTGACTTCTCACAAAAATTTATCCTTTGTTGACTTACATTGAAAGATTCTACTTAAGGCTTGTTTGGTTGACACTCTGTCCCTTCTCCCCCAATCACTGATGTTGTGATGAAGTCAAGAACTGAATCATTCAATAACTAAACTGTTCCTCTTTCCCCAAGCTGGGTTTGGTTTTAAGAATTTCCCTCTCAAAACAGTAACCCTCACAACTATTTGTTATTGGTTTAGAAAATAGAAAAGTAGATTAGCAGGTCAGACTAAACAGGGAAAGAGCTAAAATAATTAAACTCAATAAACCAGTTTTCCATAAACCTAAGAACATAAACTACTTGATGAAGAACACCCTCTTTAACAAGAATTTCTGCAATCATTGAAAAGCACCATGGGAAAAATTAGATTTAGACCATCATCGTATACTATATACCAAATGAGATAACATATTTAAAGCAAACTGCATACCTTAAAGCACTATATCCATGCTAGATATGATACCAAAATAAGTTTAGAATCGATATATGACATATATTAAATGAATCAAATCAATTACTATTCACAGTTATGGCAAAGAGGTGAAAGCCAGAGGAAGGACAGAGATGATCACCAAAGGTTAAACGGGTAATTTATATTTCAAAAAATTAAAAAGTCTTTACAATAACAAAATTAAGTCAACTTGAATAACAAATAAGTAGTCAATTGTATGTGGGGGGGATAGGGGAATCTTTACATCAAACATCACTGAGAGGTTCCCAGATCCAAGATATATCAGGAAGCAACCCAAATATACAATACCAAATGTATTCCCCAATTGAAAAGTCGTCAAAGAAGTTGAACAAAGAATTCTCTTTTATTTATTTTTATTTATTTGTTTATTTTGGTGAGGCAATTGAGGTTAAGTGACTAGCCCAGAGTCACGCAACCGGTAAGTGTTATGTGTCTGAGGCCTAAACTCAGGTCCTCCTGACTCCAGGGCTGGTGCTCTACCCACTGCACCACCTAGCTGCCCCAAAAGACTTCTCATATTAGATGCTACATTAAAGACTGATACAACTACAAAGCAAAAAAAAAAAATCACATTTTCACTTTCACCCAGCAAATTAGCAAACACAACAAAATTGTAAATCTATATTGGGAAGTGCCAGTCACATAAATACAAAACAGATTGACTATTTTAAAAAAAAAAACCTTTTAAAGAATACCCTTCTCTAGATTTGTTAAGTATATAAGAACAAGGATACCATTTAAAATAGCAATAACATTTTCTTTTATATGAAAAATAAGGCTGGATGTTGGGAGGTCTTTAAAAGTATCATTTTTACCTCAAGGATAGGATGACATTTCTCTTGGTATGACAACTCACGGGGAGAGGTTTAAGGGAAGCAGGCTTTTTATTTATTGAGTCAGGGAAAGGATATGAGCTCCATGGGGTAGATTAGGTACAGAACACTCCAATTCTGGCCCTGGGGTATCTGGACTCATTTTGCCCTGATGAATTAGACCTGGCCTTACAGTTCTAATGGAACCAAAGGACCTTTGACATAGTGACATGTGCTCATGGCTGTTCCCATAAAGATTCCAACGCCTATAAAAGGACAGGGGAAGAAGAGATTTCAGTTTGGAGCTCGAATCAGCAGATGGGAGGCTTATCCAATCATCTCCTATTCCCACCATGGGGGCCCCAATTCTAACATTGTCTGCCTAGCTTCATTAATGGTGGCCCATCAGGTCTCAAAGGCTGTCCTTCTTATCATTTTGGTGGTTTCAAATGTGTCATCTTATTTCTGCCATTTCATTTGCCTGGTTTGAGGGAGGAAGGATTCAAGCAGGCATCAAGGGCCAATGAAGAAAGCCCTGGCTCTGCACTCAAGGGCTTGGCTTCAAATTCTGCCCCTGAAATTCCTTGGATGGCCTTAGGCAAGTTCTTTAACCTCTCTGGTTTCCTCATCTGGAAAATGAGGACATTGAACTCCCTAGCCTCTGCGGGCCCTTCCAGTTCTATGATCCCTTTTCTTATTAGTCTGCAGGTACCCTTCTACAGAAATTAAACACTCCTGATTCTTGGTGAAGGCAACCAGGTGGCGCAGTGGATAAAGTGCCGGTCAGGAAGACCTGAGTTCAAATCCATCCTCAGACCAGTTCAATTATCAGCTATTTGGTCAAGTGAAACAATTAGGCTACTTTCATGGCCTTTGTCACTGGGGAAAAAAGCAGTAGATCACAGAACACATCACCTGAGTTGCCAAGGGAGGAAGAGATTAGCTTACTGTGTTTATAAAGTTATTTTCCCCAACTTCTAAGGATGTCTACTAGTTTAAAAAAGTCCTTTGAAATTGTGGGAGAGTACTGGTGAATATCATTAGGAATTTTATAATTGCTCAGTTGTTTTCAGTTGTATCCAACTCTTCATGACCCCATTTGGGGTTTTCTTGGTAAAGATCCTGGATTGGATCACCATTTCCTTCTCCAGCTCATTTTACAGATGAAGAAACTGAAGCAAATAGGATTAAGTGACTTGCCCTAGTTCACACAGCTAGTTAGTGTCCGAGTTCAGATTTGAACTCAGGAAGATGAGTCTTTTTTACTTCATCTATCCACCATGCCACTTAGTTGCACCTTCCTTTACTTGTAGTTGGTACCAGCGAATCATCAAACAATTTGCCAATATTTATTAAGTACCTGCTATGTGCCAGGTACAGGAAAAGGCCAATAGTATTAAATGAGGCAAATGAAAGCAGCCTACAAGACGTGTCCAGTAAGGATTTCTGCTCACAGGACATCCAAGAAACACGTGACTGAATCCCCAAATGAGAGCCATTGCACTGGTATCTATGAACCCTTTAGAGACACAGAGGAAGCCTGCCATTCCCAGGGAGTTCACAGAGAAGGGCATGGGCAAGAAAGACACAGGACGAGTGTGTGTGGAAAGGGAGCAAGGAGAAGTGAAGGGATTGTCTGCATCTATGCAAGAATGTAAGCATTGAAGCAAGGCTGGGGGATGAAAGAGAGAGGGTTCACAAGCCAGGCAGGAACGGCTAAAAGAAGCTATTCCATTTGAGCCAAACTGTTGAAATGCCTTTTAATTCAACTGGAAGCAGAGTGGGGCATCTAACTGAGAATATAAGTATCTAATCGGTCTATAAGTGAAGATGTGACATCAAGGCTCATCTCTGACATATATGGGTTCTGTGACCCAGGGCAAGGCGTTTAACCTCTAAGTGTTCTGGGCAGTTCCTCAAGACTGACATTTGCAGAGAAGGTGGCACAAAGAATTTCATCCCCTGGTGCCAATGCAATACCATATCCAGGCATATCCCTCTAAGGAAGTGATGCACACTCCAAGGAAAGAGACTGTACTTGCTATTGGTTAAATAATATAACAAGTAAAATTGTAAAATACCACTGGGCAGCTAGGAGGCACCGTGGATAGAGTGCCAGGCCTAAAGTCAGGAAGACCAGAGTTCAATCTGGCCTCAGAAACTTAGTAGCTTAGAAGTGACCATGAGAAAGTCACTTCACCATGCTTACCTCAGTTTCCTCATGTATAAAATGATCTGGTGAAGGAAATGTTGAACCACTCTAGTATCTCTGCCAAGAAAACCCAAATAGGGTCCTGAAGAGTCTGACATGATTGATCAAAAAACCCTGTTTTTTTTCGAGTCCAGACCTGTGATTTTACTAGGGTGTGGAACTCCCATGAAATATAATCTACAGCCTTTACAGCCTGAGAGAATTGCATGAAGCCTTGAGTTGAGTGACTTATCCGTGGTTACAGATCTATTATGCATCAAAGAGAGGATCTGGACCCATGTCTTCCAGATTCCAAGACCAGGCTTCTATCCACTAGATTCACACTATTTCCTGCCTAGAACCCAGTAGACACTTGGTAAGAATTTGTTCATTCCCCAACCCCTTTAAATTCTAGTGCCTTCCCTCCATGAATTATTTCCTATTTATCTTGAATAGAGTTTGCTTTGTATATACTTATTGGTATGCTATCTTCCCCCCTTCCCCCACCATGTCAGATTGTAAGCTCCTCTGGGCAGGGACTCTCTTTTGTCTCTTTTTGTATTACTAGAGTTTAGCCCAGTCTCTGGTAGATGCTTAATAAATGTTGTTCAATTGACCCCCAGTTTGTTGCCCAAATTCAAATACGTGTTGAATAGCCTAGAACATGGTAATATACAAGGCAGCAAGGTTCTGCTAAACTTTCTTTATCATTATGAATTTAGCAATCCTCAACAAATGCAAATATTTCAATATACAAAGAAAAGGAAATAGGATTGCATAATAATAAAAGCACATATTTACATAGTATTTAAAGGTTTGCAAAGCACCTTATAAAGGCTATCACAGAAATCCTGGCTGGTAGGTGCTACTATTATTCGTGTTTTACAGATGAGGAAACTGAGACTGAGATAGCTTAAGTGACCTCCCCAGAGTCATACAGGTAGTCTGAGTCTGAAACTGGATTTGAACTTAGGGCTTCCTGACACTAAGTCCAATGCTCTAACCACCATACCACCTATAAACTACTGTTAACTGTTTTTGGAAAGAAATATACATACATGTTTACATATATCCCCATACACATACACATATGCATATATGTACATGTGTGTATACACATACACACAATGACCCCAAAGGCTTAGTGCAATTTTAAGCTTTCTTAGATTAACATATTTTTATAGCACTAAGACTTGGGGAATACCTTGTCCAGATTAATAAGGTAGTGAAAACTCTTTTCTGTTCATCTTGTTCCCTTCCTTATGTTGTCTACTCTGAAGTTTTCATGTGTTTTACTGCTCATTTCAGGTCTATTGCTATGCACCAACCCACCATTCTAGTCCTCTTTGCCCACAAGCAGAGGCCCTCCCTAGAAAAAAATATGCAGAGTTAAGCAAAACACAGCAACCCATTGCCAGGTCTGCAAAGGCACGTCGGGGGCCCTGCCTCTAGTCCACTGTTGCCCTGCCAAGATGTGGGAGACATGCTTCATCATCTGTCTTTTGGCTGGTTGATTCTTGAATCAGAGTTCTGAGGGTTTGCCAGGTTCTTTCTTCTTACTTTATTATCACAGGCCTCCATAAATTCTTCTCCTGGTTCCACTTTCCTCAATTTATTTCAGTTCAATCAAGTCTTTCCAGGTTTCTCTGAATCCAGCAGTCATCATTTCTTACAGCCCAATAAGATTTCAATATATTCATATAGCCCAATTCTTTTCAGCCAATCACCAACCGATGGGCAGCGCCTCAGTTTCCATTTCTTCACAAAACAATGGACTTTCAGCACCAACACAGAAGTGGAGGCTTTGTTCTGAGATCTGACCTTTATTTCCTCTCTCTCCACTGCTCCTCCTACATTGCTCCTCACTTGGAAGCTAAATAAAGGCTGCTCAGTGTTTTGCAAATGCAAATATTTCATTAAAGAACATTTGGTGACCGAGAGTTGTCCTTTCACTGTAACAATTAATCCCTCAAATTTCTATTTGACAGAATGCAGAGTATTTGGGGGATTGCTTTGCCTTAGGGTTATCCCTAAGATACACTTTGAGTTGGGTTTCCAGTGCAAGAGGTAAACTCGGGAACTGAGACTATATACTCCAGCTAAGCTGGACCCTAGCTAGGGGGACATAATTAAACTAAACCAAGGGGAAATCTGGCTCAGATGCAGCTATGAGTGTTTGGCCTCCCTGATGCATGTCTATTCACCAATGCCCTGTCTCCTGACTCCACTGGGTCTATGGGGTTCTTCTCATTGACCCCTCTCACTAAGGTCTCAACCTCCCCCAGCACTGAACCCCAGCTTAGGGCTTTGTGACAATTGCACTGGCCTGACTTCCTTTGTGACATTACCTTCTTATGGTCAAGACATGTGCTGCTTTGCCAGTAGGCTAAGGAATGCATGATGAAAGCAACACAGCGAAGAAATGCCTACTGGATGCTAAGCCTTGGGGTACTACAAAGTGAAGGTAAAACAAAGTCCCACAGAAGCAGCTCTCTACCTACAGGCACATCCTTCCTCCATTTACGCAGCCCCATTTCCAGGACTTGACATATATCTATCCCTTTTAAAAAAAAAATCCTTGCAAATCCACCCTATTTTTCAATTTGTTGAGTTCTTTCTGAAGCCTAACAATCCTAACAAGAACAGCAATAGTTAGCATTCACACAGTACAAAGCCCTTACCCTGTGTTATTTAATTTGATCCTCACAACCACCTTGGAACATAATTTTACAGATAAGGAAACTGAGGCTGAGAAAGGTTAAATGGCTTGCTCAGGGTCACATAGCTCACAAGTTCCTGAGGCAGGATTTGAACTCAGGTATACCCTCATCCCAAATTCAGTGTTGTTACCTATTGGAATGAGTAGCTGCCTAAAAAGACTAACTGTCATTTATAAAGCACTCTAAAACTGTGAACTACATTATGAACATTATCTCAGTTGGGCTGCAAACAAGCCTGTGTCATAGGTACTTCAGGTATTGTTAGCTCCATTTCACAGATGAGGAAACAAACTGAGAGAGGTCAAATGTTTTACTTGTGACTACACAGCTACTATTAGAGGCAGGATTTGAAAGTTATCTTAAAGAGGTGAAGATGCCAAATGATTCAAGTAAAATTAACCACCACCACCACCACGCCAAGCACGATTCACCCATGGCTACACAGCTAATTAGTGTCAGATCTTCCTGACTTTGGGTTTCACACTATATCCATTATATCACGTTGTCTTTACCAATTCTATTATCAATACTTGGAGTTGGAGCCAATAGGACCTGGGTTCAAATCCAGATTGAGATACTTATTAGTTGTGTGACCCTAGTCAAGTCACTTACACTCTCTGTGTTTGAGTTTCTTCATCTACGACATGGAGGTTGGTTGCCATGGACCCTCAGGTTCCTCCCACTTTTATGATCTCTTATTTCCTAAGTATCCCTCTAGTGACATATGCAGATTGGCTAAAAATGTCATCTGTTTTCCTCCAAGTCACCGTTCATCCTGATGGCCAGCACAGGATCACCCCTATGACGTCATGCCCAATGAGCCCAACTTGTTGGGTATGGTTATTCAAACTCCTTTAGCCTCCAGCTCTCTACCTGGTTGATAAGGCTCTCAGGAGAGACTTTGTTAACTGCTTGCTCTTTTACAATGCTGCAATGGACCCAGCATTCCCCTGACCTCCCTGGTGGCACATGGATAGAGTGCTGGGCCTGGAGTTAGGAAGACCTTACTTTAAATCTGATCTCAAGCACTCACTGGCTCTCTGACCCTGGGGAACCACTTAACCTCTGTTTGCCTCAATTTCCTCAAGTGTAAAATGAGGATAATAAGAGAACCTACCCTGCAGAGTTGTTGCGAGTATCAAATGAGATATTTGTAAAAAAAAAAATTTTAAGTAGTACAGTGCCTGACACATAGAAGGTGCTATGCAAAAGCTTATTACCTTTTCCCCTCCCCTTCTCTGCTCAGTAACCCTGCCACGAGAGGAAATGAGTGATTAGTCAGGCACACCCTGTTCTTGACGGAACCAATGAGGTTCCCGGTCACTGATCTCATACATTTTCCTTTGAACAACCAGTTTTCATGTTTTTTTAAGAAATGTCATCAAATCTGTCATCTTAATTTTTGTATCCAATTTTATTTTGAAAACAGGACAAGTTTGCTTTTTCTTCATTCTTGGGGCATGCCTTGCTTTCTCAGAGATTGTAAAAGGAAACATAGCAGTCATAAGCACCAGGTTTGGTACCCTGAGATGTGTTTCATCTGCATCTGGTGACATGACTTCTTTAACAGCCATTAGTTATTCTTAATGTCAATACTCCTTCCTTATAAATTTCCTGGATGAAAAGATCGTGGCATTTAGAATGCTAAACAACAGAATTATGGGGTGCAGCATCCTTCGAAGCCTCCATCTCTTTGTCTTAGGGGATCCCAGCAGCTTATGAGATAGTTATCTAACCAATGGAGGAAGGGATCAAGAAATAAAGGGATCTCGTCTGCCTCAGCCTGAGGATACACACAACCAACCTTGCCCAGAGGGGAGGGATATTCCCTCTAATTGTTGCTTTGTTTGTGGGCAATTACTATAATCTTCCACCCACTGAAATTTCCTCTTGTCTCTGGATTCACTTTCAGAAGGTATCTAATTGACCTTGCTTACTTGGAGCCTCAGGTACATTTCAAATTCCTTTCTTAAGTGAAGATCATCCAGTATTTCCTGTCACCAACTTAAAGAAAGTGAATTGGCCTTAATGCTTGAATTTTGGGACAACAGATCTGCATTAGTGTGAGTGAGCTCCTTGATACTGAAGCATTCCAGCAGAAGCTTAAGGCCAGCCACCAGAGACATTGTCAAGAGTGTTTCTGACAATAGCAGAATGGGCCAGGTGGTCTGTAGGATCTTTTCCAACTCCAAGATTCCATGACACACAACAGATGAGTATGGTATAATGGGAAGATCTTAGTTTAAAACTGGCTTCAGACACATCCTCTTTGTGCTGCTCTGCCTTTGACCAAATCTCTTTACATCTCAAGGTGAAATATTCACTTTCCTCCTCCGTCAAATGAGTGTCAGACCATACAATATCTTAGACTTTTTTTTTTTTAATTTCTGAACCCCACCAGCCTTGAGTCTATATGCACGTGGCTGAAATGGGTCCTCTCACATGGCTTATACCAGCCAAACACTTCCAATGCTTCTTAAACTGTGGATCACATGGGGCCACCACCCACAGTTTAAGAAGGCCTGAAGGGATTGCGAGTCAAAAAAAAAAATTAAGGTAGAGTCTACCACACGTGCCCCTTCCTAGTGGCAGCCCCAGGAACTGCAGCAAAAAAAGCAAAGCATGAACCTGGACCTCCCATTCCCAGTGCAGAATGGAAACTCTTTCCTTCCTCCAGTGAGTTGTCCTCAAGTGTAACCCCCAAATGGCCTTGTTTCTTATTGGAAAATAGCCATTAGGCTCCAGTTTGTAATTTGGTGCTGGCCAGTAGCCATGTCTACTCTTACCCTGATAAGAATGTCATCTTTCCAATCAGAGGGACTAAGCTCAAATCTCCTCCAGAACCTGCTTCCTTCCTAGGCAATCCTGGGAAGGCCGTTCTCGCTAGACCTCAACTTCCTGCTTTGGAAAGTGAAAGGTATGGACAAGGCTCTGCTGGTAAATGCTTAACAACTAGACTTCCAGGGGGGAAAGTGCACATGACATATTTTTCAGTTTAATCTTCATTAACATTTTATTCTTCACTTTCTTAAGTCTAGACAATCAACAAAACAATAAATGGAGCCCTGATGTGTAGCCTTTGCCAATTCCAGAACATACATGCTCACGCTGAAAGTTTGACAATTGACTCCAGGGATCTGCTCCGAGCTGGCTCTAGTACAACCTTGGGTGTGCCTGACATAATCTGTTTCCTTCCAGATAAAAATCTGTTGATGTACCCATTCACAAAGCCTCTTTCTCTGTCTGACGCCTCAGATAAAAGATTTGAAAGTCTTGCTCATATTAGGTCCTAGATAAGTATGGAAATGTACCACTAAATAAATGACAATCTGCAGAGTGGATCATTTTGTCTAATATTATTTGTAAATATTAAATCAGTCCAAGACTGGATTATCCCCCATGGTTGTGTACCTCCATTTGTGTGTGTGGGTTAGGTCACTGAGGGAGGGAGTCCACAAGTACATTAAAATCATTGCTTCTTATTATCTTATTGCTGTAATCCGGTGCGTTGATTTTCTTATCCAACAGACAGGTTCCATTGGCGTCCTTTCTCTCTTTCCAATATCTTGAGCTATATGTTTCTTCAGTTGATCAATCGATAAACATTTATTAAGCACCTACTATGTGCTAAGTGCTGGGGATACAGAAAGAGGCAAAAGACAGTCCCTTTACTCGAGTTTTCAGTCTAATAATTGGTTGTGCACTATTTATTATACTGTAAGTTTCTTAAGGCAGAGCCCATTCATTTCTAACCCACCTGCACATTGGCATAGTGGTGTGGATATAGATTGGATCTATAATTCCATTGGCATATTAGGAAGATCTCCCATGAGGAATTTCTACAGTGCAGATTGATACTTTCTCCATAATTTACAGTCTCCGAGATTTGCCTTGAGCACTGAGGAATCCAATGATTTATCTAGGGGTCACACAACCTTGCAGAAATGGGACATGAACCTAGGTCTTCTTGGCTCCAGGGTCAGTTCTCTTATAATATATGATTTATTGTCCATAGGTGAGCAATAAATGTCTGTTGAACAAACTTAAAAAATCACCCTTTCCTCCATATTCATTTTCTTCTAACTATACCTGAATTTTCTCTGACAATTTCTTTTCACATCAATTAAATACCTCATTGGATCCATGATTTCATCCACATGGCCAATCCTTTCATTGGTAGAGAAAGCAGACTCCTTCCTCCCTTCTCATCCCTTGCAAAGCTTGTCTCCCTTCCTTCCTTCAATCTTTCACAAATGACTTATCAAAAATGCTAGGTCCACCTCTGTGTCTCATGAGTTAACAATGGGAAATGAGTCCTACAATATGGATTTCTACTTTTAAGCAATGAGGTGCATGACAGAGGCTAAGCAAGGTCTCCTGGAAGTCATAAAATGAAGCTCAAACATCACCGCCCCAGGGCTGGGTGGTGGATGGGGCCAGGGGCTGACATTTTGTGCTTCTGATCATCATTATGCCAATATTGAATCATAAAGCACTCTGAAGCAGGTACGTATTTTGGCATCAGGGTATCTTGTGATTATTGTTATTGTTTTATAATTTATTACTTGGATGTCTAACTCAACCCAGGCATGATTTCAAAAACCTCAATCCACAAACTTTGCTGAATTACCTTTGGCCATATATGGTCTCCTCTAACCATATCTGAGTCATTGTCTCATGAGTCATCAGCCTTTATTTGCCTCATAATGTGAAACTCAGAAAAGTATTGTCCCCCAAAGACTCTGAGCTCACACAGACCCCTCTGAGGGTTGGTTTCTCTCTCTGGCTTTTTGCCTCCACCTGGAGTTAATCCAAGATCATACTCCAAAGAAACTCCAAATACAGCTCATGGCTAGGTTTCTCCAAACGTGCGTGTGTCCCCAATTTCCATATCAGAGTTTATCAGAGAATATCAGATACAGGACAGACTTTATTTCACCCCAAAGAAAAGGAATAAGGTGCTCAGATCGGACAGGAGCGAACAAAGCCAGGCCTCACAGACCCAGTAGCTTCCAGGAAGGAAACCAGACTTGGACTTGCTGTTTTGGGGAGCAGTTGGGCTTTCTGATGAGTTCCTCTGTCACACAAAGTGCTATATAATATCACCCCAAACCGTACTCCCTCAAGTGAAGGACACCCCACCCAGAGGTTAGCATGGTTTGGGGCTTGCTGCATGAGCCAACTTCTTTTCAACAAACCTGCACTTTCTGAACAACTTTGCTTTCTCAGTATTAACCATGCTTTCTGCTCAAGGATCATGTGAATTATCCCCTGGTTTCTACCATGGGGATGATTCCATGCAGAACACATTCCAGTGCCATGAGGAAAGGCATATTACTTTAACAAAATGACGTCACAACTCTTAATTGGTCCCCATGTGTCTCTCTGCCTGAGGGTTTCACTGGAGAGGACTGATCTCTAAGAGCAGGGGTAAGGAACCTGGGACCTAGAGGCCACATCCCTGGATTTAGTCAAAAGGTCACACTTAAGGATCTAGAAAGCCACGTGCAGCCTCAAGGCTGCAGGTTCCCCTTACGGGTTGATTCTTTGGAGCAACACCCCTACACACACACACACACACACACACACACACACACACACACATACCTCTTGCCCAATAGACTATGAGACACAGAAAGCTTCTACCTCTTCTCTTTTGGTGTAACTTTTCTCAGGACAGATTCTCAGGACAGAGCTAGCCCTCCCTTGGAATTCCAATGTGTGGGCTGGGTGTAGAGGAAGGTAGGTAACAGCTCTCCCCCATTCCCAGCAGCAATGGTACCAGCAACCTGAACAAAGGCATCTAGAACATGTGCTTGTTTAGGTGACCATGAGACTGGACCTCATGTCCCTGACTGCATTTTCTGTTTTATCTATCTATCCCTGAAATCATAGCAGCAAATAGTGATCTTGAGACTTGCAAGACATTTCCAGTCTTGTAAAAAGCCTTACAAATTCAGCAAATGGGGAGTTCCTGAATTACTCCTGGCTGCCCATCAGGATCTGATTTTCTGAAAAGTTTTGGAATCTTTAGGAGAAATAGATGACCATCAGCTGAAACAGATGGAACTAAATAACCATATCCAATGCATGGACCAGAAGATCTGGACTTGAAGTTATTCCCAAAGTACACATTTAAGATGAATATAAAATAAGTATCTGTTTAATTCAAAATTGTCTTTATCTCCCATGAGAGTAAAATAGGTATAATAAACTATTGTTTAATGTTGAAGTATTTGTTAATGTGTTAACTTGTTAATGCGAGTCTGTTCTCTGAACAACACAGAGAATCTATTCCCTGTTTCATGTTTTAAGCACTTAGTTTGTTGCGGAAATAGCTGTCCTCCATCTGATATCTATTTTGTATTATTGAGTAACTTTTCTAGAAGGGACCTCACTAGTACTTTTTGGGGAGATACCAGAATAAACCATACCCAAACCTTATCTCAGAGTTTATTTCTGAAGTTCTACTCTGCATAATGAGCCAGAGAATATGAGAAAAACCTTGTCCCTCATCTTTTAGGGGTCAATCTACTCTAAGATTGAAGCTAGTCTGTATGAATTCAGACCTGGGACCCTTGATGTGTGAAGCACACCCCTTCTTATCCTGAGAGTAAGGTGGCATTTCTTTAAGAAAGATACTCCTTCAGGAAGTCTTTCTTTAGAAGGTCTGGTGCCCAAACTCTGAAACTCCAGAATTCTCAAACTTGAGTTTATACACAAGCTTGATGAAGCCAAGGAAGTCTCCCTGATCTGGCTAGAAAGTTACATTCTGGGATTCTGCTGTATAGGGAATTTAGAGTATCTACCCCTTTACACAGGAGTTTGGAGTTCAGAACAAGGTCCTCACACTCTCCCCTCCAGCTATGGAAAAGTGCATTGTCAGAATTGCTGACTTGTTTTTTGCTGGGTCAGCAGTAAGTGTTGAAATGGCAATTTATCTCTCCCTATAACCAGCAGCAATGGAAGCTACAACTTGAGTACATAGCCAAAAGAAGATAGGAAGGAAGAAAAAGATTAACACTAACCAGGAGCTGAGTTCACCCCTTGGCCATTTGTGTTCTTTACCTTGGACTCATCTACTCAGGGTAGATGGGCAAGGGTCAAATAGCCTTTACTGGTCCCCTTATCACACCAAGATTACTTGTGCCACTTACTCAGAACTCAAGATCCCCAACTCTCAATCTTTCCTGGTAGGTACACAGGGGGCTGCTGCCCCCTTTTGTTCTTTGAATGAATGAAGCAATTTACATATTTATATTTCTAAATAAATTGATCTATTTCTTTTTAATTCATTTTTTGATTATGTTATATGGATACAGATGTAGAGTGGCATCCACAAAAAAGAAAAACAAAGTCATGGGTCACCCAAAGGGAATTGGAAAAGCACATGGTGGTATAAGTAAGCTTCAGTATACTACCAAAAAAAAAAATCACATGGGAGAAATGGCACAAATACATTTGTATAGCCAGAAAATGAGATGGACTTTTCTTATAGTGAGAATAAGGAATTTACAATGGACAACCCATGTGGTTCACTGACATCCAGGCCAAGTCAAAAGATCCAGAGGAAGGCCCTCATTTGGCTGAGCCCCCATGGAAAGGCAAGTTGCCTAGGCCAGGAGACCATGGATGGGTGTGGATCTTCCTCAATGGTGGTCATGCCCTCATAGATGAGTTCCTAGACCCAATCTAGGATGGTGTGACAGTACCAAGATGGGGGAAGCATTGGAGCTGAACCTTAGCTTTTGTTGGGGTAAGGATCCCTAGGGAAGGAGCTTCTAGCAATGATGGTCTGTAGCTACTCTTCATCTTGAAGGCTTGGAGAGTTGTTTGTGAGACTCTGAGAGAACTGCATTAAGTGTGTGTGTCAGAAGTGGGACTTAAAGCTACTTCCCCCTAAGCCTGAGCCCACCTTGCTATCCAATATGCCAAAACTTCCACTCAGATTTGTTACAATCAACCCAAATCTCTCCAATTTTCTGAGCCTCAGTTTCCTCACGTGTAAAACTAGATTCAACATGCACGTACTACCTACATCACTGGTCAAGACTCTAGAAATGTAAATTATATGGTATTAGTAATCAGAAGAATAGCAATGATAACGTACTTGCTGTTGTGATCAAAGAAGACACATAAGCAGATTGGATGCTTTCATAGAAGCAGACCAGACCAGAATATCAGTTTCCTTTTCTGTTGTTTGCTATTGGCCTCTGGAAAATCAACAAGTCAAAAAAAGGGTTCCAAGTAAAGTGGGACTATGTTCTTATAAATCCAACTGATCCTTATTCTGAAATCCATTCCTTTATTGTCAGGCTGCCTGGAAAAGATGACTCTCTCTGTCTTTGTGTGTGTGTGTGTATGTGTGTGTGTGTGTCCAGGAGGGGGACAGTGGTCATTTTTCCTCTCCTTCTTTCCTCCAGCCCTCCTCATCACTTTCCTGGAGTCTGTCACTGAGAGTTCTCACACAACCAGCTGTATTTCTGAGACATGTAGCCTTAGGGCTTAGCTCAACTTGTCAACTGTACTAGGGGATTCATTTCTCTTTACTGGGCTTTTTGTCCTTCAGATTCCCTTTTGCCTTTCCCAAACCCTAGGAATAGTGGTCTTTTCTCACCTCAAAATGAGCCAGCCTGGACATGTGTTGTCACACATCTCCTCCTCCCTTTCTATTTGGGGTTTCAAGGGTCAGGCTTCCTTTAGAGCCAGCTCCAGCTCTGCCACCTGGCCATTCCTAGGAGAGACAACATAAATGATGCCAAGATTCAAGTGGCACAAGTTTGAGAGAATCCCCAGAGCTGTGGCAAGGAGTCTGGCTAGCTATTCTAAGAGGCCCTGAATGTAGGGCCAATCACACTTCCTCAACACTCAAGAACACAAGGGGCAGCTGCAGCAGAGCAGAATTAAGCTGGATTGGGATGTGGAGAAACTGGCATTGATTTCTGCCAATGTGATCGATTCCTTTGGACACTTTGGATAAGTCCAGCTTTTGGCATCTCAGTTTCCTCATATAGACGATGAGTGGCTTGTCCCATATCAGAGATCCTTAACCAGGGGGCCACAAACTTTTTAAAAATTGTATTTTGACAACTTTGTTTCACTAGAATTGTTTGGGTTTTTTTGCAATCATCCATATTTGATACATTTACAAACATTATTCTGAGAAGGGGTATATAAGTTTCATCAGACTGCCAAAGGGGCATAAGACACAAAACAGGTTAAAAACTCCTGGGCTAACACCTTTTTTTTTTTTTAACCACATTAAAACCTATGATCTCCTGCTTTCAAAGGAACTGGATACATTGAAGATCCCAGCTCCAACCATGAAAGAATCCTAATGGACTACATCACAGTCTCAAGCTGGAAAATCTTGCTGGGCATCTAGTCCAAACCATTTCTGAGTAGGAATCTCCTCACTTGGAAAGTGGCCATCCAGCCTCAACCTGAAGACCTCCAGTGCCATGAAACATTGCCTCCTGGGACACATCACTGCATTTTGGGACAGTTTGAATAGTTAGAAATGTTGTCCTCATATAGATCTGAAATGTACCTCTCACTGCCACCCACCCCTCCAGTAAATGCTGAGAGGATCAAGATGAAATTCAGCAAATCAAAGTTAGAATGTCAAATCCAAGGATCCCCAGTAGTACAACCTTGACAAGAGGTCTTCCAGCCTGGATTTGATGTCTTCCAGTGGGCAGAAACCCACTACCTCCCACAGCAGCCCAGTCCACTTTTGAACAACTCTATTTTTTCTTACAAGTCTAAGTCTGTGTAACTCTACGTAACTTTCATCCATTGCTCCTGGTCCTTTGCCCTGGGTCTAAGAGGAACAAGTCTCTTGTAAGCCAATACTTCGAATCATTAAAAATAGCTGTGATATCCCCTAACCCCTGAATCTTCTCTTCTCCCTGACAACCAGTCCTAGCTCCTCCAGCTACCTCTTCACATGTGTAGTGAGGATTGTGTATCTTCTCCCTTGTGATCTCTTTCCCACTTCCTCTTTGGAGAATTTTCATGAAGCACCCTGGGATGCCCCTACAGAGCTTTCCAGGATGAAGATGGAAGATAAAGGGAAAGAAACATGTGTCTACTACGTGCCAGGCGCTGTGATGAATATTTCATAAATATTATCTCATTTCAGAGACAGGTGAAAGGAGAGAGTGCAAACCACACATGATGGCTCCTAATGCCAACCCCCAATCAGCAGGAGGTGATCATACAAGAATGAGATATACTACCCTGTTTCTGGGGAGAGTGGAACCGAATGGAACTGACCAGTTATTCAGCATGAAGTAAAGAGCAGAAATCTGTTTGAAGGGTGTGAATACATGGGGAGGGCCCCTTTGAATGGGAGGGCAGAGACCACAAGACCAGACTCCACAAAGAATGTTTCAAAGCAGTGGCAGCACCCTTCTTTCTAAAGCACCCATTTCATCACTGAATGGTTCTATTTGCTCGGGAGTTTTAAACCAAGCCCATTTTCATAGGTGTATGGAGTTCAGCATGAGGAACCTCTTCCAATGCATGTCGGCAACAGCTCTGTGTCTCATAGTTTCAAAGCAGGAGATCTTCACCATTTTGTCCTAGACCCTTTGGGCAATAAGTCTGGGGAAGCCTAAGGACTCCTTCTGAGAATAATTTTTTATATTACTGAAGGAAAGGCAAATTTTCATTTAGAGGTTAGTGAAACCTATTTTCACTACTACTTGGAATTTTTCTCTATCTCAGTTCATAGAATTCCTGAAATCTCTCCACAGGCCTCTGGGTGGTTCACAGACCCCATGTTAGGAACTCCAGTGACCTACACAGAGGCACACAGATGTGGGGCTTGAACCCAGGTCTTACTGCCTCTGTAATCAGCTCTGTATCTGCTGTGCCAGGGCTGTCTCTCCTATTCATTATATAGAGCTCAAATCACTATATCTCTTTTTAAAAAATTATTATTAATTTATTTTTAGTTTTCAACATTCACTTCCATAAGCTTTTGAGTTTTAAATTTACTCCCTTTCCCTCCCCAAGATGGTGTGCAATCTGATACAGGCTCTACATATACATTCCTATTAAACATATTTTCATATTACTCATGTTGTAAAGAAGAATTAGAACCAATAGGAGGAACCACAAGAAAAAAGAAAAAAAGAAGAAAAAATAGCAAATAGTCTGCTTTGATCTGCATTCAAACTCCATAGTTCTTTCTCTGGATATGGATAGCATTTTCCATCATGAGACTTTTGGAGATGTCTTAGATCCTTGTATTGCTGAGAAGGGCTAAGTCTATCAAAGTTAGTCATCAGAGCGTGGCTATTACTGTGTACAATGTTCTCCTGGTTCTGCTCACTTTACTCAGCATCAGTCCATACAAGTCTTTCTAGGTTTTTCTGAAGTCTACTTCTTCATCATTTCTTATAGCACAATATTATTCCATTACATTGATATACTACAACTTGTTCAGCCATCCTGCAACTGATGGGCATCCTCTCAATTTGTAATTCTTTGCCATCACAGAAAGAGCTGCTATAAATATTTTTGTGCATGTGGGTCTTTTTCCCATTCTTATGATCTATTTGGGATACAGCCCTGGAAGAGCTATTGCTGGGTCAAAGGGTATGCACATTTTTATAGCCCTTTAGGCATAGTTCCAAATTGCTCTCTAAAATGGTTGGATCTGTTTACAACTCCACCAACAATGCATTAGTGTTCCAATTTTTCCACATCTCCAACATTTATCATTTTCCTGTTCAATCATGTTAGTCAATCTGATAGGTGTCATGTGGTACCTCAGAGTTGTTTTGATTTGCATTTCTCCAATCAATAGCGATTTAGAGCATTTCTTTCTTTCTTTCTTTTCTTTCTTTCTTTCTTTTCTTTCTTTCTTTCTTTCTTTCTGTCTGTCTTTCTTTCTTTCTTTCTTTCTTTCTTTCTTTCTTTCCTTCTTTCTTTCTTTCTTTCTTTTTTTGGCCTAGGCAATGGGTTAAGCGACTTGCCCACAGTCACACAGCTGGTAAATGTCAATTGTCTGGGTCAGGTCCTCCTGACTCCAGGTGCTCTATCCACTGAGTCACCTAGCTGCCCTATAGAGCAGTTTTTTCATATGACTATAGATAGCTTTAATTTCTTCATCTGAAAACTGCCTGTTCATATCCTTTGACCATTCATCAATTGGAGAGTGACTTGTATTCTTATAAATTTGACTCAGTTCTTTACATATTTGAGAAATGAGGCCCTTATCAGAGACACTGGTTGCAAAAATTCTTTCCCAGCTTTCTGCTTCCCTCCTAATCTTGGTTGCATTGGCTTTGTTTGTACAAAAACTTTTCAATTTAATGTAAATCAAAATTATTCATTTTGCATTTCATAATGTTCTCTTTCTCTTATTTGGTCATAAATTCTTCTGTTCTCCTTAAATCTGACAGGTAAACTATTTCTTGCTCTCCCAGTTTGCTTCTAGTATCAGCCTTTATTTCTAAATCATGTACCCATTTTGACTTTATCTTGGTATAGGATGTAAGATGTTGGTCTATGCCTATGTTCTGCCACACTCTTTTCCAGTTTTCATCACTATATCTCTTACTCCCTAATTTTGCTGCACAGACAAGCCTTTTATCCCTTCACCAGGACAGCCCTCCACACATTCAAAGGCTGCCATCTTCTCTCATTTCAGACTATCTTTTACTACAGTCCCACCCCCACCCTTTCCAGGACTATGAGACATTTATTAAAAGAAAAAAACACATTCCCTCAGATAAATTGTAGGGTTTCTTATAAGAGTTTGGTTGAGAAATGGAGGAGAAAAAGATGATAGTTTGAGAGGATGCTAGAATCTAATGAAAGGGTTGGGAAGCCTTGGGAATGCTTGGAAGGGGAGGAACCAGGAGACAGAGAGAGGTTGGGGATTAAAGAGGAGAGTATGGCAGTGAGGACATTCTTTAGAGGACATAGTAGGGGATGAGATCAAGAATATGGACATAAGAGTTGACCTTGACTGACAGGGGAAGGAAGAAAGAGTGGGGGATACTGTCAATGAGTTTTTAAATGAAGAGAAAGGGAGAAGAAGCTCAGAGTGAATGATCTCAACTCTTTCAGTAAAGTGTGAGTCAAGATCTTCAGCTGAGACAGAGGAGGGAGGGAAGTTTGAAGAAGGAAGGGAAGTTTTGGAATAGTTTCTATGGGAAGAGAAATAGGGGATTGATTAGGGAGGAATAAAAGGACTGACAGCCTTGCCTTAGTGAGGGTGCAGTTGAATTTGGATAACTTAAATCTGTAAATGTATCTAATCAACAGGGTTGTTTGACTTCCTCCATCTTGACTGAACAGCATATGAATAGGGGCTGAAGCACAAGACTGTGGGAGTGATCCTGGGCTAGAGTTTGGCAAAGGGTGAGTGGGACAAAGAGGCAAAGGATTCAAGAACAGAGGACAGTACAGAAGTGAAATGGCCAACTCTAGAGGGAAGATCGAGAAGGGAGGAAAATGAAGCCAGAGCAAGAAGAATGGCCTGAGAAAGTACTGAGGAGTGGACTGTTGGAAGTCCCAATGAGGAAGAAGCATAGCTAAGAGGGGAAAGGCATAGTAAGAGATAGAATGATAAATGAATGTCATAGTTTTAGATGAAGTAAATAAAAGCTCAAGAATAAAGGTGAGATCCAGGATGTGACTATCCCAGTGTGTGACTGAGGCAGAGTGAAAGAGTAGACCATGGGATTTAAGGAGACCAAAGTAATTGAGAGGCCTGTAGAAGCATCAACATGGATATGGAAGCCTTCTTGTATACGGGCACAAGTTGAGGAGGAGAGGAATATGGTGAGTCAAATGCTGTAGAACCTGAGAAAGGGAGGTGGGATGGAGCACTGGAGAGGAAGCCAGGAGATGCCAGCTTGCCTGGAGGGAGCCAGGCCATGCTTTTTGGCCTTGCCTTTCCCCTTCCCTGCCTACTCCCATCTCCACATCTCTCCAACACCTCTCCCTCAGCTCCACTGAGAGCTTCCCTGGGTTTATTAAAGAAAACAACACATTAAGCAAACCAAAACAACCTTTAAAGATGTTTTCCCTGGCCTTCACCTTGACTAGCCAGGCCTGGTCTCTGTTAGGCCTCAATTTATTTATATCATGTGTCTCTATGTCCTCTGGCTCCTGTCCACCCTGTGGCCCAGGTCCTGATGTCTGCCTCCCTCAGAGCTCTTCGTCTGTCTGTTGATCCCTGCTCCCTCTTTGAGCAGGTGACAGTCATGGGCAGGTCTGTGCATTCGGAAGATTATCTCATCGGTTGCGTGGAGGATCAATTAGAGAAGAGAAACATTTGATGATGATTGCCAGAAAGAAGACTTTGAGAAATGTTTGTAATATTGTTTTGTTTCTTCTCTGCCCTCTTTCCTTCTCCTTTCTCCTTCCTTCCTTCCTTCTTCCTTCCTTTTCCCTTCCTTCCTCTTCCTTCCTTCTTTCCTCCTTCCTTCCTCTTCCTTCCTTCTTCCTCCTTCCTTCCATTCTCTTCCTTCCTTCTTTCCTCCTTCCTTTCTCCTTCCTTCCTCTTCCTTCTTCTTTCTTCCTTCCTTCCTCTTCCTTCCTTCCTTCTTTCCTCCTTCTTTCTTTCCTCTTCCTTCCTTCTTTCCTCCTTCCTCTTCCCTCTTTCTTTCCTCCTTCCTTCCTTCTTTCCTCTTTCCTTCCTTCCTCTTTCTTTCTTTCTTTCTTTCTTTCTTTCTTCTTTCTTTCTTTCTTTTCTTTCTTTCTTTCTTTCCTTTTTTCCTTCCTTCCTTCCTTCCTTCCTTCCTTCCTTCCTTCCTTCCTTCCTTTCTTTCTTTTTCTTTCTTTCTTTTTCTTCCCTCCTCCTTCCTTCCTTCCTTCTTTTTTTCTTCCCCTTCATCCCTTCCTTCTTTCCTCCTTCTTTCCTTCCTTCCTTCTTTCTTCCCTCCCTCTCTTTTTCCTTCTTATCCTTCTCACTTCTAGTCCTGCTCTACTACCTCTCACTTGCTCCCAGATCTAGCATCTCTAAGGCCACATAGCACTGTAGGTCTAAGTGCGTGTTCTTACTCGAGTCCATTTCTGTCTTCTTCCCCTGCTCCCTACCCCCACCCCAACCACTCCAGGGTAAGTAATACTAGAATTCCAAAATGTGAGTGAATTCAGGAAGTGAACTTCAGTAGTGATATCCTAGTGCACTATCTTTTTTAAAATCGTTTTTAAATGCTCTCTCTTTCTTTCCATTCTTTCTCTATATGTACATATGTATATGTGTGTATATAAGTATATGTACATACATACACAGCCAATGAGTTCTCCTATCTGTAATAACTGCTGGTGTACATTGTAGCCTTCTTCAGCAGTGGATGGTGAGATCACTGAGTCCTAGCCAAGAGATTTTCCACCATGCCATGTCACCCTGTGGCTGCCCATACCTCTCTGTGCTGGTCTTGTTCCCTGCCAAACCATGAGCTCCTGGAGAGCTGAGACCATGGCTCATTTGGATACTCTTACCTCTCTCAGTAGCAGTCTAGTGCTTTCTGCAGAAGGCATTTCGTACATGTTTATACGGCATTTGAATATAGTAGGTGGCTAGGTTTTCTTTTTGATTAAAAATTAATTTTAAAAATTTAATGAACAATAATTTATTTTCCCTTCATCTTTCCTCTCTTTGCTAATGAAAAAGAAAAAACAAAACCAAAAGAATTGTTTTTCACAACCTACCTTCCCCTCCCCTCCCCCCCCCAGTCCTGGAGTTGAAGAAAATATTAGAGGCCAGTTAACACAATGCACACCTGAATGAGATTTCCCTTCCACAGCCTCTGATTGAAAACTGTAAGGGGGAGGGAAGCACAACACTTTCTTCCCCAGGTATGCCATTCCCTTTTTGGACAGCTCCAATCAGATTGGCCTTTTGTTATTTCCATCCATTGCTACCATGGCTTCCACTGAGGTCAAGCTAAAACAGCTTGATTTTGGGGGACTTGAAGCCATGTCCTCAGAAGGTCCTCTTTGTCCTAAGCTAGACATGGCCAGGCCTTGAACCCCAAATGATTTAACCTGATGGAGAATCCCCTGAGATCTATAAAGATAGGAATATTTGCAATTGTGTTGGGTTTCATTCCTTATTTTTGTAACCAAATGATCTTATGATCATTTTGCTTATGATAAAAGCAATTTGAGAAAGAGATGACAAAGAAACACCACCAGGCTTTTCAATCCCAGCCCAAATGCCCTTTAAAAATCTCTAATTCCACATTCATTGCATTTTGAGGCCACTAGGGGGCAAAATGGCCAGAGCGATGGACTTGGAATCTCTCCAAATTCTGCCTCAGACACTTACTAGCTAAGGACCCTCTCTCAGCCTCGTTTTCCTCATCTATAAAATGAGAATATTAAGAACACCTACCTCACATGGTTCTGCGAGGATCAAATGAGATAGAATTTATAAAGTACTTTGCAATTATTGATACACATATACAAACATTTTAGCGTATATGCTAGTGTATAAATATATATTATATATACTTTAATGCCTCTAAAGCACTTTATACAGAGTATCTCTTTACATATATGTGTGTGTGTATATATATATATATATGTGTATATATGTATGTTTCTATGTATATGTACACACATGTTGTGGCGGTTGTTTTACAGTCATTTCAGTTGTGTCTGACTCTTTGTGACCCCATTTGGAGTTGTCTTGGCAAAAATAGTGGAGTGGTTTGCCATTTCCTTCTCCAGCTCATTTGACAGATGAGGAAACTGAGGCAAACAGGGTTGAGTGACTTGCCCAGGGTCACATAGCTAGTAAGTGTCTGATGCCAGATAGGTCTTCCTGACTCCAGGTCCAGCATTCTATCCAATGGGCCACCTAGCTGCCCATATACACACATAGATGATAGATACATACACCTACATATAAATACATATGTAAACACACACATATATACATATACATATGTTATATAGGTATATGATGGTATAATAGGCATATTATACATATATATATAATATATATAATGATATACTATACGGCACACAGATATATAATATCTATATATAGACATATAATGGTATAATATAATAGGTATGAAATGTAGGTATATGTATACCTACATATGTGCATGTATATTTATTGTATATCTATATATTTGTGTGTATATTATATGTGTGTTTATTATATGCATATATATACATACCTACATATGTATATATATTTGTTATATATCTATATATTTATGTGTGTATATTAGACATATATACTTATCACAACCTGCTACAAAAATTTTTGTACAAAAATTTTGTACATCCTTATAGATGAGGAAATTTGCCTCTCAGAAAGATTAAGTTTTATGTCCAGTCATTCAGAGCTGGAACTTGGACTCAGGTATTCTGATGATAAAATTAGGGCTTTTTCCATCAAGCCATTTAAATTGTTTTAAAAAATCTCAGGATGTTCAAAGGCCTTCCCAGTTTGTGAAATGTCTAGGCTTGCCTCTAAGTAGCTGTGTTACCTTATACTGTACCCTTCCCCCCCACCTCCCCTCCCTCTTGTAACCTAAGGTTACTGATCCATAAACTAAAGGTATTGGATTCAAGGATCTCTAAGGGCCCTTCCCCCTTTGCTATTCAATGAAGACTCAACAGTCTCTGAGAGTGTTTGTTCTGTATTCTGAGTTCCCACCCAGATCTGTCATTCTGTGTTCCAAGGCCTTTCCCACCTCTACGTTTCTATGTCCTAAGGTCCCTCCAGCTCTGACATTCTATCTTTTAGCATTTAATGGGAAGTACCATGTTGTTATTCTGCTTGATTAGAAATTGACCCTGAAGCTCATATTTAGGAGGCCTAAAAAAGAATAGAAATTACTAATATTGAGTCAGACCAATATACTGGACTTGGCAAAAAACCCAAACAAACAAACAAAAAAACCCTTTTCAAATTGAGTATCACCTTTAAGAGGTACCTGAAGATCAAGGATTCTAAACTCGATGTCCACAAACTCCAAAGGGATTGCATTTCAGGGGGTCTGTGAACTGGAATGGGGAAAATATTATGCCTTTATTGCAATAGCATTCCCTTCTTTTCTCATCCTATACATTTCTTTATATGCATTTACAAACATTATTCTGACAAGGGGTCTCTTGGCTTCACCAGACTGGCAAAAGATTCCATGACACAAAGGAAGGTGAAGAACCCTTAATATAAAGGGGTCAGTCCTTGAATTGTCTAATGAGGGTGCTGATTCTGGGGGATCCAGAATTTGGCTTTCTTCCTTCAGTAAACATCTCCCAATCTACCTCCCAAAGGTCCCCAAACAGTTTTTCTTTGCTTCCTCATTTTCTCTTTACTTCCTGACTTTTTTCCACACTTTACGGTAAAGCCCTGTGTTAGAGCCGGACAGGTACAGAATATAACTTTGACACAGCTTGAATTTCCATGGCCCTGCCAGCCAAGGAGGGAACAAGACCCCGCTCTAGAGGGCAATGAGGCCCAACATGGCATGTGGAGGAGCAAGGCCAAGGGCTCTGTGAGGCCTGAGTGGAAGGCCATTTCCAGTAAGCATGGAAGGCAGCAACATTTCATACAGAAGGTAGAATGCAAGTTGGGTTTAAAGAAAAGGGCAGAAATTAAGCAGGTGGAGAGGAGGAGGAAAGACATTTTGGGTATAGGGATCAGGGCAACTAAAGACACAAAGGTCAAAACCAGAGTAGATGTTTGGGAGACTAAAGTTAGTTCAGTTGGGTTGTAATGCAGCTTGTTTAGAGAAGAGTAACAAAAGATGACGTTAGTTGGATAGGATAGTGCCAGATGGTACAGAGCATGGAATTCCAGGCAAAAGAGTAGAGCATTTATTTGGGAAGCAGCAGGGCACTCTTGAAGGTATTTGAGCAAAAGGGGAGCAACATGATGAGATTGGGGTTCAAGAAAGGTCGTTACACAAGCTGAGTGAAGGAGAAGTTGGCTGGGACACCAGGGCAAAGTGTGGTGATGGGAATGGGTATGTTCATTATTATCTTTCCTCATTATTTTTGGTTTTTTTAGGCACCTCTGTTCAAGGCACTTCTTACCAAACCAGAGTGTTGAGTATCTTGAGAGCGTTTCGCTTTGTAATCTGAGAGTGTTTATAAGACGGTACAAAATAAAACTGTTATTTAGCAGAGAATGTCTTTGCTCAAGATTGATTTTAGGAAGAAAGGAAACTTGGAAGATTGTGGTTCTTTAATAGCCTCCTGGATGAATTTCACAAACAGAAAACATAGTCATGACCACAGAGAAGAGAAAGGCTTCAGACTCCCAAGGGCAATGGCCTAGCCCCGCAAGGCAATGCCACCCAGTGCCTCTTACTGAGTCCTACAGAGCTCTGGCCACCCTGGGGCCTGGGTAGGAGCCCACTGGCAGGCCATTTCCTTTTTTAAAAATTAAATTAAATTCATTTTGGGGTTACATTTTAAGTTCTGGACTGTCTCCCTCCCTCCCCATCTCATAGTAGTGAAGGCCCCCATTTGATGCAGATTTATAAATGTATGTAAAACCATGCTGTGCATGCTTCTATTCATCAGTTGTTTCTCTGGAGGTGGATAACGTCTTCCTTTATAGGGCATTTGTAGTTAATTTCAATATTTATAGGGCTCAGAATAACTTGGATGTTCACAAGTATTCTTCGAACAACATGGCCATTACTGTAGCCAATATCTCGCTCTGTTCCCTTCACTTTTCTTTATTTCATGCAAGCCTTTACATGTTTTTCTAAAATCAACCAGTCATTTCTTACAGCACAGTAGTTA
The DNA here is from genome assembly GCF_003287225.1 of Phascolarctos cinereus. NCBI lineage: Eukaryota > Metazoa > Chordata > Mammalia > Diprotodontia > Phascolarctidae > Phascolarctos > Phascolarctos cinereus. The sequence goes on along the minus strand of NW_027556402.1, from coordinate 4,862,180 downwards.
TCCCATCCCATCATATACCACACTTGTTTAGCTATTCCACAATTGATGGGCATCCTCTCAATTTGCACAGGTTATTTCCAAAACTGGAACCTTGTGTCTGGGTCCCAAGTGTAGGAAAAGGGAGAATCTGAAATGGCTTGCTTTCCTGAGGTACATGAAAGTAAAGGACAGAGAACCAACCAGGGAGATGTGTGCCCATGAAGGAAGGCCTTTTGGTTGGGGCATTTCCTAGAGGGCTCAGGAGGTTAGGGCCACGTAGATTCACTTCTCCCCAACGACCTACCATTTTTAAAAGAGTTTAATGGGTGAGTAGATGCAGTGTGGATTGATGAAAAGGGTACTGGGATTATAGTAAGAGGATGTGGCTCAGAATCTAACTCCTGGCCACATGAGCTAGGACGAGTCATTCAACCAACCTGGGCCATGATTATTTCATCTTGTAAAATGAGCTGGTTAAACTAGATAACTTTTAAGGCCTCTTTAATCCCTGAATCCTGTGATAAACTATGACTAAGCATAGAAAGAATGGAACCTATTGTTCTAATTACTCAGTCACCAGCAAGAATGAAACAATCCCTACCCTCAAGGTGCTTATATTCAATCATCAGGGAGATTGAGGAAGATGGGGCCCAGCAATGGGAAGGTCAGGCAGACCTCCCCCTCTTGAGAAGGCGTGGAGCTGTTGATGTCCTCTTCCACCTCTTACAAGCAATCAAGAAGCAAATGGAAGGGGGGATGGAATGAGGGAGGGCCCTCCTCAGTGGTGAATTGCCTGGTCATCACCTTAGAGAGCGGATAACTCTGGAGGAGAGAGGGAGGCTGGCGACTCACACCGCCCTGTCTCACTCAAGTCTAATCACTTGCAAATCAAGGCATCACACTCGTGATGTCGGGACCTCCAGGAGAACAACGGATGAACTACAATCTGTGAGCAATAATGGCTGCTCTCTGGGGGACCCTGCAGGACAGTTGGGCAATGTTGTTATTTTGTCCTCCTCTTCCTCTTTCTGCTCCTCTTCTTCCTCCTTCTCTCCACATGACATGGGGCGTCATATCCTCACATGTGAACACTCTGTCCAAGGGAATATACATTTTGATTGCTTATACTTTGCAAGGTATCTTGGGGCTTGGGAGCCAGATTGTTTTCTTTCCTCCTTATTTATTCTATCATTGTCCTTTTTTTAAAAGAACTGTGACAGTTAACTCTTCTGTCTCATGTCTTATGTAGTTTTTATCTATGACTTGAAATATAGCTCTGAAAAGCCAGGCTTTGATGAAGCCTATTGGGATCCAAATGGAGCAACTTGACTATGCCTTTAAACCCAAATCACTCTGGCTGTCATGGAATTGGCCAATAAGAGGTCCCAGCCCAAGCTTCACTTGCTCATTATTTGGGTTTTGATTGCTCAGAATGAGCAATTGATTCTGTTCTGGCCAGAAACTCTGAGGGTCTTCCCCTCCCTGATTAGTTCTTTCATCTTTCACTTCAATTCTTACCTAGCCTTTAATCACCAAGTGGGTGTTGCCTCAGACAAAGAGACCTTGAAAGACCTTAGCTTAAAAAGGCCAAGGTCTCCCACTGCATGCTGGGCCATTGTCAGTCATCCTGACCTCCCTCTTCCACTAGAGTCTGATGACTCCGGAGGAGAGAGTGGGACTGAGGACTGCCCAGCTCTGCCTCACTTAAATCTAATTCACTTGCAAGCGTCACCCTCCTGAGATCCTTGGCCTTCTTTGAGAATGAAGGAGGAACAAGAACTACAGAGAGTAGTGGGCATTGGGTAACTCAGAGATGAGGAATTTTCTGGGCCTTTGCCTCCCAAATGAAACACAATCAAGCAGAAGTGTTCTGAAGATCGACATGGGGCCGGGTGCCATGGGACATAAGCTTCATTTACCCCTTGCAAGAGGCAGCTCCCCAACCTCAGCTCTATAGCCCGTGCTCTGGCAGCAGATTCAGTAGTGGTTCAAGATAACCCTCGTGAGTAAGCCATCCTCCTGGCCCAGAGTGGAAAGGAAACAGGGGGGGTGGCTTTTGGGGGTGGTAAGCCTCAATCAGCACACGAACTACACAGGGAAGCAAAGTCATTTCCCAGAGTCTATACAAGCTCTAGGTAGAAAAAGCCTCCATCTCCTGTGGTAGAGGGGAGGGAGGCGGGGGCAGGAGAGCACAGATGGCCACAGAATTATGTAACCACGTCAAAATAGATCTTGGTTTATAAAAGCAGGACATAATGAAGAATCACTTCTGTTGGATGAGCTCAAATGAAGGGAAATGAGCCTCACACAAGGCCAGTATTTATGGTAAAGGCAAAACACACACACACAAACACCCCCCCCTAAAAAAAGATGAACTTTGCATGTTCCTAAAAGTTTATAATGGTTGTGGCTTTTTTAAATGGTCATTTGTTTGTTTACATATCACTAACCCTAACCTTTGTCACCATCAAAATCTTGTATGGTTTCAACATCTATAAAACCTTCCCATCCTAGTAAGATACATTTCGTCTGGTGTTTGTCCATCTCAGAATCACAGCATCTTGAAGCTGGAGGGAATATAAGAAATCATGGAGACCTGTTATATGTTTTGTCAGGGGAGGAAAGTGAGGCCTGGAGGAGGGAAATAACCTGCCTTGATCATGTAGTTCATTAGACAGAGTCAAGTCTAGAATCCAGGAGTTCTGACTCGCTTAATGTTTCCTTCTCTTCTGGCTCAATCTCTAACGCTGAGGCCAAGGACACAAAAGAAGATCGGTTTCAGTCTGAAGAAAGGGCTGTCATCACTCAGATGATGAGCAAATGTAGAAGGCTCTGAAAATAGTGCCATCACTTCAAAGACTAAATCTAGCTTGAGGGCCCCATCCCATCTACAAGCCAGCTGTGTGGAACTGAGAGCCTCAGCTATAATTCCACACTGCGGTTGATCATAAAAGTTACGGTTCCAGCCTCTTTATGAGATCACCCTCTTCTCCAGATGGTACAGTTGCTAGAGGCCTTTGTCCAGTTGACCTGTGGCTGTATTTATCAGCCCCTCTCCTACTTTTTTCCAGCAGCCTTTCCATGCTCAAATAGTTCTCTCTGATGGGACATTTTCTTCATCTCCTGAAAGCTTATGCCTCTAGGAGGCTTTAAAACCTGTAATTTGGGGAAGAATGGTCCCCAATAATGTCTCAGGGGTGGAAACACACAAAAAAGACAGATTCCATACCACCTGGTCACAACAGAACAAACAGCTCGTCCATGACCACCATTTTGAGAACTCAACATCCTCTTTCTCTTCTACCTGGAAAGTGGCTCCAGAAATATGTAACCCAACATCAGCTCTTGTCCTTCCCTTTCTAATGATGTTTCTCCATTCCACAGAGCTCTAGGGATGCAACACTATTGATTCTGGCAACACCAACTATAGGAAAGTCTATTGGAGAACTTTCCAAGCAAGGTCTGTAGCACCATGTTGGCCCTAAAGCAAATAACCCCTTGTATTGTTATCAAATGGTGCATCTGTTCCCCTGATGTCAGTACCTTGAGACCAAGCACCACACAGGGTGCTTTCTGTAACCACACACACACACACACACAGACACACACACACACACACACACACACACACACACACATTGCCAGCCCTACTGCAGTAAGCACTCAAAAAAGAATTTCTGGATTAAAGAAATAGCTAGAGAATAAGAATGAAAAGGAACCCTGAAGGAATAGGATTATCTAGGCCAAGAAGAGGAGCCCAGTGGTATTCAAATATCATCTTCCATGCATCATTGGAAGCAGGGTCTCCTAAGTTTGAGTGCTAGCTCAACCAAGGCACTTCCTAACCCACTAAGGATTTCTTAATCCTGAGCATGTGTTACTCAAATTCCTTCCATCTTGAGTTTATTGTTTGTCCTTTGTTCTCAAAAAGGACCAATGACATCCTTCCATGAATTCCTTCTAGAGGACTTACCTGCTATGCTAGAGACTTCCCCCTGGGCCTTGGAATGTTTACAAGATCTCAGAGCAGCTTTTGAGTTGTTGACTCATTATCCTTTCCTCTCACTATATGTATCCCTCCTCAGCACTTTGCACATAGCTAGAATTTTTTTTTCTATAGAGCTTTAAGGTTTGCAAAATGCTTTACATTTATCTCCTTTGATTCAACAACCCTGGGGAAGTAGGTTCTACTGTTAAACCTATTTTACAAATGAGGAAACAGTCTAAAAACAGTGAATTGACTTCTTCAGGACTACACAGCTAATAAGTGTCTGAGGCAAGATTCGACTCCAGCTTTCCTGATGCCAAAGGCATCGCCTAATCCAGCATAGTTACCTAGCTGCCTCAGCTTCTCAGGCCCCATACTCATTGATAACCTCTTGCAGCTTGCTCACTGGGTTGGTTATATCAGGAGAATGAGATGGCTAGATGGTCCCCTGTGGTACATTGGCACTTATCAGTGATGAAAGGAAGAGATTTCCTTTTACTGCATTGCTTCCCCCCCACCCATTCTATTCCTGATGCCTCTTTTTCCTTTTACCTGCCCCTGGTTTCCCTACTGATACTGATTTTTCTAAGGTAATATGTAAAATTTAGTTGGTTTTTCAAAAAAAAAATCAAATTCCATCTATCTCAATGTCTCTATAGAATTTGAACCTATTGATCATTTTTTTCCTTCTGGATACCCTCACCTCCTTTGGGTTCAGAGACATAATCTCCTAGTTCTACTTCTTTACGTTTTCCTTCCCTGGTTCCTTTTCCTCTTCCAAATCCATTAAGATGGGTATTCCCTCTAATTTTGTCTTCCTCTCTTCTCTTTTCTTATTCTCTATACTCTCTCCCTTAGTAATCTCGTTTGCTCTTGGAAAATTCAACTGTGATCTCTACATAAGTGCTTCCACACCTGTCTCACCAGCCCTGATATCTCTTTTGCATTTCCACTGCCTGCAGGTCATGTCTAGCTGGATACCCCACTGGGACATCCAATTTGAAATGTTCAAAGTTGAGTTTATTGTGTTACTCCCAATCCTGTTGCTTTTTCTGACTCCATTGTTTCCACCAGTGGTAGCACCATTTATTGTTATTTGAGAACTTGATTTTGTCTTTGATTTTTCCCACTCCTTCAACTCTCATCTCCAAATGGCTCCAAGTACATCAATTCTTCCTCTGTAAAGTCTCTCACATTAGCTCTCTCCTATCACCATTATTGAACACCTTCATTATCACCATCTTTAACCATCATGATAGTTTTCTAGGTCATTCTCCAGCCTCAACTTTCTTCCCTTTTTAATTCATCACTCATATATCTCTTAAACTATTGTTACAGATTTTCTTCCATTCAAGTCTAGTTGTGGGGTGTTCAGGGAAGACTAGCACCTCTAGTGTGATGGTATGCTGAGCCCTTTTCTGAGCTGCTCATCCACTGTTGGTGTTTACCTTTTTACCCAATTCTCACCTCTGGCTCCAAGAAATTGTAACATGTGCAGTGGCTATACCCCGGCAAAACTGGCAGACAGGCTAAACCAGATTGAGGGTAATTGACAGGCCTCAAATCTGTCAATGACTTAGGGGAATGTATACCCCAAGCATGTGAAGACTTTCCCAGATGGAATGGGTGGATGAGAACAATTTGTTCCAGCAGTCATGAAGATGTCTAAAGCAGGCACTGTGGAGTGCTTAAAGCTCTGTCAGACATCAAAGATACAAAAATCATCCACTGCATCCCCAGGGCCATTGCCAGTTGTTTCGACTTTTGTCCTGCTACTGGACTTTGATGACTCAGGAAGAGAGAATGTGAGGCTGACAGCTTTGTGCAACTGCCTCACTTAAATCCAATTCACATGCAAGTCAAAATATCATCTGTGATATTATGGGTCCCCTTTGAAATGAAGGATGAATCTCCCAGATTATTGAGTAAAGGTCAGTAAAGAACTATCAGCTAGATAGTTCTTGGGGGCACACTGATAACTTCTGAGAATAATATCAGTATTAACAAGAGTAAGCCCACTAGAAAATTGTGTAAAACCTTTATGGAGGTTTTATGGAACAAATGGATAATTTTTTTAATGAAGCATTTATTAAGTTCCTACTATGTGCCAGGCACTGGAGATGTGAATACAAGAAGCAAACAGGACAGTCCCTATCCTCAAGAAAACTGTAAAAGGAATTTAACATATATAAGAGTGGTGGCCAGGAAAATGTTTTTGAGAGGGAAAGAAAGGGACAACAATTTAAGAGTACAAGAAAGCATGGTTAAGGGGAATCATTCTCCCTAGTACTGCAATGTTCCACCAAAGTTGTTGTTCAGTTGTTTCAGTCATGTCCAACTCTTCATGACCCTGTTTGGGGTTTTCTTAGCAAAGATACTGGAGTGGTTTGCCATTTCCTTCTCCAGCTCATTTGACAGATGAGGAAACTGAGGCAAACAGGGTTAAGTGACCTGCCCAGGATCATACAACTAGTAAGCATCTGAAGCCAGATTTGAACTCAGGCAGTCCTGACTTCAGGCCCAGATCTTTATCTGTTGTGCCACCTAGCTGCTATTCCCCCAAAGTACAAGGTCTTATTCTTTTGCCTTAATCAATGTATGTGCCAATTGAAAGGCAGAATATTGAAGTTAAAACGCGCGCAGGCACACACACACACACACACACACACACACACACACACACACACGTACAACACACATGACCAGAGTAGATCACAGAGATATAAACATTATTCTAATACATTTGGTCAATGCTGAGACATTAACTCGTTTGCTCTTTAGATGTGAAATCTATAGGTACCCAACTACCAATTAGAGTTCAGATATGGCTTAAAGCACATGGGTGAAGGATAGACAGTTCCATATTTTATAGTTTGTTCTGCATTGTGAGACACATCTTTCTCACCAGGCAAACTTCAAGAGACGCAGTATTGAAGGCTTTTCCAAATCTGTTTATCTCTTTTAATCTTAAAGATTTCATCATCCCCATGAATGCATACCCATTAATCACCTAGATCAAAACTATAAAAAGGGAAATGACACTAAGCTCACTTACTCTTAATGTACATTATGATAACACCTCATTGAGTCATTATTGCTGAAGAATTAAGTGTAGAACATTAGCAATTTTCCAAAATGATAAAAGTTTGTCCTTAACATGCTTGAGCCTTTTAAATATTAATAATTTTACAGAACTTTTTACTTTAAAAAGAATTGGGGTCTCTTCTGATTTAATGTCAATTCACTTACAAATATATTCATCTCCTCTCCTGCCCTGGTAAAAAAAAGAAAGAAAGAAAAGAAAAAAGGAAAAGAAAGAAAATAGCAATTCAGTGAAATTAAAAAAGAAATCAACCAAGTCTAACAACAAATGCAATGCTCCATGCCCATGGTTTTCTACCTGTGCAAGGACAATATTCTTCAGAGCCAAGCTTGAGTATCATAATGACACAGATCATCATTTCATGTTATATATCCTTGCTACTGTGTATCTTCCTTTTTATGAGGTTGTAGCCATGACATTTATCCTTTCCCTGCTTCTGTTGACTTCATTTGTTTTTAATTCAAATAAATCTTTGGAGATTTCTCAGTATCCGTCATCTTCACAATTGCCTATGGCACAATAATACTCCACTAATAATCTTGCACCAGAGTTTTAGTCAGTCTCTAGTTGATGAATATCTACTTGATTTCAGTAGAAATTTCCCACTTTTCCACTACAAAAAGTGCTGCTGGAAATATTGTGAGAAATTTCTAGCTTTGATTTCCTTAGGATATATGGGATGGGGTTTCTAGAGTCAAATGATAATGGACATTTTCATTACATTCCAAATCATTTTACAGAATGGTTGGACCAAGTTACATCTCCACTGGCAATATAATATTGTACTTGTCTTTCCACAACCCATCCAAAATTGACTTTTGTCCTCTTTGCCAATTTCTTGGGTATGAGGTGAAACCTCTGAATTGTTTTGAATTGTATTTCTTTTGTTATTAGAGATTTGGAACAGTCTTTATTATGACTGGAAATTATTAGCAATTCTTCTGAGAACTGTTTACTTATATATTTTAATCACTTTTCCATTGGGAATATCTCTTGGTCTAATAAAAGGTGTCCCAAAAGCCTTAGTGCCCTGACTTTTCAGACAGCCTATATATTTGTGTTAATAATTTTGGATTTCTTCTCAGCAAGAGGTATTTAATACAGCCATTTCCCTTCCAATTGACAGTGTCCCTTTTTATTCTAGTTACATTGATTTTGTTTATGCAAAAGCTATTAACTTTTATGCAATCTAAAATATTTATTTTATATTTTGTGATGAGGCAGCCATTGTTTTATTAACAATTTGCCTTGCCATAGATGAAAAGGTATCTATGTTTCTTAGTTTCTTTATGTTATGACTTTAAATATTTCTTGCTTTGTATCTCTATTGCTTAGCACAATAACTGACATATAACAGGTGCTTAATAAATGCTTACTAGCTGACTGATTGACATCATATATCCATTTTGATCTAATTATCTTAAAGTAGTGTAAGGTGTTGACGTGACTCTAATTTTCACCTTCCAAGTTTCCTACCACTTCTTATTAAGTAAGGAGTTCTTCCACAAGTAATTTATAAGAGGTCTTGATCCTTATAGATAATATATCCCTGGAAGTATATGTCTATATACATACACATATATATATATACACACACACACATACATATATATATATATGCCAGTGGAAGTGCACATCTGAATAATTCCATAGGTCCATGGGAGACATTATTAACACTAATCAAGTACTTTCTCAGCTTTACCTAATACTAGGTAATTAGGATGGATTGCTTCTGATTCTCTGCAATCTTATTCTGTTCCACTAATCCATTTTTCTATTTTTTTTTCCTTTTTTGCTTTTTGCTAGGCAAGTGACTTGCCCAGGGTCACACAGCTAGTAAGTGTCATGTGTTGTTTGTCTGAGACTAGATTTGAACTCGGGTCTTCCTGACTCCAAGGCCAGAGTTCTACCCACTGCACCACCTACTGCCCCCTTATTTTTCTATTTTTTTAAACCAATACCAAATAGTTTTGATGGTTACTATTTTATAGTATAGTTTGATAGCAGGAAGTGCTATTACCCCCTTCATTACTACCTTTTCTTTTTTTTCCTTATTTTCCTGGAGATTCTAGACCTCATATTTCTTCAAGATAACTTTGTTGTTATTTTATCAAATTCTAAAAAACATGTACCCATGGCACTTTGAATGCTATAACCCTTAATCTGTAGATTAACTTAGGAAATATAATCACTTTACTATGTTATTAGGCATAGTCCAACCATAAGCACTGTCACTTCAATTATTTAAGTCATTCTTTAGTCTTTTAAAGACTATTTTGTAATTGTAGCTATACAAATATTGAGTATTGTTGGGTAGATTGATGCCAAGAAATGTTGAGATTTTGTAGTTATTTTGAATGTAATGTTTTCTTCTGTGATTGCATTCTGGATTTTATGCTTTATTGAAATATCATTGATTTTTCTGGGCTTATTTTATATCTCCTTTTCTGAAGCTGCTAAAGCCAAAAAGCTACTCTCTTCGCTGATTCTCTAAGGTATTCTAAATAAGCCATCATGGTGCCAGCAAATATGGACACTTTGGTCTTCTCTTTGTCTATGTTTACGTCTTTAATTTCTTTGTCTTATGGCTGTCCATAGCATTTCTAGAACCTTGTCAAATAACAGCAAAGAAAGCAATTGTCCTATATGTATTAGGAAACTTCTCAGTGTTTCCCCGTTGATACTGGGTTTTGGTTTTAGATGCAGGATTTTATTATAGGTTTTTTATGGTCCTTCTATACTTCTGATTTGTGGAATATTCATCTTAAACGAATATTGTACTTTAATAATAACAATAATAATAACTATAACTACAATCATAAAAAAGACTAACATTTATATAGCACCTAGTATTTATCAGGCACTGCACTAAGTGCTTTACAAATATTATCTCATTTGATCAACACAACAAGGTGAAGTAAGTGCTTTTATTATGTCCATTTATTGGAGGAGGAAACTGATGCTGATTGAGTTTAAGTGACTGACCCAGAGCCACATGTCCAGTAAGCATCTGGATCAGATTTGAATTCAGGTCTTCCTGACTCCAAGCCTGCATTTTATCCACTGTGCTCCCCAGCTGCTTTTATCAAAAGATTTTTCTGCATTGATTGAAACTTCATTCATTACGCTCTTTGTGTTCCCAATGCTGAACCATCCTTGCATCTGTGGTATAAAAAAAAGTTTGATCCTAGTAAATAGGGTTTTAGAGCTATTATTTTAGAATTTTTGCTCAAATTTGATTTAAAATATTTGAATTTTTTTAGGGCTATTGCTCTCTAGTTCTCTTTCTTTGCTTTATCTTACCTGGAATAGGTATTTGTCACATATTTTTAAAAAGAGTTTGGTACAGAGTTCTTTCTCAGTTTCTGAGAATTGTTTGGGTAGTAAAGGTTTGAATTGCCCTTTAAATTCCAGGTAGAATTTGCCTGGGAATAAATCTGGACCAACGTTTCCCCTAATCCCACTTTTTTAGTAGTTCCTTTACTGCTAGTCCAATTTCTTTCTCTGAAGTTGAACTATTTAAGATCTCTCTTTGAGCTGTTAATTGGGTATTTCATATTTTTGTTGATAATCTTCCATTTCTTTTGAATGTTCAATTTTTCTGGCATACAAGTATGTAGAGTAGGTTATGCTTTGGCTTGAAAAACTCTCCTCTGGCAATTCAGCGGGTCAGTTCTTTTCCAGAGAGTGAGAGAGGACAATCTGCTTTGGCTTGTCTTTTCATTTCTTCTCTATTCTGATTTCATCCTTTTCTTTTTCTTTTTCCTCCAGTAATTTGAAAGAAGGGCCACCTCACTATCAGAGACTATGGGAAAGGAGATGAGAGTGGGTGATGATGACAAATGTGAAGGCAGGAACATGTGTAATAATATTGGAATATGAGACCAACAGTATGGTACATTAGATGCTAAACCTCAAAAGAAATCAATTATCTTCCAGAAGGAGAACATTTGCTGCTGGCTCTGAAGGATGACAGAATCCCCTCTACAAGGTAAAATCGCCCTCCACATGTGCCCTTGATCTCATCTCCTCTCATCTTTTCCAAAACATTCCAACCTCTCTCATCCCCTCTTTGTCTCTAATCTTCAGCCTTTCCCTATGTCCTGGTTCTCTTCCTGTCTTCAAACATGGCCAAGAGTCCTGGGTTCTAAAAACAAAAAACAAAAAAAACTTTACCAGTCATTCCATCCCCTTAAGCTATCACCATACATCTCTTTCTTTTTTCTCAAACTTCTAGAAAAAGTGAAAAATCTGTGATTGTTAATTACTTCTACTTTCTCTCCTCTCTATCTTCAGGGTCAAATATAAATTCTTCTATTTGACTTTTGAAGCCATTCACACAATCTGGTCTCTTCTTACCTTTCTGGCCTTCTTAAACTTCGCTGGCTTCTGCGTATTACATGGTCCAGCAACAATGGACATCTTGCTATCCCTTAAACATGACTCCATCTGCTCCCTCCATACCTCTTGACTAACTGTCCCTCATGCCTATAATTCTCTCCTTCCTCACCTCTACCTCCCAACTTCTCTGGCTTCTTTTAGGATTTAGCTGAAATCCCATATTCTTGCAGGAGGCCTTTCCACCCTCCCACCCCAACTGCTAGTGCCTTCTCTCTAAGGTTAGTTTCCATTTACAATGGAGATACCTTGTAAGGCCATGCTTGTTGGCTCATTATTCCTCCATTATCCTTCAGGACAGGAAGCTATCATTGCCCTTCTCTGTCACCGCAGCAATAAGCACAGAGCATGGCATAGAGATGGCATTTATTCTTGTCAATTGACGCACTCTTCTACTATCTAGTTTCTGATTCCATCACTTAACTGAAATTACTCTCTGCAAAATGACCAATTATCTCATTTAAAAGTTATTTGTATTGCTCTCTTTTTTATTACCAGGATTTCTCCAATATCCCTCCCACTAGACCCTGCCCCCTCTCAAAGAGATATCTTGTATAACAAATAATATTGAAAAAATAAGAGAAAAAAATAAACCAACCAATAGAGAAAGGAATAAGCATTTATTAAGCGCCTACTATGTACCAGGCACAGTGCTATGTGCTAATGAATATTACCTCATTTGCTCCTCACAACAACCCTGGGAAGAAGGTGCTATTATCATCCTCACTCTACAGTTTAGGAATCTGAGGCAGACAGAGGTTCAGTGACTTACCCAAGGTCACATAGCTCTAGAAAGGGTCTGAGGCAGGGGAGCTAACTCCAGACTTAGTGTTCTATACATCGTACCACCAAGCTGTGTCACGTGGCACATTTAGAGACTTTCTGCATGAGCAAAATTGGAGGCAGGAGTATCTTCTCACATCTCTACTTCGGACCCATGCTTCTTCATCATAACTTTGATTGCTTTGTGGTTGCTCTTTCTATTTTCATTATGTGGAACATTGTATATATCATTTTCTTGGCTCTGAGTACTTCACTCAGCATCAGATGTTGGAAATCTTGCCATGATCCTGTATGCATCACATTTGTCATTTTTACAGCACAGTAACCTTCCATTTTATTTATATACCATGAGTTTAACCATTCCCCAATTGATGGATGTCCACTTTGTTTCCCATCTTTTGCTACCACAACATGTGCTGTTCCAGTAATTTCTTATTGCCAGATCTGCTTGTCTTTTATTCAATCCTCATCTGATATATTTGCCAGGGGTTTTTTTTGCCATCCACTCTTCCTGGATGTTCACTTCTCTTTGGACTTCATAACACTACTTTCTCCTGCCTATCCTCCCAACTGTTCCTTCTCCAAATTCTTTGCAGGTTCATCATTTAGATCATGTTTCCTAATTGTGAGTGTTCCCCCCAAGGCTCTTTCTCGGGTTCACTATTGTCCTTTCTCTACTTCTTTCTGATCTCATCAGGTTCTCCAGGCTTGGTCATTGTAATGATGCCAATGATGCCCAGATCTCTATATCCAGTACAGTCACTCCTCTGACCATCAGCCCTGCATCACCAATTGGCCATTTTCTACTGGTTGTCCTGGAAACATATTAAACTCAACATTCACACTACTTAAATCATTCTATTTCCCCTCCCCCAAGCTCATTCTTCTACCAAACTTCCCTATTTCTATTGAAGGCATCCTTATTCTTCCAGTCTTCTAGGTTCATAACTATATTATTGTCCTCAATTTCTCCCTTTCCATCACTCTACATATCTAAGCAGTTGTTAAATCTGCCTCTTTGGATCTCCGCATCACCTCTTGCATCATCCTTTTTTCTCTGCTCACATAGGGACCTCATCAGTTCTGTCCTTCCCCATGTGGCACCTACATTGACATAACATTCTCCACACTGACATTGCTGCCTCCTGTCTCACCATTCCAGTCCACTCTCCAATGCGGCCAAAATGACTTTTCTTAAGCATATATCTGAACAAATGATTCAACTACTCAGTAGATTCCACTGGCTACCTATTACCTGTAGAAAAAACACAAGCTCATCTACTTACATTTTAAAACCCTTCACAGCCGGACCTCAATTTAGACTTCTAGACTCATTGTATGTTATTACCCTCCCTATAATCTGTTATCCAATCAAACTGGCCTTCTCTCTGTTTCTCACAAATATCTTCAGGCTTTTGCAATTATTGTTCTCCAAGTTTGGAATGCACTTCCTCTCACCTCCACCTCAGAGATTCTCTCTTTTTATTGAGAGCATGGCTCAAGCCATTCCTGATGCCCTCCCTCTCAAAATGCTTTGATTTATTTTTCATTCATTCTCTTTATATTTATTCCATATATATGTGCCTGTTGTCTTGCACTTTTACAACGTAAGCTTCTTGGGGTAGGGATTACTTCATTTGTTGCATTTTTGTTCTCATCATCTAACACGGTCCCTGGCACATAGTAGGTGCTTAATCCATGAAAGCTGTTTGGTTGACTTTTTTTTTGGCTATTCATCTTCTATTTGTAGCCAAGTTAACTACGTTTCAATTGAGATGTAAGAGGTTCCACCTTCTTTGTCTTGAAGCACACAAATGCAAATTTATTTATAAACACACACATGCCCATGCACACACACACATGCAATGACATTTGCTGTTGCCCAATTGGCACATCAAGCGCAGGGAATGGATTTCAGTGCACTCAGCTGTGTTTATGCCTCCCTGCTAGTATTCTGTGGAGCCCTAATAACAAAGAAGCATATTTTCTCTAACGAGATTAGCTACCACAGTGAAAGTCCAAGATCCATATTTAGAGAATGATTGATTCAATGGAAAGCATTCTAGGTCTAGAGTCAGAGGACTTCAGCTCAAATCCCATCTCTGCTGCTGGCTACCTTTGTGACCTTGAGCATGTCACTTAATCTCTCTTGTCCTAAATTTCCTCTTCTAGAAAATGAGACAGTTGGATTAGAGAACTGCTGAGATCCCTGCCAATTCTAGATCTATGACCATGTGATCTCTTTAAAACAAGTCACTTCCTCTCCCTGGGTCTCAATTTTGCCCTCTGTAAAGTGAGGTGATTAGACAACATGGTCTCTGGGATCACTTCCAGTTTTAATGAATATTTTTGTATATGTGGGTCCTTTTCCTCTTTCTTGATTTTTTTGGTATAGCCGTAATAGTGGTGTTGCTGGATGTAAAGGTATGCACAATTTAATAGTCTTTTTTTTTTACATTATTCCAAATTGCTTTCCAGAATGGCTGGTCTAGTTCACAGCCCTACCAAGAGAACATTGGTGTACTTGTTTTCCCAATTCACTATAGCATTTGTTATTTTCCTTTTTTGTCATCTTAGCTACTCTGATGAGTGTGAGTTGGTACCTCAGGGTTGTTCTAATTTTCTCTAATTATTAGTGATTTAGAGCGTATTTTTTTATATGGCTATTAATAGCTTGGATTTCTTCCCCTAAAACCTGCTTCTTCATATCCTTCTACCATTTATTAATTGTAAAATGGTTCTTATTCTTATAAATTTGGCTCAGTTCCCTATGTTTAAGAAATGAGACTACCCAAGAAACTTGCTGCAAAGATTTTTTTTCTCAGTTCCCGGCTTTTCTTTTAATTTTAGCAGCATTGTTTTTGGGTAAAACCTTTTTTAAATTTTATATAGTCAAAATTATCTATTTTACTTCCCATGGACCTGTATATATCTTATTTGGTCATGAGCTGTTTCCCTATCCATACATTTTACAGGTGATTTCTTTCCTGCTCTACTAATTTCCTTATGATATCACTCATTATGTCTAAATCATGAACCCACTGTGAGCTTATCTTGTTGTAAGATGTTGGTTTATGTCTAGTTTCTGCTGGACTACTTTCCTGTTTTCCCAACAGCTTTTGTCAAAGGGTACTTGTCCCAATAGCTGGAATTTGGGGGGGAGGGTTATCAAACACTAGGTTCCTATGTTCATTTACTTCTATATATCATATATAGAAGTATGTATATGTATATATATATTACACACCAGATCTGTTCAGCCGATTGAACTGATGATCAATGTCTCTAGTTGTTACTCAGAACCAAATTATTTTAATTACAGCTTTGGCTTTTTTTTAACTTAATTTTGTTTTATCATCCATTCCAAATTCCCTCCTACCCATTGAGAAAGCAGGAAAAATAAAATCCCTTTCATATGTGTGTGTGTGTATGCATGTCTACACACATACACACACACACACACACACACACACATGTCAAAAAATTTCCACACTAGCTATGTTCCAGGGAAAAAAAAGAAAGAAATAGAAGAAAATATACTTCAATCTTTACTCTGAGTTTATCAGTTCTCTTTCTAGAGGCAGGTAGCATGCTTCATCATAAGTCCTTTGGAATTGTGGTAAGTTATTATATTGAGCAGAGTTACTAACTTTTTCAAAATTGACTATCTTTACAATAATGTTGTTACTGTATACATTGTTCTCCTGCTTCTGTCCACTTCACTTTGCATCAGTTCATAGAGATCTTCCCAAATTTTTCTGAAACTATTCCTTTCAATCAGTGCTGTATTATGTGAGGATATTTTTCTGCCTCTATTTAGATAATAATGTTATTTTTATTGTTTTGTTATTGGCATGGTCAATTATGTTTATCATTTTCCTGATATTGAACTGGCTCTGCATTCCTGGTATGAATCCAGCCTTGTCATAATAAATAATCTTTGTGATATCTTGCTGCAATTTGCTTGCTAGTACAAAATTTTTGTGTTAATATTCTTAAAAGAAATTTGTCTGTAATTTTTTTTCCCTCTGTTTTGGCTCTTCCTGCTTTAGGCATAAAGATCATATATCACAGAAGAAATTCTGCAAGAGTTCTTTACATTTTGTTTTGTTTTGTTTTCCAAACACTGTATGTGGTATTGAAATTAATCGTTCTTTAAATATTTGGTAGAATTCACTTGTAAATCCATCTGGTCCTGTGGTTATTTTCTTAGGGATATCACTTATGGCTTATTCATTTTCGTTTTTTCTAAGACAGGGTTATTTTTCCTCAATCTATTTTCCAGTTCAGTTGTTTTTCCTCTGAAACATTTCACTTTTCTTCTATTTTTCAGTCTTTTGATTTTGCTTATTGTTTCTTGATGCTTTATGGAATCATAACCTTTGGTTTGGACAATCCTAATTTTTATGGAGTTATTTTCTTCAGTAATGTTTTCTGCTTCTTTTGTTGTTGTTGTTCTTGTTGAGTCATTTCAGTCATGTCCAAATCTTTGTGACCTCATTTGGGGTTTTCTTGGCAAAGATACTGGAGTGGTTTGCCATTTCCTTCTCCAGCTCATTTGATGGATGAGGAAACTAAGACAAACAGGATTAAGTGACTTAGCCAGGGTCACACATCTAGTAAGTGTTTGAGGTCAGATTTGAACTCAGAAAGATGAGCCTTCCTGACGTCAGGCCTGGCACTCTATCCACTATATTACCTAGCTGCCCTTTGTACCTCTTTTATAAAACTGTTAATTCTCATTTCCTAACTTTCTTGCATAACTCCTATTTCATTTCCTATTTTTTCCTCTTTCACTCTTAATTAGTTTTTAAAACATTTTTGCTTTTTTTTTCTTACCTTTTAACTCTTCTAATAATGATCATTAGGCTTTTATCCAATCTACATTTTTCCTTAAGACTTTGCTTGTAGATGTTTTGAGCACATTATCTTCTAAGTTTGTCTTGAACTTCCCTTTTATCATAGCATCTCTTTATGTTTGGGTTCTTTTTTTTTTTAAATTTTAATCATTCTTCAAGCCTGCTTTTTTAACTTTAAACTTAATGTTAGTGTTGGGCTCTGTTAACTTCTAGGGGTATGTCTAGTCTGAGTTTCTGTCATTTTATGTCCTTCTTCTGTTTTCATCACCAAAACCATGCATCATCCAGTGTATTCCTACTAATCTCCTGTATCTTGAGAATTATATTCCAGTGATCTTCACTTAGTCTTAAATTCCCTTCATATCTCTACAGTATTTGACACTGTTGAACAGTCTTCCTCCTGAACTCTCTGTCTCCTCCCGGTTTCTGTATACTGCTCCTTCATGAGGCTCTTCCTGCTTCTCTGATCTTTATTTTTCTCTTTCCTTCCCCAATTCCTCTTCCCCCTCTGTGCCCCCCAAAATCCCAAACCAAACCTCACCCTGGTGATCAAAAAAAAATAAAGGCTGAGAAATCACTTACATCGAAGAATCAAAAAGGTGTTGAAACACAGGGAGAAAATTTTCTGAGGCAGCAGCTGCTATATTTATGTACCCCAGAGCACTCCAATTTCACAATGATTGGGTAGTATGAGGCTTGGCCTAGACATATTTGCTAGTCATGTGGGTGACTGGTCACCCAGAATAGATCTTTTCTTTTTTTTTTCTTTTTTTAAATATTTCATATTGAATCCTAAAGAGGAAGCACAGAGTAGTGGAGAGAGCTCTGACTTTGGAGTCAGAAAGACCTGATTGCCAACCTCTGTCACAGACTAGCATTGTGACATTGGACAAATCAGTCAACCTCACAGCATACCAAGCAACTTCCACCACCGGCAGAAGGAGTCTTTTACCAGGAGCTCCTGGCTCTGATAGGATCACAGTTGTTCTTCTTTGTTGTTGTTGTTGTTGCTGTTTTATTGAAACCTAATCCATCATTTTCTGAAATCCTACTGATGTGGACTGGTGATAGTTCCCAGCTTATACTACTACTCATTTTCTGGTGTATGATATAAGGACTACCCTTTCACCACTACCTCCCCATCCCTGCCTGGGCATCAGAGGGTAAAGGAGAACTGAATTCTTTAGGAAACAAGTATGGACTTAAAAAGTTATGTACCAGGGTCCTGTCACAAACCTAAGTTTCCAAGGAAGTTGGTCTTTTCTAGAGACACTTCATGTACATGTACCCATTTAGAAAATAAAGAAGCAAAAGGAAGTTGAGGCAGCAAAATGGCGTGGATGAAGCTAGGGTCTTATCTTCACAAGAGCCCTATCAGGTAGGTTGGACAGGTATCTTACTCATTATGCAGGAGAAGAAACTGAGTCATGGAAAGTCTCAGGAGACTGTTGAAAAGTTAAACAGCTACAACCCCAGACTTCTTATTTTAGGTCAAGTTCTTTTTTATTACATTGTATTCAGGAGACATGTCTTATCTGTGTTCTGAGATATTACCTGTTTCAATATCAGAGTTCATGATTATAGGTCATAGATTTAGAGCCAAGACAGTCCTCAAGGGCCACCTAGTTCAGTCCCATTATCTTACCAGGGAGCACTGAGGCCCAAATTGTCTAAATGACTTGTCTTAGTTCTGCCATTTTCCTTCTTTCCTTCTGTATTAGGAAAGACTTTCTATTGAAGGTATAATTCTAGGTAGGACTTGAAGGAAGTCAGGGAAGGCAGAAGGTAGGGATGAAGAGGGAAAGCATTCCAGATATAAGAGACAGGCAGTGAAAATGTCTGAAGTCAGGAGATAAGAGTGTCTTGTTCAAGGGACAGCAAGGAGGCCAAGTGTCTCTGGATCAAAGAATACAGTATGTAGCATTGGAATTATTTGTTCTTTAAATGTTTGATAGAATTCACTTGTAAATACATCTGGCCCTGGAGATTTTGTCCTAGGGAGTTCATCAATGGCTTGTTCAATTGCTTTTTCTGAGATAGGGTTATTGAAGTATTTTACTTCCTCTTCTGTTAATATGGGCAATTTATATTTTTGTAAATATTTATCCATTTCACTAAGATTGTCAAATCTGTTGGCATACAGTTGGGCAAAATAGTTCCTAATTATTGTTTTAATTTCATCTTCCTTGGTGGTGAATTGACCCTTTTCATTTTTGATACTGGTAATTTGGTTTTCTTCTTTCTTTTTTTAAATTAAATCAACCAAAGGTTTATCTATTTTATTTTTTTCATAAAACCAGCTCTTAGCTTTATTTATTAGTTCACTAGTTTTCTTAATTTAAATTTTATTCATCTCTCCTTTGGTTTTCAGCATTTCTAATTTGGTATTTAATTGGGGATTTTTAATATGTTCTTTTTCTAGCTTTTTTTTTAGTTGCATGCCCAATTCATTGATCTCCTCTTTCTCTATTTTATTCATGTAAGTATTGAGAAATATAAAACTTTCCCTAAGAACTGTTTTCGCTGCATCTCATAAGTTTTGGTATGTTGTCTCATTATTGTCATTCTCTTGGATGAAGTTATTGATTGTTTCTATGATTTGCTGTCTCACTCACTCATGCTTTAGGATTAGATTATTTCATTTCCAATTAATTTTTAGTCTACTTTTCCATGGCCCTTTATTACATAAAATTTTTATCGCATCATGGTCTAAAAAGGATGCATTTAATATTTCTGCCTTTCTGCATTGGATTGTGAGGTTTTTATGCCCTAGTACATGGCCAATTTTTGTGTAAGTTCCATGTACCACTGAGAAAAAAGTATATTCCTCTCTATCCCCAGTCAGTTTTCTCCAGAGGTCTACCATATCTAACTTTTCTAAAATTCTATTCACCTCCTTAATTTCTTTCTTGTTTATTTTGTGGTTTGACTTACAAATCCTTTCTTGGTCTCAAGCAAACTGTTGCGATCCATCATACCTTGCTTTTGAAAACTATTCTAAATGACAATCTGATTCCTCTGACCATCTGGCTTCCTGCCTTACCTCAAACCCATGAGCTGTCAGAAGGTAGAGTGACTCAGAATGAAGACTTTTGTGATATTTTACTGGTCTACTGTATTGTCTGGGTCTCAATATTAGTCAGATGGAGTAGTACTGGGGAGTGGAGAAGTAGGGATGTAGGATAGGAAATGATAAGATATATGAGACATTGTCATAATGAGTACCGTTGGAATATGCACAGAATTTATACATTTCATCTATTCTTGTTGTCTTTGTTGCTTGAGATTGGGTCTCCCTATGTTACCCAGGCCAGAACAGTGGCAACGGCCTCTAGTGGACCCAATTTCAGTGCTGACTGGCCCTGGAGCTTTGACTTTCTCCATTTCTAAACTCAGATGGTTGTCCCCTCTTTAATTAATTGTTCTAAATGTCTGTTAAGCACCTACAATATGCCAAGCACTGCCTGGTGATCTCCATTTCCCAGAATTCTCCATACTGGTATCAGACTTAGTATGGACTACTAGTATTCTTTAGCCTTACTGAAGCTCACAACTCCTGAGTTCAAGGAATCCCCCAGCCTCCCCCAGGAGCAAAAACATGCACTATGGCTATGCACCATCATGGCTGGCATAGTTGGTGTGTTCATTTATATTTAAGATTATCTAGTCATGTAGTGAGAGTGAGGAGCAACAAATAGAAAGCTTACATTCTTTCTTAATATCCATGCTACGTCATGAGGCTGTAAGAATAGCCTCCAACAGGGCGGGTGAACTCTCTGTAGTGAATTGAGGAAAGGGCAAAAACAAGAATCCCACAGGATGGGCAGGCAGGGCTGGGCCCCACCATTGATAGAACTAGCACAGCAATGGGATCAGAGCTCCCCTGCAGTATTGGCGTACTCTTTTTAGCCATACAAACTCACACAGAATGCACTTTGAAGGATACAGAGACAAAGCATATGGAAAACATTGTGAGATTAAAAAAAATAAAGGGAACCACCCATTCGTTTCAAAATACCAATACTCCTCAATATGACAGCAACTTGGCAATCACCAATCACTCCACCTGACAATGGGTTTGAGTTTCAAGTGTTTTTTATCAGAAGCTGATTGCTCAGCTAGCTTGATCTCTGGTCTACAGGTAGAATCACCCTTTGAAGCTTCTTTGGCAAATTTAGGCTCCCATCAGCATGAAGAAGACATGAAACCAAATGAGAAACTGGTACAAGCCCCATGGTGTTCTGGGAGACAAGAACTTGAACCACGAACATATGAGCAGCTGTGGAAGGGACTCTTCACCTAGTCAGTTTCCTTTTTGCTACCTCTCAGGGAAGAATTTTTGTGGTTGATAAATACATAACAGATGAATGAGACTGAAATCATATTTATAAAATGCCTCTTTATCCAACAACTTAAAGTGTCAAGCAATGTCATCTCTTCTTGGGTACTGAAGCATGGAGTCTGACCCTGTCAGGATCACTTCTTTGTTTTGCTAGCTTTGGCATTCATTAAATGCCAAATAAACAGTTTTCAAGACTAGACAGCTGTAGATTTAGCCATTCATCCTCTCAGACAAAAAAGAAAGGGTGAAAGGAAAAGAAGCCCTTTGACATCTGCATGAATACGCAGGCAGGGGAAAGGTTGTACTCAACCCCAACCCTGACTGATCACCCTGATTTACTCTCTCTCTCTCTCTCTCTCTCTCTCTCTCTCTCTTTCCAGAGACTATTTACTCTATATCTTCCTTTCACTTGATAACTCCCCTCCTCTCACCTGCCAATGCAATATGCCCATGTCCACCTATACAGTCTTTCTTAGGACAAGAGGTGACAATAAAAATAGCCAGCATTTATATAGGCTTTCATTAAGGTTTTCCAAATGCTTTACATATATCAACTTGTTTGATCTTCAGCTCTGTGAAGTAGGTTCCATTTTCATCCCTATTTTATAGATGAGGAAAATGAGATGGGAAAAGTTAATTGACTTGCTCAAGGTCACACAACTAGTAAGCATTTGAGAAAGAACTTGACCGCAGGTCCCCCCACCTCCAAGGCCATGACTTCATCTGTTCTGCCACCTAGTTACAAAACAATGCTGTCATTTCTTCTCAATTCATTTTATAATTGACTAATGAAGCATTTTTGTTAACTTTCTCCTCCTCCATTCACTCCACAATGCAAGCCAAGGATCCCCTGACTTTGATAGGTAAACTTTCTTCTTATCTTCCCTGTATCAAGACTGTGCAAACACCCTGACCCTTTCTAACACCCTTTTTTTAGCTTCATTTTTAAAAATTTTTTTCCATTTTTTAAATTAATTTATTTTGATTTATCAACAATCACTTCCATATGCTTTTGAGTTGAAAATTTTTCTCCCCCTTCCTCCCCCCACCCTCCCCAAGACAGTGCACAATCTGATGTAGGTTTTACATTTACATACCCATTAAACATATTTTCACATTAGTGAAGTTGTAAGTAAAAATAAAAACCAATAGGAGGAACCATCAGAAAGATGAAACAAAACTCAACAGAAGGTAAAAATAAGTGATAGTGATTCGACTTCATAGTTCTTTCTTTGGATGTGGACAGCATTTTCCATCCCGAGGCCTCTGGAGATGTCTTAGATCCTCGTAAGGCTGAGAAGGGTTCAGTTTAACAATCTTAGTCATTGCATAACGTGGCTGTTATTGTGTACAAAGTCCTCTTGATTCTGCTCACTTCACTCAGCATCAGACCATATAGTTCTTTCCAGGTTTTTCTGAAGTCAGTCTTCTAACACCCTTTTAAATATTGTCATCTCTCATTAGAATGTAAACTCTTTGAAGGCAGGGACTGCCTTCCTTGCTTATATTTGTATCCACTGTGCTTATATTTCTAAGTGCTCAATAAATCTATCTCAAAAACATTCTTTCAAATTAAGCCAAGTTAACAGACATTTAATAAACATTTACTCTGCCAGGCATTGTGCCAAGTACTGAGAACACAAAGAAAGGTACCCAGGTATTTGTCTACATATCATCTAGCTAGGCTAGCTAGCTAGACTCTTAAGTGTCACCACAAGGGAGGTGACCTATGATTCTCATAGGTCATTCCAAAGGAACACAGATTCTGGCTGATTCTATCAAGCAGAAAAGGCTTCACATGCGAGCCTGGGGATAGATTCTGAGCTTGTGATCTGAGGACCACACTACACCAAGAGCTCGTCACTGGGATGCTGACAATAAAAAGATGAATTATTTTGGCCATAGGTAGCTTTGAAGACTATCCATTAAGACATGAAAGGGGCTTGAGATCTGAGTGAGTAGAGCATGGTGCCCAGAACTGAATTCCCTAATCCAGGTGGGGTACGTCCAGGACAGAAGATGGTGGTTCTGTCACCCTCTTGCTTCTGGATATCATGCTTCTCTTCCTGTGGCCAGCAGTTTCTTTTAGCTGCCATTTTCACTTAATAGCATTGGCTGTCACCTTGCTAGCTCTGCCTCTTTCTAGCTCATCAAGATTGCACTAGTCTCAATCCACGACCTTGGAAATTCATCTTTCTTTAGGTCTAAACACATGAAAAGGAATACAAGAGAAGCCAACATTATTAAGATCCTACTATGTGTCAGGCACTGTGCTAAGTTCTGCAGATACAAAGAAAGGCAAAAAACAAACACCAAACCAATAACTATCCCTACCCTCAAAGAGTTCACAATATTAAGAGGAAACAATATGAAAACAACTACATAGAAATGAGAGAGAGAGAGAGATTTGTCATTCAGTCATGTCTGGCTCTTTGTGAACTGGTGGACCACAGCATGCCAATACTGTCCAAGGAGTTTTCTTGGCAAAGATACTAGGGTGGTTTGCTCTTTTCTTCTCCTGTGGATTGAGGCAAACAAAGGTTAAGTGACTTGTCCGGGGTCACACAGGTAGTAAGAATCTAAGGCCAGATTTGAACTCAGGTTCTCCTGACTTCAGGGCCAGTGCTACATCCACTGAGCCATCTAGCTGCCTCCATTTATATATGTATGTCTATATGTATCTCTGTGTGTGTGTGTGTGTGTAATATATATATATATATATATATATATATATATATATTATATACACACACATACAAATATATACATATATACAAATATATGATAAATTATTATATACACATATGATAAATTGGGATAATCAGTGGAGAGAAGGCACTAGAATTAAGGGCTACTGGGAAAAGCTTCCCATAGAACATGAGATTATATTGTTTAGAGCTTGCTTTGTGTATATTCATTTGCATGCTGGCTCCTCCATTAGATTGTTAGCTCCTTGAGGGTAGGCACTGTCTTTTGCCTCCTTTTGTATCTCCAGTGTATATGTATCTGGCACACAGTAGGTGCTTAATAAATGTTTATCGATTGATTGACTTAAAGGAAGTCAGAAAATCATGATGAAGTGGGCTAGAGTTCCAGGTAAGGCAGACAGTCAATGATAATGCCCAGAGTTGGGAAATGGCAGGGGGAGCCCCTTGTGCTAAGAAGGAGACTGGTGTTGCCAAGCAGAAGAGTGCAGGAGGGATGGGGAAGGAAGAGGGCAAATTCTAAGACTGCAAAGGTTGGAAAAGCTCAGATTGTGAAGGGCTTTCAAAGCCACACAGAGGACTGTTGCGCTTGATGCTGGAAGTGACCGGGAGCCACTGGTGTTCATTGCAGGGGGAGGGGTTGACTGAATGTGGCTGGTAGGTGGCTGGCCATCCTATCAATGTATATGTACCACTGGCCTTTCTGACATTAAGGTCTTCTTTTGGATTTGTCCTCTCTGTTCCCTGGAAAGCCACTAGACATGGAATGTCCTCAGGGATATCCTCATCGAAACCATTCATTTGACAGAGCAGGAAACTCAAGTCCAGAATGGGGGTGTGATCTACCCAAGGTCATGGAAACATCAGAGAACAGCATTAGCACCAGAACCAGGGTCTATGGGAGGCTACTTGAGAGCCTTTCACAGGGCATTCTTCAGTGATCTGGGGCACGAAGGCCTTGGCATATAAAACCAGAAATAAGGACTTGATGGGCCAGTTGGGGACAAGGTCTTCTCTCTGACACAGAGGCCCCAAGCTCAGCAGATGACTGACTGTATGATTGGAAAAGCGTTTGAAGCTGAGGGGGCAGGTTGTTTTACAGAGGAGAAACCTAAAGCCCAGAAGGAGAAGGGCCTCACCCAGGGTCACACAGGTGGGGAGGAAAAGAGCCAGAGCCTTTGACTCCAAATTGAATGTGCTTCCCACCAGACCAGCCTGCTCCCTATCAAGCTTGTCACACATCACCCATCTGCCGAATTTTACCTGGAGGCTAGAAACGGGAGAATTCCAGGCCGCTACAAGTTCAGACAGGTGCATACGTTCCCTTGGCCTGGTTATGCAATCTCTCTTCTGCCCTTCCTGCCCCTGCCCCGCCAATTCTTCCCAGCAGCAAACAAGCCCAGTTGTGGCTAGCGCCGAAGGATAGGAGAATGTCCTTTTACCCAGAGTGCCAGAGTCAAGCTCTTGATTTGATTCTATTGGGGATAGTAGAGGATGAAGGGGATGGTATTTGACTCTGATTTTAGCAGGCTGGGAAATTCCTGCTGCCAATGCAAATAAGGGACTGCCCCAAAGCCTCTAGTCTTAAAGAATTGTCTGAGGGATTAATTGACTTAC
This sequence comes from Phascolarctos cinereus, assembly GCF_003287225.1. Lineage (NCBI taxonomy): Eukaryota > Metazoa > Chordata > Mammalia > Diprotodontia > Phascolarctidae > Phascolarctos > Phascolarctos cinereus. The sequence goes on along the minus strand of NW_027556402.1, from coordinate 4,836,406 downwards.
CTAGGGTCACCCAGCCAGGCTATCTCAGCAGTAGAATCTGACACCATGTCATCCTCACTCTGATAAGCCTACCTTTCTATCTCCTTCCCAGCCAGGCTGTCTCTCCTTCCCTCAAGAGAACGAAAGCTCCTTGAAGGTCCTTCACTATTTTCTTTGTATCGCCAGTACCTGACACACAGTAGGTGCTTAATAAGTGCTTCTGGCTGATTATGCATTAGGGATCATATTGTTTTCCCTCATTTTTTTTTCTGTTTTAAAGAGAATTTTAAAAGAAAGTCTTTTTGAAATGTCCAAAACTTTGCCTCTCTTTTTTTTTTATTTTTTCATTAAAACCAAGGCAAGCCTACTGTGATAAGAGGGCAACTCCCCAAAGTGGCATCCCATAGCCTGAAATAGAACCCAGTCCATACGGATTCTGAATCCCAGGGCAGGGCCATGGAGTTTGGTTTGACTTATGAAGGGTCCCTGGGATTTGGTTTCTTAGACTCATGAAGGATCCAGGTACAACTAGCACCCAGACAAAACACCACCTCAGCATGCCCTATTGGCCTTCTCCCTCCCTATTCCTCCTTCCAGAGCACTCACCTCTTTCTACCCTTCCATCAATCAAAGCCTACTTTAAGGAATGGCCCAGTGGTTGCTCTTTCCTGATCATAGGTAAATGAATATGCAAGGATGGAATGGATGAGATTACAACCTTATGAGCTTGTGAACTTGTGAAAAACTGAGAGCAATCCGAGGTAGCCTCAGCAGCAAGAGGTAATAGCCAAGGCCACTGGGACTGCTAAGTAACAAGAGTCTGAGAAGGGGTTCATTGTGGCCCTGTCATTTCAGAAGATTCAAAGCCCTTTGAGAGGCAGATTCTTCCAGTTAAGAAACTTGGGCTTCCATCCTGCTTCTTCCTCTTCTTGTCCCTATTTTGAGGATGTCACTTCTGAGAATCTGGTTCCTCATCTTTAAAAAGGGCATAATACATCGTACTTCATGTTTGAAGTAACCAAAATAACTGAAGTAACTTCATGGGGTTTTTGGCTCTGTAAAATTTAAAATGTTATCTAAGTACAAGCTCTTACTGATAATTGGCTGAAATGCTAAGATGAAAGAAGCCTGGGGCTTGTGGGCTACTCAGAAGCTTTGTATCTGGCTATCACAAATGCTTTTTTTTTCCTAAAAGAGAGTTGGGAGAGGCTGGACAGGGCAAGCAGCAAACAATATCTCCCCCTCCCTCAAATGACTCCAGCTTAATAGACAGGATATGGCTAGTTACTGATGTGGGAGTCATCTCAGAATGAGATGCCTGTGGGCTGTTGGATCACTGAGTAATTAGTTAAGATAAAAGCTAATATGTTAGAAGAAAGAGTAATAATGAGAAGAAACTGAGCAATTGTAAAAAAAAAAACAGCAATTGACTAGAGTTAGTAGGCAGGAAGTGGCCAGTTCCTGGAAAATCATCTCAGAAACCAGATGCCTGTGGAATCAGATCACTGCGTAATTAGATTACGGCTTTAAAACAGTCAATGTTAAATTAAACAGAGATATGAAAAGTAACCAAATAACATATGCAATGGAACGGAATAAGCAAAGATATTGATGATGACTATCGGTATTTTCTGCAGAAATATAACCAAACAGCAGCCAAAATGAGGAGGCCAAAAGAGCCTAGAAACCACTTAGCGAGTAGGCAACTGATCACTTTGGTTACTGGAGAGGTGGAAGCCAAGAGCAATGCGACTTTGCTGTTCAGTTGTTTCAATTGTATCTGACTCTCCACGACCCCATCTGGGGTTTTCTTGGCAAAGATACTGGAATGGTTTGTCATTTCCTTCTCCAGCTCATTTCACAGATGAGGAACTGAAGCAAACAGGGTTAAGTGACTTGCCCAGGGTCACCCAGCTAGTAAGTGTCTGAGGCTGCATTTGAACTCAGGAGAATGAGTTTTCCTGATTCCAGATCTAGCACTCTATCCACTGTACCACATACCGGACTAATACTACTTTAAAATACAGGTATCTGGTAAAACATCATGAGGAGGATGGGTGAAACAGTGAAGAGTGATAATTGTGAAAACAAGTCTATGGAAAGGTTGGCATGAGACCTGGCTGAGTCACATCATCCCTAGAACATTCATGGATGGAAAATGGAACAGAAATATAGCAACCTATTTCTATCATCGGTGACAGGATAATAAGCCTCTTCAAATTGGAGACTTTGGTCTATGATAAGTGCAGAGATGCTATTCAAGACAAAGCCGGGGAGAGGTTCCATGTGGGAACCAATACATTGTGGTCAGTCAGTCAGTCAATAAACATTTATTAAGCACCTACTATGTGACAGGCACTGTGCTAAATGCTAGGCATGCAAAGAGAGGCAAAAGACAATGCAATCTAATGGGGGAAACAACAGGGTGTGTAAAGATAAATAGGAAACAATTAACAGAAGGAAGGCACTAGTATTAAGAGGGATTGAGAAAAGCTTCCTGGAGAAGGTAAGATTTTTGTTAGGACTTAAAGGAAGCCAGGGAGTCAGTAGGTGAAGTTGAAAGGAGAACGCATTCCAGGCATGAGGGTAGAGCCAGAGATGGAGCTGGAGCTGAGAGATGGAAGGTCTCATTTGTGGAGCAGCCAGCAGGCCATTATCACTGGACTGGAGTACGTGGCAGGGAGGAATGTGTAATCAGATTGGAAAGTGAGGCGGAAGTTGGTTATGGAGGACTTTTTAGAAGACATACTAGGGAGGGGGAAATTCCAAAAGAAGGAGGAGGGAACCAGACTATATTGATACCTAAAGGATGACTGAGAACACCTAATTTTATGCCTCTATTTTTTATGAGAATTTTCTCTCTCTCTTTCTCCATATATGGAAAGGATATTTTGATAAGTTTTGAATTGTGAGAAAGGAATATCCACTTTCACAAATGATTCTCTATAAAAGAAAGGACCTGTATATTCTTTCTGTCCACTCTTCCATCACAGAGGCCCTTCCCTTGACATTTGTCAGCACCAAAGCACCACTGTATTCAACAACTCTATGATCATTAACATCAAATGAGGCGTAAAACAGTGAGGTCAATGATTACCGAAGGTGCTCCTTCCAGAGATTCCTGTCTATAGATTATATTGGGCTGATTCCATCCGGCCTTTGAGTATTACAGTACTTTTTCAATGAGATATATGAATATTCAACAGAGGTCAACCTAATAATCTATATGGGAAAACTTATTTGGATGAAAAATACTGTTTTCTATATTTTGACAGGCAGTTGAGTACAGCCAGTCCATTGAGAAAGTCCATCAGCACACATATATGGGATCAGTAACATGGAGAAATATCCTTTGAGCATGGCCCAGAATTCTAAAGAAAACAGAGAGTGTCCAGATAATATATGAAAAATGGAGTTTATTGAACACAAGCTCCTCCCCAATCAAAGACTCATACTTTCCACCCCAATATTCTTGCTGCAGGTTTGCAAATTAAAAAAAAAACCACAATCTGAAGAACACAAGTTGTGAGTCAATAAAATGACAATGGAGTAGCGCACATGCTTCAGATGATGGTGTGGGTGCAGGAAATGGCAAAGGGGAGATATCTTTGAGGAAATAGGTGATAAGACAAGGAGGTGGGTGGGTTATAAGGCGAGAGTGAGGGAGAAGAGGGAAGCCAGAGTACTACTCTGGTAAATTCCTCCCTTCAAAGTAAAAGAAGAAGGCTTCGAGCACATTGGGGTGAATCCCACGCAGTTCACATGCAAGTCAAGACATCATCCATGATGTCATCGATCCTCTTTGAAAATGAAGGACGCATAACAACACGAGAAGGATGGGAGTTATAACACAGACAAGACTTACAGAGGATGTAAAGCCCTGCTGTGGTTGCATCTGGGCTGATAGAAATAGTAGCCACAGCAATGTCCCAAGACAGCCATTGGGATATTGACACATTTGGCCTAAGCTAAAGAAACAAAACTCGTACTGAAGAATTTCAGACGATATGGGAGGAGGTGAGCATTTGAGAAGGCAGGGTAACCTTAGGATTATAGCACCGAAAGGGAGATGGGTCCTTGGAATTCATTTTGCCCAATCCCTTCATCTTACAGAAATGGGAACTGGGAGCCAGAACGGGACATCACTTGTCCAGAGTCACACACATAGTAAATAGTAGAGCATTACTGGCATTTGCTTAGTTACAAAATGAGTAGGAAATGATCTATTCAAACTGGTCTTATGGCCAACATTCCTTATTTGCTATGCTAGGACAGGGCTTTCAGAAAGAGCCACATTCTCTTTTTTGGTTAGGTGATCAGGTTTAAGTGACCTGCCCAGGGTCACACAGCTAGGAAGTATCCAAGTGTCTGAGGCTGGATTTGAACTCAAATCCTCCTGACTCCAGGGCCTACCTGCCCCAGGCCCCATTCTTAAAGACTTTTATTTCCCATAATTTCATCCTTATATTGAGTTTACTGACTGGACAAGTCATGAGATTTAGAGACAGTCAAGATTACCTAGTCCAATGGGCTCATTTTACTAATGAAGAAACTGACCCCAGAGTAGTGAAGTGACTTGTCCACTGTGACACAGGTTGTCAGTAGCCCAGGCAGTGTTCACACTCAGCACTCCTTCCTCCCTCTTACATTTACCAGGTTGTGACCTTGGAGAAGTCACTCTGTTTCTTGCTTTCCTCTGCCATAAAAAGAGGGACTGGATTCAGTGATTTCTAAGGTGATCCCATGATCCTTCTTGCTCTTTGCCACATTTAGAGAGAGGAGAAGGGCAGAGACTTGGGTCCTTGTCGCCCTGATTTTAAAGGCTGCTGAGCTGGCTGAGGCCTCTCAGCCACATGACTTCTGCTGAATGAAGGAGGGCCTCTTCCTTTGTCAGTGCTTGCACAGAAATGAGTGGGGAAGTCCCTAAAATTTACATGCCTAAATATTCTGGAATGTTTCAAGCTTTGTTTTCCTTCTCTGGGGGAGATGTAAATATTTAGTCCTCTGAGTCAGGGACTTCCCTGTAGGACTGGTGGAAGGATTGGGGGAGCTGTCCCTTGGTCAATCTCTGCCTCTTTTCACAATCGCTGTCCTAGGAGGTCCCATCTCCAGTGAGCCATTCAGCTGATTACACCCTATAGGTTCCCTCAGGAAATTCTCGGGAACTCCTCGGTTAGGCTAGCTTTGCAGAATTCGTTGTTATGCAGTCACATCTGACTCTCTGTGACCTCATTTGGGATTCTCTTGGTAAAGATACTGGAGTGGTTTGCCATTTCCTTCTCCAGCTCATTTTACAGATAAGGAAAACTGAGGCAAACAGGGTGAAGTGACTTGCCCAGGGTTTCCCAGCTAGTAAGTGTCTGATTTGAATTCAGGTCTTCCTGACTCCAGTTCCAGGACACTATCCTAGCTTCACACTAAGAAAACACAAGAAGGTCTCCTCCATTTATTCATTCATTTAAAAACACTTATTAAGCACTTACAAAGTTCTGGAGGCATACAAACAAGCTAAAATGGTCCCTGCCCTCTTGGAACTCAGATTCTGAGGTTGAAAATATATTGATTTTTCAGGGGCAGTCAGGTGGCACAGTGGATAGAGCACCGGCCCTGAAGTCAGGAGGACCTGAGTTCAAATCCAGCCTCCGACCAAACACTTGACACTTACTAGCTGTGTGACCTTGGGCAAGTCACTTAACCCCATTTGCTAAAGGTTAAAAAAAGGAAAAAAAGGCACAAAAAAAGAAGTATTTTATATATATATATATATATATGTATATATATTGATTTTCCTCCAATGCCTTTGAAAGCCTTCTTTGTTCACAGTGCCTAATAAGAATAGTAACAACTGCTCACATTGTGACAGCATTTAAGGTTTACCAGATACTTTACATATGTTATCTCATTGGTCTTCTCAATGAGGTGCCATTATTATGCCCATTTGATAGGTAAGGAAACTGAGAAAGACAGATCAAATGACTTGCCTAGGGTCACACTTAGCTAGTCACACTCGGAGGCAGGATTCAAACCCAGGTTCTCCAGACACCTAGTCCCCAACTCTACCCCAGAGGCCACCTGGCTGCCTCATGACTAGCAATGATCTCATCCCAGCAGCAGAGACTTGACTGCAGACTTTTCACAGCACTTTGTTTTGCTCTTCTTTGATGGATCAACCACGTGATATGGTGCTTTAATCTCTCCGTTTTTGCGCCTCCTTCTCATGCTAATTTGCAAGGCCAAGAGGACTTTCATTAAGTCTTACCTTAACATTGTATCTGCAAGCATCCAGTACAATGGTCTCTACACAGAAGATATTTAGTTCACGTTTACTTAACAAATTAACAAACAAATAATGGTGTAGACTATCTAGGTTGGTGTCTTGGTCTTCCCTATACTACTCTGACCTCCTTGGGGGGCAGGAATCCAAAGTCTCATCGCCCCCTTCCTCCCCAGCCAATGTCCAGCACGCTATAGGGGCCCAATAAATAAATTCTCGATTATCCTGCTGCCGACCCCCAAGCCACTCCGGCCCTTAGAAAAGAACTTGGCAATGCAGCCTGGCAGATGTTGTTCCCAAGGGCCTGTCTGAAAGCCATTTGTTGAGCTCTGTGGCTTAACAATTGATAGGCCATCCATTTAGAAAAGGGTCTCCTTTCCTGGAATGGTGCTTTTGGACACAAGCCTCAAACCCTGCATCGTGCTCTCTCCTCGGCCTGCTGATTCTCTTTGCGCTTGACCAGCCCCATCCAAGTCAAGGGCAGCTGCCAGCCTAGAACCCAGCTTGAGTCATCAGCACCGCCTGCTGGTTCCTAGCGAAGGCCTGATGGATGTAGCTGTGCTGGGGATGCACTCCCAGCAACCCATTAGCAGCAGAACTGGCCGCCACGGTGACTCAAAGCTCTTTCAAAGTCTTGACTCATTTATCCTCCCAGCTCCCCTGGGAAGGAAATGGAAGCCCACTAGCATCTTTCCCTCTCTCACTTAGGAGACAATTAGGAATCCAAAAGAGACTGAGGCTAGGGCTCTGATTTGGTGTCAGAAGGGCTCAAGCCTCCTCTCTGTACCTTGGCCAACCTGGACCAAGTTATTTTCTTTCTTAGGGCTTTGGTTTCCTCATCTGAAAAATGAGAAATGGGGCTAAGATGCCCATTGAGGCCCCTTCCAGATCCTAATCTTTCAAGGGGGAAAGAGCACCACCAACGTGTGTGTGTGTGTGAGAGAGAGAGAGAGAGAGAGAGAGAGAGAGAGAGAGAGAGACTGTGTGTGTGTGAGAGAGTGTATGTATATGTGTGTGAGAGAGATGTGTGTGTGACAGAGACTGTGTGTGAGAGAGTGTATGTATGTGTGTGCGAGTGAGACTGTGTGTGAGAGAGTGTGTGTATGAGAGAGATAGATGTGTGTGTGTGAGAGAGACAGAGACTGTGTGTGTGTGAGACAGATATGTGTGTATGTGAGAGAGAGAGACTGTGTGTGAGAGATACGTGTGTGAGAGAGAGAGACTGTGTGAGAGAGTGTATGTATATGTGTGTGTGAGTGAGAGAGACTGTGTGTGTGAGAGAGATGTGTGCATGACAGAGACTATGTATGTGTGAGTGAGTGTGTGTGAGTGTATGTATATGTGTAAGTGTGAGTGAGAGGGAGACACTCTGTGTGTGAGAGAAAGACTCTGTGTGTGTATGTATGTGTGTGTGTCAGAGAGACTGTGTGTGTAAGATTGTGTGTGAGAGTGTGTATATATGTGTGTGTGTCAGAGAGAGTGTGTATGAGTGTGCATGGCATAGGATTAGGAAAAACCCTTGTGGGCAGCAGCCCTATAGCTCAATCTTGAAAGGAGCTCAGATCATAGGAGGTGAGAGAAAGCTCTGGTCACATGGGGTGGAGAGAATGCGGCTCGGGGGTGGAGAGAATGCGGCTCGAACATGGATCTTTTGAGCAAGCCTGCAGCCCATGGTGCCTGCTCTCCTCTAGTCGTTGCACAGAATGTCACACCTGGGAGAAATCTGGGAAAGCTTTAAGTGCATGTCTTTGCTTTTGCTTCTGAATTAATGGAGACCCAAAGAGGTTGGTACCCAGAACCAAGGGTGGGGAACTTATCCCTGAAGTCTAGATTCAGTGAAGGGGCCACACCTGAGGACCTAGAGGGCCATGTGTAGCCTTGAGGCCACAGCTTCTCCAGCCAGTGGCAGGGCCAGGACTTGAACACACATCGTCTCCTTTTTGCCTCTGTATATATAGTCTTGTTCATGTGCCTGGCACAAAGTAGGCACTTAATAAATGTTTACTGGTTGACCAATTGATAGCCCAGGTAAACCTGGTGTCCCTTCAGGGCTGCCATTTTATGTGTTATCTGAGGCTCCCTTCACACCATACTACACTCTGTGCCAGTGTCTCATCAGACTTCTCTTCTGTCAACTGTTGTGACTAATTATCCAGTCACAGGAGTATTTTTCCCTTTTCTCTCATCTAACTAATGAGGAGAAGATGAAAATCTATTCCTTCTATTAACTCCACCAAGTAAAAATTGATTACTTCTCAGCTACCAAAAAATAATTGATATTTTGATAAAATGATCAAGTTGGCAAAGCAGTCATTCAATCTATGATCTCATTGGAATTCCACTAGGTGTTAAGCTCTTGGAGTTTTTCTGTTGTATTAGCATTCTCTGATGCCCGATGGTTGCTGTGCCTCAGTTCATCTTTTTTTTGGGGGGAGGGGGAGTTGTGCCTCAGTGAAACAGCGCAATAGGTCCAGAAGAGCCGCCAATGGAATGAGGAGCCACATACGCCGTTTGTTTCCCAGAATGTGATGGCCCCATCGCCGCGTCTGAGAGACAGCTGCAGAGCCTTTCTCTTCGAGCATGCCTTGTTTGTGTTTTGTTTGGACAGAGCGCAATCTCCGGAGTGATTCAGACTCCTGCGGCCACGGCTCCCATCAAACCCTCTGCCTCAGCTTCCAGTGCATCTCATGTGAGCTTGTTCGGGAGATGCCTTCCCTATTAGCTGGAAGCCTCCACCCATCACTGAAACTCCATCCCTCCACCCCAAAGCAGGCCTCCGAAATGGAACAAGCTGCCTGCCCTTCGCTGTCAAGCAAGCCCAAGCAAGACGCCTCGCAGCTTAGCCCTTCCGATTCCCCCTCCCCCCGCCGAAACCCAGCAGGGTGGTGCCAAGCAAGACTGAAGCCCATAGGCAATGAGTACCTCCCCTCCTGCCTCCCCAAGAGCCCAGCTCCCTGGGGTGCTGCTTACTCACTCGCAGACACCCCCTCCCCAGCCCCCAGCCCAGGCAGGACAGGCCGGCAACTTCACTGACGCAACAACGCCGAATACGCAACAGACTACAGGACGCCGAGTGCCCCAAGCAGAATTCAAACAAAACTATACCCAGCTGCTACAATGTAGCAGCATTGAACTCGGCACTGGGGATGCAGGGACGAAAGAGGAAACGAGTCCTGCCACCAAGATCTTGCGATCTACTGTCGAAATCTAGGATGAATGCAGACAAGGGTGGGGGGGGGAAGGCAATTTGAGGCGGGGGAGAACAGTAACAGCCAGGGGAGGAAGGAAAAGGCTTCAGGAAGGAGGCTGCAAATAGAGTTGAGTTTGGAGGGATGCTAGGGACAAAGATGCGGAGGAAGGGCATTCCAGGCATGGGGAAGGAGGTGGAGGGAGCAGCCTGCACAGGTGCCCACGGGAAGGAGATGGAAGATCAAGTTCGGGTTATGGTTTCATTCCATTTGGCTGAAGAGGGGCAATGTGGCCCAAGGCCGGAAAGGTCAGTCAAGCAATAAGCTTTATTAAGTACCTACTATGTGCCAGGCACTGTACTAAGCACTGGGGATACAAAAGAGGCCAGACAATCCCTGCTCTCGAGGAGCTTACCATCTAACGGGGCAGACAATAGGCAAACAAATGTCGTCAGGCCGTGGGCTTTGGGACTCAGGTCGCACAAATACATACAAACTATATACAGGATGACTAGGAAATGAATAAAAGAAGAAAGGCACTAGGATTAACAGGGATTGGGAAAGGCTTCCTGCAGAACATGGAGTTTTATTTGGGACTTTAAGGAAAGAATCCAGGAGGTAGAGATGAGGAAGAAGAGCATTCTGGATAAGGGGGACAATCAAAGTGCCTGGAGCAGAGGGATGGAAGGTTCTGTTCCTGGAACAGAAAGGAGGTCAATGTCATTGAATCAAAGAGTACATGGAAGAAGACTGGAAAGGGTTTTGTGTGTGTGTGTGTGTGTGTGTGTGTGTGTGTGTGTGTGTGTGAGAGAGAGAGAGAGAGAGAGAGAGAGAGAGAGAGAGGGAGAGAGAGAGGGAGAGAGAGAGAGAGATCAATGAAAGTTACAAAGGACTTTGAACACCAAAGAGAAGGTCTTTAATTTGATCCTGGAGGTGATAAGAAGTCACTGCAATTTATTGAGTGTGTGTATCTGGGGGGGGGGGTGACACGGTCAGACCTCTGCTTTTGGAAAATCACTTTGGTAGCTGAATGGAGGGTGGCTTTGGATTGGACTGAAGTGAGGAGAGGAAAGGAGGAGGGGAAGGAAAGGGAAGGAAAAGGGAAAAGGAAATGGGAAGGACTTTGAGATAATGAGCAAGCAACAAAGACTGAGAAGGCATGGTCAGAGAAGTAGGTTTAGAATTGGGAGAATACAGTGTCAGGAAAGCCAAGGTAGGAGACAGCATCTAAGAAGATGGGGTGATCACTAGTATCAAAGGCTGAACAGAAGTCAAGATTAATAATGACTGGGGTGGGAGGAGCCATTGGCTTTGGCAGAAATCTTTTATAATCTTCAAGAAAGCAGTTTCAGTTGCGGTAGGGCTGGAAGCTTGATTATAAAGGGTTGGGAAGGGAGGGAGTAGTAAGGAAGCAGAAGCAATTGGGTGGAGGCAACTCTTTCTTAGGAGCTTGGCAGTGAAGAAGGGTAGAAAGGTATAGATAGGGTGAGAGTCTGAGGTACCAGCAAGGCTACCTGATATGTTAAAGATGATTAAAAAGACCATATTTAAAGGCATTAAGAAGTGATCCATTGGAAAACAAATGCTTCAAGATGAACCAGAAAGAGGCAATTATCATGGAGAGCAATCTTCAGAGGATGGAAGTGGTTGGCCTCAGGGGAATTCACTTTGCTAAGGAGAAGAGACTGGAGTAGAGGATGGGTAAAGATGTGCAGGCAGATAGCCTCGATTTACTCCATAAAATAAGAGGTGAAGTCATCTACCAAGCCATTGGGGGGGGGGAGTTGAGAGATGAGAAGGCTTGAACCAGTGGGTGAGAGGAGGATGAAGGAGTCAGGCAGAGAAGAATAAAAGGAATCCTCTGGAGTAGAGAGGGCCCTTCCACAATTAGATAATGACTTTGTCATGGGCTTAGGCAACCTGATGGTCGGACTTCCTTCAGCAGCGTTTCACGGTACAGGAGTGAGAGGGAAGAGAGATGGTGTGAGTGAGCCAGAGATGGGACTTTGGCAGGGTCTGAGCACCAAGGACAAACATGTATGGGATTCAAGGGCAGAAGGCAGTTTGGAGATGAATTCATAGGCTCCAAGGTCCAGATTGTAAACAGGGGAAACTGAGGCCAGAGTAGGGATAAGGATTTGGGAGAACAGCGAATGGTGAAGGGATTAGAGATGATAGTAAGGGGGGAAAGAAGCTCAGGAGGATAGGAGCAAAGGGAGAAAGGGAAGGATAGACAGCAGAGCAGTTCAGTGGAAAGAGCTTACTTCTGATGCTTGCTCTCTGGGCGACCTTGGGATATACTTACTCTCCCTTGGCTTCAATTTTCTCCTATGTAAAATGAAAGGATTCAACTCGATGTTCTGGGAGGTCATGTTAGCTTCAAGAAGGTGAGTTAAGGGGGGCCCAGGCCATACTGAACCCCCACCACACCCCCTACTCTTATCTTGTTTGTAAGAGTACCCTTGGCAAGATGGAGGAATGAATGAAAAAAGCATTTATTGAGACTCACTGTGTGCAATGCACTGTCCTTGGTGCTGAGGATACAAGGAGAAAATGAAGACAGTTCCCAGTCTCAAGGCACTCCCATTGAATGTGCCTTCCAAAACTGTAATGAAGCCAAATCTGGGGGCTGCAATTGCACAGCTGAATGGAATCCTAGAAGAGGGAGCTGGGAGCAAAGCATTGGAAACCTGTTGGGGGGGGGAATTTTTGTTTTCAACAATCATATCATTTCTCTGATCAGTTCATATTTTTATGTTTGTGCCACCTTCTTTCCCATATCATTCTTATGAGAAGCAGAGGGGATCATCCCTAGATAGAGGATAGTGGAATTGACAGCCAGGAAAGGAAAAAGAAGGGCCAAGGAAAAGATCTGTGGGTCCCCAGTTTGGGGTGAAGGGATGATCCATGTCTCCAGGTTGGTTAGGTTGGTTAATGCTTTACAGAAACACAGAGTTAAGGCAGGGAGGGACTTTGGAAGTCACCTAGTACACTCACCTCTTTTTGTTGAGGAAACTGAGGCCCAAAGAAGCTGAGTTACTTGCCCAGTGTCACAAAGGTGGCTGAGGATTTGAACCTGGGTTCTCCGACTCTCTATCCAACACTGGTCCTACCCAATCATATTCATGGACCTTTAGAAGGGGTCTGCTCAAAGCTGGCATCACCACAATCCAAGGTCAAGGGCAGCATCAGCCAACCTAGAAGTTCATCTTCCAGACTCAGCCTCTGGCCTCTCTAAGGCCAGGTCTATAGGCCAAGGAAAAAGCAAAAAGGAAATGAATCCATTTCCTGTCACTGAAGACAAATGGATTGTCCACTCCTAGCCCTGGTGCAGGGAGCACTGAGCACATTGATAACCTCTGACTCAGCCTAGAATCTTTCAAAGGCCACAGTGCTCTTTCTCTGAGTGGGATATTGGCTTCTGTTCCACAGCCAGACATTGCCAGGGTGTGGCTGACAGGAGGAAGGAAGGAGATTGCAGATGAACTTTGCTTTGCTATCTTGGCCTTTTTTCAGGGGTTTCCACTCTCTGGGGAACAAACAGATGCAATTTTCCTGAGTAAAGGGACCAAGGGTGACTCCTTTTGGTGTCAGCAGGACAATAAGGCAGAGGAGAATATGAAAGACCTGAGGGATGTGGGGCTTGAGATGGCTGTTGCAGGGAGCAGAGCTTCTGGTGAGGAGAGCTCCCTTCTGATCAGTATGGCCAAGGGCTCTGGGGGTGAGCTAAGAGTGAAGGGAGGGAACTTCTGAAAACAGGTGTAGGTTGGAAATGGTGGTACACCTGTGATCCCTGTTCCTGGGGAGGCTGAGGCTAGGTGATCACTCACCTTCAATTGTTCTGATCATCAATAGTTCTAAAGCAGCATGTGAAGTAAGTCAGGCACCAATAGTGTGAGCCCTAGAGGGTAGGGGCCACCAGGCTACCTAAGAAGGAACAAATCAGTCTAGGTCATGGGGCAGTTAGGTGGACAGAGAGCTCAATCTGGAGTCAGGGAGACCTGAGTTCAAATAGAGCTTTAGACACTTAGGAGCTGGGTGATCCAGGGCCAAGTCACCTAACCTCTGCCTGCATTAGTTTCCTGAACTATAAAATGGGACTAATAACAACATCTATCTTACAAAGTGGTCGTGAAGGTCAAATGAGGTACTATTTGTAAAGTGTTTGGCAAATAGTAGGTGCTCTATAAGTGCTAGTGATGATGATGATGAAGATGAAGAAGATGATGATGATGGAGATGATGATGGTGATGATGATGATGATGGTGATGATGATGATGAAGATGATGATGGTGATGATGATGATGAAGATGATGATGGTGATGATGGTGATGGTGATGATGATGGTGATGATGATGATGATGTTGGTGATGGTGATGGTGATGATGATGATGATGGTGATGGCGATGATGATGATGAAGATGAAGATGATGGTGATGATGATGGAGATGATGATGATGGTGATGATGATGATGATGGTGATGATGATGATGATGATGGTGATGATGATGATGAAGATGATGATGGTGATGATGGTGATGGTGATGATGATGGTGATGATGATGGTGATGATGATGATGATGTTGGTGATGGTGATGGTGATGATGAAGATGAAGATGATGGTGATGATGATGGAGATGATGATGATGGTGATGATGATGATGATGGTGATGATGATGATGTCAGAAAGTAATCAGCAGTGGTGTTGGTTCAGTGCCTGACCACTGCATTTCTAACCTGGCTGAGATAGAGAGTCATTCCTGCTGTTGTTCAGTTGCTCAATCATGTCGCACTCTCTGTGATCTCTTGGATCATCCTGTCTTCCGGTTTTCTTAAAAGAGAGTGGCTTTTCACTTCCTTCTCCAGTGGATTAAGGCAAACAGAGGGTATGTGACTTGCCCAGGGACACACAGCTACTAAGTGTCTGAGACTGGATTTGAATTCAGGTTTTCCTGACTCAGGTCCGGTGCTCTATCCACTAAGCCACCAAACCTAGTCTCAAAAGGAAAAATTTAAAAGAATAAAACAGATTTAGACCCAATGACTAAAATAATAGAAATGCAAAGGGGAGGGGAAGGGAGGGGAGGGGAGGAAGAAGGGAGAAGGGAGAAAGGAAGGCAAGGGGTAAGGGAAGGGGTAAGGGAAGGGGGAAAGGAAGGGAGAAGAGAAGGGAAGGGAAGAGAAGGAAAAGAAAAACTAAGAGAGGAGAGCTGGGAGCACAGGTGTAGAATCCAGCATACTCTTCTAACTTGGCCACTGGGTCAGTTGGTCTTGCTTTACTGTTTTCTTTGTTAAAAGGGAAGGAGTGCTGCAGGGAGGGGGTAGTTTATCTCTAAATGACTGTGATATAAAAACATTTAGCATCAATAAAACTTAAAACAGATGACTTCATCAAACTATTTTTGGTAGCTTTTAAAAAGAAGTGGTCAAGCACATCATATTTCATAACCACTTTATTCTTATGAGTGCACATTAAGTGGAATGAGTATACCAAGAAATAGCATTGATTTGATGACCAGCTTGTGGGGAAGAGAGGGGGAGGGTAGAAGGTCTCAACTCATTACTATCTCCCTGTGATGAAATGTACACACACACACACACACACACACACACACAACACACACACACACACAGAGATCAGGGATTGGGGGGGTAGGGTGCATGGCATGGACTATAGCAACATTTTCAGCTAAAAAGACATCAGTTTTCCCTGATTTAACACCTTTGAGTGTTTGGAAAACCATAAGGAAGACTATCATGTGAGTTGATGAGCTTATAAAGGCCAAAGATAAGGACTCCTTGTCCCCAGGGGGAGCATGGAGGTAGGAAAAGATATTCATTTAGCATGACTACCATTGTATTTTTATTGAATATTATTCAATCCATTTCCCAAGTTTATTAATTTATTTGTTAAAGATTTATTAAGCATTGGCTATGTACACAGCATAGGCCAAAGTGTTGAGCACTACAAGCCAAAGATCCAACATAGATTCAGAGAGATAGAGTCCAATTTCCTGATTTTACAGAATATGAGAATGTTGTACAGAGGGTTTAAGTGAATTCTCCAAGATCACACAAGTAGAGATTAGAAAAGTCATAATAATAATAAAAGCTGAGGTATAGTCCCATACAAATCTGTACTTGGGATGTATTTTCCTGCTGAAATTTTCTCACTGCAGATCTTTTCTGTCTTTCTTTTGTTTGACGTTCTCCTTCTGGTTTCATCTTTAAATGTCTCAGGCTGAGATGGCTAAGTTTGGCTTCTTGACAGATGTGATATTCCTGCCACAGCTGTTGTCTTTATGGACCACTCTGCAGTATCTGACACTGTTGGCAAAGTTCTCCCCCGGATATTCTCTTCTCTCTGGATTTTTGTACCACTGCTCTCTCTTGGCTCTCCTCCTATCTGTCTGAGCACTCCTTAGGCTCCTATGCTGGGTCATGATCTACAACATGGAATCTCTCTGTGGGCATATTGTGCACTTTTTCTCTTGATGACCTCATCAGCTCCCATGAGTTTGGTTATCATGTCCGTGCTGATGACTCTTGGATCTATGGAGAGTTGAAGTCTCCTGAGTTCCAGTTCTTGCACTTCCAACAAAATCCCTCATTTTCTTCAAAATTAAATGCAAGTACCATGTTTTTTATGAGCCCTTTTCTGATCCCCTGAGCTATGTGTCTTCTTCCTAAAAATCAACTTATATCTATTTTGTCAATATATAATTGAATGTCCATAGACATCTAAAACTCAACATGTCCAAAACCACTCATAATCTTCCCCTCCCCACCAAAACATGCCCCTCTTCTGGATCTCCCCATTTCTGTTAAGGGTACCTCCATCTTCTTGTCATTCTGGTTAGTAACTGCACTTGGTAATTGCCTTGACATTTCTCTCTCACACCAGTGGTCAAATCTCATTGCTTTGACCTCCACAACATCTCTCCCATCTGCCCCTTCTTCTCCACTTATGCAGCCACTACCTTGGTTCAGCACCTCATTACCTACTCTATGGACTATTGAAATGGCCATGTAATTGGTGTCCCTGCCTCAAATAGCTCCCCATTCTAATCCATGCCTTTATCCAGCTGTCCAACTGACATTGCTGAAATGCACATCTGACCCAGTTACTCCTCTACTCCATAACTCTACTGGCTCCTTATTACCTTCAAGATCAACTATGAGTTCTTGGGGGTCATCTGTTGTTGTTCAGTTGTTTTCAGTCACGTCTGATTTTTATAACCTTGTTTGGGGTTTTCTTGGCAGAGATGCTGGAGTGGGCTGCCAATTTCCTTCTCCAACTCATTTTGCAGATGAGGAAACTGAGGTAAACAGGGTTAAGTGACGTGTTCAAGTCACACAGCTAGTAAGTGTCTGAGGCTATATTTGAATGCAGGTCTTCCTGATTCCAGGCCTGGTGCTCTATCCACTGTGCAACCTGGTTGTTTAAAGCACTTCAAATCTGATCCCTTTCTTCCAGCTCTATCTCCATGCATGCTATGCTCCATCCAAACTGGCTTTTTTGCTGTTCCTTATACATCTCCAGCCTCAGGGCCTTTGTATTGGTTGTGCCTCATATTAGAATGTGCCCTCTCCTTGACTCCATCTCACAAAATCCTTCGTTTTCTTCAAGACTAAACTCAAGCATCCTATTTTTCATGAGCCCTTTGGATTCCCTAAGCTGTGAGCACCTTCCTCCTAAAAATCACCTTCTAATTATTTTGTTAATACTCCTATGCAATAATTCAACTGATATTTATTAAATGCTTACTGTGTGCCAGACACTAGACACTGGAAACACAGAAATAGGCAAAGATAGTCCCTGCCCTCGAGGAGATTACAATTTAATGAGGAAGACAATGTATAAACAAATATGTATAAACAAGTTAGAGACAAGTTAAATAGGAAGGGGGAAGGCCTGGAATTAAGGGGGGTTAGCAAAACTTCTATAGAAGGTGGGGTTTTAGTTACAACTTAAAGGAAGCCAGGGAGATCAGTAGTTGGAGTAGAAGAGGAAAAATGTTCCGGGCATGGGGGATAGCCAGAGAAATGTCCAAAGCTGAGAGGGGGATGGTTGTGTTTGGCCTCAGCCAAGAGGCCAATATCACTGGATCGAACAATATGTGTCAGGGATTAAGGTGTAAGAAGACTGGAAAGGAGAGAGGGCAAGGTGATGAAGGGCTTTCAGAATCCCTCCATTCTTTCAAATTTCAACAAAAGCACCCCTTCCTACATCAGGCCTTTTTGATGCTCTATCTGCTTGGGTCTCCTCTCCTGACTTCCCACTCCTAACAATTGCTTTGTATTTATTTTGTACCAAAGTATACATCCATATACTACATTGCCCAGTAGAGTGTAAGCTCCTTGAGGACAAACTTCCATTTTTTTCTTTGTATCTTTGTATATAGCACAATATCTGGTACACAGTAAGGACTTAATAAAGAGCTTTTTTTTTTTTGGTGAGGCAATCGGGATTAAGTGGCTTGCCCAGGGTCACATAGCTAGGAAGTATTAAGTGTCTGAGGCTGGATTTGAACTCAGGTCCTCCTGACTCCAAGGCCAGAGCTCTATTCACTGCGCTACCTAGCGGCCCCAATAAGTGCTTTCTGATTGATTGTTTGGTCCTTTCATTGTACTGTGCTTACCTATCTGCTCTCATGTGGATCAGTCTTATGGGGCTGGGGGAAGGAGAAGGAGACAAAAACTCGGCTAGCCACAATGCACAACTGGGTGCACAATGCAATGCCAGGTGAGGTCCAGGAGGGGAGGTCATTACTGACCTAGGGAATCAGGGAAGGCTTCCTGGAGAAGACAGCATAAAAATGGATGATAAGGTCATATATTCACAATTGGAAGGAACTTCAAGATGGTCATTGAGTCCCAACTCCTCTTTTTGGAACTGAGGAAACTGAGGCCCAGAGCAGTTCAGCAGTTTGCCTGAAGCCACAGAGGCAGGAAGCATTAGAGGCAGGTTTTGAAGCCAATTCCTTTGTGTGCAGAACTAGGGCTCTTTCCTCTATACAACACAGTATCTCTGGGATGGGAAGGACTTCAAGTAGTGAAGAGTCTGTGAGGGCATTCCAGGCAGAAGGAATGATGTAAACAAAGGTGTAGAGATAGGATGGCCCTGCTAGCTTTCAAAGAAGCAGCACAGCATGGCAGGGGTGGAAAATGAATGCAGCAGGAATGGAGAAGAGTAATCTGACATAGAGTTATAGAGGTAAGGAGGCCACAAATGTTTATTGAGTGCCTACCACCAATATGGCACCAAGGCAGATCCAGAAGGAATAGAAAGAAGACTAAGGCACGGTCCCTGCCCCCATGGAGCTTACAGTCTAGCAGCCATGTTAAGAAGGGGGCACATCAGAGAAGTCTAAAGTACTTGGTTACTTCCCAAGGGCAACAACCACTTCTTTCTGGGTTGGGGGCACAAATCAGGGAAAGTCTTCTTGAAGAAGGAAGGCCTTTATTTAATGAGGCCTTGGAGGATTGGTGGAAATGGCATAGATGGATGAGGTGGGAGGGGGCAGAGAGAATAAGTATTTAGTGTTTTCTAAGTGCTGGGCACTGTGCTAATATTATCTCATTTGATCTGATGATGCTGGGAAATAGACAGAGGTGACCAAGGACCATCCAATAATCCTATTGGGCCATCCTGTGAAGTTGCAAGAGAAAGAATGGGAAAGTAGACAGCAGCCACATTATTCTCATATTTATATTTAGGTCACATGAACATACGGTCATTAGTTTGTGTCTCTGTGTGCCTGCATGTGTATATGTGGGTGTGGCTATGAATGATGAAATGGAAGACCTGTGACCTGGAATTTCAACAGGTGAGATACTCCACCCCCCCCCCCAACTAAGGCAGAACACAGCTGTGCAGACAGAACTAGAATGAGGCAACTAGGCTTTTCTCCCAGGATGCCAAGGTTAGAAGGGACTGACATTAGTTGTAGTCCTTCAACAGCATAGAATGTAAGCTCCCTGGGGCCAGTGACTGTGTTCCTTTGTTACCTTGCTATCCCCAGAGCCTAGCAGAGTACCTAGCATATAGTGGCTGTTTAATAAATGCCAACTGAATTGAATCAAAACAATAGAGACTAGCGTTCATTAATAAGAATAATTAGTTGACACAGGAAGTTACCAGATAGTGTGAATGCATGCACCTTGTGATCTAGCTAAGCAGACATGGAGAGGCAGCATGGTATGGAGACTACATGATGCAGCTGAAATGCCAACCTCCACTGGTAGAGGGAGCTTTCTCATCTGGAAGTTCCTCATGCTCATGAAATCAGAGCTCCGATCCCCCTTATTATCTGTATAAACTTGAGTTTCCATCTCTCTACACCTCCACTAATGTCCTTCTCAGATGCTTGCTGTGTGCCATATCAATGGTCTTGTGTTCTTTAAGACTGCTGACGAGTTTGTTAACAAGCGGGGAGGCTTGGCATGTGAGCCCAGCAGTGGACAGTATGACAGTATGCCTGTCACTGGAGGACCATCTATCATGGGAGGTCAGCAAGGCTCATGACCAGGAAATTAGTCACCAAGTGACATCTGGGTAATCACAATAACTTGGGAAAGTTTCTGCTAAGGCACTGAGTGGCATCTACAGAGGGTTCCCTCAGATTCATGTATATACTGCACTCAGCAAAAGCATACATACAGCATACAAATAAGAAAAAAAAAAGATCTCTGCCCTCAAGGAGCTTACAGTCTAAAGGGGGAAGACAATACACAAAAGGAGGCAGGAAAGGGGGGGAGCACCAGGGGTTACTTGGCCTGGGGGCATCGTGGATTTAAAACCAAACAGAGCTGCAGATGGAAAGTGGAGAGAGCTCAAAGTCCCAATCCTACTTCAACAATGAGTCCTCAGATCAGAGAGAGAGAGGTGTTGGGAAGGTGTTGTATATCCAAAACTGAGTCAGTCAGTACGGTAATGAGATTTGAAGTGATCAGCTTAGTTTATCTTGGGATGGGGAAGGGTGTAGTGTGTGTGTGTGTGTGTGTGTGTGTGTGTGTGTGTGTTTCAGAAAACTTCATAGAGGAGATCCACTACGCACACGCCCACTTTAAAGAGGGCCTATGACTCATAGAAAACGTTGGTAATGAAATGTAAGCCTTCTGGTCAACCGAAGGGCAAGCCACACGCCAGCCTCAGAGAGTGGGAGCCGCGTACTAAACAGGGCAGACAAGCCTGGAAACGTCCAGCAAGAACAATCGTTTCGTGGCCCAAAGAAAGCTGTTGCTTTTGGTTACAGAAGCAAGCATGAGAGATGAGCGTGTCTGTGAGGGCCTTCAGTCTGTGTTGAGCTTTTGTGATTATGCTAAGGTTAGGAGATCACTAGATGATACTTTGGGTTCAATCGAAAAGAAATAAAAGTAACCATCTCTTCACACACAGTGATCTCAGCCTGTGGTAACCATTAGCAGAGGATGTGGCCAGGAAACAATGCCATCAGGTTGTTTTCCAGGGTTGGGGGTGGGCAGTTGGAGGGAGGAGGATTGATGAGGGCAGGGGAATAGAATCAATTGTCATAAATGATTAAAAAGAGAGGGGTTATGGGTGTTCCATGCTGGTGAAGCAAGAGGAAAGAGCAGGAGGAGGGGAGCCAGCCCCAAACTTTCCTAGATAAGGAGATGCTTTTGCTTTTTTTTTTTTCCAAATTCTAACAGTACAATCTTAGCCTACATCAAGAGAAATAGAGTCCAGAATGAGGGGGGTGGGGAAAGAGTCCCCTACTCCTCTGCCTACGGGGGATCATGGGGTCACAGAGTTAGAGTATGAAGGGACCTTAGAAGCCAGTGTCACAGCACACATCCCCTCCACATTTGGGAGGACTGCAGGGAGGGAATTTGTGGCCAGCAGATATCTCTTGTCTCCTCTCAGGCCCCTACTTACTCTGTCCACATCATTGGTCCCACATAACAGCCCTTGTGGTAGATCATCACAAAGTTGGGAGGGACCTTAGAGGCCACTCAGTCTAACTCGTAACTGACCGACATTCCCTCCTCCACCAGCCCCACCCCCGCCCAAGTCATTATTCAGCCTTTGCTTGAAGGTGCTCAGGGATAGAGAGCCACTTCTCCACTTCCCAAGGCAGCCTGTTCCATGTTGGGCTAGTTTTAATTGTCAGTGAGATTTTCCTGACACGAAAGCAAACTCTGCCTCTCTTCAGCTTGCCCCGCTAGCTCCTTGTCCTGCCCTCTGTTGCCAAGGAAAACACAGCTGATCTCTCTTGAACCTGAGAGCCCTTCAACTGCCTGGAGACAATGGTCACATCCCACCACTAAGTCTCCTCCTTTGCAGGCTAAAACACCTTCAGTTCCTTCAAGCAATCCTCATATGACATAATCTTGTGAATACCATCCTGATTGCCCTCATCTATTACTTTCCAGCTTAGCCACGTCATTCCTAAAATGTGCTTGTCAGAACTGAATGCAACATGTTAGATGGCTGCTAGGTGTAGAAGTAGACAGAGTGCTGGGTCTGGAGTCACAAAGTCCTGATGTCAAATCCTTCCTTAGACACATATTAGCTACATGGCCCTGGTCGAGTCACTTTACCCTGTTTGCTTTAGTTTCCTTATCCATAAAATGAGCTGGAGAAGGAAATGGCAAACCACTCCAGTATCTTTGCCAAGGAAACCCCAAATGGGTTCATAAAGAGTCAGACATGACTTAACATGACTGAAAAACATTTACAGATAAACAAATTATATATGTACATACATGTGTGTGTGTGTGTGTGTGTGTGTGTGTGTGTGTGTGTGCAGGGACTTTCTTATCTGCTTGTGTTTGTGTTCTTACCACTTAGCTATATGCTAGACAAATAGTCAGCAATTAATAAATATTTTATCTATCTGCCTATCTTTCTATCTATCTTATTTTTGTATCTATCAATCTAGCTATCTTTATATCTATCTACCTATCTTTGTATTTATCCGTTCAACTTCTGCTTAAAGACCTCAAATGAAGGGGCACCCAACACCCATTCAGATCCCCCCTCCTTCTTTGGGATGGCTCTAATTGGTGAGAAATTCTTCCTGATATCAAGCCAGAATTTTCCCTTTTACATTTTCCCCTCATAGCTATTGGTTCACTATGACCAAAACAGAACGCATGTCATCCCTTCTCCATACAATAACCCTTCAGATACGCAACCACAGCTAGCAAGCTGCAGCCCCCACCCCAAGTTTTTGCCTCTCCGGGTTAAGGCCCACATTTTCTTCCATGGACCTCCGTATAGTGTACTCTCACCATCCCAGCTCTCCTCCTATCTGGCTTATCAGTATCCTTCCTAAATTGTGAGCCCAAGAGCTGAACACAGTGCACCAGCTAGAGCCTCCTTCCTTTTTGATTTCCTTCATCATGAGAAATTCCTTGCCTAAATCAGCTAAATTTAGTGGATTTATATCAAAATCCAATGTAAGCAATTTTCTTCCAGTTTAACACTTGGTAAGGTTTTGATTCTAAATACCATACGAGATTGTTCTTTTTAATTGAAGAATTACCTTCAGCACAAATCCACATATCCACATTTCTAGGGGAAAATGAAAAGCTTCAGTGAATTAGTGTAGTAGATGCAAGAAGGAGAAACAAAGGGCTGCTCGTCAACCAGAACAGGAGTGTGGAGAATTCATGGAAGAAAATGTGTCTTCCCAAGCTTGGACTCCAAGCACGCTTTCCGGCATTCTGTACTCTCTCAAGGTCCTGTTCTGTTCCCTCAAAGCCAGACCAAGTGACTGGGGAACTAATGACCTAATGAGTGCCCGGGGAGGGGGCAAGTGTCTATTCCTGTTTGCCTTCCCCACACCAAGAACATGGTCCAGGACTCCCGTGAATGCACGACCTCATCAACGTGAATGCCTCCCTCCCTTCCCTCCCCCCGAGGACTGATTACACCATCTTCATGTCCTCTCATGCTGTGCAATTATTACCCAGGTCTCCTCATCAGTCTTCTGGAGAAGGTCTGCCCAATGCAGTGGAGGCCCCTACCCAGGGATCTGGGCCTTACTGGGCACCAGAGCAGCACACAGCTGGCTTGTCTGTTCTCTCTCCCTTTCCTCCTTTTCTCATCACACATGTCCCAATAGGGCTATCAGTTTGCTCCTTCCTCCTGTAAGGCACTGCTGGTAAATGCTATAGTCTCCTCACTCCATAGCTCTTGGGGTCACCTGCAGTTGGGCTCCTTGGAGACTGTGGTTTTGCATGGATTTAAGTTATAAAGCCTCATGGCAGAATGTTGTTATTTAAAAGATGGGGCCTTGTGTCCGTATCTGAAGTTCTCTTTGTTAATGAGCATGTGAGGTGGAATTCAAACCCTGACCTTCCTAATGGCTTAGAGCTTGGAGGTGAATGCTAGTGCAACTTTTCATTTCACAAATGAGGAATCTGAGGCCCGGGGGTTAAGTGACTTGCCTGAGGTCACACCTAGAATCATAGAGCTGAAAAGGCTCTCAGAGTCCTTTTAATACAATCTTTTCCTTTTACAGATAAGGAAACTGAGGCCCAGGGGTGAAGTGACTTACCCAAAGTCAAGCAAATAGTTGATGCCAGAGTTAGGATTCAAACTGAGGTCCTCTACCTTTAGAGCCAGGCTTCTTTCTCCCAGTAGACTGACTGACTGACTCCTGTCTGGTGCCATAGCTGCCTCTCATTTGTCTCCCTGTCCAATGTCCCCACTACAGGCCATTCTGTGGTCTTCCTTCTTTTCTATCCTGGGCCCAGCTACTGGCCACTAGCACTGTTTATTTGAGACATGCTAACACTGAGAAACAGACTTTTTTTCCCACCTGTAGTTGGGTTTTGTTAAGGATACCACTGAGGTGATTCTAAAACATTCTGCACCTTAATGCAATTCACATGGTATCCCTGGGAATTGGGTATGTAAGTAGTAGAGCTAGGATTTGAACCCAGATCTCATGACAGCAAGTCCAGCCAGCAATCCTCCCTCTACCTACCATACTGCACCCCCCCCCAACTAAACCCTTAAATCCATACCAAAGTGGAGAACAACGTTTTATAATAGTAACTGACATTTATAGAAAGTTCACAAAGCACTTTCATGGACTTTCTCAAGAGATAGCTAGTGGCCCAGTGAATGGAACTCTAGGCCTAGAATGAGGAATACCTGAGTTCAAATCTGTCCTTACTTACTCGTACGTCATTTGATCTCTGTTTACTTATGTCTACACTTATAAAAATAGGGATAGTAAGGGCTCCTGCCTCCCAGAGTTGTTGTGAAGATAATATTTACAAAATACTTTGCAAATCTTGAAGCTCTACAAAAATGCTACCTCACAACCAGCCTGTGGGGTAATCATTCGTATTAGAATTCCTGTTTTACAGGTGAGGAAACTGAGGTTAAGCGATCTGTCTGTGTCCATGTGGCAAGTAAGTGTCGGAGGTGAGATCTGAACGCCATTCGTGCTAGCTCCAAGATCAGTACATCACCAACCATGCCATGCTGCCTTCCCCATCAATGGCATCTAATAAGCATTTGAGGAGTGAATCTTGAGTGAACACCATTGTTTACAAGGTTCAGACACTGATACCCTCTTAGATAATGGAGTCTATGCACCCTCTACTGCCCTTCTTCACGCCAGACTAGAGCCTTAGTTTTACCATCATATGGGACGTCCCCGCCATCTTAGCCCATTCACTCTGATAAAGGCAGCAACATGGCTTGGTGAATAAAGAGCTGGGCCTGAAGTCAGGAAGACACAAATTCAAATCCTGCCTCAGCTCCTTCCTGGCTGGGGTACATCACTCACTTTGATCAGCCTCACTTGACTACAAAATGGGGGTAATAATAGTACTTCCTCTCTAGGTCCTTGTGAGGGTCAAATGAGATTTGTAAAGCACTTAGGGCAGTGCCTGGCACAAGATAGGTGATTCATAAATGCTGGCTTGCTTCCTTCCTAGTCTTGTACCCTCTTGTTCAGGACTTAGTGGCAACACCAGCCCCCTCTCTCATGCCAAGTCTGGCCTCCTCATGTGATGAGGACGAAACAGGAAGAAGGACTCTTGGTGCTGTGTAATCACTGACCAATCTGGATGACCTGATACTCATTCAACAGCTGCTCTTCTTAGGATGCCTGGGACCTCCTCAGTGCACCAGCATGTTGTAGGGCAAGAGAACTGGATTTGGAGTCAGAAGAACTTCATAATCAACCAGGCTGTGGGCAAATCATGTCCCTGCCCTGTGCCCACTTTATTCCTACATAAAAGGAGGGAATTGGGGAAGTGGAAAGGGTGTGGTTCAGTGAAAAGAGCTCTTGATATGGGGTCAGAGAACCTGGGTTCAATCTTATCTGTATGACCTTGAGCTGATCACTTCTGGGCCTCAGTTTCCTCACCTGTGAAAAGGGTTGCTACATGCCCTCTAAAGTCCCTTTCAGTGGTTGAGTCTGTGATGCTGGCATTTCTACCTCAGTGCCCATGTGGCAGCTATGCTGCAGAGTTGACTTTCTGCTCTTTGGAAACAGAGTTTAAATGAATGAAGTGCCCAAGGCTGCAGACTCCATACAGACAAGAAGGAGCATGATCCTTGACACCATATAATATCCAGGCCATGCAAGTATTCATCCAGATAGAGACTGAAGGAAATAATTTGAAGCATTTCCTCTCTGTTCAACTCCTTTTCAATCTCAAGTAAGAAAGTAATAAAGATTTTTTCCAACAGCTTGTTCTCAGCATCCACCACTCCAGGACCCAACATGGAGAGGCTACTACATGGGACCCCAAGGCTACATGATATTCACTCTACTGACCCCCTTGCACTATGTTCTACCATTCAGACCACACTGTGAAATAGTTAGGAAAACCAAACTTCTCATGGGACAGCCTGAAAAATGAAACAGACTTGGGAGAGAGAGAGAGAAAGAATGGAGAGGGGGGAAAAGGAGGGAGAGCCAGAGATAGAGAGGGAAGGTGGGAGGAAGAAGGGAGGGATGGGGGAAGCGATAGAGGGATGGAGAGAGATAGAGACAGAAAAAGAGGGGGAGAGAGGAAGAAGGAAACAAGAGGTAGGCAGAGAGGGGGGAAGGGAGGGATGGAGAGGAAGACAGAAAGACAGAGGGGAGAATGTGGAGGGAAGTGTGGATGGATGGATGGATAGATAATAGGTAGATGGAGACAGGTGGATGGATGGAGGGAGGATGGACAGAGAGATAGGTGGAAAGAGAGGGATGGATGGATGGATGGAGAAAGAGAGAGAGCTCAAGATGGATTCAAGAGTGAAATAGAATGTAAAAATAGAGAATTCTCATGAAATTGACCACCTGGTGAAATACACATGAAATAGATTGTACCCTGAAATAGACTTGAAGGGGAAGTTCTCATAAAATAGATGGAACAGTGTAATACAAATAAAAAAGGGAATCACATGAAACAGCCTGAAAAGTAAAAGAGACTTGGAGGAGAGAGGGGGTTTATTCTAATGAAACTGAATAGTGAACTGAACAGTGAAATAGACTTGAAAAGAAGAAATTCACATGAATCAACTAAACAGTGAATGGGCTTATAATTAAAAGGGATGAAATAGACTTGAAAATAAAAGAGAAATACTCATGCTTACAAAAGGGGGCCTTGAAAGGATATTATCTATGATTAACTTGGGATGACCAAGAATTTAGATCTCCCTCCCTTTAGAAAAAGAAAGAAAACAAAGGTTTTCTTTAGAGATATTCACTGGTGTTGTGGTTGCTGTTTAATCTGGTAAAAACCCTCCCTTTGGCCTTTAGGCTCTCCTTGGCTCTCCTCTTGCCTGCCCAATTGGAGCAGTTGTCCTTGTCTGAAGATGCCCACAACTTCTAGAGAAACTTCAACTCTTCTTCACTCATGTCAACCCAGCATCTTCCTCTGCCACAGTTGGGGAAAGCTGAGGAGCTCCCACAGTGAAATGATGACTCAAGTCACTCCTCAAGAGCCTCTCCCAGTCTTTCCAAATGGCACTTCCCAGGGAAAGGTCATCTCCTTAGTCCCTGATGCTTTCCCTAGGGATTGGATCCTTTATCCAGGGCCATAATCAGAGGGAAGACAGCTGGCCTCATTGAATTTACTTCAAGCATGTGACTTTTGTGATTTTAAGGTAAGTGGCCCAATAATTTAAACTTTATAGGCCAACTCCTCCCCACAAACATTCCTTTCTGATGATGCCTCCTCTGGTATAAGGGTGACCATGAGCTCTCAAAGTCTCTGAGTATAAGATCCGGCAAGTCTTTCCATGCTGGGAGGGTTTCATGTTGCTACAGATGCTGTGTGCAATGTCCAAGACCAGCTAACATGGACAGATTATCACCAAAGGATGCATTATTCTGGCTACTCTTGAATTTAAAGCCACATGCTTCTATCATTGGCCTTGATCCATTAATTGCAGTGTGAAAATTGGGGGTGGGGGAAAGTTCTTTTGGAAAACATGGCCCATGATTAAGAAATTAAAGAGGCCAAAGACTTGCTGTCTATTCAAGATTCTCACACCTAGACATCACAGATCCTTTCTTTTAGAAGGAAATTGGGAGGGAGTGGACATGGCGAATGCAGAAGGCTATTCATCATGCTGTAAGAGCCAGAAAATGGCTAGGTTAATATGTATCAGTTATTTAAAGATGAGTCCCCTGTGTGTAGCTAGAAGGAATATCAGCAGTTATCTAGTCCAATGCTCTCGTTTTATAGCTCTTTAACTGGTCAGAGCAAAGTCAAAGTAAGTACCAAACGAGTATTGTTTTAAGAATGATTTTGAGTGAATGAGTTATCTTGTCTATTATAAATACCCAAATTAACTATAAAGGACATATGAAAAAAAACCCCACTATCTGTATCAAGAGAAAGAACTGATAAATAGAAGTATGTATACAATAATTTCATACACATACACACACACACACACACACACACCTGTTTGTGTCTAATGGTAGCCATCCCTAGGGTGAGGAGTGGAGGGAAGAAAAAAAAGAAATTTACGTGAAAATTTTGTTGTATATTTGAAAGGAATAGCAAGTTGTTCCTATTAGATTCACAGTTTTATGTGCAATCATCTTTTGTATCGCACTATGTTATGGAAATGTTTGTTTTATTCCATAAGTTAAAAAAAGACATAAGTTTAATCCCAGCTTTGCTACTAACCACCTATGTCCTTGGGTAGGTCTCCAAGGCTTGGTTTCATCATCTATAAAAACATGTCATTTGGTTGGGCTAGATGATATCAAAGGTTTCTTCCACGTCTGACCATCTACTATCCTATTCCATGATTCAAAGATGAGAAGACACTGAAAGCAATTGCAGCAGCTCTAGCCTGACCCATTTAAATAAACTTCCAACACCAAAAAATGGGAAATGTGCAAAAGTAAAGGCTTTTTTTTAACCACATCATCATTTAAAATAATTTTTTTTTGGTTTTTTTGTTCATTTAATATAATTTATCTGATGCAAAACAGTTGCCATTTAAACAAAAAAGGCTAAAAGAGTCCAAAATGACCTAAGCTAAAAACAGTCTCTGGCAAGGGAGAAGATAAGGTAGCCAAAGATAATATAGGTTTAGAGAACAAATTCATTCTCCAAAAAAAGTAAGGAAAAGAATAAGGGAAAATGACAATTAGAGTCAATTTATAACATAGCAACAAGTCCTTAAGGAAAAAAGATGCCTTCAGAGGATTTGAAATAAGTTCTAGGCAAGATTATTTTATTTATTTGCTGATAGAAATTGTATGTCTACTCTGTTCCATTGATCCACCTTTCTATTTCTCAGCCAGTACCAGATGGTTTTGATAATTACTGCCTTAAAATATTGTTTAAGAACTGGCACTATTAAACTCCTTCCTTTACATTTTTCCCTTAGCTCCTTTGATATTCTTGACTTTTTGTTCTTTCAAATGAATTTTGTTCTTATTTTCTCTAATTCGGTAAAATAATGCTTTGGTAATTTAATTGGGATGGCACTGAATACAAAAATATTTAGGTAAAATTGTATTTTTATTGTATTGGACCTGCCTAGCCAGGAAAAATGAATATTTCTCTAATTATTTAAATCTGATTTTATTTGTACAAGAAGGGTTTTTTTACAATTTTGTTTATGTAGAGATACACACACACACGTGTGTGTGTGTGTGTAGTGCTACAAATATACCTAGATATTTTTGTGCTTGCTTCTCCCATTAGAACTGTGAACTCCCTGAGGGCAGGAACTCTTTGGGCTTTTCTTCGTGTCCCCATGACTTAATGCAGTGTCTGGCACGTAATTTGGTGCTTACCAAACCCTTGGTTGTTTTTAAATTATTTTTTATTTTTTATTTTGCTAGGCAATGAGGTTAAGTGATTTGCCCAAGGTCACATAGCCAGTAAGCATTATGTGTCTGAGGCCAGATTTGAACTAAGGTCCTCCTGACTCCAAGACCAGAGCTCTAGCCACTGCTCCACCTAGCTGCCCTTTACCAAATACTTGACTGACTAAGCCAGGTCAACTCAAGAGCAATGGTATGTGAAATCAGAAGGAAAATAGCAAATATCTCTCAGAAGGGATGAGATGTGCCCCATAGCTAAAGTGATGAACTTTCACTGGTGCTGATGCCACATCAAATTATTTCCTGATTTTGGACTCTATCACCTGTATTCGGTGTATCATGTGAGAAGGTATCAATGACATGAAATAAGATGTTGTTGGTAGGATTGGAAAGCTCTGACAGATACAACATAACTTTAAAGACACTTGGGGATCAATTCTCAAGGTCCTTCAAAGAGATAAAGATGCCATCTAAATGAAAAATTCCAAAGGCAGTACCAACCCCTCCCAAAAAAACTAACCTTAACTGAGAAGACGTCAACAAATTCTGATCCACATGACGACTTGTTTGTCTCTGCAAAATCTGTGCAGGAGTTCCCCATGCACACAATGAAGCAGGTCATGGAGTTGGAGCCAGAGAACAGAGGTTTAAATCCCAGCTCTGCCACTTATTGCCATGGGATTCTGGGAAAGCCACATAGTTTATCTGAGCCTCAATTGGTCCTTTCCAGATCCCAATCTATGAGACTATGATTCTTGATGAAAGCATAAGAGGATAAAAGGAAGGCTTTAACTAGAAATTGTTTCTATTGGGGCACATCTTTAGGGTTCCACCCCAAGTTGGTTTTGTTTGCTTTTAGGTTCCACACCTGTTCAGGAGTGTAGACTCTACAGCATTCCAAAGTGTCTGGTGATCTATTTTAAAAGGCAGGAAACTCCATAAAACATGCAGCCATGAAGGCATACCTTAAGGAGAGTGTCTGATATGTGTTGAAAATGTAGAAAGCATGATAATAGATGAATCCACAGAGATAACTTTGCTAAATATTGAGTTTTGCTGAGTTTTTACATCAAATGAGATGTGAACCATCTGGGAAACATTTGCTCATTTAAGAAGCACAAAAGTCTTGTGGGATAATAGGAAGCTATCCCACTGATGAAGATGTTCTCTGAATGCTCATACTTGAAGAGGATGCTGTGCTAATCTCCTCAAGCCTCAGATCACTCTGTGGTCTTCTGGTCACATTTCCCAAGAATGTGAGAGCTGAATCAGCACCACTCACACTAGAAAATAGTGAATACAAAATGCTCCTGGATTCAGCTTAGCAGCCCATTGTATGACTCCATCAACACTCACACCTGGACATGAGGTACAGAAGGACAGTTAGGTAGGCCCAGAACTGGGCAGGAGGTGGTGCTTAAACTATATTGAATTTAGGAGGCTCTATCATGCTTTTCATGTTCCCCAAAATGCTGATTGCCACAATGCCCTCTCCCTGACGTGTCAAGTCTCCCAGTAATGCTTTATGCCTTCCTACCCTGTAATATCACTATCTTGGAAGCATCAGAATCATAAGTGGCCCAAAGAACAGTGGAAGACCACAAATTTAACCCTTATTACGTGACAAGCATGGAAGTTATACAAAAACAAAAGCAGAAGAATCTTTGCCCTCAAGGACTCACATTCTATTGGAGAAGACAGTATCACACACGTAGGTATATCCAAAACACAGAAAGAGAAGATAGAAGGTAATTTTGGGAGTGAACACCGGCATCTAGGCACACTTCTTCTACATGGTGAAAGGCCTCTTGTAGAAGAAGGTGGCACTCAAACTTAGTCTTCAAAGAGGTGGAGGTGAGGAGGAAGAGTATTCCAGGTGTAGGGTACAGCCAGCGTAAAGACATGGAGAAAAGAGGTGGAATGCTATTTGTGAGAACCAGCAAGAATCTAACATAGCTGGATAGTAGAATTGTGGCATAAGTAATGTGTAATAAGGCCAAAAAGATCGATTGGGGCCAGGTTTTGAAGCACTTTAAATGCCAGCTGACTTTGGTTCTACAGGTAATAGGGAGCCACTGGAATTCATTGAGCAGGGTCAGCTGGGGAGTAACAAGGTCAGACTTGAGAAAATTTAGAAGAATCTCTTTGGTGGTTGTGTGAAGGACGCACTAGAGAAAAAGAAATGGGAGGCAGGGAGACCACATAGCAGTCTATAGCAATAGTCCAGATGACAGGTGAGGAGGGCCTGTGTGAGTGGAGTGGAGGCCATGTATGGGGCAATTGTTGTGGAGCCAAAAAGAACAAAATCGGGAAGATAATTTGTTCCTTGTAGTTTGAAGATTAGGAGTATCTCGCAGAGTAACATATACTGAAAAATTCTAAAATTTTTATTGCTATTTCTGGATGATTTTGGACATCTACGTTATCTGTGATGATGTTATGATTCAAGTATAGTTTGTTAAATTCTTAATGTTTTTGATGTGTCTATTTGTAATACAGAAATTTGTCATCAGCTTATGAAAATAGCAAACTGCTAGTGTCTAATTCTGATCACCTGATTATGATTTTTAAAAAAGCACTTATTAAGCCCCAGCAACATGCCAGCCATTGGGCTAAGTGTTGGGAATACAACTGACAAAAAGAAAGGCAGTCCCTGCTCTCAATGAGCTTACATTCTAAAGGGGGAGTGAACAGACAAAAAATGGGGGAACTGGGGAATGGGACATCGGGAGATATCTTCTTCCATGGAGCTCAGAGCAGGCAGAGCAGCAGATGCAAAGTGAAACAATGAGAGTCCAGGTTGTGCCCTCTATAAAGGAAGGCATTAGGAGGAATTTAGGAATTTATTCCTCCAGCCCTCTGAACAGAGGGAAGAGCTGGAGTCAGCAACATAGTGGTTAGGTATTCAGTTGGCATTAAATTTTTGCACCTTTCAGTGCTGTGTGTGTGCCACAACATTTCCACCATGTCTCCTTGGAAACATTATTATTGTCTGTTGTATCACAAACATTCGTATTGTTAATCATCTCATTCTTCTCATCTTTTTGATGGGTTTTAAATTGAAACTGTCACGGGTCAAGTCACTGTCATGTTATATTATTCCTTTTTATTCCATGTTTTATGGATTATTGCTCAAGGGGATAAAATAATTGCTTTTTACAGCAGAATAAGAGCGTTAGGTTATGAGCTCATCCTCTTTAGGCTCTCTGCAAGCATCCTGGGTACAACTCCAGTCTCAGGCAAGGTGCCAGGAATGATGTTCACCTTGTCCTGTTCCCACATGGCTTTGACCTCCTCAGCCAGGTCCCTCTTCTTTGAAAGCTTTTGTTTTGAATTCCACATAGCCTAGAGATTGGGGTACTGATGATAGTGATATCTATTAAAGACACTGTTCTTAAGGCTTTACGAATCAATTTTATAGCCTGGAGGTTGTGGGCAACAGTTTGGTCTGAAATGTTGGTCTTTTCCCAGAATTACTGCTGCTGTTGCTGCTATTACTGAATGATGATCATTGGGTTCAGAAATTAAGATCTAAAATGTGACAAG
Organism: Phascolarctos cinereus; assembly: GCF_003287225.1. Classification (NCBI taxonomy): domain Eukaryota; kingdom Metazoa; phylum Chordata; class Mammalia; order Diprotodontia; family Phascolarctidae; genus Phascolarctos; species Phascolarctos cinereus. The sequence continues at coordinate 4,803,140 of NW_027556402.1, read as the reverse complement.
TCAGAGTCCACGGACCTCTAAGGAGTCACATGGAAAGATTTCAGGGTGCTGTGAACTCAGATGGGAAAAATATTACATCTTTATTTTTACTGACATGTAATGGAAACCCAGCATATCCTCCAATTATTTAAAAACATGATTGTGTGGGGGGGGGCAGGGATCCATAGTATTCACCACACTCTAGATTAGTGTGGCTAGAAGGTAGAATGCATAAAAGTGTGTAATGTATAACAAGCCAGGAAAAATAGCTTGGAGCCACATTCTAAAGGGCTTTCGATGCCAACCAGAAAGGATGATGCTGTCTCTGAGAGTCCGTAAGGCAGCACTATAGCTTCTTAAGTAGGGGAATGGCATGGTCAGACCTGGGCCTTAGGAAAATCGCATTGGCAGGTGTGAGGAGCATGGCCTGAAGAAGAGGGAAACCAGAAGCAGGGAGACAAGTTTGGAGAGGACTGCAGGATTCTAGGGGAGGAGTGGTGAAAGACTGAGTGAGGAAGGCAGCTGTGTAAGAGGAGAAAAGATAGATGGGAGAGATCACGGAGGGAGAGAATATAGCAAACTTGGCAACTGCCTGAGGAGGGGGATGACAGATTGGGACAAGTCAAGGACGATATCACTTCTGGGCAGCTGGAAGGACAGTGGAAAGAGAAGAGGTGGGAAGAGGTGGGTTTGAGGGACAGACAGTGAATTGCACCCTGAGGTCTTCCACTTCTCCCACTCACTCTGATTGGGAGGCTTCATCTCCCTATGCCAGAAATCTCTGATTTCACTGATGTCCCTGCTTCTTTAGGAATGCCTGACACAGTCCAGTCATGCTTATCTATCCTGTGGGTCTCCCCCATGAGAGAGCTGCAGGATGTCCCCCAGAATGTTTTCCTTGTGTTCTCATCACATTGGATAGACACTAAGAGGCACCCAGCTTGCCCAGCAGGCTGGCCATGAACTACCCTTGGCTCTCATTATGTGGCCAGTACTTTTTTTCCCAGGTACCCATTTTCCTGTTGATATCCTTGACACCATTTCTAAATAAAACCCCACATGTCCCAGCCTACTAGTGCTTACTGGGGACCTCTCCATGATTCTTAGGATATCTGTTTACTTTGATCAATGGAGGAAGCACACCAAGGTGATAAAGCAGCACCAAAGTCAGAAAATGTTAAAGCAGGGGTAAAAAACAAAAAGAAGAAAGAAAAAGGAAAAAGAAAGAAAAGACTTGAGATGATCCTGTTTGGCTTTTGCCTTTGATAGGAGCTACTAGGGAAGGAGGAGTAATTAAGACCCTGAGTACACAAACCTCTGGTGTGATTGCAAATATAAACCCCAACTGTAATGTTAATAACTGAAGTTTATAAAGGTTTTTAAGGTTTATAGAACACAGTGTTCCCAGCTTTGGGGATGAGAAGAATCAGCTGCTGTTCAGGGGAAAAGTGGCAAAACATCTGCTTTTAAAAAAATCCAATCTGACTTCTTTCATAAGGAAACACACAATTCTGGGACCTCTGAGCCCCTACCTTATTGTTTCTGGTCTCCATGGTTACTGTCATTCAGTCATGTAACAGTTCAGCAAATATTTGCAGAGCTCCTACTGTGTGCTGGTATGAAGGAGAGAAAAGGCTTAGAGGAAGATATATGCATCATCCTTGTAGAGCTGATGGGCCAAATAACAAGCTCTATTCCTTCAGCAGATGTCAAAATCCTATGATTAAGTAACCTGGCTCCCTGGGGGGACCATGTGAAATGTCCCTCGCAAAGGATGAAGACAACTTGTCATTTCAGAGGATCGCAGGCAAGCAAAATTTATAGGATCAAGTCTGATAGAGTTCACAGTGAAGGGGCCAGCATGAGGAATGATGGATAAAACCTGGAGATGCCCTGCCCACAAGTGAATCACTTTTTTTCCCCCTGTGGGACTACATGGGAGACACATGAAAGGAGAGTGCTAAAGAAGAATGTGTGATGTTCTGGGCTTAAATCAAAGGCTAGCAATGATAGGAAGTGACCCCTGGGGTCTCAGAAAGAGAAAAGCCTGTAAGGAGTGGGTGAAGAGGAGGGGGGAAGGAAAGTCCTTGCTTTGGTAGTGGCAGGAGGTTCCACTGATGAATGCTTCCATGGGTGAAGAGAGATGATCTGTGAAGTGTGATGGGAACTTTGCACTGGATGTGGCCAGAGGGATTTGGTACTTGAAAAATCTAATCATCCTATCTGGTGGGACAGAGACAGAGTTGCAACTCCTAGGGGTAACTGGAATTTGGGAGAGTAGGAAAACATGGACTCAGGGAAGAGATTTTGAGGCAAATGGAGGAGGTGGGGGAAGAGTAATGGAAATGTATAGATCAGCAGTGGGCTGAATGAATAATCAGGGACATTGCCCCTATCATGGGACAATGTCCTCTCTCATACCTGTAATAGTTGGCATTCTGCTATGGATAAGTCGCAATGGAGAAGATGAATCCATGGGGCAAACTCTGCAAGACAATTGCAGGAATAACCTAGAGGGGAGAGTCTAGAATAAATACCTTGGAATTTTTGATTGCATAAGGAATACAGAGAAAAGAGATACCTGATAATTATAAGGATCATGAATCAGAAAATAAGGGTTGGGAGTAGACAGAAAGAGAGACTGGATAACGAAGAGAGTGAGAGAAAGGGACACAATAATGAAATTTAAAAATCTAATGAATGAGACTAGTTGAAGAGGATGAGAAGGAATCTACTTAGCAATTTAGGGGAAAAGGGATGAAGAACTATATAACCAAAGAGCAGGAGAGAAAAAAAAATAATAAGGAAAACCCTTCATAGAAAGGGATAACAAACAAGAGGAGGGGATCAAGGGCGAAAAAAAAGAGTCAGTGGGACTAGGACCACCTTTAAAAAAAGGTTAAGGTAAAGTAACTGAAGGAACATAGTACTATGTTTGAAGTAGAAGAGGAGAAAAATTATAACTTCACAAAATACATAAGAAAACCAAAATTTAAAAAAACAAACCTAACTCATAACTTTAAATGTGAATGGATTAAACAATCTAACAAAACAAAAAAGATTGATAGATTATATAAGAAAAGAAAATCCTAAAATCTGTTGCTTTTGAGAAACACATTTTTAAAAGAAAAACATACACAAGATAAAACTGAGGGGATGGGATTTTTTTTTACTGTGAATCAAGTGAATCCAAAGAAGCAGGCGTTGCAATCATGCTATCTGACAAAGTAAAAACAAGCATTCAAAAAAAAAAGCAATAAATGAAAAACTATGTTATGCTGAAACATACTAATATCTATGATAAAACCTATACTTTTCAAATGCTTTAGCATTCAAATTCAAAAAGCAAACATGATCTGAACTACAAGAAGACATGGACAGTAACATAATATTGATACGAAACTTCAGTATACCTCTCTCAGATTTGGATAAGTCTAACAGAAAGATAAACAAAAAGGAAAATATGGAACTGAACAAATTGCTGGAGAAATTAGAGTTAAAAAACTTGTTGCATCTTCTAAACAGGACAGCAAAGGACCATACATATTTCTCAGTACCACATAGAAGTTTTCAAAAATTAACCAAGTACTAAGGCACAGAGATACCACAAACAAATGTACAAAGGCAGAAATAGTTAATACATCCTTTACTGACTATAATGCAATAAAAATAATAATTGATTCAGGGACCACAAAGAAAAGATAAAGACTCAAATGGAGACTTAACAATGAAATCCTTAAAAATGAGTGAATCAAAGAATAAACCATAAACATATTTAATAATTATGTAAAAAATTATAATGATGAAACACCATGCCAGCATTTCTGGGATGCAGCTAAAGCAATCCTCAGTGGAAAAATCATCTGTCTATCTATCTATCTATCTATCTATCTATCTATCTATCTATCTATCTGTATAGGTAGATAGATTAAAACATTTAATTTTTATTTTATTTTTCTCAATTACATGCAAACATAAATCTTATAAACATATATTAACAAAAAAGAAAAAGAGGCTTAATGAGCTGAATATGTATTTAAAAATAGAAACAACAAACTTAAAATAAGCACAAAAAGGATATATTAAAATTTGTATGAAAAATGAATAAATTGGAGACAAAGACATAGAAAGAAAACTAAAAGCTGGTACTGTGAAGAGACTACTAAAATTAATAAACACTTAGCTAATCTGATTTTAAACAGGAAAGCAGCAAATAAAATCAATAAAACAGCACATGAACAAGTCAAAATCACAGCAAACCTAGAAGACATAAAAAGAATGATTAGAACATATTATGTGCAGTTATATACTAGCAAAACTAAGAATACAAAAGAAATAGAGAAATACCTTCAAAATGTAAAATAACTAATTGTCAGAAGACTGGATAGAGATCTTAAATAACCCAGTCTCAGAAAAGGAAATAGATCTCATTGTAAAAGACCTACCAAAGGAAAAAGCTCCTGGTCCTAATGGATTTACAGGAGATTTCTATCAAACTTTTAAAGATCAGTTTGTTCCCAGACTTAATGAATTATTCTTCAAAATTGAGAAAGAAAGCACCCTACCAGAACTCTTTTATGAGACAAATATAGTCTTCATACTTAAACCAGGAAAAGATGAAACACAGAAAAACAATGACAACAATGACCAATATCATTAATGATCTTGGAGGACATTGAATACATCCTTTTCATTTTATAGATTAGGGAGCTGTAGCACACAGAGACATATGACTACCTGGTAAGTAGATGAGGCAAGGTTCAAGCCTAGGTCCTCCTTGTTCTGTGTCCAGCACTTTCGAGGCCTCTACTGATATGTATGAGTCCCACTATGCTTACTGTGGCCATGTAACTGTGAGGAGAGATGTGATTATATGCCAGGAGGGAAAAAAATATTGGCTTCCTTACCCAGGATCAGTGACATTTTCCCTGAGGAAGGGGAGGAGACAGCATGTGATGAAGCGTTCTTTCTAGGCATCCATAAACCTTGCAAACAAATCATTAGTATCTCTGGCATCACCAGTAGATGCCTAGTCATATTCAATAGCTAAAAGGCAAACCCAAAGATCTCTACCAGCCAAAGAGAGAATAACCCTACTAATGTGGGGTCACCAAACCATTCCTGAGGAATCTCCAGGCCAAAACAGTATCCATGGTAATGAGGACTCCATCTCAATAAAGGACTGATCAAACAGGAGCAAGTTGGGTGTGGAACAAGTGGAGGGAAAGCAGGCAGCAAACCAAGAAAACAATGGCCATGCCAGAAGGAGGGTTTTGCTGGAGCTCTCCTCAGAGGAGCATCTCCAACCCACAGGGTTCTCCAGTATAAAAAATCTCTTCATCAAAGGACTATGATTATGGGACCACTTGTGGGATAATGGCAGATTTCAGGTGACTGATTTGACTGCTACAAAATAAAAGAAGTTTGTCCCCAGTTGATAAATGGTCAAAAGATATGAACAGGCAGCTTTCAGGTGAAGAAATTAAAGCTATCTATAGGCATATGAAAAAATGTTCTAAATCACTATTGATTAGAGAAATGCAAATCAAAACAACTCTGAGGTACCCCCCTATCAGACTGGCTAACATGACAAAACAGGAAAATGATAAATGCTGGAGAAGATGTAGGAAAATTGAAACACTAATGCATTGTTGGTGAGTTGTGAACTGATTCAACCATTCTGGAGAGCAATTTAGAACTATGCCCAAGGGCTATAAATATGTGCATGCCCTTTGACCCAGCAATACTATTCCTAGGTCTGTATCCCAAAGAGATCATACAAATGTGAAAGCAACCCTCATGTACAAAAATATTTATAGCAGCTCTTTTTGTGGCGGCAAAGAATTGGAAATTGAGGGGATGCCCATCAATTGGGGAATGGCTGAACAAGTTGTGGTATATGAATGTAATGAAATACTATTATGTTATAAGAAATGATGAGCAGGCTGACTTCAGAAAAACCTGGAAAGACTTATATGGACCGATGCTGAATGAAGTGAGCAGAACCAGGAGAACACTGTACACATTAACAGCCACATTGTACGATGGCTAACTTTGACGGACTTAGCTCTTTTCAGCAATGCAAGGATTTAAGACAACTCCAAAAGACTCATAATAGAAAATGCTCTCCACATCCAGAGAAAGAACGTTGGAGTCGGAATGCTGATGGAAGCAGACTATTTGCTCTCTTTTGTTGTTGTTGTTTGTTTTGTTTCTTCTTTCTCATGATTCCTCCCATCGGTCCTAATTCTTCTTTATAACAAGACTAATGTGAAAATAATTTTAATAGGAATGAATATGTAGAGCCAAAATATATCTCACACCATCTTGGGGAGGGAGGGAGAATAATTTAAAACTCAAAATCCTATGGAAGTAAATGTTGAAAACTAAAAATAAATTAATTAAAAATTAAAAAATAAAAATAAAGGAAGTTTGCAATCTCTAATTTCTTTTAATAAAGCTTCCTTTTGAAGCAGCCAAGAAGATGATGGCCAAGGAAGGAAAAGAAAGAAAAATTTTAATCTGTTTTATTGGAACCTCTGACCTAGAGGACTAGCCTCACCTATAGACAGTGTTAAATTAGTCTAGAAAAATACTATGGGGAGCTGGCTGCCAGTCTCTTCCTGTCTCTCATCTTCTCAATTCTACCCTCAGTTCTTGTTCTTTGCTTTTGTCTTGCACTAATACTTCTTCCCTCCCCTTCTCCATGAATATTTGTGAGAAAACTGATGCAGAAATCCTCTTGAGGGATGTGGAAGACAGACAGTGCCAAGCCAATGTGAAATTCATTACCTTGTGCTCCCAGGCAATATTTCAGTCCTATAATATGGAACAGGGCCTCTCTCTCTCCCATACCATCCAAGACCTGCCTCAGAGTTTGTTTAGTTTTTCATTAATATAAGAAGCAAAAATTTAATGGCCCACTTAAAAATCTGGAAAACACCATGACATGACCTTGGCTTTGGATGGCTTGGACTAAGGAATTAGGCATATGCTAGTACAAGCTGGGTAAACAGTGTCAAGAGCTCTGGGTTCAGCATTGAGAGGCCTGAAGTCCACTGCTAGGACTGCTGCCCACTCACTGTGTGAACCTAAGCAAGTAATTTTTGCTTTTCTGAACTTTCACTTCCTTATTTGTAAAATGGAGATGATGATACTTCCATCAGCTATCTTGCAGTGTCGTGGTGAGGCTCAAATAAAGGTGTGTATTCTTTTAAAAACATATTTTAGTTAAGATTTAATATTATTAATTAATAAAACTATATTTAATATTATATTAAATATGGAATATTATTTATTTCATTAAATGCTTCTGTTACATTTTTTTAAATGTAACTTTTAAAATGTAATTTTTTAACATTTTGAATTCCAAATTCTGTTCCCCACTTTTTGAAGAGACAAGTGATCAGTTATACACATGGAGTCATGTGAAACATATTTTCATATTAGCCGTGTTGCAAAAGAATGTGTGTGCATGCCCACACAGGTGCACGTGCACACACACAGGTGCATGTGCACACACACACGTGCGCGTGCACACACACACACACACACACTCAAAGAAAATTAAAGTAGAAAAAGTATGCTTTGATCTGCACTCAGTTTATTGGTTCTCTCTGTAGAGGAGGATAGTATTTTTCATCTTGGATCCTTTGGAATTGTCTTGGATCATTGTGTTGACCACAGTAGCTAAGTCTTTCCCAGATGATCATCATTACAATATTGCTATCACTGTACAATATTCTGATTCTGTGCACTTCACTTTGCATCAGTTCATGCAAGACTTCCCGGGTTTTCCTGAAACCACCCTGCTTGTCATTTCTTAATGCATGGTTGTATTCCATTACAATCTTATACCACAACTTGTTCAGCCATTCCCCAATGGATGGCCATCTCCTCAAATTCCAATTCTTGGCCACCACAGAAAGAGCTGCTATAAATATTTTTGTACAAATAGATCATTTTCCCTTTCTTTGATCTCTTTGGGATATAGAGTGCTAGTAATGGTATTGCAGGATCAAAGGGTGTGCACAGCCCTTTGGGCACAGTTCCAAATTGCTCTCCAGCATGGTTGGCCCAGTTCACAACTCCACTAAGAGTGTATTTGTGAGGCTACATATTCTTCAAATTTTAACAAACTTTAAAGTCTTGTGGGCCATATGTTGTCTATGTGACTCAACCCTCTCAGTGCCCTAGGTAACTCTCCAAGTATCTCAATTGCAGAAAAGGTGCCAACCTACCTTGGTAGAGGAAGTTCCTCATCTGCAACTCCCTACATTGTTGAAATCATAGTTCTGGTCCGAATGAATAAATACATTCATACATCAATATCAGTGATTATGAGAGCACTCAACCCACTCTCCTGGGAATTGAGAAGATTCTTTGTTTTTGTTTCCCAAGTGAATGCTATAAAGCCAACATTATCAGATATCGGTTAGGGTATATATTGTATTCTTGGGTGAACTGCTTGGCAGCTGCTACTACTGATTAAGACCTCATCTCTTGCCTGAATTTCAGATCCTCAGATATCCCAGTGAAATCTCAAATTCAATGGTCCAAAACAGCACCTTATATATATCCCCCTTCCCAAATGCAATTCTCTTTTGAACTTCTCCATTTCTTTCTAGGGTACTACCATCCTCCCAGATACCCCAGTTCACAATCTCTCAATGTCACCTTCAACTCTTTGCCCTCCACATCTGATAATATTAAGGTAGTAGCAGCAGCAGCAGCAGTAATAGTAGTAGCTAACATTTCTACAGCACTTTAAGGTTTGCAAGGTGTTATCTCACTTGGTGCTTACAACAGCTCTATGCCACAGGGGTTCAATATGCAGCCAACATCCCTCTCCTTTCTCCCTTCGATGTCATCTACCCTGGTCCGGGGCCTCATTACTTCTCCCTTGGACTATAGTAACAGGCATCTAACTGGACTTCCTGCTCCCCAATCTATGCAGCTTCTCTTGATGTTTCCTAAAGCAATGGTTTGACCATGACACTCCCTTCTCTAAAACCTCAATGACTCCCCATTGCCTCTAGAATAAATTCCAAGCCCTTCAGCCTAGCATTTAAAGCCAGTTGGACTTCCAACTCCTTTTGGGATCTTCTTTCATATTTTTTCCCTTCACAATTATCATTTTCAGACAATATGGACTCCCAGCTGTTCCCTGTATATACATAATATCCCATCTTCTGCTTCCTTGTCTTTGCAAAAGGAAAGCCCTCTCTCACCTCTGCCTCTCAATTCTTAGCTTCTACCAGGTGTCACCTCCTATGAGAGGCCTTTTATGACCTGTCCCCCCAGTTCACAGTTTCTTCTCATTGAGCTTAGTTCGCATCTTTGCACCCCTGAAGATGTAAGCTCCCCAAGAGCCTGGATTTTGTTTTTGTTTTTATTTTGTTGGCTTTGCTATCTCTTGAGGACTCAACACAGTGTCACGCACAGTGAGGCAGCGAAATGGCATAGTAGATAGACTTCCGCTGTTGAAATGAAGAAGACCTGAGTTCAAATCGCGTATCTGACACTTGCTAGCAGTGTGACCATGGGTATGTCACTTAATGTCCCTCAGCCTCAGTTTTCTTATCTGAAAAGGGGGATGATAATAGTACCTATATCTCAGGATTGTTGTAAGGTTTAAGTGAAATAACATAGAGTTTCAAACCTTTAAGTGTTAAATCAGGGGTTCTTAGCCTGGAGTCCATGGACCCCAATTTTAAGGCAGCTGTGAACTCAGAGAAAAAAGATAGCTTTTTCCCCTCAACAACCTTTAGTTTCTCTTATACTCTTATGTATTTTACTTCATGCATTTAAAAAACTCCTTCTGAGAAGGTCTGGCTTCAGCGGACTGCAGCCCAAAGGGTCCAAGACACAACAAAGGTGAAGGACCCCTCAGCTAAATAAAGTCAGTCTAGTACTACTGGTTGTCATGGGTGTTTCACACATGCTTATTCACTTGAAAGTACTGACTTTTAGTTTTTCCTCACTAAGAAGTATTGGGTGGGCCAAAGATTCGCTCTACGCTCCACACTCACCCATGAAGCCAGAGCCCCATCCTTGGCAGTTTTATCATATGCTAAGGATAGTTTCAGATACTCACTCAGAGGCTGCATAGCTGTGAAGAGTCCCAACCCCATGGCAAACGAGCCCAGCCCAAGGTGGCAACCCTTAGTCAAAGGAGTGGGCATATGAATAGAATATCAGATGAAACCTTTGCTGAAACAAGTCCCCTTTTCTCTGCCTTCCATTCAGAATAACAAAAACAGAGGGCAAGCAGGCATGAATTATGGAGAAGGCATTCACAGAATGTGTGCAGGGAATGGGGCGCCCAAGCAAGGAGCTCTTTGTCCTCCCCCCTCCTCCAATTTCATTCAGGAAAAGGATGAGTCACTGGGGCACTATGTCCTTTTGCCCCGGTGCCAATATAGCAGCCCACCTCCCTGGCATGGCTCAAAGCTTTGTTTCAAAAACAATAGTTAAAAGTGGGGTTTGTGTTGGTTTTTATTTCTTTATTTTTTAGCTGCCAGTCAATCAAAGGTCACTGAGCAAATCTGAGAGAGGACTAGCCAGGAAAACCCACACACACTTTGCTCGGCTTGTCCATACAAGATCCAAGCGGACTTCACAACTCTTTTTGTCAGAAATTCTTGCCCCCAAAGGCCCATTTCCTCTAAGAACGTCACTAGTTGGGGTGGGGTGGGGGTTCAGCTGGAAGAGCAAGGTTACTCCCTCACTGTTCATGGATCAAAGGACTGTGGGCATCTCATTACCTCCCCTAAGCTAAGCAGCTGTGTTTGAATTCTCAGGAAGGTGAGCAAGCCAGCCTGGCTCACAATAGTGACAGGTCCAATGTTCAGGAAAACAGGATCTGCCCAGGATCTTCACCTGGGTAGAAACAGCTTTGGAAAAATCCAAAGCCCCTGTGTGCTCAGAGGTGGGAGCCTGGAAAATAGCAAGTCTCAAAGTCAAGGGCATTGAGGAAAAGTTGGGGTTCAGCCTCATGGAGCACCTCAATATGCAGAGGACCCCTGGTTCAATGAGCCAGGCTGGGGTTAGCAAGCACACCCAGTGCTGGATTTGTACCTGGCCCTTACTCTGGAGCTAGCAAATGTTCCCCACCATGGAAGGGCCAGCAAGCTGGCTACAAGGGTAGATTGAACACATCTCCATTGTCCCCAGCCTAGCCGATGTTCTAGGTGTGATGGGAACATATATGGCCGATGCTAGAGTTCCGATATCCTCAGTCCTAGAATTAGCAGGTGTCCCCAGTCTGGAGAGGTGCTACTATTGCCAAGGCTGTTCCTCTCTCAGCCTGGAAGGGCAAGGAAAATGCAGGTCCATTTATTACGTGAGGCAACCCAAGTTTATCTGGGCTGATCTAGGACCTGAGATACTGTCCTTTGACTATGTCCCAGAGTAGGCGAGGCTGTTGAGAGCTCATTCACCATTGGCAGAAGCAGTGGCAGACCCAGGCTCAGAGACAGTTTCCCTGTGAATCTGTCTACCTATCACCTAAACCTCCAGTGTCCAAGCGGTCACATCCTCACTTCTGCTTTAACTTTCACCTCTTCTCCTATCCTCCCCATTAGGGGACACTTGGTGGGCACACATCCCTTGGGAAGCTATCTAGATGAGTCAGGCCCCAACCATGGGCCATGGGCTTATTCTCTGCTCTTCTCCCACTCCTGCTGGAGCAGCATCAGTTGATCATACCCCAGGCCTTGGTTTCCCCCTTTGTAAAGTGAGGGGTCTGGGCATGGGGAGTCTGACACTCTTCCCCTTCACAGAATCTCAGATTGACACATTTTTATTGGGGATTTTCAAGTAAATAGATCCTTTCATGTCAAATCTAAGGTATTTGTTTGTATCCTGGGTCGGGTCCTGTTCAGAGTCCTCTAAGAAATGGTTCTCAATTCAGTGGGAGAGTCTACACATGCTCCTCTCTATAAAGCACATTGAATTCATTGCTTCCAGTCCCAAGGTATCTCCAAGCTCCCTTGGCATGATAGTCAAGCCCTCCACAGTTAAGAAACAAGTGTGTGTGCTGACGGGGGAAGGGATGTTATTAAATGCCGGTCAATGATCCATCAATTGGAATGGACCTACTGAGTCCACCCATCGATTATCTGTCCACCTTGGAAAGGCACTGAAGAGATACAAGGAGTCAAGCCCAGAACTGGGTGGAGTCAGAGGGAAAGGTTGTGGGGAGTCATGAGGAAGATTTAGAAGGAACAAGAAGGGCTTAGAAAGGTGTGGGACACTTGCAATGTTCCCAAGTTGATCAACACCAACAAAGCCCATCTTCACTATGACACAGTGTGGCCACAGACCTCAAACAAACAAACAAAAACCCTAACTGGTAGCCCAAAGGGCAATGGGAAGCTGGGAGTTAGCTGGTGGCAGAAAGGGATCAAGGGAGATTTTCACCCAAAACAATGTCATAAGAGGCATGTGCCAGGACACGTAAGATGGGAAGAAGGAATAGGCCCTTCATGGAGCAGGAGGTATGGGTAAGAGGCACAGTCTCAGGGGCATATTATTTCCCCTTTGGAGTTAGGAAAAGGCACAGAGGAAGATGGGGGGGCTCTGTATCATCAAGAATTCCACACGATGGGAAGGACTGTGATCAGCACCAGTGGAAGGACTGACACTCTTGCACTCATAAACCCATTATTGTGTTGATATTAAGATAGGATACTTTTCTGCTCCTTAGCTTCCCATTGGATTACTCCCAAGAGTGCTGATGCCCAGGGTACCAGAAGGAAAAGGAGAACAGCCCATAGAAAAGAATGAGAAGAAATAAAATCAATTGTGGTAAGATACAAAAGAAGCTTAGGACTGGAAGTCAGACCATGGTTCTTATCTTAGCTCTTTCATTATTTCTCTGAGAGGTTATGGGCAATACTTTTCCTGTCTCCGCACCTCTGTTTCCTCTTCTGTAAAATTAAGGGAGTTGGACATTTGGATAATCCTATACTCCTCTCCTTCCTCCCCTAGGAATGATATATTTTTATTGGGCTTTTGGAAGTCAGTTTTCAGTCACTATTTCATTATGTATGCCTTGGGGAATAGCATGCCAGAACTAGAGTTGGAAGAACCTCAAGGGCCCTCCCCTCCTCCTACTTTTCAGGGGGAGAAACTGAGGCCCAAGGAGTCTAAGTGACCAAAGATCATAGGATCGTAAATCTAAACGAAGAGTTCTTCACCTGGGGGCCACAGACTCTCAAGATGTCCAGAGATACATTTCAAGTGGTGTCTGTGAAGTTGGATGGGGGAAAGTCTTTATTTTCACTAAAATTTAGCATTTCCATAAATTATTGGAAAACATGCTCCTGAAAAGGGGTCCATATGCTTCACCAGATTGATTGCCCAAGGGGTTCAGCATCCACAAAAGGCTAAGAACCTCCAATCTACAACCAGAAGGTTCCTCTGAGGCCATCTAGACTAATTCCATTCATTTGGCATTTCACAGAGGAGGATATGAAATCCCAGGATGGTCAATTGACTTGCACAAGGTCATATGGGCATTTTCAGAAATAATAATAAGCATTTTCAATAAACTTTAAAGTTTGCAAAATACTTTACATGTATCACCTCATTTGATACTCACAACACCCTTATGAACTGATACTATTATTACTCTGTACAGATGAGGAAAGTGAGGTTGAGAAAGACTTTTAAAAGTCATAGCAGCCTTGGCCATGGTGGGGCTGCCCAGGAGTTAGAAGCTGCCGGTGAGAAGGATTCTGGGCACCTCCTGACCGTGATAGCTCCCACCATCAGCACCTCCCGGAGTGAGGAAGACCTGGGATTGACTTCTGTACTGGATGCTTACTAGCTGAGTGACCTCATCTGATCATCTAACCCCTCTGGGCTTCAATTTCTTCCTCGGGGGGATGACCTATAAGGTCCCCTCGAGCCTAAATTCATGGTCTCATTTTCTAGGTTTGGACTTAGAAATCCAAATTTAAGGCAAATCTAATGTGGCAGATCCGCCTTGCCCAGCACTGAGCTTTACATCTATAGCTCGACAAAGGACCACATGAACAAATCCTCCATACTACAGCACACACACGTCAGGATTCTTTGCCATAGTCAGAGGGCTTGGGCCAATTCATGCTAAAAATACCAAAGGCTAAAAATTCTCGTGGCCAAGAATGATTATTTCCATGCACAAAAGCAAACTGCCCCTTGTCCAAAGGCCCCAGCTGACAAGGCAGGAGCTCGAGGACAGGAAGCCCCAGGAAGCCAGAAAGGATGTCCTGCAGAGGTCACGGGGGCCATCACCTCATTTTATAGAGGAGTAGTTCAGGCCAAGAGTTCAGGCCTAGAGAGTTAGAGTAGCTGAGTCCCCATTCAAAGTCAGGTCTCAGATCCAAGTCAACCCTCTTTCCCCTGAACCAACAGGGCATGCACATGGACAATGCACAGTCTTCCATGCAAGGATCAGGAAGCACACATCCATGAACATTTGTGCCCATTTGGGTGCTCCCGAGGAGTTGTCCAACAGAAATGATCCCCAGGGGTCCCCTTATTACAGACAAGGAAATTGGGAGGGGAAGGGGCTACTTCATGGGCACTGAGCAGAGCAGCCTGGTGATAGTACTAGGACCCAACCCCACGACGCCTTCATTGTAGTGGGCTCTTCTTTCCGCTACGTGTCTTTCTCATGAATGGGATCCTGCCAGGGCGTTTTCCCCAATCTCACTCAAAAAGGGAGAAGCCCTGGCAGAGGAAAGGTGCCTGCCTGCCTGCTTGTCTGCCTGCAGTGATCTGAGGCCAAGGTGTGGCCGCATGCCTGCTCCTGGATGACTCATGCCTACCTTCTGACTGAACACATTCCAGGAAAGGCCTGAGGCAGTGCTTCCTCTGCTGAACCACCCTTTTCCCTTTGCTGCCCTGCCGCATCTGTACCCAGAGGTGAGATGAGGAGGGGCACGAGCCCCCCGGCTGCCTCTCTCCTTTTCTCCTAGAGGAAGCATGTTCTTCTGGAGGAAACCAGTCCAGAGTTGAGACCAGGAAGTCCTCAATTCAACTTCCTTTGAAAGTAGTTGTTCCCACTGAACACCAGATGTCCTCCTGCTAGGCATTTACCTCCAGAAGGTCAGTGCCAGAAAGAAAGGCCCATATCCACCAAAATGAAGCACTTTGTGTGTGAGCAAGGAACTGAAAACAAAATGAGGGCCCATCACCTGGGGACTGGCTCAACCAATGGTGCAATTGGGCTAGAATGGAATAGCGCACCACTGTAAGAATCAATGGGTATGCAGAACACAGCAAAGCAAAGGAAGACTGATGTGGATTAATTCTGAGCGAAGTTAGCAGAGGCTGGAAAATGATATTCATGCTGATTGCAACAATGTAAATGGAAAGTGTTGGGGGGGTGGGGAGCTGGGGGGTGCCGTGTTAATCCAAAAAAAAAAATCTACTCAGCTTGGAATAATGGATAGAATGCTAGACCCAGAATCAGGAAGACATGGGTTCAAATCCTGTCTCTAACACTTATTAGTTACATGAGCCTGGCAAGTTCCTTAATCTCTCTGAGCCTCGGTTTCTCCATCTGTCAAATGAAGAGTTCCTTCCAGCCCTAAATCTACTCTCCTACAATCTCGTATAATCAAACAGGGTGGGATTCTCATGACCAAGCTTGGTCAAAAGAAGTGGGCATGCGCCACTTCCTTCTTTGTTGTATCTCCCTCATTAGAATATGCCAGGATGGTCTATCTGCATTCCCAGTGCTTAGCACCATGCATGTAGTACGTAGACATTTCTTAATAAATGCATCTTCATTGACTCATTCAAAGAAGTGGGGGCCTATGGGTATGAACACTGCATAAAATATTGGACTTGGTTTCTGTGTTGGTTGGTTTTGAGGTTTTTTTCCCCTCCATTCCCTGTTCTGTGTTAGAAGATACGACCCTCTAAGTGGCTTTGGGGAGGGATAGGTTGGGAGATAGGGCTAATATAAAAAGGAAAGGAAAGAAATCAATAACTATTTCTGGGAAAAAAGCAAAGGTTTCTCTGTCTGGAAAACTCTGTTCTTATCTGCCTAAATTGCTCCATCTCCTATCTGTCCTTCATGGCTCTTCTAATGCTACCACCTCCGAAGCCTTTCCTGACTCATCACATCTGGGGCAGATCTTTCCCTTTTCTGGTCCCTCTCCAGAACTCTGTTTCTCTCACTTGGATCCCTGATTACAACCTGCCTCAACTGTCCACAAATAGGAAAAGAAGCATTTTAATGAGCGGACCAGGGGAATAAGTGCATTCCAGATATGCTGGCAGGCTACACAAATGTACTGAGGTGGGAGATGACAGGAGGGACAGCTGGGAGCCCAGGTTTTCTGGAACGCAGCACATATAAAGGAGAGAAATTTGCAAAATTGAGAAAGGAAGGACACAGGCAAATCACAGAGATTGTTCAAATCCAAACTAGGGGATTTATACTTCATCCTGTAATCAATAGGGAGCCATTAGGAAAAAGGGGGGGGGGAAGAGTAACGACAAGCAACATTATGGCCCCTGGAGCAATGGTCAAGCTTTCTGAGGGAAAAGATGGGTGATACAAATGCAGACCAGAACAGACCCTGCCTGCATGGACCTCAGGGGAGTGAGGTAGAGAGCAAAAGTCATACGGACACAAGACTGGCTACAAAGAAATTGGGTGGAGGAAACTAGCAAATGGAGGAGAGGGTGAAGATCACTACAGTCTTCTAGGAGATAGCACAGGAGCTGAGCCTTGAAGGCAGCCAGGGCCTCCAGGTGTGGTGATCAGCCTGTGCAAAGGCATGGAGGTAGGGGATGAAAAGCTGGGCCAGGGCACAGTAAGAAGACCAGTTTGGCTGTAATGCAGAGTTCAGGAAATAGAGTATTGTGCAATAAGCCTGAAGCTAGATCATTCAGGACTTTAAAAACCAAACAGAGAACTTGGTATTTGATCCTAGAGGCAAGAGAGGGTAACTGGAGTTTATTAAGCAAGGGAGTGACATGATCTGACCTGTGCTTTGAGAATATCCATTTGGCAGTGGTGTGGATGATACATTGGCAAGGGGGAAGATTGGATACAAGGATACCAATTAGGAGTCTAGTGCACTAGTCTGGGTAAGAGGTGATAAGGGCTTGAATCTAGGTGGTGGCTCTGAGAGTGGGGAGAAGGGGGTAGATCTGA
Source organism: Phascolarctos cinereus (assembly GCF_003287225.1). Classification (NCBI taxonomy): domain Eukaryota; kingdom Metazoa; phylum Chordata; class Mammalia; order Diprotodontia; family Phascolarctidae; genus Phascolarctos; species Phascolarctos cinereus. Next base: position 4,785,997 of record NW_027556402.1, on the reverse strand, counting down.
ATTGTGGAGGTTGGATCAGTAAGACTTGGCCATGCATTCAAAATGAGGGGAGAGTCGAGCTTGTGAAAAATGGTGGCACCCTCCAAATGGAGAAGGGAGGAAAAGGGAAGGATTTGGGAAGAAAGAGAATGAGTTCTTTTTGAACCAAAGGACCCTCTAATTGGATGTATCTAACAGGTAGTTGGTGGTGTAGAGTGAGTTCAGGAGAAATGCCCAGGTTGGTATAGACATTTGGGAATCATCTGTATAGGGATTGTGTTTGAAGTTACAGAAGCTGATGAAATCATGAAGAGAAGGTAGAGGGATAAGAGGGCATGGGACAGGGCCAGTGGGTACATCCAGGCATAGGGGGCTGGACGTGAATGGTCATCCAGCAGAGAAGTCTAAAGACCTACCAGACAGCCAGGAGAGCCAGAAGTGAGCAGTGAAGGAGCAAGTGGCCAGGAGAAGGGTCAGCAACACCAGATGCTTCAGTGAACCTAAGAAGCACGAATACTGAGAAAAAGTCATTTGCAGTGAAGAGGTCCCAGGCACTCTTGGAGACAAAGTCACATCAGTTGAGTGTTTAGGTTGAATGCCAAGTTACAGGGGTTAAGAAGTGAAGGGGAGGGGAGAAAATTGAGCCAATGAGCAGAGACAGCCTCTGAGTTGCCGATGGTAACCTACCACTGGAGAGCACCTCAGACCTCTCATGGCTTTGTTATATTCAGGCAACCAGTAAGTGATAATAACAGCCTAAACCCCTGGTTCCCTGACTCATTGGAGTCTCAAATATGGTTTCAATGCCATTAACTCACCTGGGGGCAAGGCATTAGGCTACTGTTCCCATCATACCACATCCCTTGGTGTAAGTCAAGGTCCTCTATGGGAAATTCCACCCGTGTGGTCCTTCTTTATTCCTCTCCTCTTCCCCACCCCATTGTTGGTGGTCTCTCCCTTTTGAATGTACTTTGCGTAGTATGAGAAATTAGCATTTTTCTCTTGTATTTAATAACTACTTATTGTATTAGGATCAAGGTTTTTGCCCTTTTCTTCTTCCACATTCAGAAACAAACCAATGTGAGAAATCTTTCAAAAAAACATACCCAGTCAGAATGGCTGAGACCTAATCAATGACGATAAAAGAAATTCTAAGATTAGATGAATGGGTGCACTCCTGCTCATTGTGTTTACTCAGACTGGTCTGGGAAAGTGTTGATTCTCCCTTTTGTCAGATAGGTGATATGGAAATTGAGAGGACTCTTTGACCAAGACCTGGGTGATCCAAGTCATGCACCCTAAGACCTTCATCATAATATAGCCCACCCTCTCATTGTAATATTCCTTTTCTCATTAAGTGTTAACCAATCAGAGCTGATCACCATCCTCAGAATACCTACTCTTCAAAAGGCATATAAACTATGAGCCTACCATTATGAGGGGTCTATAGTCTAAGATAAATGGCCAAATGACTATCTTTCTATTAAGAAACATGCTGAACTTATTAATAAAAGGATTGAATTACCCAGAAACTATGTTTCTTGGAACTTTTTTAAACATCACAACAGCATTGCATTTACTTATTTGCCTACATTCTACATTCCCTGGTAGAATGCAGTCTCCTTGAGGGAAGGGACTGTGTCATGTTTGTCTTTATATTTCATGCTTCTAGCATAGGTCTTGGGATGTACAGTAAGAGAAGCTTTATCAGCATTTGTTAAATTGAAATGAAATCAAATTGAGAAAATATATCGGAAAAGGGAGCAAGGGATAGGAGATGGACAGCCAGAATGATCCACTGGCACCCTGGATTGTTAAAATTCCTAGAGATGGACAGTAAGCCCCTTGAATGAATCCTGCATGGAGAATCTGTGGAAGTGCATGAGCAAGATTCATACTGTAGTCGGTGAACAGTACTCTGCACTAAGAGCTTAAGTTTCTTCACAAGCAAAATCATAAACCCAACAAAGTGCTGAAGAATGCTTAATGGTATTCAGACAAAACTTGGAAGAAGTTCACTTATTATATGAGGAAACGCTTCCTTCAAAGAACATCTCCCCCCACCCCACTTTGGTATTTGACACATGAAAGAAATAAGGGATCCAAATGGACAGGAATACCCTCACCCCCTTCCTTACTTCCCAAGACCACTCAACTCCTACCTCCCCCTCCAAAGATGGTGCTGAGGTTTTCCAGATATGGATGGAAAGGTGGGGTTTAATGTGGAACAAGGAACAAAAGAATTGTGAACTCTCTGCCATCCCATCTCCTCAGGAAGCCAAGTAAATCACTTTTTCAATCCCACATCCTCCTGGCCAACAAAGCAAAGCACTGACCCTATTAATTTTAACATGGCCTTCAGCTTTTATTGTAGCCAGCCTATACCCTAGCTGGTGAAGGCTCAAGAAAGCACTCCTGCTTGATCTGATTAACTGAAACATGTCCTTTGGGTCTCCTCTAATGGCAACAATTAGGGAAATCCTCTCCATGTGTGACACATTATTATTCTTTCTCTTCTAAATTAAAATAAAAATCATAAACAAAAAAATTGGATTTCTGCCTTTCTGTTCCAGTATAATGAACATTTCCCAGAACTTGCCCTGAAGTCACCACACTGGAAAGTGTCTGATTGGAGCTCTGTAGGGATTTGCTCCAATGCAGGCCCGCAGGCTGTGCCCTTGGACCACAGGCAGCTTCCTCATCTTTATCATATCCTATTTCTCACCAGCCAGCACCTCCTTCTCACAGACAATCACAATGCAGAGGGGCCTGCTCTCATTGGGTTGTTTGGAGACATAGCTGATCAAAGCACAATCTTAATCATGTTGGACAAGGCTCATCAAATCCATTCAACAGGATAACCAGTGCATGCAATTATTTGTTCATAAACAGCTGGATTGGTTTTTCATCACTGTTCCTCCTCCTCCTCCTCCTCCTCCTCTTTCTCCTATCCTTCCCCTTCCCCTTTCCCTCTCCCCACCTTTTCCTTGCCATCATCATCTTCATTGTCTTTGTCATCATTGTTGTCTTCATCATCATCATCATCACCGTCATCCTCTTCCTCTTGCTAAGATTTATCCTGTCTATATCTTTTTTATATAGTTGTACCATCCAATCAAAACTCTCACTCTGGTAGCACTAACTTGGAGCTGATAAAGATAATCCCACAGTACCTTCGATCTCTTGCATTTGGGGTTGTTCATTTCACATGGCATCCAGAGCACACGTTCTAAGAGTTAACTGTGGTTTTTCTAATAGCAAAGAAATCAAATTGAATAAAGACTAAAGAAATGTACCAAGTTCTGTGATTTGATCATACAGGAAGAGACAATGATTTTATATGCTCCTATATACAACTATGGAAAGAGGGTCAAGAAGCTTTGTGTTCAAGGTCAGACCAGGACCCTCCTTCTAGAGCTGTGCTGCTTCATCACCTGCCTCAAGTTCCATTGGAGCTGCTCAACTATGCTCAAATCCTTGCAGGCTTCTATAATTTGCTCTTCTCTGACACAAGGCCAAAATATGATTGGTGCTCTGCACCACCTCTTGTACCCATAGCCACAGATATGTCTAGATGGACAATAAGTCACAATCGGCTCATGCTGTCACTGCCAAGGTCAGGGAAAAATTCCTTAGAGAAAGGGTCAAAGGGAACTCTGCCCCAAAGCAGAGTACATCCTTCTCTATCACCAAAGCTAGTGCTACATGAATGTGATTCCCACCCATCCTCATCCATATTAGACTATTAGGAATTTTGAATACTCACTACAATGGACCTGACAAATGTCATCCAGTCTAAACATGAAGACTTGTAATGAAGGGGAACCCACCACCTTCCATGACAGTCGTTCCATTTTTGAAGAGCTTTAATTTTAGGGGGGTTTTTTCTTAGTAGCTCTAAATTGATCTAATCTCTTGATGTGAAAAAAAAAGGGAAATGGACAAAGAAATAGAAATCAACAAGGATCATAGCCATGAGTTAACAATAAAGGAATTATCTATCAAAAACCAAGAGCAAGCATTATTTGTAATAGGGATAAACTAGAAGCCTTTCTAATAAGAACAGGGGTGAAGCAAGGATATCCATTGCCACCGTTATTATTCAATATTATATTATAAATGCTAGCTATAGCAGTAAAACAAGAAAAAGAATTTTTTTTTCTCTTCATATTACCTGTGCTACCAGTTTTCACTTGCACACCCTCTTTTGTCAGAGAGACATCCAACTGATCACTTATAATATTGGTTTGTTAATAAAGGGATGAATTCTTTTTCACCTTTAATATTAATTCACTTCCTCAGTTTCCCTTCTTGAAATCCTTTAGTACACCTTTTACTTCTTAAATTCTTTAACCCATTGATGCTTTGCTCACAAAATGCAATATATGTGCAAGTGTGCGTGTGTGTGTGTGTGTGTGTGTGTGTGTATATTTGTTAATCAAACAATACTCTCCTCCACATTCATGTCCTTGCCTTGCCCTAAGGGCATAAAAATAAACATTTCATTTCTTAGTATTTCATGAAAGTATTTAGCTTTCTGCTGTTTGTTCAGTTTGCATGCTGAATAATCTGTTCACTTGTGGATTCTTTTGAAGGCATGATTCAAATTCTTCCCTTTAACTGAACAACACCATTTTTTTCCTTTGATGTTTAAGCTCAACTTTTCAGGATATGTTATTTTTGAATGCCAGCCAATGTCTTTTGCTTTTCAGAATATCACACTCTAATTTATATTTTGATTTGTTTATAAACACAGACTAATATTTTGCTGTCCTAACTGGGTTACCATTGAATTTTAAGGGCCTTTTCTTCCCCCTTCTGACTGAAAAAAAATTCTTGATGATTTCTATTTCAGGTTTCTTTCTAATGGTGTTCTGAGGATTCCCTTGACCTGAACTTCGCCATCTGCTTCCAATATTTCTGGACAATTTTTCTACATGATTTCCTGGAATATAGTATTTAGGTGTCCTTTTCCATGATTTTTTTCCCTAAAAACTTATAATCCTCAGCCTCTTTACAGTCTATGTTCAAATTCAACATTTTGTTTTGTAGAGAGGAGGATTCATAGATTACTAGATCAAGAGGGGTAGGAACTTTGGAGGCCATTTAGTACAACCTCCTTGTGTTACAGATGAAACTGAGTGCCTCGGAGACTGAGCTTGGCCAATTGGGACACTACAACAGGGAGGCTCGAAGTGCTCATTGAAACAAGATCTGCTTTACCCAGCCTACCCTTTAGGGTTCCACTATCCTTTTACAATTGTTTTCTTGAGAAAATTGTTTCAAGAAACTTTTACACTTGAGTCTCTTCTCCACCTTCTGCAAATTACTCATTTGCACCTGTGCCCTATTAATTTGTTTTAATCAATGGTGCATTTCTGGTCTTTTCCACCTCCTGCTTTCTTGACTGTCAAGTTTCATACTCTTCCCCCAATCACCTCCCCCCTCTTCTTAGGCCTCAGTTCTCATTGGATTCACAGGCCTCCACTGGCCTTGGAAGGAGGGCTCTCCCTGGAAAACTACAATGTGAATAATTCTCAGTTATTGTCTAAACTTGCAGCAGCCACATGGCTTCTGGGGATACCCTTGGTCTTACAGAAGTAGAGTAGCAGGGGACATTGGGAAGCCCTGAGCAGAGGGAGAGCCCACAGCAGTGATGTGCTCTACAGGAGGTTTTTTTCCCCCCATAAAAATTCCCTTGGGGTGGGTTCTTTTACTATCTTCTTGTTTTTAATCACTGACTTTCCTGAATTTGAGGGCTTTTTAGGTGTATTGCTTGACAAAATTTGTGTGACAGGGTAGACCTGACATCTCAGGATTCCAATCTCTCCCTCTTTATGGTGATGCTGAAAAAAGCCTCAGTGCTGGGTTTTTTTTTTTAATTTGGTGATTTCTCCTGCTGTCATTAAACAGAAGGATAATTTTGGTGACTCGTCACAGGAACACACATTACATAAGAACTATTTATGTTAAGAAATAAACTAAATCACTTAGCTCTTGGTAATAGTTTCTCTTTCTCAATACCCCCATGCAGTGTACTGTAATATATTTGGAATTTGTTTTATATTCACCTAAGTTAACTGACGGCCTTAACCATAAAAACCAATCATAGTTTTATTCACTTTTTTGATCCTAGAGGGGTGAGAAAGCACTAGATTTGGTGTTAAAGACCTAGATTGCTATGGCAACTCTGCTACTCACTACCTACATGACCCTTGACAAGCCAATCTCCCTTTCTGAGCATCAGTTTCATCAGCTGTAAACTGAGGGGACTGAGCTTTATGGTCCCATATCATCAACTATAAAACAACACTTCCAAATGAATTGCCACTAGATATCCTAGAAAAGAAAGAGGAAAGCTTGCTGGGAACTGAGGGGCTGCCCTATAGTGGAAATGCACGAAGGACTTGGAATCTGGAAATCTGAGTTTGAATCTGAAGATAAAGCACTATAGAAATAGTAGCTAGCTTTAACAGTCAATTCGACTGTAAGCTCCTCTAGGGCAGGGATTGTCTAATGTTTCTTTTTTATCCCCAGCACCTCACATAGTACCCATTACACAGTAGGCCCTTTATAAATGTTTATTGATTGATCATTGAACAAAATACCAAGGTCATCCTTATCCTTGGGGTTATGTGTTTTAGCAGTGGTGATGGATTTGAACTAATCCATAAAGATAACACATATTTGGATGCGTTGGCCATTGAGGTATATCTGGTAGGCAAAGATGGCCCAATGACATAGAGCTGAAGGCAAATTTAGCTGGCTCCAATGGGCATCAAAGCCATTAATTTACCTTAATACTCTGTGAGCTACAATCAATGACACTAAGTTGCCCAAGGTGGAGGCTTCTTCAGAAGATTTTATGCTTTTTCTAAAGCTTGGATTTCCTGAATTGGGGCCAGAAGCAGGCAAGAAATGACACCTTGATTCTCTAGCAGTCACTGGCCCATGGTTTTGGCCATATTGCCTTTATTGCTGCCCATTCATCAAGTTTTCTGGCATCTTGATCACTGATCACTGATTTCTGGCATCCTCTTTCTGGCAAACTCCCCAGCTGCTGCTCCTAGATTCCATTAGGAAGTCAATCTGATGTTGAAATGTGCTCTTCTGCTTAGGGCACAGTGGAAGGAAATCCAATGGAGAACCTTCAACTTTGCCTTACCCAGAAACCTGAATGGGATCCCATGACACTGAAGTGGATCAAAAGTTCAAAGGAGGCTTGGAACTCAACTACTGAAAACACTTCTTTTAAATAAGAGGACATTCTGAGTTGAATCTGGAAAATTGTCTTCGCTCAGTTTAAATTCATCTGAGCTTCTAAGACAACCTATAAAATGTTTAAAATAGATGAAAATAAGTTCATTTTTAAGAAATGGTCACCAATAACAGAACTACAAAGACAAGTATACTGTGTAACATTGGGCAAGTCCCTGCCTCTCTTTGAGCCTGAGCTGATTTATCTGTTTGGCATTTAAATGCCTTACAACTTGGCTCCTTCCTATTTTTCCAACATTCTATTTCTGCCTTTCATTCACTACTCTATGGCCTAGTCATATTGGCTTTCTTGCTGTCCCCTTCCCTAAGATGGCCCATCTTCTATCTCTGTGTCTTTGGAATGACTGACTTCTATGCCTGCAATGTCCTCACTCCTCACCCTGACCTTTTTGAATCCTTTCTTTTCATCAGTACTCTGCCCAAACACCATCTTTTACTTTGTCTTCCTTGAGATCTAAGACATCTCCAAAGGTCTCATGATGGAAAATGCTATCCACATCCAAAGAAAGAACTATGGAGTTTGAATGCAGATCGAAGCATACTATTTGCTGCTTTTTTTCTTCTGTTTTGTTTTGTTGCCTCTTTCTGGTGGTTCCTCCTATGGGTTCTATTTCTTCCTTACAACATGACTAATGTGAAAATATGTTTAATAAGAATGTATATGTATAGCCTATATCAGATTGCACGCCATCTTGGGGAGGGAGGTGGAGAGGGAGGAGGAGAAAAATTTAAAACTCAAAAGCATATGGAAGTGATTGTTAATAAATCAAAATAAATTAATAAAAAATACAAAAAAAAATAAAATGGGAAATAAATAAATGCTCATTGGGTCAGTTAAAAAAAAAAGTCTTCCTTGAGTCCCCAGCCCCACAATTTTAGTGCCAAGCCTCCCAAATCTACTTTTATTTTCTTCATATATATTCTGTGTATACTGACATATGTAGATGTTGTGCCCTCTCCCCCATAAGAATGTCACCTTTTTAATGGCTGCTTCACTTTGGGTTTTGGTGTATTGCAAATGCTTAGCACATCATAGCTGCTTAATAAATGTGTCTTCATTCATTCATTCATTCATTCAATCCTTTATTCGTTCTTCATAATTTCAGTGGTTAGCATAGTGTCTGGAACATAGTAGGAGCTTAAGAAATGTTTATTTATTAATTGATTAAATACAGGGGATTGCACTAGAGGTTCTTAGCTTTTATATATCATGGACCCCTTTGGTAGTCTGGTGAAGTCTATGGATGCTTACTCAGACTCTCTGACTCAATCCTATGTTTTTAAATGTATAAAATACATAAGTTATAAAGGAAACTGATTGTATTGAAATAGAATTATCAAGGTATTTGTAGAATTCACAGATTCAACATTGAGAATGCCTGGTTCTTTAGATAATCCCTAAGGTACCTTCCAGCTCTAAATACTAGAACACTAAGAAAAATACTGTCATTGCATATAAGCACATCACCTACCAATTGAAGTGTTAAAAAAAAAAAAGAGAGAGATATCTGACCCTCTATCAGCAATATTATAAAAAGGTATCACTCCACTGGATAGGTGACTGAACCAAATGACCTTTCCAAACCAAACATTCTATAATAATTAGTCAAGGGACATTTTTACCGTCTCTGGAGTACTGTGTTCAGTTACGTGCATTTCTACTTTAGGAAAGGCACTGAGAATCTGAACACGTCCAGAGGAGGGGAACCTGGAAGAGAAGAGAATGGAAACCTACACTATGCAAACATCAGTTAAAGGAATTAGAAAGTTTAGCTTGGAGAAGAAAAGTTATAATGGGGCATTGGTTTCAGTCTCTTTGCATTTCAAGGACTAACTATTGGTAGAAAGAAGGATCAGATCTGTTAGGTTTGTCCCTCAAAAGGTAAAACTGGTATAGGATCTCTTCCATAATCACCCTAATAGAGATTTTTATAAAAGGTGGGGGGAGAACCTGGTAGAGCAATGATTAAGAAGCTCCAATACAAACAGCAGAGAAGCCCTCCATTCAGTTTAGGACCTTACCAGGGGGCCATGGGAAGCTTCAGAATGCTCTCAGAGATGTATCAGGGAAGGCATGGGATCTGAAGCCAGCATGCTCTCAGTCCTGACCTATGGGAGCAGTAGCAGGGGACAGAGCTATCCGCTGGGGCAGTAAATCCCAGAGTTCAGGGAAATAACGCCAGGTTTTCAGAGCAACAGCAATAGATGGGCCAGTGCCAAACTGGCAGCCCCTTTCAATCCTCTCAGAGCCACAAGAGGAGTATGTGAGCACCATAAGCTTACCACCAAAGGATGCATAGGGAGCCTTATAGGAGGCTCTGGTGTACAACTGGGGACTTCCAGTGTCATAACAAAATATGAAGACCCCTCCCTACTGAGGATTATGTAAAGAGAAAACAGAACTGATTGGTAAAAGTAGGAGCTATTTCTTCTTTAAAAACTAACAAAATAGGAACCAAGACGGCGGAGTAAGAAGTAAGTCTCTCTTACCATCCCTTATTAACCTCTGAAAGTCCAGATAATATTCTCCCAGGAAAAACCTTGGAACAACTGAACCAGAAGAAAGACAGAATACAGCAGTCAGGTAGCTCAGATAGCTTTAGGGAAACAGGAAAGGCCCCTCTTGCCCTGGGGAAAAGGGAGCAGTACAGAATGGGAGGCATCCCAGCCAGCTAATGGAAAGCTTCACCTTAGCATATCCTGAACTCCAGGAGGTGGAACAGGCAAGCACCAACAGCAGGACCCCCTAGTGCCTCAACTACAGGCAGGGGAACCAGTGGAAACTGGCTTGGAAAATCTACAGCAGTCAAGTCTCCCAGTGCCTCAGCAAAACTCTGGGAGGTGCTCCAAGGGACCCAAGTGGAAACATCCCACAGCAGCAAAACATCCATCTGAAAGGAGCTGAAGAAAGTGAAAGGAGGGAAGGAAAAGGCTCTGGTGAACAGGCAACCTCCAGGGGCCAGACTACCCCAATTCTACCCCTAGAGTTCCAATGTTGCTGGTTCCAACCCAATACCAGGTAACCTGCCCGAACCCTATAGCCTCCAACTGCCAGCAGTTGAGGCCCCAGCACACAAAGCCAGTTACCAGGCCCCAGGCTCCCAGCATGAGAAGCTCAAGTCAGTGCCCCTGCTCCCCAGCAGGAGAGCTCAGTTTTTTTAAAGGCCAGGAAATAAGCAAACACCATGAGCAAAAAGAAACATACTATAGATTCTTATTATGGGAACAGTGAAGATCAAGGCAGAAATTCAGAAGAGGACAACACCATCAAAAAAACACACATCTGGAACCTCAAAAGGGATGACGAACTGGTCTAAAGCCCAGAAAACCTTCTTGGAAGAGCTCAAGAAGGATTTTAAAAGTCAAATAAGAGAGGTAGCAGAAAAATTTGGGGGAAAAAATGAGAGGTATGCAAGAGAGAGTCAATAGCTTGGAAAAGGAAAGACAAAAATTAACTGTAGAAAACAAGTCCTTAAAAAATACAATTGGCCAAATGAAAAAAAAAGTACATTGAAGAAAACAACTCCTTAAAAAGCAGAATTGGCCAAACAGAAAATAAGACAGAAAAACTCAGTGAGAAGAAGTCCTTAAAAAATAAAATGGGCCAAATGGAAAAGGAGGTACAAAATATAATAGAAGAAAACAATTTGTTAAAAATTAGAATTGGGCAAATGGAAGCTAATGACTCTATGAGATAGTGAGAATCAGTCAAACAGAAACAAAAGAATGAAAAAATAGATGAAAATGTAAAATACCTCTTTGGTAAAACAACTGACCTGGAAAATAGATCTAGGAGAGACAATTTAAAAATCATTGGTCTACCTGAAAATCACAATGAAAAAAAGAGCCTAGACAGCATCTTTCAGGAAATCATCAAGGAAAATTGCCCTCAAGTCCTAGAACCAGAGGGTAAAATAGCCATAGAAACAATCCACCAATCACCTCCTGAAAGAGATCCCACATTGAAAATGCCAAGGAATATAGGAGCCAAATTCGAAAGTTACCAGGTCAAAGAGAAAATACTGTAAGCAGCCAGAAAGAAATAATTTAAATATCATGGAACCACAGTCAGGATTACACAGGACCTTGCAGCTTCTACATTAAAAGATTGTAGGGTGTGGAATATGATATTCTGTAAGGCAAAGGAGCTTGGATTACAACCAAGGATCAACTCCCCAGCAAAAATGAGCATAATCTTTCAGAGGAGTAGATGGACATTCAATGAAAGTAGAGACCTCCAAACCTTCCTGATAAAAAGACCAGAGCTCAACAAAAATTTGATCTTCAATACAAGACTCAAAAGGACATAAAAAGGTAAAGGACAGAAAAACATATGTTGTTAATAAGGGCAAACTGTTTACATCCCTACAAGGGAAGATGCACTTTAACTCTTGAGATGTATACCCATTTTAAAGGGGTATACATAGAGGGGGTGGGTATAAGTTGACTTTGATGAAATGATAAAAAAAAAACTAATCAAGTGGGTTAAATGGATCTAAGTAATAAAATGTACTGAGAGAAAAGGAAAGCAGGAGGCAGACAAGGGTAAATTATGGTACAGGAAAAGGCACAAAAGCCAATTACAGTAGAGGGAAAGAAGGGAGGGGATGAGCATTGTTTGAACCTTACTCTCATCAGATTTGGCTCAAGAAGGGAATAACATAATCAGTTAGGTATAGAAATCTAACTTGCCTATAGGCAGTAGGAGGGAAAAGGGGGGAAAAGGGAGGGAGGATAGAAAGGAAGGAAGAAGCAGTAAGGAAAAAGGGGAAGAAAAGGGAGGAGACTAATAAAAGGAAGGCAGGATTGAGGGAGGTGGTGGTCAAAAGCAAAACACTAGTGAGGCGGGAAAGGGAGAAAGGAGAGAGAAAAGCATAAACATGGGGAAAAGGATGGAGAAAAGACACAGATAGTAATCATAACTGTGAACGTGAATAGGATGAACTTTCCCATAAAACAGAATGGATAGCAGAATGGATTAAAAACCATAATCCTACAATATGTTTTACAGGAAACACATTTGAAACAGAGACACACACTGTGTAAAGGTAAAAGGCTGGAGTAGACAATATTATGCTTCAGCTGAAGCAAAAAAAGCAAGGGTAGCAATGGTGATCTCAGACAAAGCAAAACCAAAAATACATCTAATCAAAAGAGAAGGAAGGAAACTACATCCTGCTAAAAGGCACCATAGACAATGAAGTAATATCATTACTAAACATATATGCACCAAATGGTATAGCATCCATATTCTTAGAGGAGAAGTTCAGGGAGTTACAGGAAGAAATAGACAGCAAAACTATACTAGTGGGGACCTCAACCTCCCCTCTTGAACTAGATAAATCTAACCACAAAATAAACAAGAAAGAAGTTAAGGAGGTGAATAGAATATTAGAAAAGTTAGGTATGATAGACCTCTGGAGAAAACTGAATGGGGATAGAAAGGAATATTTTTTTCTCAGCAGTACATGGCACATACACAAAAATTGACCATGTACTAGGGCATAAAAACCTCACAATCCAATGCAGAAAGGCAGAAATATTAAATGCATCCTTTTCAGATCATGATGCAATAAAAATTATATGTAATAAAGGGCCATGGAAAGATAGACTAAAAATAATTGGAAACTAAATAATCTAATCCTAAAAAATGATAGGGTCAAACAACAAATCATAGAAACAATCAATAATTTCATTCAAGAGAATGACAATAATGAGACAACATACCAAAACTTATGGGATGCAGCAAAAGCAGTTCTTAGGGGAAGTTTATATCTCTAAATGCTTACATAAATAAAATAGAAAAAGAGGAGATCAATGAATTGGGCATACAACTAAAAAAAACTAGAAAAAGAACAAATTAAAAATCCTCAATTAAAACCAAATTAGAAATATTGAAAACCAAAGGAAAATTAATAAAATTGAAATTAAGAAAACTATTGAACTAATAAATAAAACTAAGAGCTGTTTTATGAAAAAAAAAAATAGATAAACCTTTGGTTAATTTAATTTAAAAAAAGAAAGAAGAAAACCAAATTAAGTATCAAAATGAAAAGGGTGAAGCTACCACCAAGGAAGAGGAAATTAAAAACAATAATTAGGAACTATTTTGCCCAACTGTATGCCAACAAATTTGACAATCTTAGTGAAATGGATACATATTTACAAAAATATAAATTGCCCAGATTAACAGAAGAGGAAGTAAAATACTTAAATAACCCCATCTCAGAAAAAGAAATTGAACAAGCCATTGATGAACTCCCTAGGAAAAAATCTCCAGGGCCAGATGGATTTACATGAATTCTATCAAACATTTAAAGAACAATTAATTCCAATACTATATAGACTATTTGGGAAAATAGGTGAAGAAGGAGTCTTACCAAATTCTTTTTATGATACAAATATGGTGCTGATACCTAAACCAGGAAGAGTCAAAATAGAGAAAGAAAATTATAGACCAATTTCCTAATGAATATAGATGAAAATTTTAAATAAAATATTAGCAAATAGATTACAGCAACTTATCACAAGAATAATACACTATGACCAGGTAGGATTTATACCAGGAATGCAGGGCTGGTTCAATATTAGGAAAACTATCAGCATAATTGAGCATATCAACAACAAAATCAACAGAAACCACATCATCTCAATAGATGCAGAAAAAGCTTTTGACAAAATACAACACCCATTCCTATTAAAAACACTAGAGCATAGGAATAAATGGAGTCTTCCTTAAAATAATAAATAGCATCTATCTAAAACCTTCAGCAAGCATCATATGTAATGGGGACAAGCTAGAAGCATTTCCAATAAGATCGGGGTGAAACAAGGATGTCCATTATCACCACTGTTTCATATTGTACTGGAAACTTAGCTTTAGCAATAAGAGAAGAAAAAGAAATCGAAGGCATTAGATTAGGCAAAGAAAAAACAAAGCTATCACTCTTTGCAGATGATATGATGATATACTTAGAGAATCCTAGAGAATCAAGTAAAAAACTACTTGAAATAATAAACAACTTTAGCAAAGTTGCAGGCTATAAAATAAACCCACATAAATCATCAGCATTTCTATATATTACCAACAAAGCCCAACAGCAAGAGATAGAAAGAGAAATTCCATTTAAACTTACTGTAGACATTATAAAATATTTAGGAGTCTACCTCCTGAAACAAACCCAGGAACTATATGAACACAATTACAAAACACTTTTCACACAAATAAAATCAGATCTAAATAATTGGAAAAACATCAGTTGCTCATGGGTAGGCCGAGCTAATATAATAAAAATGACAATCCTATCTAATCTAATTTACTTATTCAGTGCCAAACCAATCAAACTTCTAAAAAATTATTTTATAGATCTAGAAAAAATAATAAGATACAAACAGTCTAGAATATCAAGGGAACTAATGAAAATAAAGTCAGGGAAAGGTGGCCTAGCCATACCAGATCTCAAATTGTATTATAAAGCAGCAATCATCAAAACTGCTTGGTACTGGCTAAGAAATAGTGGTGGATCAGTGGAATAGGTTAAGTATGCAAGACACAGTAGTCAATGACTATAGCAATCTATTATTTGATAAACCCAAACACCCCAGCTTCTGAGATAAGAACAAAAACTGCTGGGAAAACTGGAAAAGAGTATGGCAGAAACTATACACATCTCATGCCACATACCAAAATAAAGTCAAAATGGGTTAATGATTTAGATATAAAGGCTGATACTATAAGCAAACTGGGAGCAAGGAATAGTTTACCTATCAGATCTATGGAGAACAGAAGAATTCATGACCAAACAGGAGAGAGAGAACATTAAAAAGCAAAATGGATAATTTTGATTACATTAAATTGAAAAGTTTTTGCACAAACAAAGCCAATGCAACAAGATTAGAAGGAAGTAGAAAATTGGGAAAGAATTTTTAGAACCAGTGTCTCTGATAAGGGCCTCATTTCTCAAATATGTAGAGAATTATGTAAAATTTATAAGAATAAAAAGTCATTTCCCAATTGATAAAAGTAAGGATATGAATAGGCAGTTTTCAGATGAAGAAATTAAAGCCATCTATAGTCATATAAAAAATGTTCTAAATCACTATTGATTAGAGAAATGCGAATCAAGACAACTCTGAGGTACTACATCACACCTATCAGACTGGCCAACATGACAAAACAGGAAAATGATAAATGTTGGAGAAGATGTGGAAAAATTGGAACACTAATGCATTGTTGGTGGAGTTGTGAAATGATCCAACCATTTTGGAGAGCAATTTGGAACTATGCCCAAAGGGCTATAAAAATGTGCATACACTTTGACCCAACAATAGCACTTCTAGGGCTGTAACCCAAAGAGATCATACAAATGGGAAAACGACCCACATGTACAAAAATATAGCAGCTCTTTTTGTGGTGGCAAAGAATTGGAAAATGAGAGGTTGCCCATCAATTGGGGAATGGCTGAACAAGTTGTGGCATATGGATGTAATGGAATACTATTGTGCTATAAGAAATGATGAGCAGGCAGACTTCAGAAAAACCTGGAAAGACTTGTTTGGACTGATGCTGAGTGAAGTGAGTAGAGCCTGGAGAACGTTGTACACAGCAACAGCCACGTTGTACAATGACTAACGTTGATAGACTTAGCCCTTCTCAGCAATGCAAGGATCTAAGACATCTCCAAAGGCCTCATGATGGAAAATACTATTCACATCCAAAGAAAGAACTATGGAGTTTGAATGCAGATTGAAGCATACGTTTGCTCTTTTCTTTTCTTCTGTTTTGTTTTGTTTCTTCTTTCTTGTGGTTCCTCCTATTGGTTCTAATTCTTCCTTACAACATCACTAATGTGAAAACATGTTTAATAAGAACGTATATGTATAGCCCAAATCAGATTGTGTGCTGTCTTGGGGAAGGAGGCAGAAAGAGAGGGGGAGAAAAACTTAAAATTCAAAAGCTTATGGAAGTGATTGTTGATAAATCAAGTAAATTAATTTTAAAAACTTAACAAAATAGGCAATTTATTAACTGCTTTCTAGGAAAAAGATGAAAATCAAATGACTGTACTCAAAAGTGTAAAAGAAGAATGTACAACATGTGAAGAACAGATCGATTAACTAAAGCTGTTTTGCCAAACTATATGTCAAATTTTGATAAATTAAATTAAATAAATGACTATAAAATAGACAGTGTCCAGATTGACAGGATCAGAAATACAGAGTTTAAGTAGCCCAAACTTAAAAAAAAATAACTTCAAAAACTCCAAAAGAAAGGAAAAATAAAAACCAGAACAAAATGGTTTTATAACTGAATTCTGTCAACATTTAAAACATAACTCTGTTTCATAAATTGTTTATAAAAATAAAGAAAGAAGTCATCCTACCAGTCTCCTGCTATGAGACAACAATGTTCCTAATTGCTTTAACCAATGTGACATAAAACAAAAAGGGGAAACTCTATGAGATATTATTTTGAATGAATATTGATATGACAATATTGAATACAAAATTAATAAAGAGGCAATAAATAGCATGTGTTAAAGATACAGAATTCAACTTACCAAGACCTGCACAGGAATAACTCTACCATACTCTTTACAGACACATAATTTGATAAATATTGCTTTTGGCTAGGCTATGTTAAATAGTAAAAATGACAGTACTACTAAATTAACTTACAGATTCAATGCCAATATTCATAAAATAACAAAGAGTTAGTGTATTGAAATATACAAAACAATAACAAAATTCATCTGTAGGAATAAAAGGTAAGGAACCACAGGAGAAAAAAATAAAGGAGAAAGGTAAGGGGACCTTGGTTATACAGTACACCTCAAAATTATGATGCAAAGTATAACCATAAAAACTTTTTGGTATAGATAAGAAACGTCAAAGTTGACCACTGGAAAATTTTAGGTGCATAAGACATAAAAGCAATGAAAAACAGTATCATAGTCTTTGAAAATCCAAGATCTCCAACTACTAGCATGAAGGCTCACCTTTTCATGAAAACTGCCGGAGTTAGATTCCTGTTCTCCTCCACTGCTGTCTCTAGCATTTTTTCTTTAATTGGATTCTCTTTTTGTTGTTTTTTCCAATTTTAATTCAGTGCTTTGTCCCCATGGCTAGTTTTGCTTAATCTACCTTGGTGCAACCCTATCCCCAAAGGCCTTCTCCATCTACTGCCAAATCTTCCCTCCATTTATTTGTCAATTCCTTCCCTAGTTTTGGAGTTCAAACTAAGTTATTAATTCCTTTTTCTTTCTTTTAGGTAATCCAAATCTCCTTTTTTTACTCATTGATATTTTATCAATGACTTGAAAAAAGACATAGATAAATAATGTTTGTCAGATGTGTAGATGGCATGAAACTGGACAGCCAACATATTATTTGACAGAGTCAGGATTGTAACAGGTCTTGACAGGCTAGAATGTGGGACTGAATCTAATAAGATAAAATGTATTATGGATGTGTGGAAAATTCAGCATTTGGATAAAATGAATGAACAGTTCCAGGATGGGGAAGACGTGGTTAGACAACATTGCTTGTAAAAAAAAAAATCCAGAAATTTGAGTGGCTTCCAAGCTCAATATGAGTCAATAACATGACATGGCAACCAGTGGAAGTAGTTAGGTGGCATTAAGAGAGGCCTAATATCCAGAACGAGGGAGGTGAGAATCATCCTGTCCACTGCCTGGGCAGACCAGATCCAGAGCATTTTTGTCCATATGCTTTTGAGTTGAAAATTTTTCTCCCTTTTTCTCCCCCCCACCCTCTCCAAGACGGCACACAATCTGACATAGGCTTTACATTTACATACCCATTAAATATATTTTCACATTAGTGAAGTTGTAAGTAAAAATTAAAACCAATAGGCCAGAGCATTTTTGTGCGGGTCTGTGTGCCACCTTTTAGGAAGGACATGGCACAAAGGCATATGGAGCACAGAGGCCAAGATGTAATGTATACATACACATACACTCAGGAATCCCAGACCCTCCCAAACCTGTCACTGTAAACCTGCCATCACTCCTACATGACTTCTTCAACTGTCTCTACAATAGCAATGACATATGGGACAGTCAAGCATTCACTAGCATAAAAGCCCAGTTTAGTCTAGCTTCCATGTGCCACATATGGGCAGCCCCAGCTCCCCCTCACTGAAATCCAATTCACTTGCATGTCATGGCATCGCCTCCCTGATATCATGGTCCTCTTTGAGAAGGAAGGACAAACAGACACCTTGAGTAAAAACAGGAACTGCCCCACCAGAGACCCAACTGGAACTGGTCAGGTGGACAGCACAGATTTCCCTTCCTTCCTTCTTTCCCTCCTTCCTTCCTTCCTTCCTTCCTTCCTTCCTTCCTTCCTTCCTTCCTTCCTTCCTTCCCTCCTTCCTTCCCTCCTTCCCTCTTTTCTTCCTTCCCTCCCTCCTTCCCTCCTTCCCTCCTCCTTCCCTCCTTCCTCCTTCTTTCCTTCCTTCATTCCTTCCTTCCTTCCTTCCTTCCTTCCTTCCTTCCTTCCTTCCTTCCTTCCTTTCCTCCTTCTTTCCTTCCTTCCTTTCCCTTCCCTTTGTCCACATAGAGAATCATAACCTTACCAGCTCCGCTCAAAGGCAAGCAAATTTTGATCACTGAAACCTTTTCTTTCTGAAGGACCACACCTTAAACCTAAATCACTCTGCTTTCATTGATTGGCCAACAATAGGTTCCAGGCTAAATCCTTCTTGCTCATTGTTTGGGTCCTGATTGGCTCAGAGTGAATATAAATATTCCCTTCCCAGATCGATTTTTTAAAAACTAAGTAAAGAGGTCATTCTCTGCCTCATTTCTTATCTAGCCTTAATCACTGAATGGGTGCCACCTTAGTCAAATTGAGACATATTAAAGTTCTTAGCTTAAAAAGGCCTCGGTCTCCCACTTGGGCCATCTGTAGTCATCCTTATCTATATCTTACCACTGGACCCAGATGGCTGTGGAGGAGAGAGTAAGGCTGGTGACTTTGCACAGCCCTCCCTCACGTAAATCCAATTCACTTGCATGTCATGGCATCACTTTCCTGATGTCATGATCCTCTTCAAGAATGAAGGACAAAGAACAACAATAGCATGGGCAGCTCCTGGACAGGAGGTAGACTGATGTCCGGCTAGGGGCTGGTGGCCACAGCTCCTTCTTGGCTGCCTCAACAGCCCAGCTGCCCTGCCTCTCCAGGGTGCTAACATAGTGATGTGGACAAGAGAGATGGGAAACCTGATTCCACAGTGCCCTCAGGAAAACTATACAAAAATAAGAATGCAGATCCAATGAGCAGGACTTTCTTTAAAATAAAAGGGCTGGTGCTGGTAAAAGAGGAAGAAAGTAACTGGAATTTTCCTTCTTTATAGAAACTAAGAGAGTAGGATGGTGAAGTGACTCCTGGGCTACCGTTCACCAGCTTTATGATTTAGGGCAAGTCACTGTTCCCTCCTAAGCCTCAGCTGTCTCATCGATAAAAATGGGAATGATATTTGCTTTGCCTTCCTCACAAAGCTGTTGTGAGGACAGAATAATAGATGATTTTAGCCAGCTCTGTGAAAGTAGTAAGGCCCCATAGAAATACAAGTCATTCTAAGAACTCTTTTGTTACTAGATTCTAATTTTCGACCTCTGCAAGCCAGGTGTTTGCTAGGCTCTTATCCTGTCATTAATTGCCCTCCTAAACGATATGAAGGAGAGAGTTCAGAATTAAGGAACAATCTGGACTGGAAGTGCTTTCGTGCAGGAATCGTAGGCTGCGCAGCACTCAGCCTGGCACCCCAGAAGCTCTCACCTTATCTCCAGCATTCATCATTTCCTCTGGCAGATTTCAGTTAAAAATAATTTTAATTATTTTTTGCTTTCGGCAGTGACCTCAACTGCACAGTGCCAATCTTCCTACCTGTGGTTGACATGCAATGTTTCTTGCTTTGAATCAGAGTGACACTGAATTCTCAGCCACTGGCTGCCTCTGAGGTCCCTCCGTCTCCAGGACGCAGAGATTCTGGGAAATGGGCACTCAGAATATTACCATTTGACTGCATGTTGAGACTACTCTTCACTTTAAGTAGGTTTTCTTTCTACGTCACCTCATTCTTTCCCTTTTGATTGTAGATAATGTCATTTCGGAGACAGAAAAAAAATCCCAACTCAGAAGCACGTCTATGACATAGTAGGCCTCTGATAAAAAAAAAAAGGAAGGACTTGATTTATAATCTCAGCTCTGCAGCCTACTATCTAGGTGACCCTTCTCTGTGACTCAGTTTAGTTCTTTGTAAAATGAACAGGCCAGATCAAATGATCTCTAAGGTTCACTAAATCCCATGCTAATTAAAGAGTCATGAAAAAGCCAAGTATCATCTACGGCAAGGTTGGCCGACCAGGCTCCTGAACAATTTTGGACAACCCCTCCTTGCCCCCGGCTTGAAGCCTTATCCTTGAAACCAAACAAGTGGAGGTGCTGAGCACTGGAGTGCAATGTCATCTGAGTCCCTCTGATGAGGGGGAGCAGCACAAGCCATCCCTCTGAGAGAATGCCATTCCACGAGCAGTGCCCATTCTGCCCAGGCTCTCCTGGATGGGTTTGGACTCAGTATAGCTATGCCTTCTTCACTCCAGTGAATTTCAGGAGTCACAGTGAGTAACTCTCAGAAGCTACCCACCATTTTTCTTCCTGCATGAAGGCAGAGCAATAATCCAGCCTTCTTGGCTCACTGTGTAATCTCCTTCTATGGAAAGACAACCGGGTTGCAATACTAAAAAAAATACCTCCCACATCTGGTAAAGGGCACACAGCCCTCTGCCTCCAAAATCCACATAGAAATATGAAATTAAAACAACCAGCCAGCACCCTCCGACCCAAGTTAAAATGAGAATGTAACAGTTTCTATCCCACATGCCAGCCCTGAAGCTGTCCCAAGGATGCGGTCTACTTGGGGTAAGGATTTGGGGGTGGGGGCGCCCTGGGGAACTGTACATTCTGTTAGTTGTTTTGCTATTTGACATTTCAAAGGGGGAGGAGTGATCATCAATAGAAGAGAGACAGAGGAATAGTGGGTAAAGACCACTGCTTTTAGCTTAAAGTACAAACTCTGTCACTGATAGGCATTCATAGTCCATCTCCTTTCTCTCTCTTCATTACCCCCCTTCACACACTCTGTGGTGCAAACTGGCCTATTTGCTGTTCCCCACATAGGATATTCGGCCTTCCACCTCTCTGCCTTTCCATAGGCTGCCAGTCATTTTGGGAGTGCTCCCCCTTCTCATCTCTGCCTTTCCATAGGCCACCGGTCATTTTGGGAGTGCTCCCCCTTCTCAGCTCTGCCTTTCCACAGGCCGCTGGTCATTTTGGGAGCGCTCCCCCGTCTCATCTCTGCCTTTCAGAATCCCTATTTGCCTTCAAGGCTCCGTTCAGTTGCTGCTTCCTACATCAAGCCTTTCTGACTTGTTTTCCCGACCTCTCCCTAGTCACTATGTTTCTTTTTGCATGTGCTTTTGTTCTAGTGAACTTGCTGTATCTTTTCAGTAGGACATAAGCTCCTTGAGTATCTGAGCCTTTCTTAGCTTTGTCTCTATATCTCCAGTGCCTAGAACAGTCTCTGGTATATAGTAGATACTTAAGAAATACTTGTGGATTTCTTGATTGTTGACAGGGTCTGAGAATCCCAGTATCATTCCAATGACTCTAGATGTCACCTGTGAAATGGACAAATTCTCACCCAAAGAGAGTTCAATGATCTCCATAGCCAGCAGGATTGAACTTGGTACTACAAAGGTGATCGCTATAGGCATGGACTCAGACTGTAGCCAGAGGATTGATCCCCTAGAAGAGAGACTGGCTCTCCCTACTAGTGAATAGAAGGGGAGTGGCTTCAAGTGTTGCCTTTTATTGGCCAGGGACAGAGCACAGACCCAGAGAGAGAGAGAGAGTGTCTCACTTAGTGAGATCCTGTCCCAGATTAGACAAAAAAGGAAGTTACTTCCCCATGGAATGAGGATATCCCTGGGATTTTCCCAGATTTCTGAATAAGAGGAAGAAAGATCACTTCCTGATTTTAGCTGTTTTGGACAGTGTGAGTTGTTTTACACAAAAATCTACTAAATAGGTTCCTTTTTCACTTTTCATACGTGACATAATGGTTTTTTATGTTTACATAGTCTAATCCTTGGGTCAACAATTTAATAATCAGTGTAATTAATCCAATATGCAAAGGATGGGTGATTTTGTCATTGTGGGTAGCCCTTCCCCTGATGCAAATTGCAATTCCTCCATAACTTGGTAGTGAGTTATTTAGTGTCATAGACAAAAACCTCTTCTGCCTGCAGCCAGTCCCACATTGAGCCTCTCTGAACTTGGCTATGTTCTCTCTGAAGAGATAGCCTTTCCCTTGAGACTGCATTGAAAGCCACATCACCTTGGTCAAGTCAACTTCCCAGCTTTTCCATTGGCATGGCCATTTGAGAACTAAGGGCCATCTCCATTTTAGAATGCAAGAGCAGAGGAACACTTTGGTGGATTGATGATTCAATTCTATTTAATGAAGGGAAAAGTTGCACTCAGTGAGCCCTTTCCAACTTCCAGATTCTGTGACCCAATACTCAATAACTCTTGGCCACTTCACTATCTCTGTTCAGTGGTATAATACTGTGATAAGGGAAGAAAAGAAGATTGGAAGAAACTCTTAGTTCTACTGGATTTCTCAAATTAGCAGGAAGAGAAGAAAACCAAAATGTTCCTGGATTGTCCATGACATCACTATGTCAAGGGATCTCTATGTCCGAAATGGTAAAACACTTTTCTATAGGTTGCATCTGGACTATACCATACAGAATCTAAATAATACAATAATTGTGTCCTTGTTCATGATGAGTTTGCAGATAATTGGTATGCATAGAGCACCTCCCAAATGGAAAAACCAAGATCTCTTTTAAAGTACGCATGTTAGGGGCAGCTAGGTGGCACAGTGGATAGAGCACTGGCCCTGAAGTCAGGAGGACCTGAGTTCAAATCTGGCCTCAGACCAAACAGTTGACACTTACTAGCTGTGTGACCATGGGTAAGTCACTTAACCCCAATTGCCTAAAAAAGAAAAAAAGAAAATAAAGAAAAAGAAAGTAGGCATGTTAAGAGCTCTGCTCATAAACCTTGGACCTATGGAATTATGAGGGTGCAGCCACATTAAGACTCTAGCATCATACTTTATTGAACAATAAAGTCATTGATCTAGAGCAGGAAGGGACCACAGAAAACATAATCCAACTGCTTCGATTTGCAGATGTGGAGACACTAAGATCACCAGAGATGAAGTGACTTGAACTGTGGAATTCAATTTAACCCGAGGATGGATACTCTCAAGTCATATTTCTTCTCATAGCAAAACAGATACAAAACCTATCGTATCTTCTTCTTCTCCTTCTTCACAATCGAGGTTAAGTGACTTGTCCAAGAGCCACACAGCTATTAAGTGTCTGAGGGTGGATTTGAACTCAGGACCTCCTGACTTCAGGGCGGGTGCTCTAACTACTGTGCCACTACCCTTCTTTGGCTTCTAATGATTCGAATGAGGGCTCCCACAGAAGTATCTCTAACTGGGGACTTAAAAATTTTTTAAAATGCTACTTTTGTGTCAGATGTAACCCCAATAGTCTTTATATAATCTTCCCATAGTCCTCCACTCTTCAATTTGTAACTTATCAACTATATCCTCCAAAATTCTGAAAATGGTCACATGAAAATAAGCTAATAGATCACAATGTACTGCATCCACCTTTAACTCAGTCAGTCCTCTGTTTTCAAACCAATATTCTCAGCTGTTTTATCCTATAATA
Source organism: Phascolarctos cinereus (assembly GCF_003287225.1). Lineage (NCBI taxonomy): Eukaryota > Metazoa > Chordata > Mammalia > Diprotodontia > Phascolarctidae > Phascolarctos > Phascolarctos cinereus. The sequence goes on along the minus strand of NW_027556402.1, from coordinate 4,761,899 downwards.
GGGTTATTGCTAGGAGACTGAGAGTGAATGGTAGGATGGACGTCTCTTTGGGGAGCCATCCTGCCGATGTAGGTGTAGGTGGAGTGAAAAAGACAATTCTACCCCAGAAATAGGTAGCTAGGTGGTGCAGTAGATAAGAGTATTGGGTCTGGTGTTAGGAAGACTCATGTTCATGAGTTCAAATATGGCCTCAGATACTTACTAGCTGTGTGACCCTCGGCAAGTCACTTTACCCTTTTTACCTCAGTTTCCTCATATGTAAAAGGAGCTGTAGAAAAAAAATGGCAAATTACTCCAGTATCTTTGCCAAGAAAACCCCAAATGTGGTCATGAAGAGTCAGACACAACTGAAAAATGACTGAACAACAACAGCCCCCAAAATAGAAAGAGAGAAATAGGGTGGTTCTATGCCATGACTGTGGTCTAACATAGGATTATAGCTTTAGAGCTAGAAGAGACCTCAGAGGCAATCTGGTTTAATCCAATCCTTGGATGTCATGGTCCATGGACATCAAATGACTCACTCATGGTGACACAAGTGGTAGGCATTAGAGGAAGGATTCAAACCCTGGTTCTCTGACCCCAGAGCCAGCACTCTTTCTAACATATCATGTTGCTTCCTATGACAATGTATGAAAGGTCTCAATCACTTCTGTTTAATTCAATGTAGTTTAATAAACATTTACTAAGCACCTAGGGTATGCCAGATACTATACTGGTGCTCTGGGTACAGGGGTTATAAAGTTGTTCTCAGGCACTTTCCTTGAGAATCCCCTCTTTATTTTTCCTCTTAAAATTTCCCTTTGTGCAATGAATTACTTTTACAAAAATCAGTTTGCTAGGGGCAGCTAGGTGGTGCAGTGGATAGAGCACTGGCTCTGGAGTCAGGAGTACCTGAGTTCAAATCCAGCCTCAGACACTTGACACTTACTATGTGACCCTGGGCAAGTCACTTAACCCTGATTGCCTCAGCAAAAAAGAAAAGAAAAGAAAAGAAAAAAATCAATTTGCTATTGGTACCTTTTGTTTTTGCATCATTTACATTTCTCAACGCATTCTTTCCTTTCCCTCCTCCAGACAGCCTTCCCTTATAATGAGGTGTTTTCTTTTCAAGGGAAAAAATTCAAAGATGTGGGATAGATTGCTGGGAAGGGGAGGGGAAGGGATACCTGGGATAACTATGATGATTTAGAAAGGAAAAAAAATCAATAAAAACTTATTTTACAAACATCAATATGTACCCCAACTGAATACAAACCACATAGAATGATGGTAAGAATGCTGTGTTTGGAGGCAGAGGGCCTGGGTTCAAACTCTTCCTCTGCTTTTTACCACCGGAGTGACCTCTGGCAAGGTATTTTCTTCTCTAGAACTATATTTCCTCCACTGCAAAATAGAGGAATTTGAAGAATCTCTCTAATGCAGCAAAGCTGCTACTTAACTCTTTAACTGATTGGTTTTTGTTTCATTAAATGGGAACCAAAAGAAACAATTGCTTTCAGCAGTCACACAGCAATTATTTCCTGTGGTTATAGCTTCCCCCACCCCATCCCCCACCAACATTTGCCTTTTCCCTAAAATCATTTGTTTTATAAATACTGAGAACAGCAAACAGGACTGACGGTTTGAAAACAAAATGGACAGAGAAACTTTGATGTTTACCACTGGAAGGGGGCCCAGTTTGGGGCCTCTTATTTGACAATTTCTTTTGTGCCAGAAAAAATAACTGCACATCTGTCTAAGGAAAAATACTCCAATTCAAAAGCATTTCAAAACAGCTTCTCAAAACACCTAATGATGAGCATTTTGGACCAAAAGAAACCCAGAAAGAAAAGTCCAGAGAAATTTCTGTTCTATTCTCCTCCTGAGCCCCCTCCCTTCCCTCCACACACAGATCTCATTGTAGAGGACATGTGCACGCATATGTGTGGGTGGGTAAAATCTAGCCCAAACCAAGCTGACTACGGGTTTAATAAAATGGTTCATGCTCTAGCCTCTGTGGATTTTCGTCTCCAACTCTAGTATATGTTTGTAGAGAAAACTTAGCCAAAATATATATTTGCAATTTATCAACAGGTCTTTATCTTATCAATCAAACGCAACTCTCCAGACACCAGAACTTTTAGGAGAGAGTTTCCTTTCAAGTGGAAATTTCCATAATGACTTCATTGCCACTCCTCTCCCATGTACTCTAACGTATCTATGACTTCATCAGCATGGCCACTCTTTCCATCAATGCAAGTCATCAACTATCCTCCCTTTCTTGTTGTATGTGTATGTGTTCTTGCCAGTGTTTCCCATAAATTCCTTCAAAGAAGATCAGCTGAATGGGTTGACTGGTGGAGAGGTTCCTGGACTGAAAGTTAGGAAGATCTGAGTTCAATGCTGTCTCAGACATTTACTAGCTGTGTGACCCTGGGCAAGTCATGTAACCTCCATCTGTCTCAGTTTCTTCCTCTGTATAATGGAGATAATAATAGCAATTACTTCACCAGGGTTGTTGTGAGGATAAAAATGAGATAATATTTATAAAGTGCTTTGCCACCCTTAAAGCACTATATGTATGTTACTATTATTAGATTTGGTTACCAGTGGGATATTCCAGCCAATTATCTCTAGCACATTGAAGGCCAAACTTCTTTTCTAATTATGTTTTTTATTTGCTATCTCTTATGCTATTTTTTGTGCATAGGTTATTGTTATAAATATTGCCCCTACTAAGAAAAGTTACTGCAAGAAAAGGAAAGGAGGAGAAATATTGCCCCTAAACATAGTTCCCCATTGCCCTCTGAGGTCTGCCCTCACCAGACATCACCTAGAGCCCTGTGTGTTCAGTTCTGGGCACCATGGTTTAAGAAGCACCTAGAATTCAAAGGAGGACAACCAAGCTAAAAGAGGATCTCAAGACCGTATCATATGCAATCACCTGGGTATGTTTAGCATGGAAAAGAAAAGACTCAGGGGCACGAGAGAACTGCATTCAAGTATTTGAAGGGTCCTCATGTGGAGAAAGGATTTGCTTTGTTCTATTTGGTCCCAGATGGAAGAACCAGAAATAATCTGTGCAAGTTGTGGAGACACAAATTTTGACTTGATGTCTTCCTAACAATTAGAGCTGTCCCCAAGCGCAATGGGCAGCATCAATGAACAGTCAACAAGCATTTATTAATGCTACTATGGCTACCATGTGCCAGACCCTGCGGAAGGCAATCCTCCTGGATTGGAGGATTTCGAGTGGAAACCAGATGAAGCATTACTGGATATGTTGGAGTTGGGCTTCTTTTCACACATAGTTAGAACTGTGGTGGGGTACGGGGCTGTTCAGCTTATTTCCAGCTCTCATGTTTGATAATTCTCTGATGCTATAATTGGCAAGCATTCAACATCTTGTCTTCTTGCAATTTCTCTACCTACCTAATGTCTTTATCTCTCATTTCTCTACTATGAACTTACTTTTATATGCCAATACTCATCCCTGTGAATAAACGCCATGTGGGAGTGATGGCATTGATGCTGAAATCGGAATCAGAGGAGCTGGGTTCGAGTCTTACTTTCTGCAGCAGGGCAACTCATGAGGGATTATTTCAGAAGAGTGCTACTAAGGTGTGTACTGTTGCTATAATCAACAGAAATGAATACAGTGGGGTTTTAGACTCTGCCCTTTCTAGTTAATTACATGACTGCAAAGATGTGGTCTGCTCTAAAGATTCCTTGGCAAAGGCTTTTTCATATTCTCATCAATATCTCAATGTACATGTAGATAGACCATTCTCAGAAATATGACTGTGGCAGGCAGGTGGTGCGGTGGATAGAGCACTGAGTCAGGAAGACCTGAATTCAAATCCTGTCTCACATACTTACTAGCTATATGACTGAGGGCAAGTCACTTAACCTCTGTCTGCCTTGGTTTCCTCAACTATAAAATGAGGGTGACAATAATAGCTCCTGCCTTCTAGAATTGTAATGAGGATCAAGTAAGATAATGTTGGCAAAGTGCTTAGGACAATGCCTGGAATACAGTGGGTGCTTAATAAGTGCTTGCCTCCTTCCTTCCATGAGTCCTCCAAGTTATTGCTTTCACAATAATCTTTGGAGAATCAATACTGTCATAAATTACTCTTTATATTCTTTGATATCTTACCCTCTTTTATGTGCCTTATAAAGTAATCTCTCAACTCTTCTGAGGACTTTTCTCATCCTCATCCTACCCACCCCCCCTCAAATAGGTGTTAGAATCTTCCCCTATGATACCAAAATTTGCATTTCCTTTGAATATGCATTGTGCATATTTGTCTGCCTCCACATTCTGTGCTGCTAGGAGAATGTAAGCTCTTTGAAAGTAGAGACTGGGGCACCATGACAATAAATATGTATGAATAGTTACTCGCTACAAACTTCTCCAACCTTCAAACTTGAAGAAAAAAGAATTGTACACCAGATATGGAATAATTATGGCTGAATCACAACATAAGAAGATGGTATCATCACACACACACACACACACACACGGTAGAAACTGGATTAAGTAACACTGTAGAAATGTTATTCCTTGGAGAATTAAATCTGTCAGGGCAGCTAGGTGGCACAGCCCTGGATTCAGGAGGACCTGAGTTCAAATCCGGCCTCAGGCACATAACACTTACTAGCTGTGTGACCTTGGGCAAGTCACTTAAACTCATTGCCTAGCCAAAAAAAAAAGAGAGAGAATTAAATCAGTATCCTTGCTTCCAGTCATCTCCAGGTGCTTCTCTTGGTGAGTATGAAAAAGCTTAAAGGACAGCAAGCCTCAGGGCTGGTGTCCAGGGGCTAGGGCCCAGGACAACTTCTTAAATTAGTACCACAATCAGTTTTGGGGGTGGGATCAAGATAGTGGAGTGAAGGATCACAACATCAGACTTCAATGACAACCCGTCCTATAAAATGACCACAGACACCATCAAATCAAATTCTGTGCAGAAAGATCAACAAAAAGGCAGAGTGAGCCACTGTTTCAGTCCAAGGCAGAGAGAGGTCGACCAACACTGGGGTGGGAGCTGGCCTGGAGTGCGGACTGGATTGCAGGGAGGCAGCACCAATTGCGGGCCTTGGAGGTGGCAGCTGTGGCAGCAGTGGCTGTAGAGACCTTACCTAGGTAAGGAGCAGAGCATAGAGCAGACATGCAGTGACCAATCCTCTCTCCTATCTGTAGAAGCTCCAAAAACCTATAGGCCCCTAGATCAAGCTACAGAAGCTCAGGTCAACCATTCCCCCACCCCCCAGAAGTGGGCAGAGTCCAACTCTAATGTGAAGTTTAAACTCAAGAAATGAGATGGGGAAATTAACCCAAAAAATTAAAAATAAAAATAAAAACTTGACATTAAAAAGCTTCTATGGTGACAAAGAAACTCAAGACACAAACTCAGAAGAAGACAACAGCTTGAAAACATTTACAAACAAAGCTTCAGATAAAGAAAAATACAAATTGAACACAAGCCCATCAAAAATTCCTGAGAGCTATACAACAAAGAGCAAAAAAATTTTTTTAATCCAATACAAGTTGTAGAGGGAAAATTAGGAAATAAAATGCAGCAATGTAAGAAAATATGGAATGAGAATTAGTAGCTTGGTAAAATAGATACAAAAACTCACTGAAGAAAATAGTCTTTAAAAATACAAATTGGACAAATGGAAGCAAATGACTTCATGAGACATCAAGAAACAATAAAACAAAGTCAAAAGACTGGAAAAATAGAAGAAAGTGAAAAATAACGTATAGGGAAAAAAACAACTGAACTGAAAAAATAGATCCCATAGAGATAATTTAAGAATTATTGAACTACTTGAAAGCCATGATGAAAAAAAGAGCATGCATATTATATTTCAGTAAATTATAAAGGAAAACTGCCAAGATATCATAAAACCAGAGGGCAAAGTAGAAATTAAAAGAATCTTCCAGTTGCCTCCTGAAAGAGATCCCAAAATGAAAACTCCCAGGAATATCATAACCAAAGTCCAGAACTACCATGTAAAGGAGAAAATACTTAAAGCAGCCAGAAAGAAATAACTCAAATACAATGGAGCCTCAGTCATAATTCACACAAGATTTAGCAGCTACAACAGAAAGCTTGGAAGATGATATTTGGGAAGAAAAAGAAGGTAGGATTACAGACAAGAAGAAATTACTCGGCAAAACTGAGTATAAGCTTCAGGAGGTAAAAAATGGATATTTCATGAAATAGAGGATTTTCAAGCATTACCAATGGAAAGAAGACTCATGCTGAAAAGAAAATTTAACATGCAAACACAAGACTCAAGAGAAGCATAAAAGGTAAACATGAATGAAATCTCATAAAAGACTCAAAAAAGTTAACTTGTTTACATTCTTACATGGGAAAATAATATATGTGAATCCTAAAAATTTTATCATTATTAGGGCAGTTAGAAAGAGTCTACATAAATAGAGGACATGGGTATGACTCTATTATGCTGGGATGATCTCAGAAGAAGAATGGAAGGGTGAGAAAGAGATGAACTGGGAGAAGGGAGAGAGAGAATGAGGGAAACTATCTCACAAAAGAAACATTAAAGGAAGAGTTTTTACAAACAAAGTTACAAAATGGGCAGGGGGGAAATGGGGAGTAGGCAACATTTGAGTCTCACTCTCATCTGAACTGGTTCAAAGAGAAAACTACACATACAGACACAAACAGTTGTGTATAGAAATTCATCTTATCCAATAGGGAAGTAGGAGGGGAAGGGGTTAAAAAAAGAGGATTGGTGGTAAGATGAAGGATAGATTAAGGGAGGCTTAAAAAAAGCTAAATAGATTTTTGAGGAGAGGACAGGGTAAAAAAGAGAAGAATAAATAGAAGAAAACAGGATGAAAGGAAATGTACAGCTAGCAATCACAACTATGAATGTGAATAGGATGAGCTTATATTCACAGAAGTGAATATAAGAGTTGGTTAAAAACCAGAATCCAACAATATGTTTCTTACAAGAGACACAATTGAAACAGAAAGACCCATACAGAATTAAAATAAAGTGTTGGAGCAAAATCTATTATGTTTCAGCTGAAGTAAAACAAACAAAAAAAAAAGGCAGGAGTAGTGATGATCTCAGACAAAGTAAAAGCAAAAATAGACATTTTGCTAAAAGTTACTACAGACAATGAAGTAATGTCAATGCGGAACACATATGCACCAAATGGCTTTAATATCCAAATTCTTTTTTTTAAATAGAAGATGAGATTTGATTTGATTTTATTTTATCTTTAGAGTTGTGAACTGGTCTAACCATTCTTTTTTTTATTTTTATTTTTATTTTTCAACATTCACTTTATAAGATTTTGAGTTTTAAATTTTCTCCCCCTCTTTTCTCTCCCTCCTCCCCAAAACAGCATGCAGTCTGGTACAGGCCATACATGTACAATCATATTAAACATATTTCCACATCAGTCAAACATCCAAATTCTTGAAGGAAAAGTTAAATAAATTACAAGAGGAAATAGTAAAACTATGCTATTCACCCATATAAGTGATCTATACTCCACTTTACCCCCTCTCAGACCTGGGCAAATCCGATCATAAAATAAGTAAGAAAGAAGTTAAGAAAATAAATATAATTTTTGAAAAGTTAGATATTATTGAATATTTTGGAGAATATTGAATGGGAATTCAAAAGAGTATTTTCATTTTTCTCAGCTGTATATGACACCTTCACAAAAATTGACCATGTATTAAAACACACAAACCTCACAAACAAATGCACAAATATTAAATGCATCCTTTTTGGACCATAATACAATAAAAATTACATTCAGTAAAGAGCCTTGGAAGCACAGATTGAAAATTAATTGAAAACTAAATAATAATCTAAAGAATGAGTAGGTTAAGGAACAAATCATAGAAACAATCAATAATCTCATTAAAGATGACAACGATGAAACAACATACCAAATTTTGTGGGATGCAGCCAAAATAGTGCTTAGGAGAAAATTTGTAGCTCTGAACATTTGCATTAATAAAAGAGAAAGAGTGGATTAATGAATTGGGCATACAACAACAACAACAAAAACTAGAAGAAGGACAAATTAAAAATCCTCCACTAAATACCAAAATAGAAATTCTGAAAAATCAAAAGTGAGATTAATAAAATTGAAAATTAAAAGAAAATGAACTAACAAATAAAAGTAGGAGCTGGTTTTATGGAAAAACTAATACAACATATAAATTATTTGCTAGTTTAATTTTTAAAAAAATAATGAAGAAAATAATCTTTGAGGGCCTTCCCATGCTACTCAGCATGAGGTTAGTAGAGGCATTGAATCAGAGGACTCATGATTTTAAATTCACTGTGCATGCACTACAGAGCCATCAATGTTCCTTTCCCCCCCCCTTTTTTTTTAGGCAATTGGGGTTAAGTGACTGGCCCAGGGGCACACAGCTAGTAGGGGTCAAGTGCTTGGTCTGAGTCCGGATTTGAACTCAGGTCCTCCTGACTTCAGGGCCAGTGCTCTATCCACTGTGCCACCTAGCTGCCCCATCACTTCTTATCAGTCATCCCCCTGCCTAGGTTTATCTGTTCCTGGAGTAGATTCTTCAAGGAAGGTCTCAACTGTCTTCTAGGAAGGAAGGATCTCAGGTGCACCCTTCCCTCCTTTGTGAAGTTTCCTGGAGTCTCATTAGTAACCTTCAAATGCTTCTCCTGGCCACTCAGCTCAAGCCTCACTGTCTTGGTTTTACCTTTCTCTACCCCCATCAGACTGCACCCTCTTAAAACAGTTCATATTGTCCCCACATTAGCATTTACCATCCAAATGGTCAAATACCCTTACAAATGAGATATTAAAGATGCTCAGAAATTTTTAAAAAATTTTCTTTTTTTTAAAATTGACTGCTGTGGCATGCTAGCAATAGTAACAGGCAACTATATGGTACAGTGCACTGACCCTGGAGTCAGGAAGACCTGAGTTCAAATTCAGTCTCAGACATTTACTGGCTGGGTAGCCCTGGGCAAGTTACCTAACCTCTGCCTGCTTCAGTTTCATCATCTGTAAAATGGGGGTAATAATGGGACTCGCCTCCAAGAGATTTTTTTAAAGACCAAAGGAGATATTTATAAAACACATTGTAAACCTTAAAGTACTATATAAGGATAATAATATTATAGTTATTATTATTATTGTTATTAAATTTGCATCAAAAAGTAAAAAGAGTCCCAGGTTTGAGACTGAGATCCTGCATTCAAACCCTGACACCACTACATAAGACCTGTGTGAGCAAGTCACTCCCTGTAAAAGAGCTTCTTCAATTTGCACCCATATACGCCATGTTTTGGCTTGAAGAGCCAATCCGCAATGGTGCATATAACATCATGGAGGTAAATTATCATGACCAAAGGAGGCGTGCTGACTATTGATTGGGGGAAGGGATGAGAAACACCCAGTCTCAGGACTTATCTCATCTCTGGGATGTTCTGGTCCCCTTGGAGGAAGATCTCCAGCTCACTGGGGAGATCTCTGATGGAAGAACAGGGTGAAAATCACACAGGATGAGAATGTGTACAGGGAATACAGAACCCCAGAGTTAGAACTGGGATCCCCACATTTTACCAAGGAAGAAACAGATCCAGAGAGGGAAGATAATCTGCCCAAGTCACACAGCTAGTCATCAGCAGAACTGGGATTTGATCTTAGATTTTGAGGCTGCAAGTGTGGCACATCGGTGAGACGAGGGATTCATCCAAGTATTGGCCTATCGCTAGAAAAACTGACCGTGATCAATGAGGCAAAAGTTAACAAAACCCCCAATAACAATCCATGGCTCTAGAGAGGAATGAAAACCCTTTCATTATGTCTTTCTGGGTTCTAGGAGAATCTCTGGACTTCTGAGGATCTCTAGTTAATGAAGCTGGTGCTGAAATCAGTTTCTTCTTTTCTTTATGCTATTTAAGTAACCAAACTCTCCCCATGGGTATACAAAGGAGTTAAGAGAAGAGGAAAGTGCAGGCTGAGTCTGCTCAGCCACAGACACCAGCACAAGCCATGCCACAGACTCAGGCATGACCACAGCCACAGCCACAGCCACGACCTTGGGCCTGCCCATAAAGGCTTGAGTTTGAGCTATCATGTTTTTCCTCAAAAGCAGTTCTTCCAGAGAATCAGAAGGTAGTAACCAGTGTTGTACAAAGAGCCCTGGGCTGGGAGGTAGGAAACCTGAGATCTGGGCGTGACCCCACCACCACCAAGTTTTCTGAGGATGAGCAATTGTCGCCTTTCTCTGGGTTTTTCAGTATCATCCTTCGTAGAATAACAGAGTCAGACAAAATGGCCCCCAGAGGGAAAGAGAAGCTGGGCCATATGGTGCTAAGCATGGCCACAGGCATAACTAGGAATTCTAGCACCTTTGGGCAGTGCAGTTGTGGCTAGAACATGCTTGTGCGTGTGGGTGAGACAATGGTCATGCCTCCTGAGGGGGGAGTGCAGTTGGGAGACTGCAGTGGGTGACAGGATTCTACAAGACCTTGAGTTGTTTGAAGGTGGCATGGTTGCTGAGTGACGGTGGTGGAGTGGGGGGCCTGACAGTGCCAATGGGGAACAGGGGGTGGGTTTTACCTTCTCACGGCCCTATATGCCTCAGAGAGGTACCAAGAAAAGTGGCTTCTTTGGGAAGTGGCTAAGTGTCAGGAATCACCAGAAAGTAGATATAGAATAGACAGATGAGAAAGAAGATCAAAGGGTCTTAAATGACAGCTGCAAGGAGGGATCCTTAAATGTCATTTCATATTAAACCCTCATTTTTATAGATGTTGAAAGCAAGGCCCAGAAAGAAGAAGGAATTTGCATAAGGCCACATAAGTAGTAAGTAACTGAATCAGAATTTGAACTCAGGTTTTCTAGATGTAAACCCTGCATTCAGTCTACTGCAGCAAAGCAGAAGAAAACCATCAGGTGGCACAGTAGAAAGGGAGGTCACAGGAAGACAGGGACTGGGAAGGGCTAAGGCTGGCTTTACTGTGGAGGGTAGGGTGCAGCCTCAGGGATTTGTGACCCAAGATGGACCATTGTCCCTCCACCCCTCCCCAGTGGCAGAGGTCTCCAGACACATCAGTTCAGAAAGGAAAGGGCTTAAGAGAACATTCTGACCTATCCAGGTAGGAATCAGCTCTGATATGCCACCCTAGGGGGAGAGCACTCTGGGGACTAGGGAAGATGCTGAGATGAGGAACTGTACCATCACCACCCTCCACAGTATGAATTATCCCCTGATCCTCGCCAACGATGTTTGCATTTGGAGCACAGGCCAGGTTGCCCTATGCTAGCTCGGGTTCTGTATGATAATGGTGGATTATAGTCAGCAAGGGTCAGGTTGGGCTTATAGGCCACAGGGAATGGAGGCTGAAAGTGACTGACATTCAATGCTGAGCTGTTCTATTTCCCGACATCTTCACCCCAGGCTGACACTTAGCCGCTTCCCAAAGAAGCCACTTTTGTTGGTACCTCTCTGAGGCATATAGGGCCGTGAGAGGGTAAAACCCATCTCCTGTTCCCCATTGGCACTGTCAGGCCCCCCCTCCACCACTGTCAATCAGCAACCACGTCACCTTCAAACAACTCAAGGTCCTGTAGAATCCTGTCACCCACTGCAGTCTCCCAACTGCACTCCCCCCTCAGGAGGCACGACCATTGTCTCACCCACTATAAGAACAATGAAGGGGCCAAATGGATTCACAAGGTGCAGGTAGAAGACGGCTGGATGGGGACTCCAAGGGTTACCTGAAGCTCTTGGCTCTTCCTATGTAGTATTTGTGATTTGGCAGAAAGAGGACCTGAGCCTCAGTTTCCTCCTCTAGGGGACAAAGGCATAGACTTGCTGATGGTTAATGCTCCTGTCAGCTCAAAGGCCCGGGATCTGTAAGCTCCCTTCTAATAGAGAGATTTTTAATTAGCATTTTAAGACATATATTTATATCTAGATAGATGGACAGACAGTTAGATAGATAGAAAGACAGACATAGATAGATAAATAGATAGATAGATAGATAGATAGATAGATAGATAGATAGATAGATAGATCGATCGACCATCTTACATGCAGGGCAGGGGGCAGCTTGAAGAGCATCACAGCAGAGGAGAATGGTTATGTACCAGGGATGGAGTGGCTTGGCATTGGAGGATTTTTGACCAGCTCATATTTCAGCAGCCATCTGAAACTCAGAGGCTTTTCTGACCTTTCCCAGACATGGGAGGCAGAGTCCAAGCAAGCTGATTCACTTGGAGCCTGCCATCTGCTGGGACAAATGGAGTTTTCTCTTCTGAGTTCTCTGATATCAAACCTTATCATCAAACCAATATCATATACTAGGAGTAATAGAAGGGTCTTCCAAAGGACCCTCTAGAGACTGAGTCAGACATCCCCAGGGGCTTGTCTCATTATAGGTAGAAGGAGGTTGTTGTCATTTAATTGTTTTCACTCATGTCAGACTCTTCTTGCCCCTATTTGGAATTTTCTTGGCAGAGATACTAGAGTGCTTTGCCATTTCCTTTTCCAGATCATTTTACAGATGAGGAAACTGAGGCAAACAGGGTGAAGTGATTTTCCCAGGGTCACACAGTGGAAGCTGGATTTGAACTCAGGTCCTTCCTGCCTCCAAGCCCAGTGCTGTCCCCACTGTACCACCTAGCTACCTTGATTACCCCCCCTCACCAACATGCATCTTTAACCCACCAGGCAATGATCATTCTCCACTGAAGTGAAGTGAGCCACCCAAAGCCATGGTGTGGGGTTCCCCAGTCCATAATCCATGTACCTGCTGACACTTAGCAGGAACACCTGGCTCATCTGCTCCCCCTTCCCAAGGCTTCCCCCTGCTCTCCAGGACCCTGGGCTCTTTGGGCTCAGCGACACAGATCGGCTTCGCCATCCTCAGCAAGGACAGGGCGCGCCTTCTGAGGTTCAGCCCGGGGGACCATCCACTGGGGATTGGGGATTTCCTTGCTCGCTCTCATTTACATCAGCTTCCCACATTCTTCCCTCCTTCACAGATCATGGATCCCCCAGAAGTGGGCTTCCAGCTCAGGCCCTGACCTGCTGGGAACAGACCCGAGGCCACGCTTTCTCTCTGAGCTTTTGCTTCTTGGAAATCTATAAATTGGGAGTGGAAGGACAGCTAATAGCCACTCCTAAAAATGGCTTATTTAGATAGAAGATGGTAAAAAAAAATGATTGCAAAATGCTTTGTAAACTTATTTTCTAAAAGCATACATATATTACCAAACCGGCCCTTCCCTCCATCCCAACTTGGATGATTTTCTTTAAAAAATTTTTTTTTCAATTCCAAGTTCTCCCCCACAAGTCCCTCCACTACTCATTGAGGTGAGAAATATAATACCCATTATACACGTGAAGCCATGTAAAAGATATTTCCAGATTAGCCATGTTGAAAAAAATCATGAAAAATAAATAAAGAAAAAATTTATTTCAATCTGCACTCAGAGTCCATCAGTTCTCTCCCTGGAGGTAGAGAGCATGTTTTATCCTGAGTCTTTCAGAATTGTCATGGATCATCGATTAATCAGAATAGTTACTTTTTCAAAATTAATTATCAACTGAGTCTTTCAGAATTGTCATGGATCATCGATTAATCAGAATAGTTACTTTTTTCAAAATTAATTATCAAAGTTAATTATTAGTTGTGCATAGCAGATTTGCAGTTTCATGTGCAATCATCTTTTTGTCATACTATGTTACAGAAATGTTTATTTTATTCCATAAATTAAAAATAAAATAAACTTTTAAAAAATTAATTATCAATACAATATTGCTGTTACTATGTATAATGTTCTCCTAGTTCTGCTCACTGCACTTTGAATCAGTTCATATAAGTCCTCCCAGGTTTCTTGGAAACCAGCCTCTTCATCATTTCTTATAGCACAGTAATATTCTATTACATTCGTATACCACAACTTGTTTAGCCATTCCCCAACTGAAAAGCATCCCCTCAGTTTCCAGTTCTTTGCCACTACAAAAAGAGCTGCTACAGATATTTTTGTCCAAATAGGTTCTTTTCCTTTTTCTTTGATCTCTTGAGGGATACAGACCTAGCAACAGTATTGCTGGGTGAAAGGGATGGATTTTCTGATTCTCTGGTCTCATTTTTCATTTAATATGCCCTTGACCAGGGGATATATGGAGGGCTTGGGTAGGGTGCAGGTACACACACACACACACACACACACACACTCACAAAGGAATCAAAGTGAGGTTGCATTTGGCATTCCACATGGAGGATGGTAGAAGTGTCAAAGTTGCTGAAATTTTTAGGGACAGAGGATCTAACCCTGAACTCAAAAATCATCTAGTCTTAACCTGATGTCCCCAGACCACAATGGTCTGTGAACTTGAAGGCAAAAAAACTTACAACTTTTTTAACCCTTATTTTTCTTTGTAATCTTCTATATTTTATTTTATAAAATAAAAAGCCTGATTCTGAGAAGGAGCCTACCTCTGATTCTTGGCCCAGAATGCCAAGGGGTCAGCACACAAAAATGATTATGAATACCTGATCTAGTCCAATCTCTTTATTTTAGAGATGAGGAAATAGGCTGGATTTTGAGGTGGAAGGGATGGGGGCGGGGGTGATCCAGCCAAGCTTCTTGTTTTAGAGAGGAGGAAAGAGGCACAGAGAGAGCCCAGGTTCACATGTTCAGTTACAAAGTCACTTTCCAAACAACATTTATAGCCAACGTGCGTCTCCCAGAAGAAACTCATCTTACAGAGTTTCTCTTCTCTCTCCCCCAAAGATGTTAGACCTCTGAATGTCTCCCCAGGAGCCCTTGCATCTTTGCCTCCAACAGTATTTCTCCAAATCCCAGAAGACCTGGACACAGGTGACCCCTCAGCTGCTCTTTCATTGCCCAGGGAAAGTCGCCGACATGGGAGCAAACCCAGGCCCTGTCCTTGGAGCTCCCCAAGGAGCTCCCTGATTCTCCCGTCCCCTCTGCGAGTCAGCAGCTGGTGCTTAGTGGAAGTGGCCCTCAGGAGGACTTGGCCCATGGAACAGAGTCACAGAGAGTTAGGCATGGTGCCCGCATGGCCCTCTGTCGGTAGCAATGGGCAAGGCTGAAGTTCTCAAGGTAAGGTAGTCATGCTCCTGTCAAAAGGGATTTCATTATGGCAAATGCTTAAGTTTTTGTTAGACCTTGCACTAAGATGAGGAAGGATTGGAGCTGTGATATCACTCTGTGGAACTTCCAGTGAGGAAACACCCTCCACCAATGCAGGTGAGCAATGTAGAATTGCCTTGAACTCTAAGAAATGAAAAGACTTGCCCAGCATCACAGAGTTGCCGGGGGGACCAGTAAGATAGTACATTGGATAGAACAGTGTCAGATTCAGAAAGTCAGACTCAAATGAGATTGGTTATATGAAGTTCTTTTCAAACCTTAAAGCACTGTATAAATTCAAGCTATTGTTAGATATTATCCTGCCTCAGACACCAACCAGCTGTGTGATTCTGGCTGTCAATGAACTTCAGTTTCCTCATCTGTAAAATGATCTTACTAACAGCAGCGACCTCCCTGGGCTGTTGTGAGAGTCACAGAAGATAACATACATTAGTAACTTTGCAACTTAAACAGCCCAGTGGAGGAGGTTGGGGGAGGCTGGAGCCTGGCCAGGGCCCCTTGCTGGCTCCCAGTCATAATTACCTGGCAATCATTATGATGTGCCAAAACAGGGCTGGAACCTCTGACTTGCTGACCCCCAGGCGTCTTGTCTCTTGTCTTGATGGAGCTGTATACAAACAAAGATGAAAACAAACTGTCCTGCCTCCAAGGATCTTATGGCAATGAAAATAGCATCACCAATGACCAGCTCCACATCACACATGCAAAAGCAACATAGGAAGAATCAGGGAAGGCTTCTGGAAGGAGGCGGCTCATGAATGAGTCTTGAGAGAGCCATGTGATAGAATGGAAAGGAGCACTAGACTTAAGGTCAGGAGAGTCCTGGGTTTGGATTTTGTCTCTGACTCACATATGTGACCATTGGCAAATCACATCACCTCACTAAGCCTCAGTTTCCTTTTCTGTTAAATGGGAGTAAATAACACTTGTAGGGATGATCTCATAAAGTTGTTGTGATAAAGCCACTTGGGCTTTGTAAAACTTGAACCGGGATAGAAACGCTCGGGAGCATTAAACCACATTCCTACTTTGCTGGTGGAGACCCTCGTTCTCAAGCTATGGTGGGCTTTTCTTCCTGCTCCCATTCTCCTAGTTGCTAAGCTGCCCCCTTAGTCTCTAATTCAGGGAGGGCTGGGGGAATGGGGCAGTAGGGGGATGAAGAGGGGTACCAGGGACAGCACTGCTTGGGGGAGGGAGCAGCCAGTAGGAGCTGCTCCCAACAACCCTAACAGTGTGAGGAAGCGCACTGGTGGGGGAGGGGGAGGGTACTTTGGAGGCAGCCTGTCTGAGAAGCAGGAATGAGAGGGAGTGCCAGATACCCCAGGCTGAAGAGTAGGAAGGTATCACCCACCCCAGCCTTCTCATTTTACAGAATTTCTCATTACTTGACATCAGGAGCTCTCTTCCAGCCAGACTGGCTTAGGAGATGTTCTGAGTATATAACATTTCATTTCCAGCCACCATGCTTTTGCCCAGGCTGTCCTTTATGCCTTGAATGAACTCAGTAGCTGCGGAGTACAGCTCAGGATACTTCCTACAGCAGGAGTCTCGATCTCCCCAGTTTTCAGCGCTCCCCGCCCCCCACTCACAATGTGTTTGCTCTGTTTGTGTATTGCATGTTCTTCTCTGCACACGCTCCTGGGAACTTCCCTCCATCATCAGTGTCTAGTTCAGTGCCTGGCATTACACTGAACTGAATGCCCTGCCTCCAAATCGTGAGACACTGGATAAAACTGGGAGCCCCTTCAGTCTCAGACAAGATTCCACCATTTTACAGACAAGGCAACTGAGGCCCGGAGGAGCTAGATGACTTAGCCAAGGCCTCATGGGTGATATTAATAATAATTAAGGCTTCAAGGTTTATGAAGCTCTTGCATGTACCTCAGCTGATCCCCACAACAACCCTGCATGGTAGGTGCTATAATTGTCCCCATTTTATAGATGAGGACAGTAAGGCTAGAGAGGTTAAGGCATAGCCCAGCATCAGCCAGTAAGTATCTGAGGCAGAATGTGAACTCAGGTCTTCCTGACCACAAGCCCACACCCTATGCCTTGTGCCACCTGGCCCTCTGTAGGCAGTAAGTGTTAGAAGTGAGATTTGAATCCAGGTCATTTGACCTTTGAGCCAGAGGTTTCTGCTGCACCAGGGTGCAAGCACCACCACTCAGCCACCAAAAAGGAAGTTGCCATCATCAATCCTTGTTCTCATTCAAGATTTACAAAGTACTTTGCATATGTTAGCTCAATTAATCTTGCCAATAACTCTGTAAGGGAAGTATGCTACTATTATCCCCATTTTCAGATGAGAAAACTGAGGCTGGGAGGATTAAGCAACTTGCCCCGGGTCACACAGCTGGTAAGGAAAAACGTTGGAGGCAGGATTCAAATTCAGATCTTTCTGACTCGAAGTCTGGCACTCTATCTAGTGTGCCACCAAGTGAAAGTATAAATATGGAGGCCAAATTGTGAAGTGACCGCTGACCACCTGGGACTTGGTCACTTTAGAGATGAATTTGAATCTCCATGCATTCCGGATGTAGTTTCCTAGCCCATCAATGGCCCTTGGCTAACTTCCATTAGCACAGCTCCTTTCCAAATGGAATCTAGGTGTGTAGAGGATTTGTGCTCAAGGCGGCCTCACTCCCATAGCTACTTCCCCTAGCTTCCTTCTCATTGGTGCACCCATTGAATAAAGCAGTCACACTGGGGTTATCCTGATGCTGGAGCAAGCCCGTTTCCACTCGAGCAAGTTGAGGCAAAGGAGAGGGACACACCCAGGTAGAGGCAATAAAAGCATTACGCCTGGGGGCCCCGATCACTCATGCGGTCAGGTCGGGGCAGAGCCCTACACGTGGGCATGACCGGTGGTTACAACATGCTTGGCTCTCAGAGCAGTTCTCATTACAAAATCTAAGGGGCGATGCACAGCCAAGTCCCAGCAGCTGGACGAGAACAGGGGCAGGAGAGGGGAAGAGTGTCACAGCAAAGCTGACTAGAAAGAGGAGAGGGGCGTGCAGACTAGCCTCCAAAGGAGTGGGCACAAGTTGGGTGGAATGTGATTGCACGAGGTGGGATGGGAGAAAGAGTCACACACATCGTCACGTGACCCAGCTGGGAATTGGAGGGGAGTGAAGGCTGAATTGATCTGCCTTCTCTCTTTTAGAAAATCCTCATGACTGATATTTTATATCATATCTAAAGCTTCCCCGGGTTCTTTCTTTCACGTCTGATCCTTCCATCCGGTTGGCGAGGCAGGTATTGAAGGCACTATGTGCTCATTCTACAGACAAGGGAACCAGGCTCCGAAGTAAAGTGATTCTGCCTTGGTCACACACCTAGGTCCCTCCTGGCTCTTCCCAGTTCACCACACCACCTCTAAAAAGCCCCTTTCTGTGTAAACACCAGCCTCTCGGTCAAGGCTTCTTAACCTGGCGTTCCTGAATTTTTGTTTTAAATAAAAATGTTGATAGTTCTATTTTAATCTAATCGGTTTCCTTTGTAATCTCATGTGCTTTATTTTCTGCATTTATATACTTTCTAGCTGAGTGACTATGGCCCTGAGAAGGGCCAGAGGTTTCACCAGCTGGGTGCTACAGCAAAGGGACCTGCCTGTGAACCTGAGTTTGAATCTTGCTTCAAACACTTGCCAGCTATGCGTCTCTGGGCTAGTCATTTCAACTCTCAGCCTCAGTTTCCTCATCTATAAAATGGGGATAATAAAAGTACTTACCTATCAGGGTTATTTTGAGGATAAAATGTGATACTAATATATAGAAATGCTACCTGTCACCATTATTATCATTATTATTTCTGTCATTAATCAGACAGCATAGAAAAGGGGTCTAGGACCCCTGAAAAGCTTAAGACATCCTTCTGAGGAGTCCAGGATGACAAAAACCGTCGTGGTCCTATTTAGCAATCATGGAGCCCCTTCATAACCACAAACTTCAGGTGCTCATGAGAAATGGCATAGGCAGAGTGCTTCGCAGACCTGAAAGTACTCCATGAACACTAGCCATTGCCATTATCATTGCCACTGCCATTATCACTGCTGCCACTGCTACCACCATTGGCGCTGCCATTGTAACTACCACCACTGTTGTCACTTCCAATGCCACTGCCACCACCATTGGCACCACTGTTGCCACTGCCACCATCATCATTGTCATTATCATCATCATCACAACTTGTCATTTTTAGTCATTTATCCTTGCTCCCAAGGGTTAGCTACCGAGGTGCTGCTGTACCAAGTACCTATGCAAATGCCAAGAGAAGGCACCGGGTAATCAGGTAATCTCCGTATTGGTCAAGTGGAAACTGGTTTTCAAAGCCATTCATAGCCTAGCCTCCTCTTCCCTTTCCAGTCTTCACACACTTTACTCCCTGCCATGTACTCTTCAGTCCAGTGATACCAGCCTCCTGGCTATTCCATGGACAAGACACTTATTCAATTAGCCCTGGCCATTTTCTCTGGCTATTCCCCATGTCTAGAATGCTTTCCCTCCTCACTCTGACTACTGACCTCCACGGCTTCCGTTAAGAGTCAACTAAAATCCCACCTTCTACAGGAAGCCCTTCAAAATCTCTCTTATTTACAGCACCTCCCCTCTGTTAATTTTCTCCTATTTATTCTGCATACACTTGTTGGTTATATGTTTATTTGCATGTTGTCTCCTCCATTAGATTGTAAGCTCCTTGAGGGCAGGGCCTGTCTTTCGCCTCTTACTTAGCACAGTGCCTGGCACATAGAAGGTACTTAATAAGTGTTTTTTGATCGATTGATTGGAAATGGAACTGCATTTGAAGTCAGAAGACATGGGTTGGAATCCCAGTTCTGCCAGTTCTTAGCTATGTATTTTAGGACAAGAACTTCATTCTTGGAACCTCAGTTTCAACATCTGTAAAATGGGAATAATAAAATCTGACCTTCTTACTTCTGAAGACTACTATAAGGATCAAGTAAAGGAATAGATGGAACTTTAGCAGTTTTTGATGTGCTGCTAAAGGTCACAAACATCTGCATCTCCTCACAGGATCCCAGGGATGGCAGTTTTTCCGTGGAGGAGCTGCCTAGAAGCCTACCTCTGCACTCAAACCTCAATCTGCCCTGAACCTAGTTCAATGTACCTTGAGGGGAAATCTGTGTTGATACTTCAGAAAGCAAGAGTTCTTAATCACGTTTGTATCATAGACTCTGTGGCAGTCTAGTAAAGACTGTGGAATGCTATTCTTAAATGCATAAATTAAACCAATTACATGAAAATGTAGCCATTTAAAAAAAAGTTCATGTACCCCAGATTAAGAACCCTTGTCTTAAAGGAATAGTCCAAAAAAAATTGGAGAAAAAGGGACAATCTCTTAGAATCAAGAGGAATCAGAGTTATAACTGATGACACACTGCCCCCACCACCTCCACCACTACCCACAGGCTCTGCAAACCAGCTATCAGTCTAAGAATGGATGTGCCCATACAGGAATAGCTAACTGCTTTGTTGAGTATTAAGGAGATTTGAACCAATGTAGGCATTTGACTATGCCCACGTCCCTTCCTATAATCATCCCTGCAGTAGTTCATAGCATTTGAAACTCCGTGAGACATCATGTCATGCATCACCTAGGACCAGTCTCTTCTTCAATTTACATGAGAGGAAGCTGAGGCCCAGAGACAGGGAAACCACTTGGCCAAGGTCAGAAAAATCAGATGGGGCAGCACGAGAACTCAGGAGCTCTGCCTCCTCATCCATGGCTCTGCTCACATGCCTATGATTTCAGTCACTTGATCAATCAATTATTATTTAATTTAATCAATCAATGATCCTGTTATGTGCCAGGCACTCTTCTGGGGGGGGGTTGCAGAGAATGAAATAATCCCAAGTTTCAAGGCATTTACTTGATCTTCTGATGAAACAGAAAAGTTTAGGTGGTGGATGGAGTAACTTTCCCCAGACACTTGGAATTTCTTGGGAAGTGTAAGCTGCTTGGTTCATAAGATTTCACTGATTCTTCCGGCAGAACAAGAAACTCAAAGAACCACCTTGGTAAGATTTGTCTACAATCATGTGCCAGACGGTGATCACAAAGAATGGCAAATTCATTAGGGTCCCTACTCAAGTCTTCTGCTGATGTTTTCTTTCCATATTTATTTCTCTGTTATAAAGTAAGTTCTGAATCCAGTACCTCAGGATGACATGGAATTCTCAAAGGCTCTTCCCAGTACTTAGCACTGTGCCTGGCACTAGTATGCACTTAACACATGCTTCTTGACTGACTGATTGGTGGATTTTGAAGTTGAAATGGATAGACTGGGGTGGGAGGTCAGCCGTTGAGGAATGAATCATCACCAACAGGCCGGTCACCAGGCTTCCTTTCTTGGCCATAGCAATTTTAAAAAGGACAACGTCCTAATAAACAGAGGAGTTTTCATTTGTCTTAAAAGAGAAATGTCCATTATGACAAAATCAGAAGTTTTCTAAAGAATGGGAAAGGCCTTAAGTTTCCAGAGATACCCTATGTGAAGGAATTGGTTCAATGGAAATGGACAGAAATTGTCATTAGGCACTTGGACTCCATCATCCTGAAGAAGGGGCACACCCGCAAAGGAGGAGGGGCACAGGAATGAGTCAGCACCTCATTTACCAAGACTGCCTCCCATTTCCCCTGGAGATAGCTTGTAGCTATCCAGTCATTGGCATGCTGTCAGGCCCGTTAGACTGGAAGCTTCATGAGAGCAGGGACTGGGATTGGGTTGCTTTGCTTTTGCCTTCTTTGTATCCTCAGTACTTATGGTATCCCCGGTGCTTCTTGATGATGGTGGTGAGAATGGGAAGGATGCTTTTTTGGTGATAATTAGGTGACCATATCCCAGTTTCAAGTGTACTGTTAAACAAAAAGAAGAAAGCAAAACTATATTTTCTGGCCTCCCCCTTTAATTCTCCAAAGTGACCTGGAGAGGGAAGGGAAAGCCGTTATTATTGGCGTGCAGTACTGTACAGGAACATGAAATCCATGGTAGGCAGTAGTGTCAAGGACAAGGTCAGACTGATGGCTAGAAGCCACTTCAGACATAAGTACAATCCCCTTGTTTTCTATATGGGGCAGTTGGAGCTTCAAGGGGAAGAGGAATTGCCTACTGTCACCGAGCCAGGAGGAGGTGCAGCCACCATCCACACTCTGCTTCTCTGATTCCAAACACTCTCGTCATTCCTCCACACTGACCACCCCTATTAAGAGGTCTATGGAACTTTATCTGACTAAGCAATGGAGGGGAAATAGCAGTATTAAAATGGGCCTAGAAAAGGGCAAGAGGAGAGAGACACCCACATATATGCAGAGGTGGGGAGGGAGAAAGAGAAACAGAAAGTGGGACAGAGGCAGGGAGACAGAGAGTTGGACTGAGGTGGAGATAGAGACAGAGGAAGAGAGTGAAGATGATTAGAGGGAGAGTTTGTCAGAGACAGAAAGAGAGACAGAGAGAGACAGAGAAAAAGAGAGATTCTTGAAAGGAGGAACATTTTTTTTTCTTTTTGTCCAAGCTATCTCTGGACAACGTGCTCTGACTATTAGACACTTTTATATGTGTTCAGTTCAAGCCAATACATGCCTTGTAACTTGTAGAGACTTGGTGCTGTAGAAGCCTGGGGAGGCCATACGCCATGGGTAGGTAGGCACACAGCCTTCTAAAGAGTTTAGCCACAGAAAGGAGGACTGATGTGAGATGTCAGCTAGTTAGGATGAATGGATCAAGTGAGGGTTTTTTGAGGATGGAAGAGACATAGTATGTTTGTAGGCAGTAAGGAGGCAGACAGTAGACAGGAAGAGATTGAAGATAAGTGAGAGTATGGGATGATAGAAAGTGGAGAAGATGGGATAAAAGGGATCACTTGTGCACGTAGAGAGCTCTGCCTTAGCATGGACAAGGGCCACCTCATTATGTGAGACACAGGGGAAGGAGGAGATAGTGGGAGAAGGCATCTGGGTGATGAGATGAGGAGGGAAAAGAAGGCTCTTGATGAGTGACCTGACTTTTTTCACTGAAATATGAGGCAAGGGAGGTTAGAGTCAGGTTAGGAAGGAATTTTAATGTCAGGCTGAGGAGTTTGTGTTTTATCATTGATGCTGTAGGGACTTACCAATGATTTTTAAGCAGAGAAGTGACATCTTCAGACCTGGGCTTAAGGAATGTAACTTCCTGCCTTTCTATAAAATCAGCTCCTGAAGGCAGGCATTGTATTTTATCCACACATTCTATCTTCCTGGTACTGAGCCTAGTCCTCTGCACACAATACTGGCTTGTATACACCTATTCCATCTCCCAGGATCTTCCTTCCTCTTCCCTCCTCTCCCCACCCAGGCTTCATTTCTTATAGCACCCCTGCTTTAGGAGTTGGGGGTGGGTGGAGAGCAGGTTAAGCATTTTAAATGGCAAAGGGAAAGCTTTGATTAAGTGCAGTTATAAAGGAGTGGGGCTCACATGTTAGAAGGATTGGTTATTATGTGTGTGGCTCAAAGGGAGGTAGAATAGACATCTCTATAGTCTTCTCCCCAACTGAATATGATTGGGTTCCCTCTAACTTTTGATCACTTTGTCATTTCTTAGAAGAGGGACCCCAAGCTCCGTATCCAAGGCTTGACCCCTTTCCCACCAAACACCAGTCCACAATGAGCACACATAGGAAATAGCAAAGAAACCCATTTAGTCGTTCAGTTGTGTCCAACTCTTCGTGATGCCATTTGAGGTTTTCTTGGCAAATATACTGAAGTGGTTTGCCATTTCCTCCTCCAGCTCATTTTACAGGTGAGGAAACTGAGGGAAACAGGTGAAGTGGCTTAGCCAGGGTCACACAGCTAGTAAATGTCTGAGGCCAGATTTGAACTCAGGTCTTCCTGTCTCCAGGGCCAGTGCTCTATCCACTGCATCACCTAGCTGCTCCCCTCCAACTCACAGCGAAATAGAAATCAGAGAAGGTGTACGTAGGAGAATACGGTGATGACGTCACTAAGCTCGGCTAAGAGAGAGGGTCCTGGATCTCACCCAGGGAGAAACTTCCCAAAGTCTTTAGCAAGCTGGGAAGAGAGACATGATGGTGACTTCTCATGGCTTCTCAGTCTTTTCCTTCAGCAGCTTGAAGTGGCTTTGTCATCTTCCACCTTCTCTCTTGAAGCTGGAAGACAGGGTGCCCGAGGTATCTCAACGCTTGATGAGCCCGCAATGCAGGTGTCCCACATGAGCCCCCAGCGGAGGTGTCCCAAGTGAGCCCCCAGCAGAGGTATCCCACATGAGCCCCCAGCAGAGGTATCCCACATGAGCCCCCAGCGGAGGCATCCCATGAGAGCCCCCAAAGGAGGCATCCCACATGAGCCCCCAGTGGAGGTATCCCACATGAGCCCATAGTGCAGGTATCCCACATGAGCCCCCAGCAGAGGTGTCCCACATGAGCCCCCAGAGGAGGTATCTTATATGAGCCCTCATGTGAGCCCCCAAGGTGACTAAAGAGTCCAAAAGGGAGACTCAAAGGGATCTCTCACTTGGAGAGTCTTGAAAGTGTCTCGCCACTGTTACCTACCCCTCACATAGGGCAGTGCTTTCATTTCCACCAAGAAGTAAACAGAGGTTACATATGCAATTCACAAGGAGGTATCAGTGGCTCATGGACAGAAGAAGCAAGGCAATGATGATCATAAGAGCTGGGATTAACTCTAGATTGCCCTAGGAGGTCACAGGTGCCTCCTTTTCCCTATAGGCTAGCTGCCGTTCAGTCATTCAGTCATGTCCAATTCTCCACGACCCCATGGACCATAGCATGCCAGGCCCTTCTATCCTCTGCTATCTCTCAAAGTCTATCCAAGTTCATGTTCACTGTTTCCATGACATTGGATGTCTACCTGTCAGGTATGTTGTAGAAGGACTTGTGGTTCAGGGACAAATTGATTTGAGAACCCTAACACCCCTGAGATTCTATGAATCAATGCTACTGCAGTCAAGGCCCCGGCCCTCTTTCTATTGCTGTTTCCCCTGGCAAAAATAGTAATAATAATGATGATGATGATGATGGTGATGATGGTGATGATGAAGATGATGACGATGATGATGATGATGATGATGATGATGATGATGGTGATGATGATGGTGATGATGATGGTGATGATGGTGATGATGAAGATGATGACGATGATGATGATGATGATGATGATGATGATGATGGTGATGATGGTGATGATGACGATGATGATGATGATGATGATGATGATGATGATGGTGATGATGATGGTGATGATGATGGTGATGATGGTGATGATGATGATGATGACGATGATGATGATGATGATGATGATGATGATGATGGTGATGATGGTGATGATGACGATGATGATGATGATGATGATG